>NW_025765004.1:0-741179 GCF_003918875.1 Haliotis rubra | reverse complement strand
TACTATAAACTATATATACACTAAATTGCAATACATTTTCAATGAACATCACTGAATAATAGAATTTTCAACTTCCAGTATTGTTGATGTGCAAAGGTCTATCAATGTATAAATCTAAAAAATCACCCAATACATAACATTGTCCCCCATACAAACTACACCTGTACATTCTTTGAGTGGCGTTGAGAAGCTGGTATGATGAACAGAAACGATTCTTTATGGACAGACAACTTCTTTATTGCAGTGGGTGCACTTCAGTGTAGATGATAAAGCGTTGTGTATCACTTGCTTGATAACAGTGTTAGCATCTACACCGAAACGTTGCACCCATTGCAATAAAGAAGTTGTCTACCCATAAAAAATCGTTCCTGTACACCTGTAACTGTATTTTACCTGTAACTGTATTTCATTTTGACGAAGTAACTTCCATAAATAGTTATGGCTCCTGGTTTTTTTCGGAAACAAATAGTCATGAAACTGACATGCTACCTCAATGAAATTTACATTCTAAATTTGTTCTAATAAATCTTGGGGCTTATAAAGCAGCCGAGGCATGATGATGGTGTGCAGTATGGCTAGTATCACCTTCACAGCAGTCAGTCCACATGCGGAGATCCAGGCGGGGTATATCATCACAGGACTTGTAATCTCCAATATTCCGTTTAAAGACATCCAGTTGGACTTTGTCAATGCTGTCTGTGTTGTCACAGATTACCCTTGCAAGCGACATCTGTCTGATTTGAACAATCTGCTCAGTGTTGAACACTCCGGGTTGCTCATACCAGAACCTAAACACATCAAAGACACAAATCAACACTCAATCAATTTCATTCAAAGTACACCTGTGACGATCTGAATTAATATATTTCAGTACAGAGTGAATGTTACAAAAATTACCTGTCTCCTGCCCGTAGCCTTCTGAACTGATTTGCTAGAATACACAGGAAAGTTGGGCCCACCTTGGCACCTTCTACTGGTGTTTCAGCCATTCCTCCCACAAATACATCAATGTTATCTGTGTTGAACAAAGTATACATGTCAATGTAAAACAGTCCCACTTAAACATTTCTCCCACAAATACATCAACATGATCAATTTCATCTGCGCTGAACAAGTGTAAATGTTAAAACAATACCTATAATCAGTACACATTAGAAAGAAGTTCCTATTGATACAGTAACATACTTGTGTTGTATATCATTCATTCCATACATACATTATTAAGATCATGCCATCTACTGTAGAAATGTTGCTCACTTTGAGAAATTAATATTTCGAAAGGTCTAATAAATTTTGGCCATTGACAAAATGTAAATTGCTCACCAGGATGGCCATACAGATCCTGTAGCTTGGCTCGCGTGTCCCTGTCTCTAATCTCATGACGCAAGTCATTAAATGTCCGAGCTTGGCTCATGTTACAGAAGCTCCTATATGCATTATAAAATGGTAGGCCATGATCTCTTCCTCTCTGGATGTTGAGTGATGCCAGATCTTGACCGATAGTGTTAGCCAGTGAAAAGAGCTTTTCTGTCAGTTCCGAGTTAAGCAGCTCTCCAGGCATCCTCTTCTTGGCTGCTACCCCAAACATGCCTCTCAACAGAGGATCAATGCCACCCTCCTCCATTATCTTGTAGGGAGAGAAAAATGCTTTATGGAGAGGTAGGTTGCCTTCAGGGATGGGTTGAAATGTTTCATTCAGTCTAAATATCACAGGCTGCACTAAAGAATGCCCAAATCGTAATGCTGCTGTAGCAAATACATTTGATATTGTAGGATTTACACTTGGGTCATAGCCTGTATATGGCCCCAGGAGTTCCATTCCTCTCTTGCCTAGAATCTTAGGTAACCAATGTGTGTATGATATATGCTGCATGACACCTCCAATAAGTTTCCTCGTTTCATGATACACCTTGTTGCCATCCCAGTGTGGATTCAGCTGTAACATAATCGTAGCAATACGGTTGTTTTCTCGCAACCACAGTGTATGCATTGCTGTGAGAGCAAGATGTTCATTGGCTCGATGGTCTCCAGCTCTGAAACACGGGACATGTCTTTTACTCGGTTCTATCTGACAGTCAACATGGGAGAGAGAGTCGTCATCAAATGGCAAGTATCTTGACCCCCGCAGCGTCAAGGATCCCACCCGCAAAAGTCCTCTGTTATTTGATAAATCTCTCAAGCTCTCTGCCTCCCTCTGGGTACTACCATACACATTAGATGCATCAATGAATGCGGTGAGGGAGTTGATTTGTTGGCGAGGGGACACAGTGTGGTAGAATATGGAGGTGCTCCCTGTGTTGCATGTTGCACTGCTTCTGGAGAAGCCTAAGCACCGTGTGTGTACACGGTCATCACTGTTTGGAACAGAGATAGGGAAACAAGGACTGATATTTTCACAGCTTTCATTACACCTGCGACCATCACTGAACCTTGCAAAGCTCACTGACTGAGGTGCAAGACTCAGGTCATGGTCCATGAACTGCCCCCACTGCATCAGCATGTGAGTGTAATCTTCATCTTCTGTCACATGACTGGTGGACATCATCAACGAGGATATGAGGCGTGGGCTAGGAAGTTGTTGACCATTGTATCGGCGAGAGCGCACCCAGCCTAAAACAGGTACACTACATATTACATACTGACACACTTTCATAATCACTCAAATGTCACAAATGTCATTCCATGGGGAAGTAACATCATACGTTCTTTCTAACATTAATCACTGACAATCAATTTTCTTTATGCAAAATGACAAGAAAAGTAAATGAGCATACCTACTGGAGTATTAAAACCATTCTCATAGATGGGATCCAGCAGCCTAAGGAAAGCCTTGTTGGATGCCCCCAAGTCAGGCTGGTTGAAGTTGTTACAGGTGCCGTCCAGAGTACGGTACTTGCGATGGAAGCATGTGTTGGAACAGTCAATGTTCTGGTACTGGTTCTTGCAACCAGACATGTTGGCAATTAGTGAGAGGTGACTTGGAGACACCAGCTCACGGTAATTCTCTTCTGTAAAAACAAGAAAATAACACATCATGGCCAATTGCTTCCCCTCATTAAAAATCCCTCATTGTATAATCTGTAATATTTGAGCCCTGTTTCCGCTGTGGCAGTTTCATTTGTCAATGTGCATGTGCTGTCCTTCTTTCATTCTATGTAAACCAACCATTATCCTTTCTCTTTCTATTAGCATCATCTTGGCTATGTGTATATCCTATGATTCACAATTACTGTAGAGTGTGCCAGCTTACCATGGTCGTCCAGATCATAAGTGTTTCCATCACTGACATGCTGGTGGATGATGTTCAGTGTTTGCTCAAAGATTTCTTCTGCTCTTGCCAGTTCAAGTGCCTCTGGTGCAGGGTAACGGAAAATTCTCAGCAAGTCTTCAATTGTATGTGTCTTGTCCTTGTTAAACAGGTCCCGCAAAGTGTCGTTGATGGCATTATTCACTATTGTCCTCGCACGGTTTGAGGCTGCGTGTACAAAGTTGTCTCCCCTCCTAGAAGGTGTTGGAATTCCTGTAAAAAGACAAACAACACACACAGAATTGAAGGTGCTTAGGAAGACATGTATGAGATGAGGCAGCGCTAAATCAGCTGAATATTCTGTTCTCTAACACTACAACACTGTGACACTTACCCTGCACCTGTACATTAACAGACTTGACCGATCTCCCTGCCAGATTCTGAGCAATGCAGTCATATCTGCCAGAGTCGCCATGCTGCACATTCCGTACAGTCAGAGTGTTGCCTTGCAGGTCATACTTTTGACTGTTGCGTATCCGCCGCCCTTCCTTCCGCCACTGGTAGTGAGGGGTAGGGTTTCCCTCTGCCCGACACTCCAGACTGATGTCGCTGCCTGCAGTGGGCACACTGCTCACAGTGCGCTCACTGAACACAGGAGCAGCTGCAAACAAACACAAGGTCTATTTACAAGCAGTTACAGGTTGAAAAGCTAAATCTTACCTGTGAATGAAGTTTCTTTAACACACTAAACTTGAAGTGAAAAACTACAATTGTGTTTACATAACTACAACTGAAGGTCTGATAGGTCCTCAGAAGGCACTTTACTGCTTCATCCCACACCAAGCTGACATGCCATGATATCCCTGTGACACACTGTTTAGAGCAGTGCCAAACAAGTTTGTTCATTCACTTTATGAAGAGCTTATCTCAACTACAAGCTTTTGTGTCGTACTATGAGAGATAATGTGGAGTCTGGCACTGGCTTGCTGTTCCCCTGCTGCATTCTCTGCCCGGCAAGTGTATTGTCCGGTGTCGGAGCTCTCGGTGTTCAGGATGCGGAACAAGCGTCCCCCATTCTGTAGAGTGTACCGTCTGTTGGTGGGTATGGGGCGACCTGCAGTAGCAACAGTAAGATCAGGATACACAGTGTACACCTAACAACATCATCTAGTCCACGTACAAACAAAGCTTATGTTTCACACACAAACAAAATATATATATCGAGCACCAAGTCTCATAGATGTCCCTAGAATTATTTTGGTTGGGATCATTCTCCAGTAAGAAGTTTTCTATGATATTAGAGTTACAATGCACGTAAGATGAATGTATTTGTCATATTAAGGCTGCTGAATCCCCTTAATGCTACTGTGTCCTTTAGATCCTTTACTCATGACATACCTCAACATTCTAGACGACATGCTGTCCCATCACCCACAACATATGGCTATAATGCGTGACCAACTGATATACAGCTACAGTCGAGCACCGTTGTGTCGAACTCTGATAACTCGATATCTCGGTTGTCTCGATATAACATCTCGGTCCCGGCAATATCCTTCATAAAATTATCATTATTCAAGCTCTTTTAACTTGATACGGGTGTCTTGATATTTCGGATATCTCGATATAATTTCATGGTCCCAACAAGCAAAATTACCCTTTTAACTCGATATTTGAAAAAACCCTCGATATTCACCTACTTTTCATGGGCAAGTATCCCTCTGAACTGAGGTTGTTTGCACACGTTTACACACGTAGCAGCATGAATCAAAGAGATGCAATAGTGTAAACTAATTAGGGCTAATTGAGTTGAAGGTGTCACTTGATTGTTATTTAATTAGGATTAATATTTAGGAAGTACTCACTATTACAACTAAACACTACTGATAACGGATTATAGTTTCAAATCAAAACATACTGAGAAGCGTTTTATTTTCTTTCATAGCGATAAATGATGATATGCCCTGGTCGGATGTATCGAAGTTCGGATAACTCGATATTTTTTCTTGGGCCCATGAATATCGAGACAACGGTGCTTGACTGTATAACCTGTGTGACTTACTGTTCTAAACCAATGACAGACAATGATATAGCTTGGTGACATGCTGTAATTCAGATAAGGTACAGCTGTATGGCTAGGTGAAACACGATCTTTGACCTAATAATAACCGTGATACAGCTGGATGACATACCATCTTTGACCCATGACAAGACTGGACTTGGGTCCCCCCTAGCATTACAGCTGAAGTCTGCATTATCACCCTCTGGGACTTCCTTGTCACGAGGAATCACAAAGAATTCAGGGGGAGCTGGAAAAAAACAAGCAATAGATAAGACAATAAATGGCACCATAAAACCTCATATCACTGAAAAGTCTATTCCGGAAAGGAACCACTGTGAACCAACAAGACTCGCCTTACTATCACCTATAACACAAATACATAAATAGAAACTGATATATTGGGAATGTCCTGGGCAACACAAAGGCAGCCTGACCCCAAGGTGATGTGTTAATCAGTGTTCTGCTGTTTACAAGCAGTACCTACACTGGATGGTGACCCTAGCCGAGGCTGTGATGGTCTGAATGCTGTTGGCCGCACTGCACCTGTAGAGGCCCTCGTCCTCCTCCCGCAGATCACGGATCATCAGTGCACCATTGGACAGGAGGCGGAACCGTGGGCTGCTCTGTAGGGGGGACCCATTCTTTGTCCAGGTGATGTCTGGCCGTGGGTTTCCTGATGCCCGACAAAGTAGCTGAATTGTCTCGCCTGCCACATCTGTTATATCAGCTGGTGTCTCCATGAAAGTCGGGATCACTGAAAGCACAAATCAAAATGACTCTCAACATCACAACATTAATATGGCTACAGTTGGAAAAATTACTAACAACACTAAAACAAATAAAATCAATAAAGACTATCAAACATTAAATCACCCGTAAGACATAGCTTGCATACCACAATGGTTCCATAATCACATATGAGTCAATAAGATTTATGTATTTTATATAAAAGTTTATGTGTTTAAGCCTTTGCATCAATCACAGTTAGAGGTGCTGAAAAGGAGTTATGGCACATTTGATGCATTCATGGTTCCAATAATACAATGTTTAGTTCCAGTTGTTTGTGTTGAAGGTTTATTGTATCACATCATAATCTTATTCTCATATTGAAACTTCAAGTGACAAAGATTTGGGCCTGACAACCAACTAGTGGAACTGGTCTATATTGAAACACCAGGAGTTGACAACAATGTAAAAACATGGCAATAACCACATAACAAACTGAAAGAGGAGGAGGAACCAAACCAACACCAAAGAGAAGCCAGTAGGCAGGTTTTTAAGCAAAGACATGTGCATTTGTTTATGTGCTGGAAAAATTTGATGGATATTTACAATCAAAAAGTGTGATATTCCTTTCAACCAGCATCCCAGTCAGATGGCCCACTAATGTGGGTGTTCATCTGTCATGTCGTCACCTTGTTACGTGGTAACCAATAAGATTTGAGTGTATACCCAGATGACACATTGACCTGTGAGTTCACTCATAGTTCCACCCTGTGAGACTGCAACAGTTGCTCCCTCAAATCTATAATACAGCCCTAGATTATTCCATATCTTACCCGGCTCTCCAAAGTACCTCAGCTCCACCTTATTTGTCTTCACCTCTCCCGCAGCATTCCTGGCCACACACTCATAGGCCCCCTGATCTGTGTCCTTCGTCTCTTGAATCATCAACGTACCATCAGAGAGGATAGTCAAGCGATTATCAGGCTCCACCATTTCACTGCAACACCACAGCCAGTCTGTTCAGTTATATAGCCATGCATGTCCTGGTACCACTCAGAGAAGCTGTAATTCTACTTGGATGATCAGAATGACAAATTCAAGTCAGCAAATCAGATCAGCATAGAGATATGCAGTGCTAAACTTGTTTTCATACACATTAAGGACTCATGAGAAGAAACAATTTCATATTTTAAAGTAATGCAAAACCTAAATAATGAGAATCATTAAAATCCCTGTCAAAATAGAGACTTAATGAATAACTACTGCAGACAAATCACAGAGAGGGCGTTGTTTCAGTTTAAAAAAGAAATTTGCCTTCCTAAACTAATAATCAATGTGAAAATGAAGAATCTATAAACTGAAATAATCTCCTGAGGGACCTGAAGTTCACATTACAGAATATATGCCCAATCAAACCATAGGGAATCACTAACGACAAAACCACCACTCACCTGTTGTGGAGCCATATTATTTCTGGATTAGGTGTGCCCTCTGCTCTACAGGTGAAGTATGCTGTGTTGCCAAATGTCACATCAACGTCTCTTGGCTCCATTGTAAATCTTGGCATTTCTAACAGAAAACATGAGATAGGATTAAAATTATGCACATCACAGGTTGGTCGGATGATACTCAGCTCCCATATATGCAAGGCGTCATGTCACACAACAAAGGCATGTTGTTAATAACACTGGTGAAACACAAAGCTTGTAACCAGTGCCTGTACCTTCTTATAAGTAGGAATAATCTACATTCACAAAATGTTTTGTGCTGGTAATAGTGCCCATATTAAACGTACTTGGCATATCATTGTTGCCATTGGTGCAAACAATGCCATATAGATGGGAGTAAACCAGGATTATGTCATATTTGTACTTGCCTCATGAACACTGACCTCACCATTCACCCATATGGCTGCCTAAATTTACCACCTATCTTTAAATAAGAAAACTTGTGAACAAACTCAATATGGCAGTGAAGTACATTACATTTCAAAGCTAATGTACTGAAATCATTCTGGAGTCGGTATCTATCATTATCACCTGATTGATCATTTATGTATGACATACATCAACCATCAATATGGCTCTAGCATCCATAAATATGTATATGTTTATCCAGAAACCACTAACAGCAATTTACCTATTTGTAATCTTTGACCCCCTTAATACTGCAATGTGGATGTGTCTATAAATCCAGTGACATTGGGTAACCTGATATCAATCTCACCCAAATGTCTTACCTTTACCCCTAATATTGACAGATATTGTGAATCAATATTGTCTTCAACCAGTTGTTACAAAGACGCTGACTTGCAAAATAAATAGGACCTACCTCTCACAATCCTTTGATTGCAAAATGAAAAGGAAGACATTCAGTAAAGACAAAAAAACTGCAGCTCCCTTATTACACACCATATCTCATCTAAAGTACATAATAACCCACTACCCGTCACTACAAACAAGGAGTGTTACGTGCATTGACTCCACTTCACTTTATGACACTGGCTTCATCGTATATTGGTAACTTTTTGTGAAGTCATTCCAAACAAGAACAGTCATCTGACAAGGTATCACAGTTTCATAACAAGGATCACATCTCGTACCATAGATAGGTTGCACTGCAGTTGCCCCAAGAAAAGTCGGCTTGTGAAGATGGCATAAAGTAAGTATGATAGAGTGAATTTCAATAAAAGCTCAGTACATACCTGATCTATGGTCAGAATCATTAGCCACTTGATATTCTGCAAAAAAGTGAAAGGGTCATTAAGCTTTTAAAACTTGTACATATTCAAACTATTGTATGCCTATACCATTATCTAACTGGATATAAAAGAGGAAACATTTCTCGCATCTTGAAATGTAAAGGTTTGATGCCTCAACCAAATTACAAGTCACTTAATGTTATAGACATATATGAAGAATATTTGACAGAAATTGGAAATCTGAGTGGTTTAGGAAGTACACTTCAGAAAGACTATAAAAAGTTTAACACTGGATAGTTCATTAATAGAATGGATATCAGCTTTGACAATGAAGTCAAATACGAAAAAGTCTTGAGTTTCCTGATGGACGGAGAGTGATAAGCATGCACATACGTATCTTTGCATACCATAGTAATCCTATAAAGGGAACGCTATAGCCTGTACATACTGCATGCTGCTAGTACGGAATGCTCACCACAGTGGAAGTCATCCTGGGATATGCTCATGAGGGACCTCCCCTGCAGTTTGCTGGGAAACTCACAGGTGGCAGCAGCCTGCGTATAGCCATGTTTCTCCTTCAGCATGTTGGACAGCCACATCAACTGACAGTCACAGACCAGTGCATTTGAGTCCAATCGTCTGAATTGTCAATCACAAACAAATACATCTGTACAATGTGATCACATATCCTTCCACATCACGTCATAGTATATGAATTGACTGTGCCAACTACTGACATTTAGATTCAGATTACACATGACACATTGTGTCCAATGCACTGTGCCAGCTGAACATTGCAAGGTGTCAATATATGCTTACAGTTCCCAGATTATGTCCTGGCCAGATGAACAGCACACATCATCTAGAAACGCCTTTGCATTGCATGCAAAAAGAGAAACAGACCCATCCCACCGTTTCCTGAATGCCCAGTTTCTCAGTAAACAAACCGCACTACCGTACAAGTTAGAAACGACACATTTCATGAACCCAGCACCTTAAATAACAATGTCATAAGTAATTATAACCATATAACATCACTTCTTGTTTTGAAAAACATATGGGCCTAGATTTTCGAAGCTCTCTTAGTGCTAAGATAGTCGTAAGTTAATGGCACTTACGACAATCTTAGCGCTAACAGAGCTTCGAAAATCTAGGCCCTGACCCTTGCTGTACAACAGAAAGTCATGCCCCTTCAGTTAATTTGTAGATGTACTTTTGAGCACTTCCAGTTTAATAACATCTCTTGGAACATCATCATCACTTCATCTTTGAAATCATTGATGACAAAACTATGAAACAGAAATGACTACCCCTCTTGCTTCCTAAGCATAGCCATGAACTGCTTAAAGATCATGTGTATCAAGTATTACTAAATTCCAATCATAAATAATTAAGGCATTATAATTACACAAGAATGACCTTGACCTTCAACACACTTCGGAATGTTACTAGCTGCAAACTGTGTATTAGAAATATGAAGTTTCCACACCAAACTTACAAATGTAATGAATAAAACTATTTATTTATAAGTAATTTCACAAGTCAGTGATCTCCAAAGTGACCATAACATTTTACATAATCATGACACATGGAAACAGACTCAGACTACCATTCCTATTGAACCCATCATCATAGGTTTATGTTGTGCCGAATACTAAGAATGCAAACAAAACTGGAAATTTTAAACTTATATTTTTTAAAGAAATGTCTTCTATAGTTTAATGTGCTTAAACAATAAGCTTTGTGGGGGACCATTGTTGATTGGGTTCTTATATCTCCAGTTACTTATGTCTTGTAGATTTTGACATGTGCTTCTTCTGATGGCCTCTTCTCCTAATTTCCCAGCTAAGTTCAGCAAACTACATTAGAAGATGGGTAAGCTGAGCAACACATTGTCTATTGTTAGTGTCATAAATAGACCAATATCCTGATCCAACCTAACATATGAAGCACTACCAGAACCACACTTACTCACACACATGTACACAGTAGAGAGAGGAATGCTAGTCATGCTGTACAACTCATGAGTATTTCAGAACACATTTGAGTACAGACTGTTGAGATGGTTTTCTTTGTCAAGTCCTCACATGTTTGTGGATCTTAGAAGTTGTTGTCTGCTTGTGTTGTCACGTGACTAGTCCATAAACAAGGGAGATGACTCTGCAAATGGCCATGTCAAGCCATACAAAACTGTCATGGTTGAGAACATTTTTATTCCAGTATCTCAAAAGTTTCCTATTTACTTCCTGATTTTGTGCACAATGCTAGGGAGCTTCAAGAAGAAAATGTGTGATATACTTACAACCGACGTAGATGTCTGGAGTGGGAGAATACACCTTTTGGTAGACTCTTTAGTTTATTGCTGTGTAAGAATCTGCAACAAAAACACAGTAGTGTTGATAACAGAACTTTGTTCTCTTCAGACGTTCATCTTATGAGAAGTCAAACAATACTCACACACATGATATAAGCTAAACCTTAAATATTTACTGAGTCCATATCTCAGTCTGTATATTACTATAATCAATATTGACATGATTTAGCTGGTAGAACTGAAATATTCAAGAGAGAATGGTAAACTGTAACAAGAAACAGCGAGAGGCAATATTATACAATACACTAGATCATATCATTCAAAAACTTATTGTAAGTATCTGAGAACTGTGGTCTGTCAATATTAGAGTTGACTAACAAGTATTCATATGATTGATATAATGCAGTAGATAAAACCTGTTATGATGGTATGTGCCTGAACACATTTACAATGGTAAGATTCTGCAAGATAGTTAACCTTCAGTGCATTACAATGAAAGAAAGATAAAAAGTATTTAAATATACCCGGCATACTTACAGTTGTTCGAGTTTAGGAAGATCTCTAAATACTCTACTATGAATGGTCTCTATCTTGTTTTTATATAGATATCTGAAAGGCGAACATCAAGTAGAGTACACAAAACAGTGAACATATTTGCACTTCAATAATTATATTTCCACTACAGTCAGCTAGTTGATGTCAGTGTAACCTCTGTGGGCTAATGTATTTAAGATGTTAGCTTTCAAGATTTTCTCTGCACACAGGAAACCGGCCTGTGAAACGCAGGGCGGAGGCATGGCTCATACAGATTGGAATTACAACATTTCGCAAAGCATCCTTATAATAGTTGGTAAAGACTATAAATTAACTATTTTAATAAACTGCAAATCAGCATATGTTCCTTAAGCTTATGGTTGTATTAGGCGTAGGTAAAGGTTAATATACATTATTGACATCAATATGTGGTTACTTCTTTGATGAGCTACACTATCTGGACCTTAGAGGTTACTCACAAATATCTCAGCTCACCAAGCCCCTGGAAGGCCCCATCATCCAGGCTTGCCAGCTCATTGTTGTTCAACAACCTGAAAAACAACATCATGTCTCAGACTGGGTTGCAGTCAATAGCTCTTGAAGAAGCCACTGCTGTGGACTACTTTGACCAAAATCAAGATTCACAAAAATTCACAAACTATTTGTTTTGGGCAATTTCTACAGATACTGATTTGCAAAACTTAACACAATCTTAAACTCGAAACATTTTAGCAATATAAATATTCCTGTAAGGTGTGCAATAAACCAAGCATTACCTACGTACATCATGCTAGGCATGTCCGGTAGAGAGGCCTACACAGCGCAAGGTAGGCATGTCACATACAGAGACCTACATACAGCAAGGTAGGCATGTCACATACAGAGACCTACATACAGCAAGGTAGGCATGTCACATACAGAGACCTACATACAGCAAGGCAGGCATGTCCCATACAGAGACCTACATACAGCAAGGTAGGCATGTACCATACAGAGACCTACATACAGCAAGGTAGGCATATCACATACAGAGACCTACATACAAGGTAGGCATGTACCATACAGAGACATACATACAGCAAGGTAGGCATGTCACATACAGTGACCTACATACAGCAAGATAGGCATGTCACATACAGAGACCTACATACAGCAAGGTAGGCATGTCACATACAGAGACCTACAAATAGCAAGGTAGGCATGTCACATACAGTGACCTCCCTTAGAAAAAGACTGTGACAGAAGTTTGCACCCCACACTGTGTGTGTGGTAATAGAATCAAAGTACAGCATTACATTAATGTAATACTAAAAATACCACAACAACTAGACAAAGCAAATATCCAACTTAACCAGAATTGGTTCCAACATTGTCTAAGATGAAAAGATGACCCCTGAGAACTTACTATCCACTAACAATATTCCTATCTCTGTATGGTACCTATGAGAACTTACTATCCACTAACAATATTCCTATCTCTGTGTGGTACCTATGAGAACTTACCATCCACTAACAATATTCCTATCTCTGTATGGTACCTATGAGAACTTACCATCCACTAACAATATTCCTATCTCTGTATGGTACCTATGAGAACTTACTATCCACTAACAATATTCCTATCTCTGTATGGTACCTATGAGAACTTACTATCCACTAACAATATTCCTATCTCTGTATGGTATCCACTATGAGAACTTCTCTGTATGGTCCACTATGAACAATATTCCAATATCTCTGTATGGTACCTATGAGAACTTACCATCCACTAACAATATTCCTATCTCTGTATGGTACCTATGAGAACTTACCATCCACTAACAATATTCCTATCTCTGTATGGTACCTATGAGAACTTACCATCCACTAACAATATTCCTATCTCTGTATGGTACCTATGAGAACTTACCATCCACTAACAATATTCCTATCTCTGTATGGTACCTATGAGAACTTACCATCCACTAACAATATTCCACTATCTCTGTATGGTACCTGAGAACTTATGATGGTACCTATGAGAACTTACTATCCACTAACAATATTCCTATATTCCTACCATCTAACAATATTCCTATCTCTGTATGGTACCTATGAGAACTTACTATCCACTAACAATATTCCTATCTCTGTATGGTACCTATGAGAACTTACTATCCACTAACAATATTCCTATCTCTGTATGGTACCTATGAGAACTTAATTTCTTGCTTTCAGATATGTTGAAAATAGAATCTACTTGGCAACAAAGGTGTTTCTTTGAGAACAGTTCGACAACATGTACGGCATCCATGCAAGACACCCAGATTGAAAGCCAATTCTGATGCAAGAACTTTGACTTCTACAGTGGAGCAGACAACACTTGTGATGGAGAGCATGAGAGTGGAGAACAGCCATGTTTCCTTCTTCACCGAACTGATGGCAGGACATGTATATACATTCACACAGGTGAACGTTACAGAAGGGCATGTGTTCTGGAAAGGGATCGTTTTGAAGGTGAGGGCGTTCTGATTTTGGGTAGGATTAAAGCTGCAGCAAGGATGCCAATGATAATGATTGAGGGGGACTTGAATGCTGTGAGGCACCAAGATGAGATTTTGCAAATGGCCGCTTTATTGTTCTGGAAACAGAACAGCCCTGTAGTGACATTTTAACATGATAACACTAGAACACATGTTGCTCAAGCTGTACAGTAGTATCTTAATCAGAACAATGTTAATGTGTTAGCCTGGTCTGCAAGATCCCCTGATTCAATGTCACCCACTGAACGTTAACGACAGTATCTGAATCCTCTCACAACACTGCAGGAACTCCACCAAATCCTTCCTCGGATATGGAAGGATCTTCCCCATGACTTTTTTTTATGCTTACAGGCCTCAAATAGGCGAGGGTGCCATCCCCGTATCAATGCACAAGGTGGACACACACACTGAGAACTGAACTAGTTAATTCAATCAACATTTACTGAAATTACCATCAGGGGCAAACTGTCCCACACCAGTTTATGTTGCTGCTTGAGCACCTCTGGACACTGTCTTTCAGGAAGAATTATCAAGAGAACAATCTAATAAACATTTAATAATTTGTAGAAGCAATTGTCCAGAGTCAAGTTCCAAAGCAATTCTAGATCTCATTTATATCCATTGGCTTGTTATTTAAATCCACTATTCATTTACAAACAACTTCAAGTTGATTAATACCATTGACAGATGGCATTATATGTATAATATGAAGCAAGGCATACTCACAATGTTTGTAAACTTGATAAATTCCCAAAGGATCCCCGTGGTATACTCTTTATTTTGTTGAATCTTAAGTCTCTGAAAAGAAAACAGCACAAATTAAATACATATTATCAATTAATGTTACCTTCTATATAAAAAGAACTGATAACATACTGGTAGCCTCATAAATGATTAGATCCCAACATACACTTTCCTGCTTTCCCTACAGATACTTCAGTGACTGCAACCATCCTGCTTTCCCTAAAGATGCTTCAGTAACTGCAACCATCCTGCTTTCCCTACAGATGCTTCAGTAACTGCAACCATCCTGCTTTCCCTACAGATACTTCAGTGACCGCAACCATCCTGCTTTCCCTACAGATACTTCAGTAACTGCAACCATCCTGCTTTCCCTACAGATGCTTCAGTAACTGCAACCATCCTGCTTTCCCTACAGATACTTCAGTGACCGCAACCATCCTGCTTTCCCTACAGATACTTCAGTAACTGCAACCATCCTGCTTTCCCTACAGATGCTTCAGTAACTGCAACCATCCTGCTTTCCCTACAGATACTTCAGTAACTGCAACCATCCTGCTTTCCCTACAGATGCTTCAGTGATTGCAACCATACTGCTTTCCCTACAGATGCTTCAGTGACCGCAACCATCCTGCTTTCCCTATTTTAAAACTCTGAATCTCAGAATGCAAATGGTGATATCAAACTATTATGATGACTAGTACATATATTGCAGCTGAGTAATTGACTGGCCTATAGATGCATGGTAGATTCACATATAGTATATTCATAACAATCCTTATCACTTTCTCATCATGGGAAATAACACAAAGGCTGAAAATTAAAGTGAGTTTTCATTTTATTACATCAAATTATGATGTCTTTACATCAATCGTCCATGTATTTAATAGGAAGGGTTGTCCTAATTTGCTGGTTTACACAGCTGAAGGATGCACACACATGCTCAAATGTTCTTTACACAGCCCTGTTCACTACACACTACTGACATACATATTGTCTTTCCAACATGTCTGAGCAAACACAAACATGATTAGAACACAAATTACATTATCTTCTTTCATCACAGAATTCATTTACTGTTGTTCGCAGCATTAACTTTGTACACAACACAACTTATCTACACCCACGCAGATACACCAGCCTTTTCATTCATAGCTGTTCCTCCACAAGTACAGGATAGAGTGAGTAATCCATAACATGTGATGCCAATATGCGCCAACCATCTACAGCTTCCACCTACCTTGTACAAACAGGCTGAGAGCTCTTGTACTGGAGGTATTGGCATGCCTACAATGGCAACTAACATTACTGTCTGAAACGCACACCATTTATCTGTTCATTACTGCAACAATCTAAATACATGGGCTTTCCATAGCTTTTCTCAAACTATTGTATGAGTATAGTAACAGATAACACAGCTCTGTTGCAAAACTTATTTGCTCTGAGGGAACCCACAAGGGCACTAACAATAGCCATTACACACTAATGCTGTGCACGCTAGTGTGCATCAGCTGCACTGATGTGCACTCATGTCATGCATATAAGCAAGTACAAAATACTACAATAATCTGCACTCAGGTTGACAGTCTGTCAGCAGACACCAAGTGGAAGTATTGACAGTACCGGCAGGCACTTACACATACCTTATGTGATGTAGTGCACAAATGGAATGGCCTCCTTTGAACCCATTACGAGAAATGTACAAGGCACAGGTCATATGAGATTGTACGTAAAGGTTAGCCCTCAACTTGCCCAGGCATTGTCTTGTGACCCGCACTATGAAACTCCAACCTCAAGGTCACCAGAAAAGGCGGGGACTTCTATAATTGATTATGTTGATGTGAACTTATAAATAACATTTGACTACATATACATACATAAGTTCCATAATAGCTGGAATGTCACTGCTCACAGTGAAATCTGCAGCACATTTTCTGGCTTTGCTAGATCCTATACAAACTGTGATAGATATGTGTACTCCATAGTATAACATCATGGTAAAGAAGAATATGACAATTGGGGGGAAACACAACAGAAACGCCAAAATAAACCCACAGAATAACTTGATGACAAGGGCATCAATAAACCAAAGATCATCTGATATGACATCATCCTATTCTCAACACTCAGCCAAATCTTATCCACAGTGTTTTACAAAGTGACATCTCTTCCCCCAGTCTCTCACATATGATAAATGAAGTAATACCGGTTATTCATGCAAAGTTTTTACAAGATTTATAAAAGCTCCTCATTAAACATACAGTAAACTGGTGGAGGTTTGGTTGTTGTGAGATTCATGTGTGGAGATAGAGAGCTAACTGAAACGTGTTATATATTGTAACATAAACTGATGAACTAAAACAAACAAATCTACATGCCATCTTTACACAGAATCAAGATACGATCTGAAGTTTAAGTCTTCCCCATTATGTTATTATTACCACCAGGAAGTACCAGCTTCCACCATTGCTCCTCCCAAGTTCAGCTGAATAAGCAATATTTCTTGACCTCCCAAACAAATTGTTTCTAAACATGCAAAGGATGTACAACTTTTAGTAGTCTTTAATTTCCCTGAGTTTTGTGACCCAAAGCTATTTCAGATGGATCTACATATGCCCTCTAAGAAACCAACAATACATCGACCATGTTAAATAGTTTCCACTCTGCCTCCACTGTCCATAAATAATGACAGTATACTATACTCGGAGTATTGCCATTACAACAGGATTTCACAAGCAGCAGTTGTGTGCATGATCCACCAATGTCACCATAGTCATGCTAAATACAAACTGTATGGAGGTTCTCATCAGTGGAGGTTCTCATCAATGGAGGTTCTCATCAACTGTAGTATGCATGTAGTTATTGATATCACTGTGAAGATCATCAACTTTACTAATGAGTTCATGCAGGATGCTGACATCACCAGCCACATGTTCCAACCACGTCAGCAGACAGCGGCTCCTACAGGATTCCCATTAGTAAGTCGTCAACCAGTCAGTAATGTGTGGGCCAACACAGCATATGCAGCTAGAAGTCTAGTGCAGATTAGAGATTAGAAAATGTTTTTGATTTTCTGAAAATCCAAACAAAGCAATGAATTTTAATGTTTTGAAAAAGTCAGCCTAACCTGGTTTCTAAAGTATCAAGATCCACCCTGACAAACTTCCATCCGCAAGTATTAATAACAGGCTAATGCTTAGTATCTGAATATATATAATTTTTAAAGAAACAAATAATTCCACTTAAACTGAAAAGAAACCCTAGTGAATTGGGAGATTCAGAACCTGAGGAAATATAGGTAACCACCACTGGTACCCACAGGGTGGTTCCCACTGGATTACCACACAACCACCACTGGTACCCACAGGGTGGTTCTCACTGGATTACCACACAACCACCACTGGTACCCACAGGGTGGTTCTCACTGGATTACCACACAACCACCACTGGTACCCACACGGTGGTTCTCACTGGATTACCACACAACCACCACTGGTACCCACAGGGTGGTTCTCACTGGATTACCACACAACCACCACTGGTACCCACCCACACGGTGGTTCTCACTGGATTACCACACAACCACCACTGGTACCCACACGGTGGTTCTCACTGGAATCACCACACAACCACCACTGGTACCCACAG
The DNA here is from genome assembly GCF_003918875.1 of Haliotis rubra. Classification (NCBI taxonomy): domain Eukaryota; kingdom Metazoa; phylum Mollusca; class Gastropoda; order Lepetellida; family Haliotidae; genus Haliotis; species Haliotis rubra. Next base: position 722,684 of record NW_025765004.1, on the reverse strand, counting down.
GGTGGTTCTCACTGGATTACCACACAACCACCACTGGTACCCACACGGGTGGTTCTCACTGGATTACCACACAACCACCACTGGGTACCACTGGTACCCACACGGTGGTTCTCACTGGATTACCACACAACCAACCACCACTGGTATCCACAGGGTGGTTCTCACTGGATTACCACACAACCACCACTGGTACCCACACGGTGGTTCTCACTGGATTACCACACAACCACCACTGGTACCCACAGGGTGGTTCTCACTGGATTACCACACAACCACCACTGGTACCCACACGGTGGTTCTCACTGGATTACCACACAACCACCACTGGTACCCACACGGTGGTTCTCACTGGATTACCACACAACCACCACTGGTACCCACACGGTGGTTCTCACTGGATTACCACACAACCACCACTGGTACCCACACGGTGGTTCTCACTGGATTACCACACAACCACCACTGGTACCCACAGGGTGGTTCTCACTGGATTACCACACAACCACCACTGGTACCCACAGGGTGGTTCTCACTGGATTACCACACAACCACCACTGGTATCCACACGGTGGTTCTCACTGGATTACCACACAACCACCACTGGTATCCACAGGGTGGTTCTCACTGGATTACCACACAACCACCACTGGTACCCACACGGTGGTTCTCACTGGATTACCACACAACCACCACTGGTATCCACAGGGTGGTTCTCACTGGATTACCACACAACCACCACTGGTATCCACAGGGTGGTTCTCACTGGATTACCACACAACCACCACTGGTACCCACACGGTGGTTCTCACTGGATTACCACACAACCACCACTGCTACTGACAGGGTGGTTCTCACTGGATTACCACACAACCACCACTGGTATCCACAGGGTGGTTCTCACTGGATTACCACACAACCACCACTGGTATCCACAGGGTGGTTCTCACTGGATTACCACACAACCACCACTGGTATCCACAGGGTGGTTCTCACTGGATTACCACACAACCACCACTGGAAGTGAAACAACAGATCAAATTGGAATCACCACACAACCACCACTGCTACTGACAGGGTGGTTCTCACTGGATTACCACACAACCACCACTGCTACTGACAGGGTGGTTCTCACTGGATTACCACACAACCACCACTGGAAGTGAAACAACAGATCAAATTGGAATCACCACACAACCACCACTGCTACTGACAGGGTGGTTCTCACTGGAATTACCACACAACCACCACTGGACCTACATCTACAATCGTCTGTTTTGGATACCACAAGGTTGCCAAGTTCCATTACATCTGGAGGATGGTTGGGCAAGATGTCAGATAGTTTTGACATCTATACAACTCCAGAAACTCTGTCATCTTCAGTATGTTCGGAGGCCATACTTCACTCCCTCCCATTTATCTGCGATAACTAAACTAATGCAAGAAAGTCTCCAAATTTAGATAACAAATTTTGATGCATGTGTTTGTTGATCAATGCCTTGCCAGTCATGACTTGGAGTGAGCTAACCAAACAAACTTACTTCGCATGTCACTTATTTGTTTGTCGCTGCAATTTCTTTCCCACTTTTTTTCCCCAATACACTGCTGTCAATTGACTATGATCGATGGACACAGCCAAAGTTATTGGGTTTTACTGAGTGGGAGAGGTATTTTGCTGCTGGCCAGTGTGCATGTATGAGACAGTCAATACTCACTACCAGCACTACCAACTCATGGTCAGTAAACAGTGTATAAGCAACAGAGTGCAAACATTAACACTCGTCATTCAGAACTACTCATTTACACTTGTTTTTGAGATAAACAAATCAAATCTAATGATACTTTTCTTTCTAACACCAGAATTTTGGAAATCATGATGCTGATAGGCTAAATGGAAACTTCACCTGATAGGACTGCCCATGGATGGTTTGTCTGTTACAGAGAGGTATCAAAGGCTTAGATGAGATCACAGTTAGACTGAACAAGATTTGGGTCATGGACATTCAGCACTTAGGGGACCAGCTGATATGCATGATGTAAGCAGAGTTGGTTAAAACATTTGTTTAATGTCATGACCAGGCACATCTGGAATGTTGTAATGAAGGGTACATATAGACTAAAGATCCTATGACCATTAATAGGTCATTATACATAAGGATATTCATGGAGCCTGATATCAGTTCTGGTGAAGCATGGGATATGCATTGGAATACCACAGGGGAATTTGTGCACACTGGTACATCACTTAGCACCTGTGGTTCAAGGTACTAGATTCATGGGGATGTGGCACATGGCCTCACTGAAGTTGACTTACTGCTTGTTAACTCCCATGGGATCAAGCATCCATGATGGATGGACCTGCTGCCTGTGTCATTCGCTTGCATGAATCAACATTGAACCAAATGCTACACAGATGATGAATGGAGATTCTACCTACACCTTGCATGTAACGTATAAGGGCACCTTTTACCCCAGGAGATTCTACCTACACCTTGCATGTAACATATAAGGGTACCTTTTACCCCAGGAGATTCTACCTACACCTTGCATGTAACATATAAGGGTACCTTTTACCCCAGGAATATTCAACATTGAAGAAATCAGGATGGCCTTACATATCGGAGAACTACACTTGGTTTACTTGTTTGAGTGGCATTTTAGAAGTTGAGACGTACAATATATCGCACTCACGAAAATAAAGAAGTTGTTATCCATAAAACTTGTTATATATTACACTTGGTTTATTCAAACATTTGCTGTTCTTACTTACATCAGAAAGTCTAAATAGTGTAGAAAAGGTTCAATGTAGAGGGAGTCTTGACGCAAACTGATTGTAAAAGGGACATATTCATAATTTGGTAAAAACTTTCTCTGGGGTTGCAGGAGTTGCTCTTACTTAAGTCATACTTCTTGCAGCTGGACGATAACATGTCAACAAACCGTTTTCATTGTGCAAAACTGCAGCGGTGCCAGGTCAGTTGTTCAATACACACAAATTGTCTGACAATACACTGAAGTGCTGCTACATAACCTTAGTTATGATGATCAGAATTTGACGTTTGTAGAGCAAAGCCTGCAATTAAAATAACAGAATGCTAGAATATATTTCTTTTGGTAAAATAACAGTTCACGATACTATTTTTCCATCTACTGCATCAAAATTCATTTCCGTTATATTATTGGGGTATGCTTTAAGTAAATCAAATTAAAGGGCCGTAGAGCTGATTGCTATTTCTGGCTCTGTTTCCAAGACAAATACACATAGTAATCTTAATCCTTGCATATAATGCAAGCCTAGCAAATACTGAAAATTCAAACTGAGAAGGTTATGGTGTTTATTTGCAAATTTCTCATGTTCACTGACAAAGACATTTTGTCTTGTTCGTTCACATGAAGTGATACAATGGGTTTTTTGACCACCAGAAAAACAGTTTGATGAAAGTGTAACCTTTACATAAGCCAAACTCCTTTCTGCAGAATGCTTTTTTGGGTCCTAAAAATCTATCTTATCTGTAGTCATATACAGTATATTTTCACTTGAAGTTTGAAATATTGTCCTTTTTGACTTGTTTAACAAGACTTATGTATTTGATAAAGTCAAATGTCCAAAAGATGCAAATGTAATCATGAAAACACATCATACCAATATTCCAAATGTTTATATTTTTTTATTTCCACTGGCTTTAAAAGGGCCCCTTTCATTTACCTTGTCATTTACACAATAATACCTTACGAAAAGTTGAATGTCCAATCTTTAAACACATCTTCTCAACACAAGTTCATGGGAACATTTGAGGTTATTTATCAGGTTTATTACGCAAGACATGTGAGCCCATTTGACTGGGACCAATTACAATATTCTAGCAATAGCATAATGCTGTTTATTTATGAATCTTTCAGGCAGTTTCAGGAAAGACATTGAGACTGACCTGATCAGATCATTTTTTTTAGTTTCAGATTCAGATTCTGCTGTATAGTTTGTGCTAAGGGGAACTTGTGTTCAACATGTTCAGAGGAAATGTGTAGAGGATATAGAGAATAAACAGACTTCAAATACTGCAGAAGACCACCTACTGATGTGATGAAAACATCCCCAGTTTGTTGAAACCTCCGAAATGGTGCTTGAGGTGGTACCAGCATCAAGATGATAGCTGATACACAAGAGTGGGGAGGCACTGGATTGCCTTCACAATATCCTGAGCCAGTTTGGTCCTCTCCTTTTCCCATTTACAAAAGTCAAGATTTTCCAAATGTCTCTTTCTGGTAAGAATTGTGAAGAATATTTACATGTATATTCTGCACCTTTTCCCTGTCATCAATAAAACTGTGTAAGCAAGGATTGACAGCACAACACTGACAGTCGGTGTAAGCAAGGATTGACAGCACAACACTGACAGTCGGTGTAAGCAAGGATTGACAGCACAACACTGACACAGTCGTAAGCAAGGATTGACTGACAGTCGGTGTAAGCAAGGATTGACAGCACAACACTGACAGTCGGTGTAAGCAAGGATTGACAGCACAACACTGACAGTCGGTGTAAGCAAGGACTGACAGCACAACACTGACAGTCGGTGTAAGCAAGGATTGACAGCACAACACTGACAGTCGGTGTAAGCAAGGATTGACAGCACAACACTGACAGTCGGTGTAAGCAAGGATTGATAGCACAACAGCACAACTGACAGTCGGTGTAAGCAAGGATTGACAGCACAACACTGACAGTGTAACTGCAAGGTCGGTGTAAGCAAGGATTCCCAGCACAGGACAACACTGACAGTCGGTGTAAGCAAGATTGAGTCGGTAGCACAACACTGACAGTCGGTGTAAGCAAGGATTGACAGCACAACACTGACAGTCGGTGTAAGCAAGGATTGACAGCACAACACTGACAGTCGGTGTAAGACAGTCAAGCAAGGATTGAGGATTGACAGCACAACACTAAGACAGTGACAGTCGGTGTAAGCAAGGATTGACAGCACAACACTGACAGTCGGTGTAAGCAAGGATTGACAGCACAACACTGACAGTCGGTGTAAGCAAGGATTGACAGCACAACACTGACAGTCGGTGTAAGCAAGGATTGACAGCACAACACTGACAGTCGGTGTAAGCAAGGATTGACAGCACAACACTGACAGTCGGTGTAAGCAAGGATTGACAGCACAACACTGACAGTCTGTGTAAGCAAGGATTGACAGCACAACACTGACAGTCCTAAGCACGTAACCTACACTAACCTATGGCTGTATGTACAGTGGGAGAGAAGCTCTGCTCCTCCCTTGTGATACAGATGGCTCTCATCTGGATGTGGGCTACAGTTTACATCACAAGGGAAAGTGTTGCCAAACTTAATGTCACGGCCATCACAGTCATATCCTGCAGCAACTGATCCACAAAGGCAGCACTTTTCAACAGCAATACAGGGTAACTAGTGAAGGTATGAAGCAGGACAAAGTATGCTGTACAAAATCTCAAACCAGTCATAATCATTGTTCATAGATGCCCAGTCATAATCATTGTTCATAGATGCATGCCAATTCTTGTTTGCTATCCTCAGTTATCTAACACTAAGAAGGGACATTAACCTGTTGTACTGTCTTGGGTCATGTGTGTAGTCAGGTAGGGACATTGACCTGCCGTACTGTCTTGGGTCATGTGTGTAGTCAGGTAGGGACATTAACCTGCTGTACTGTCTTGGGTCATGTGTGTAGTCAGGTAGGGACACTGACCTGCCGTACTGTCTTGGGTCATGTGTGTAGTCAGGTAGGGACATTGACCTGCCGTACTGACTTGGGTCATGTGTGTAGGGACATTGACCTGCTGTACTGTCTTGGGTCATGTGTGTAGTCAGGTAGGGACATTGACCTGCTGTACTGTCTTGGGTCATGTGTGTAGTCAGGTAGGGACATTAACCTGTTGTACTGTCTTGGGTCATGTGTGTAGTCAGGTAGGGACATTGACCTGCCGTACTGTCTTGGGTCATGTGTGTAGTCAGGTAGGGACATTGACCTGCCGTACTGTCTTGGGTCATGTGTGTAGTCAGGTAGGGACATTGACCTGCTGTACTGTCTTGGGTCATGTGTGTGTAGTCAGGTAGGGACATTGACCTGCCGTACTGTCTCATGTGTGTGTAGTCAGGTAGGGACATTAACCTGCTGTACTGTCTTGGTCGGTGTGTGTAGTCAGGTAGGGACATTGACCTGCTGTACTGTCTTGGGTCATGTGTGTAGTCAGGTAGGGACATTGACCTGCTGTACTGTCTTGGGTCATGTGTGTAGTCAGGTAGGGACATTGACCTGCTGTACTGTCTTGGGTCATGTGTGTAGTCAGGTAGGGACATTGACCTGCTGTACTGTCTTGGGTCATGTGTGTAGTCAGGTAGGGACATTGACCTGCCGTACTGTCTTGGGTCATGTGTGTAGTCAGGTAGGGACATTGACCTGCCGTACTGTCTTGGGTCATGTGTGTAGTCAGGTAGGGACATTAACCTGCTGTACTGTCTTGGGTCATGTGTGTAGTCAGGTAGGGACATTGACCTGCCGTACTGTCTTGGGTCATGTGTGTAGTCAGGTAGGGACATTGACCTGCCGTACTGTCTTGGGTCATGTGTGTAGTCAGGTAGGGACATTAACCTGTTGTACTGTCATTGGTCATGTGTGTAGTCAGGTAGGGACATTGACCTGCCGTACTGTCTTGGGTCATGTGTGTGCCGTACTGTCTTGGGTCAGGTAGGGACATTGACCCGCCGCACTGTCTTGGGTCATGTGTGTAGTCAGGTAGGGACATTGACCTGCCGTACTGTCTTGGGTCATGTGTGTAGGGACATTGACCTGCCGTACTGTCTTGGGTCATGTGTGTAGTCAGGTAGGTAGATTGACCTGCTGTACTGTCTTGGGTCATGTGTGAAGTCGGGTAGGGACATTGACCTGCCGTACTGTCTTGGGTCATGTGTGTAGTCAGGTAGGGACATTGACCTGCCGTACTGTCTTGGGTCATGTGTGTAGTCAGGTAGGGACATTGACCTACCGTACTGTCTTGGGTCATGTGTGTAAGGACATTGACCTGCCGTTACTGTCTTGGGTCATGTGTGTAGTCAGGTAGGGACATTGACCTGCCGTACTGTCTTGGGTAATGTGTGTAGTCGCGTAGGGACATTGACCTGCTGTACTGTCTTGGGTCATGTGTGTAGTCGGGTAGGGACATTGACCCGCTGTACCGGCTTGGGACAACTGCATGGTCAGAAAGGGTATTTGTACATTCATCCATCTTACATCTGATTATGACAGCTGATATCCCCTGACACTGGGCTAACACCCAACACCACATATAGACACGTAGTACTATCTTCTAGGCTTGGCTTCCTCACATGGAGTCACAGGGGGAAGAGGGATTGGCATTGCAGACTTCAAACAATGGGGAATTCACAAGATCATTATAAGCTTTCTTTGAATAAGCAGTGCTGTTGTCCTTTGATATGTAACACATGCCTTAGGAGTTCATAATATACATTTTCACATTAGATATCCCTGGGTGTTTTGTTTGTACTGAAAATAGTTTGCCTGGCATTTGTCCGCCCATCTTATTCCTTGTGGAGAAAGTAAATGTAAAATGTCACTTAGCTGGATTAGAAAAGTGCAAAACATTAAATGTGGCTAATCATACCAGCACAAACAGGACATTTTAAAAAGGGAACCTGAGACCTCTCTCATTATTAGAACCTGACCCATCAACTTGCTAGAAAACACCTCAATAGTGTTCCTTATCACTGCCATCGTGCAGCTATAATTGCTTCACTATCAAACATCTGCTTCCCTTTGCAAACACTATATTTCTTCTGCACATACCAAGTGGACATGGGAAGGTATGACGCTGCTTCATCACTGATGTCATCATGTGGGAAGTGTGGAGGATGGGTCGGAGGCAGCATGTGTCAGCACCCTATGATTCACTCTGCCTGGCAGCCATGGTTGATTTCACCACATACTCACTGGCATGATGTCAGCCTTATCTTTAGACAGCAGGAATATTTGGAAGCAGTTACCAGGGGAATTCAACACTTTCATTTTACATACACTGCAACACCTCATCATGAATGTTACAATAAAGGTTACAATAGAAGTCCAGTAAACCATACTGGCAAAGAGGTTGGAGTATATAGGGCATGGTTGTAAGGTATTCAACAGCATACTATGTAACACGAATGAAGGAAAGGTGATTGTGTGCTTCTGGTGGGACCCACTTTCCAGGTCATGCTGAATGTGTAATGTGCTGATGGACTAGGACAGGGCTGTACTAAATGTTCTGTGTGAGCCACCATGACATTGATTCACATCAAACCAGCTGAGAGACTTCATTCTGATACTAGTCAGCCTGACTCACCATGATGAGAGTCAGCAGCCTGATGTCAGGACAGAGACACACACGGCCAGCTTACATCCTGGCAAACTGGTTCACCATGATGAGAATCAGCAGCCTGTTGTCAGGACAGAAACACACACGGCCAGCTTACATCCAGGCAACCTGGTTCACCATGATGAGAGTCAGCAGCCTGTTGTCAGGACAGAAACACACACGGCCAGCTTACATCCTGGCAACCTGGTTCACCATGATGAGAGTCAGCAGCCTGTTGTCAGGACAGAAACACACACGGCCAGCTTACATCCTGGCAAACCTGGTTCACCATGATGAGAGTCAGCAGCCTGATGTCAGGACAGAAACACACACGGCCAGCTTCCTGGCATCCTGGCAACCTGGTTCACCATGATGAGAGTCAGCAGCCTGATGTCAGGACAGAAACACACACGCCAGCTTACATCCTGGCAACCTGGTTCACCATGATGAGAGTCAGCAGCCTGATGTCAGGACAGAAACACACACGCCAGCTTACATCCTGGCAACCTGGTTCACCATGATGAGAGTCAGCAGCCTGATGTCAGGACAGAAACACACACGGCAATCCAGGCAACCTGGTTCACCATGATGAGAGTCAGCAGCCTGATGTCAGGACAGAAACACACACGCCAGCTTACATCCAGGCAACCTGGTTCACCATGATGAGAGTCAGCAGCCTGATGTCAGGACAGAAACACACACGGCCAGCTTACATCCAGGCAACCTGGTTCACCATGATGAGAGTCAGCAGCCTGATGTCAGGACAGAAACACACACGGCCAGCTTACATCCAGGCAACCTGGTTCACCATGATGAGAGTCAGCAGCCTGTTGTCAGGACAGAAACACACACGGCCAGCTTACATCCAGGCAACCTGGTTCACCATGATGAGAGTCAGCAGCCTGTTGTCAGGACAGAAACACACACGCCAGCTTACATCCAGGCAACCTGGTTCACCATGATGAGGACAGAAACACAGCAGCCTGTTGTCAGGACAGAAACACACACGGCCAGCTTACATCCAGGCAACCTGGTTCACCATGATGAGAATCAGCAGCCTGTTGTCAGGACAGAAACACACACGGCCAGCTTACATCCAGGCAACCTGGTTCACCATGATGAGAATCAGCAGCCTGTTGTCAGGACAGAAACACACACGGCCAGCTTACATCCAGGCAACCTGGTTCACCATGATGAGAGTCAGCAGCCTGTTGTCAGGACAGAAACACACACGGCCAGCTTACATCCAGGCAACCTGGTTCACCATGATGAGAATCAGCAGCCTGTTGTCAGGACAGAAACACACACGGCCAGCTTACATCCTGGCAACCTGGTTCACCATGATGAGAGTCAGCAGGCTGATGTCAGGACAGAAACACACACGGCCAGCTTACATCCTGGCAAACTGGTTCACCATGATGAGAGTCAGCAGCCTGTTGTCAGGACAGAAACAAATATGAGGCTGGGATACCTCCTCCTAGTGATAAAGTTTGGAAATTTATGTAAACTTTGACTGTATGGGGTTTGCTTTTCATAGTATAGAATGCTATTATTGATTAAGTCCTTGAAAAAATTACTTTAAATGTGCTGCACACTCCCTGTAAGCGTATACCTTTCAGCTGTTTCAGGACACTTGCAAACAACTGATGGAAAACATGGCATAAGCTTAGATCAATGGAGCATTAATCCAAGCTCTATTCACACTAACAAGAAATCATCCATCATTATCATGATATTGTGATTTCTTAAAAAGGGACTTATACTTTGAGTATATCAAATATGATAGCTAATGACAAGGACAGATAAAATATGACACAGACAGATGGATAATTCTTTCACACCAATATATTAATTGTTTTGTTTAATTGTTTATACACTGATTATTGTTTCAAAAATATTTTAGCATGGCATGTGTATCACCACAACAGTCTACAGACAGCTCCCTTGTCACAGGATCTGAATGAGATATACAAGCAAGTATCATGGAAATATCAAATGCTAAGTGGTTAATCCATGATTGGTTGACTGCACATCAACGTATGGTCATGACATGGAGCAGGTGGCCAGATTCCATGATTGGTTGACTGCACATCATGGTATGGTCATGGCATGGAGCAGGTGGCCAGATTCCATGATTGGTTGACGGCACATCATGGTATGGTCATGGCATGGAGCAGGTGGTCAGATTCCATGATTGGTTGACTGCACATCATGGTATGGTCATGGCATGGAGCAGGTGGCCAGATTCCATGATTGGTTGACTATACATCATGGTATGGTCATGACATGGAGCAGGTGGCCAGATTCCATGATTGGTTGACTGCACATCATGGTATGGTCATGGCATGGAGCAGGTGGTCAGATTCCATGATTGGTTGACTGCACATCATGGTATGGTCATGACATGGAGCAGGTGGCCAGATTCCATGATTGGTTGACTGCACATCATGGTATGGTCATGGCATGGAGCAGGTGGTCAGATTCCATGATTGGTTGACTGTACATCATGGTATGGTCATGACATGAAGCACTTTTTACTGTTACATGGCAAGTAAACTCAACATTGCACCTTCAGATATTTTAATACTTTACGGCATCACAATCACATATCTCATCTAAAAGTAAATTTAAAAAATAAGGCAAAATAGACTATAAATAATGTGAAAAATATAGTTGCAAGCAACAATCAGGGCTCCTCGGCTTTAGTTCTATTTAGCCTATTGTGTCTGTCACATAGCTGATGAAAGTTGTAATAGTTTTAGTTAATATGAATCATTTCACTGCCAGTCTTTGGAGATACATTACTGCAATCAGTAGTTATAATCGACATTAATAGCCCACTTGTACAGGTACATTTTGGTCGAAATCAGACGGTTAGTTTGAGAGTTACGGGTGTTTGAATTGTATTTGAGGGCTAGAAATCGTCCAAAACGGAGCCAGAACACGTTTTCAACAGGCGAGCGGATCTTCCAAATACAGCCGGGGTCGCAGGGGTCATGTACCTTTTAAAGAAGTTCTGGAAAAGAAATAGTTCCCTCTTTAAAAGGCTGTATCTCAGTTGTTCTTGGGTCTACAGTCAAAACAAGACTTCATCTATCATGCTAGCATTTTTTGTGCAGAATTTGCACATTTTGGGAGCAAACTACTCAAAAAACTGCTGAAAAACATGGCCAAAAACTGAAAACAAAAATAACTGTCAAACGGTACAATTTAGCGACTTGACCCGTCCAGGCAAAATTGTTGGGAATTCGATTGTGCATCTGTACAAAAGATTTGGAAGTGTTGGAACAATTAGTTCTTGAGATATTTGCTGAATATCTTGAAATTTTGGAAATAATTTTGAATTATCTCCCCTTTTCTATTTGGCCTAGAGATTTTTAAGACGGAATATCTTCACATTGGTGTGCATCTGTGTGATTTTTTGTAAGCAATTCGGAGCATTGTTTTAGGAGGTATGTTTGGTAAAAAAAATCGGCAGAATAATAAATAATTATAATAATAATCCGAACGAGGCAAGGAGCCCTAAAAAATTACATTCAAAATCATCTTTAAACAAAGAGATCTGTCATGGGAGATACAAAGAGTTCCTGGTGTCTGACCACCATCCAGCCTGCCTGTTTCTGCCTCACTTGTTTGGTATTTTCATTTTAGGGGTCTGTATTTTTCAGGTCATTAATTAGATTATTATGTCCATAACTTATGTCAATATAGGCCATATTAGTAACAATATTACCATTAGTGATTGTTAACCATTTTCCGTCTCCCTACCTACCATGATTTTACAATGTGTAATATGATAAAAGAGATATGTTGTCCCCAGTCTAACATCTTGGCAGAATACTGCAACATGCATTCATTCTTAGTTCTCATACCATCCATACATGGTATTCAGGGATAGAAATACCTTTTTTTTTCTAAGTGTGCCTTAGGGCACCAGACAAATATTTTAGGTGTGCCTTTCAGAAATCAAGTATGCCCACATGTTCTTAGAATATATGACAATGATGATGATCATTTGAAATTTATTGTTAAATAAAGAAATGGGTTTATGAGCATTCAAATATGTATGGTATTATTCAGTTTTGAAAAAAAAATTGTTTGGGGGATTAAATGACTAAATGTGAGTTATGTTTCTAAAAAATTAGGCGTGTCAAAAGGGCACGGAGAGCATTTTTCAGCCGTGCCATTTCAATATTTACTGTGCCATGGCACACATATATATGGGGTATTTCGAACCCTAGTATTGTTTCCTTGATTTTCTGTCAGTATTCAACCCAAGTATACCTTTAATATACTAACCTCCAATACATTAGTGACATAGTGGCAGTCAAAAAAAAACAACAATATGTTTCTTCAGATGGCAATATTACAGCAGGGTTATGTTGAGGTAACTTCTATCTGAGTCATAGAAAACCAATAGAAGTACCTGCAAGTACTTGAAAAGACAGAGAAGTCCCACCAATGTTCAATGTTGCAACTGAGTATTCTGTACTCAGGAATGTAACAACCCTTGAGAAAGTATAGACCAAGTTTAATGTTAGACGCACTATTATTACTTTTTTAATAAGTGTAACAAGAGGCTTTTGAGTGAGATTTTCTATTTCATGACTATGATTGTCTCAAACGAATTTGCCAGGTCTATGCAGAATAAGACCATGGTTGGGTATCCTCAAATTTCAATAATTTTTGCACCCTATCAAAGAGAAAATATTATACTACATTAGAAAATTTGAATTTAGACATATGAGCATTTGACATATGTTGAGGTAAGGTTTCTTCAAAAACATGACTTCCTTGTAAGTCAGAAACTGATGGTAATACAACCATTTTCAACAGAAAGCTGAATGCTGACCATAACCTTTGACAGTTCTCAGAAAAAGTACCTTTTAACATCATGGCCCCATTTTGGAGAAGAGGTACCAAGTTTAATAACTGCATTAAAACATTTTGCTAAAGTGTCATCACAAAATGTTTTGTGATGTTTTTCTATCTCAGAATCATTATTGTATGTCATTATTTCATGATACGTTAAAAGCTTTCCGGGAAATTTGTAAGAAGTCTATGGAAGAACAATCACTGATATCAATAATCACTGTGTTGTTTGAAAGCACCAGCACCAGTGTAATTGCAAAGAAAAATAACAGAAGGCTGTCCCATTTCATGGGCTGCTAGAGAGCCAGTCATCAGGTTTTAGGAGGTGCTGTCTGTTAGGTGCAGCAGGTCTGATTTCCTATACTTGACAATGATGAAACACACACTGTAAGTCACATACATATCTCTCATAGCATGACAAGCTTCCATTGTGCTCTGTTTGTTATTTGTTAAGCAATCTTGCACACCATCTTAGCTTGTCCTGCCATGTGCATAGCTTCACTCCAAAAGATAATGCATAAGCTGTTTCAATGTTCCTTGACAATTAACCTGTGTTAACCTCTACCACTGCACAATTACCCGGACTTATTGGAGAGATTTATCACTATTCCAACACACGCCTTTACAGGTGTCTCCTCTCACAGTCACAGTTAAATGCCTGGAAAAAGCCACCTTTAAATATCAAGTAAACAGCTTGAGTCTCACAAAAATAACCTACATAAACAGATCACTGCCAGCAACTTTTACTTTAAGTAAAATTGTGAATTGGAATAAACACTTCCTTAATTAAAGCAGTCAAAGATGGAGAGAGAGAGAGCTGTTGAGGCAGGAACTGTTGCCACTTCAAATCATGAACAAAGGTTGTAAAAAGGAAATTTCACAGTTATCCAAGGTGCCAATAAAAAAGGAGCCAAGCGTCTTTGTTGTAGATGTTAAATGGAGCCACACACTTGTGACAGACAGGAAAATTGATATGCTATGGTTGACTGCCAAGAGACAGGTGTCTCTCAGATGTGGGGTGGAATGAAAACAGATCCAGACAACCACTGACACATGCAACTTATCACACACCCCTCCCCCACCTCTACAACACACATACACATCACAGTCCATGCGGAAAACACTATGAATGTAGGTAAATCCCCCAATCCGACCCTCATACAAAGGAAGCGAGTGATTACCCCTGAGACACCTGGCAGTTCCGTGGAGACAAAGGTACACAAAGGACAAAGGTAGAATGAACTAGGAGAAGATATCATACTATACTGAGCTGGTTATTACTAGACAGAGGACACAGGTAGAATGAACTAGGATATCATCCTATACTGAGTTGGTTGTTACTAGACAGAGGACACAGGTAGAATGAACTAGGATATCATCCTATACTGAGTTGGTTGTTACTAGACAGAGGACACAGGTAGAATGAACTAGGAGAAGATATCATCCTATACTGAGTTGGTTGTTACTAGACAGAGGACACAGGTAGAATGAACTAGGACAAGATATCATCCTGTAATGAGTTGGTTATTACTAGACAGAGGACACAGGTAGAATGAACTAGGACAAGATATCATCCTATACTGAGTTGGTTATTACTAGACAGAGGGCACAGGTAGAAAGAACTAGGACAAGATATCATCCTATACTGAGTTGGTTATTACTAGACAGAGGACACAGGTAGAATGAAACTAGGACAAGATATCATCCTATACTGAGCTGGTTGTTACTAGACAGAGGACACAGGTAGAATGAACTAGGACAAGATATCATCCTATACTGAGTTGGTTGTTACTAGACAGAGGACACACATACAATGAACTAGGAGAAGATATCATCCTATACTGAGTTGGTTGTTACTAGACAGAGGACACACGTAGAATGAACTAGGGGAAGATATCATCCTATACTGAGCTGGTTCTTACTAGACAGAGGACACACGTAGAATGAACTAGGAGAAGATATCATCCTAAACTGAGTTGGTTATTACTAGACAGAGGACACAGGTAGAATGAACTAGGGGAAGATATGATCCTATACTGAGCTGGTTCTTACTAGACAGAGGACACACGTAGAATGAACTAGGGGAAGATATCATCCTATACTGAGTTGGTTGTTACTAGACAGAGGACACAGGTAGAATGAACTAGGACAAGATATCATCCTATACTGAGTTGGTTGTTACTAGACAGAGGACACACATACAATGAACTAGGAGAAGATATCATCCTATACTGAGTTGGTTATTACTAGACAGAGGACACAGGTAGAATGAACTAGGACAAGATATCATCCTATACTGAGCTGGTTCTTACTAGACAGAGGACACACATACAATGAACTAGAAGATATCATCCTAAACTGAGTTGGTTATTACTAGACAGAGGACACAGGTAGAATGAACTAGGACAAGATATCATCCTATACTGAGCTGGTTGTTACTAGACAGAGGACACAGGTAGAATGAACTAGGAGAAGATATCATCCTATACTGAGTTGGTTATTACTGGACAGAGGACACAGGTAGAATGAACTAGGACAAGATATCATCCTATAATGAGTTGGTTGTAACTAGACAGAGGACACAGGTAGAATGAACTAGGAGAAGATATCATCCTATACTGAGCTGGTTGTTACTAGACAGAGGACAAAGGTAGAATGAACTAGGAGAAGATATCATCCTATACTGAGTTGGTTATTACTAGACAGAGGACAAAGGTAGAATGAACTAGGAGAAGATATCATCCTATACTGAGTTGGTTATTACTAGACAGAGGACACAGGTAGAATGAACTAGGACAAGATATCATCCTATACTGAGCTGGTTCTTACTAGACAGAGGACACAGGTAGAATGAACTAGGAGAAGATATCATCCTAAACTGAGTTGGTTATTACTAGACAGAGGACACAGGTAGAATGAACTAGGAGAAGATATCATCCTATACTGAGTTGGTTGTTACTAGACAGAGGACACACATACAATGAACTAGGAGAAGATATCATCCTATACTGAGTTGGTTATTACTAGACAGAGGACACAGGTAGAATGAACTAGGACAAGATATCATCCTATACTGAGCTGGTTCTTACTAGACAGAGGACACACATACAATGAACTAGAAGATATCATCCTAAACTGAGTTGGTTATTACTAGACAGAGGACACAGGTAGAATGAACTAGGACAAGATATCATCCTATACTGAGCTGGTTGTTACTAGACAGAGGACACAGGTAGAATGAACTAGGAGAAGATATCATCCTATACTGAGTTGGTTATTACTGGACAGAGGACACAGGTAGAATGAACTAGGACAAGATATCATCCTATAATGAGTTGGTTGTAACTAGACAGAGGACACAGGTAGAATGAACTAGGAGAAGATATCATCCTATACTGAGCTGGTTGTTACTAGACAGAGGACAAAGGTAGAATGAACTAGGAGAAGATATCATCCTATACTGAGTTGGTTATTACTAGACAGAGGACAAAGGTAGAATGAACTAGGAGAAGATATCATCCTATACTGAGTTGGTTATTACTAGACAGAGGACACAGGTAGAATGAACTAGGACAAGATATCATCCTATACTGAGCTGGTTCTTACTAGACAGAGGACACAGGTAGAATGAACTAGGAGAAGATATCATCCTAAACTGAGTTGGTTATTACTAGACAGAGGACACAGGTAGAATGAACTAGGACAAGATATCATCCTATACTGAGCTGGTTGTTACTAGACAGAGGACACAGGTAGAATGAAACTAGGACAAGATATCATCCTATACTGAGTTGGTTGTTACTAGACAGAGGACACAGGTAGAATGAACTAGGACAAGATATCATTCTATACTGAGTTGGTTATTACTAGACAGAGGACAAAGGTAGAATGAACTAGGAGAAGATATCATCCTATACTGAGTTGGTTGTTACTAGACAGAGGACACACGTAGAATGAACTAGGACAAGATATCATCCTATACTGAGTTGTTTGTTACTAGACAGAGGACACAGGTAGAATGAACTAGGAGAAGATATCATACTATACTGAGTTGGTTGTTACTAGACAGAGGACAAAGGTAGAATGAACTAGGAGAAGATATCATCCTATACTGAGTTGGTTGTTACTAGACAGAGGACACACGTAGAATGAACTAGGAGAAGATATCATCCTATACTGAGTTGGTTGTTACTAGACAGAGGACACAGGTAGAATGAACTAGGAGAAGATATCATCCTATAATAAGTTGGTTGTTACTAGACAGAGGACACAGGTAGAATGAACTAGGACAAGATATCATCCTATACTGAGTTGGTTATTACTAGACAGAGGACAAAGGTAGAATGAACTAGGAGAAGATATCATCCTATACTGAGTTGGTTGTTACTAGACAGAGGACAAAGGTAGAATGAACTAGGACAAGATATCATCCTATACTGAGTTGTTTGTTACTAGACAGAGGACACAGGTAGAATGAACTAGGACAAGATATCATACTATACTGAGTTGGTTGTTACTAGACAGAGGACAAAGGTAGAATGAACTAGGAGAAGATATCATCCTACACTGAGTTGGTTGTTACTAGACAGAGGACACACGTAGAATGAACTAGGAGAAGATATTATCCTATACTGAGTTGGTTGTTACTAGACAGAGGACACAGGTAGAATGAACTAGGAGAAGATATCATCCTATACTGAGTTGGTTATTACTAGACAGAGGACACAGGTAGAATGAACTAGGACAAGATATCATCCTATACTGAGTTGGTTGTTACTAGACAAAGGACACAGGTAGAGTGAACTAGGAGAAGATATCATCCTATACTGAGTTGGTTATTACTAGACAGAGGACACACGTAGAATGAACTAGGAGAAGATATCATTCTATACTGAGCTGGTTATTACTAGACAGAGGACACAGGTAGAATGAACTAGGAGAAGATATCATCCTATACTGAGTTGGTTGTTACTAGACAGAGGACACAGGTAGAATGAACTAGGGGAAGATATCATCCTATACTGAGTTGGTTGTTACTAGACAGAGGACACAGGTAGAATGAACTTAGACAAGATATCATCCTATACTGACTTGGTTGTTACTAGACAAAGGACACAGGTAGAATGAACTAGGAGAAGATATCATCCTATACTGAGTTGGTTGTTACTAGACAGAGGACACAGGTAGAATGAACTAGGAGAAGATATCATCCTATACTGAGCTGGTTATTACTTGTGATGGTGACAGCACCTGCATAATTCAACTGCAACTACTATGTAAACTGTTGATACACACTTAAATGTCCGGGGTAGAATAGGTCTTCAGCAACCCATGTGCTTGCCATAAAAAGGCGACTATCTTGTCGTAAGAGGCGACTAACGGGATCGGGTGGTCAGTTTCGCTGACTTGGTTGACACATGTCATCGGTTCCCAATTACGCAGATCGATGCTCATGCTGTTGATCACTGGATTGTCTGGTCCAGACTCGATTATTTACAGACCGCCGCCATATAGCTGGAATATTGCTGAGTGCGGCGTAAAACTCAACTCACTCACTCACTCACACACTTAAATGCTTGTATCACTATGTAACAGTTTGAGCAGGACTTGCTACTTTCATCTTAGGTCCATTGGCAACATTTGGCATTACCTGACAACTGCTGCAACTCAAGCCCTTGTTCAAGCTCTTGTTACATCTAGGCTTGACTACTGTAACAGCATCCTTTCAGGCCTCAGTTCAAACCTCCTTGATAAGCTTCAGAAGATCCAAAACACGTCCGCCCGCATCATCAGCAAGACTTCTAAACGTTCCCATATTACACTCATGTTAAAACAGGAATGGCAACAGGATAATAGATTTTCAGCTGAAAATTTAATATTGTGTCATCGAGTTGAGAGTTTCTCAATGGATTTAAACGATTCACAATTGAACAATTTGACATAAAATCCGCGGAAATCCGCGGATCAGCGGAAAATTGCCATCCCTGTTAAAAGAACTGCATGGGCTACCGGTTAGGGTCAGAATTGACTTTAGGATCCTCTGTCTGACATACAAGTGCCTCCATGGTTTGACTCCCTCCTACTTGTCTGTTCTCCTACATGCAACATGTGCTCAAACACACAAAATCTACTGGTCATCCCATCATACAAACTGAAATCCCTTGGATACCGCTTGTTCTCTTACTCTGCACCTGTGCTTTGGAAGTCTCCCCCCTTGAGCCATTGAAAGCTCTGACACAATTGACATTTATAAGTCCAGACTTAAAACCCACCTGTTCTCAGCATATTACTTATAGTTTCAACTGTAAATACTCCAGTGTAAATATTCTGTAGCTCTTAGGGTGTGGAGCATGCCTTAGGGTGTGGAAATAGGCACATCATAAATATGCATTTATTATTATTACTACCATTATCTTCTATTGATGTATTGTTGACAACACCCCCAGTGTCGAACACTGCTGTACCGTAGCCCATCATCCTAGTGAACAAAGCACCCCACAGGGAATGTGATGAGTTCATGGTTACCTGCTTTATGAAACTATCCCCTGACAGTAAAACATGCACACAAGAAATGTTTCATAAAGAACATTTAAACTCACTGCTGAATTGTTTTCCCTTGCAAGATGGGATGGAACAAATCTGGCAGTAATGGCTAGCTGAACAGATTCACACCACAACAGTACACCATTGTCCAGTTGTTATTAAACAACTGACAGTGACGTCAATGACGAGGGCTGTCACACTTGCTTACTGTGGTTTACTGCACAAATGTACATGAACAAAATGGATAATAAAGAAATTATTACACTCGCAAGTGTGCCATAAGACATATACAAAATTTCACACTCGTTTTATTTAAGTCATATGCCACACTCACTTGTGCAATAATATCTATATACTACATGTAGTAGTATTGAGTAGGGCCTCAAACCAAGCATCGCAATCTGAGTTTGTCAGGCCATGTAACTCATCAGTTTGGGAGCACTTACTGTGGACTTAGCAGCATTCAATGACTGCCACCTCTTTCATCTGCTGCTAATGTGCATCATCCATTCATTGGTGCATGTTGTTATCAGGGAAACTGACAGCCAGAGTCACTATATTCCAAACCAAATGTAAGAGCATGCATGAGACACTGATACACTGTGAATAAGATATTGGAGGAGAATATATATTGGTGGCAAATCAATTAGTAATGAAGCAGGGGACTCTCACTTCCTGAATGATTTACATATGGCAGTCAGCAAACCTGCTGGTTGCATGCAGTATACTCTGACAGTTCCCAATACACAACACACATTACAGAGTCCTTCATAGCAGCTCCCAATACACAACCCTCTATACAGTCCTGCATAGCAGCTCCCAATACACCACAACACACTATACAGTCCTTCATAGCAGCTCCCAATACACCACAACACACTATACAGTCCTTCATAGCAGCTCCCAATACACAACACACTATACAGTCTTGCATAGCAGCTCCCAATACACCACAACACACTAACACACTATACAGTCCTTCATAGCAGCTCCCAATACACTACACAAACACACTATACAGTCCTTCATAGCAGCTCCCAATACACCACAACACACTATACAGTCCTTCATAGCAGCTCCCAATACACCACAACACACTATACAGTCCTTCATAGCAGCTCCCAATACACCACAACACACTATACAGTCCTTCATAGCAGCTCCCAATACACCACAACACACTATACAGTCCTTCATAGCAGCTCCCAATACACCACAACACACTATACAGTCCTTCATAGCAGCTCTCAATACACAACACACTGTACAGTCCTTCATAGCAGCTCCCAATACACCACAACACACTACACAGTCCTTCATAACAGCTCCCTATACACCACAACACACTATACAGTCCTGCATAGCAGCTCCCAATACACCACAACACACTATACAGTCCTTCATAGCAGCTCCCAATACACCACAACACACTATACAGTCCTGCATAGCAGCTCCCAATACACCACAACACACTATACAGTCCTTCATAGCAGCTCCCAATACACCACAGCACACTATACAGTCCTTCATAGCAGCTCCCAATACACCACAACACACTATACAGTCCTTCAGAGCAGCTCCCTATACACCACAACACACTATACAGTCCTTCATAGCAGCTCCCAATACACCACAACACACTATACAGTCCTTCATAGCAGCTCCCAATACACCACAACACACTATACAGTCCTTCATAGCAGCTCCCAATACACCACAACACACTATACAGTCCTGCATAGCAGCTCCCAATACACCACAACACACTATACAGTCCTTCATAGCAGCTCCCAATACACCACAACACACTATACAGTCCTTCATAGCAGCTCCCAATACACCACAACACACTATACAGTCCTTCATAGCATCTCCCAATACACAACACACTATACAGTCCTTCATAGCAGCTCCCAATACACCACAACACACTACACAGTCCTTCATAGCAGCTCCCAATACACCACAACACACTATACAGTCCTTCATAGCAGCTCCCAATACACCACAACACACTATACAGTCCTTCATAGCAGCTCCCAATACACCACAACACACTATACA
Source organism: Haliotis rubra (assembly GCF_003918875.1). Lineage (NCBI taxonomy): Eukaryota > Metazoa > Mollusca > Gastropoda > Lepetellida > Haliotidae > Haliotis > Haliotis rubra. The sequence goes on along the minus strand of NW_025765004.1, from coordinate 700,814 downwards.
GTCCTGCATAGCAGCTCCCAATACACCACAACACACTATACAGTCCTTCATAGCAGCTCCCAATACACCACAACACACTATACAGTCCTTCATAGCAGCTCCCAATACACCACAACCAGTCATATGGATTCATTCGTAAGACCTCAGGGCGGTGGGATAGCCTTGTAGTTAAAGTGTTCACCTGTCATGCCGAAGGCCCAGGTTTGATTCCCCACATGGGCACAATGTGTGAAGCCCATTTCTGGTGTCCCCTGCTGTGATATTGCTGGAATATTGCTAAAAGCAGCGTAAAACTAAACTCACTTACTCGTAAGAACTCATATTTCACCAAACTGTTGTGACAAAGTGGCAGCCCTTCCAATACGTGGTTCATCCAAATATCCATGACCCAGTATTTGTAGGGTACATGTGCATGTATGCGTGATTTTCTTGCTCCTGTGGTCGACAATCTTCAAATGTCTACACATTAACCTTTTCTTTGAAAAAAAGAACATTTTTGGCATACTACAGTTCTGCATTTAACAGATCCGGGAAGTTGTGAAAACACTCCTCCACTAACAACAACATTACAGTGGTTGACATGAAGCCATTCCTCCTGCAACTCCAGCAGGGATGTTGTTGATGTAAGCTGCTAGATAAGCAGCACATACATAACACAGAGCTACCTGACGTAACACAACATGTATAAGCTAATTAGTGCAGGTCTTATGAATGTGTGCATCACTATGTAACTTGAACATTCAGCACTGGCTAGTTGGACATCCATGAACACTGCAAGAGGAAAATGGTGTATTGCTTGAGTCTCACTGCTTAGTCCATGCAAGAAACCATGCATACATTGGTTTTGAGACATCTTCTAAACTAGAGTGGAATGAGATGTCTCCATATGCTTTATAACTAAATGAACAGGTGTTTACATACAGCTGATGAACCTTTTAAGGGTTGAACTTGAAGAACTAATGGGCTGTTTCTCTATTCTGGATTTCAACAAAGCTGTTACGCCTTCAATACAGTATAAGTATCTGTACCGAAACGTTGCTATTGTACAATAAAGAAGTTTATCATCCATAAGACTTGTCATTCCTGGAAATAATCCTGTTAGTCCCTGTATAGATTCCTGGTTAGCATTGGTCATACGCTGGTGAAGAGATGACCAACTGGAGCAGGTGGTCAGTTTCAGAGGCCTTAATTGATTAACTGATACAATATATGGATGCTCATATATTAAATATCCGATTGTCGGGACCGGATTATTTACACCAGTAGGTAGTTTGAACATAAAAATTATTGAGGACATTTTGAGCTTTTAAACATATAAGGAACAGTTAAAGTACAACAATTTGATCAAGCCATATGTTCAAAGGAAGTAACATGCCAACCAAATTTCAGCTTTTTCTGTACTGAAATTACATTGATAACAGCACTCATTTTTCTAAGTGCATTTAGAGCATGGTCATGGAGACATGGTAAAATGATAGCCAGTATTCACGATAATAGTGGGAAAGGAACATGTACCTAAACCTCATCACATAAATTACCATAAGATGGGTTTTCAATATTGTATGTAGTTACCATGGCTACAGTACATTGCCTCTGTTGGCTGGATGATAATTTTTACAACAGAAATTATAAGCTTGGGCAGTGATATTCTAAACATTTCTCCCAACTTTGTTCCAATCTTAACCATCATTGTAAGCCAAGAGTCTCATGGACATACAGATTCAGCAAGTGGCTTCCACTCCGACATGTGTGTAACAGGTAAACTGATATTCATCATCATTCCATGCTTTAAACTCTCTGAGCATGCTCTCCCTTGGGGTAGCCACTGAACAAAGAGAATTCTCACAGGTAATATTACGTACAGTCAGCACTTCTGCTTGAAACCTCATTCTCAATCCTTATCAAATATGTAGGTTGTCAAAATTGCTTCTCAGAATAAACTGTGGAGAAAACAGGGCATGAAAATAGGTTGTCGATTGACAGTAACTCAATATATAGGCAAACAGCCTTTTGACAAAGCACTTTTGAAAAGCCTCTTGCAGACAATATCTGCTTTAAAGTGAGGGAGTGTGCGGCAGTACAAAACTTCAGTGTGATCTGGGCCTCTTGTCACAGTACATAGTGAGCTAGTTATTGGTCAGGTCAAGCTGAGTGATATACACCCAGCTTCCAAGTATATGTGAACTAATTGACCCTGTTAATCTAACTACTTCATGTATACTGTGAACACACAGGGCCACTGTAGTGAGTCCAGCAGGGTAGCAGTGGCAATGGTCTGGAAAGAAAGGTGGTAGCAATTTGTCAAACTTTCCATGCTCCATTGCAGTGTTTGACAGCTCAGTGTGGGGCTTACTCCTATGAACAGGTTTAACATGCATGGTTTGATAAACCCCCACATCTCATGGTGAAATAGTTAAGGAAAGCATTCAAGTTATACACGTTATATGAGACTGGCTTTAATGTAATATGCCCACAACAACCATCCATTATATCAGCTCAGTTGTACTGCAATTCCTCTAGTTGCACTTTCTTCTGAGGCGTCATCTTGGCGTCCCAGATGACAAGTATTCTGTCCATCTTGTGATATCTCTTACATAAATACTTCTACATAACACTAAATCTGAGCGAGGCGTTGCTAGTTATTGTTCTTGAATGAAAACATAACAGTGTGTCAACATGCCGTTTTGAGCGCATACCTGCACTTAACACAACTAAGCTCGGATAACAATATACTCAACCTGGAAGTTGGTATGAAAAACAAGTCACTGAATACCTCGCTATAACGCCTGCTGTGTCGTCTGCTCCACACAGGACAATAACGCGAAGTCAGCAGACGAACTGTCAAACTGACTCTGCGTTGCTAGAATTCCAATAGATACACAAAGATATCTATTGATATAGATAACTGTATGAAATTCCTCAATGAATCATTTTGTTACACCAAAGAACAATTCAAGTCGTGAATGATAAAGTGAAATTCTGCCATTGTACAACACAGAAAACAATGCATACATGTTGCCACTGAAAAGCAAACAAAATACTCACAAGATCCTAGTATCCGAGGGAATTTGGGGGATCTGCTCTAATTGCAGAAACATACACCTGACGGTCGTACGAAAACACAGACACCGGTGAGGACAGGCAGATGTCCCTTCCAGTATGGTCATGAGATATATAACAAAATAAATCACACCCCTCCACATATTGATAACGGTATATGTCCTGCTCGCGCAGTGCGCGTGGTGTGTACTGCTACCGCACGGGCTTATTGTTTTGGTGGGGAAGCACCCCTCTCGGCTTCTCGCGCGCCGAGTCGTACCGCTAGAAAATGTAGTTCATCGTGTAAAGTTACTTTATATTGTTAGCCAAGACTCGTCACGCCAATGAACACCAGCTACCATATTGATAGAATCATGCGAAGCCATATGTTCTGCACGTTATGTTTCAATAACAAAATAAAAAGTTTGTAATCGCGCGGAGGGATATGTGTGCTACCAAATGTTTGACCTGATACGTGATTTCCCTTCAATTTTGCGGGACAAAGATTCTTTTATTATTGGAGCAATTATCAGAAACACGATATAGGAAATATACAATAGGCGTCAGCCTTCTCAAAGAAGAGCAATTGCTGCAAAGTAACTCTATGCGTGTCTAACAGCCAAGGGTGATATCGTGTATAACGCCTGGAGACTTTAAACAATTTACGACACAAAGATCAATTGAAAGAGATACACACAATAATGTGAAACATTACGTAACAAATGTTGCTTTATGATGCAGTCCTTTCTAAAACTGAAAACGTTATGTATATGGTCACAGGCCCAGTACATAATGAACGCCAATAACCAGATACTGTACGTGCCTGCCCGTCTACCTTACACCAAAGAAAATTCCTAAATTACAGTTTGAGATTTCTTGTAAATTGTTTACGTTTTATTTTGTTAGGCATTCTACATTGCAACTTATTTCTTGTCTGTGTATGGAAACCTTTGAACACTGTTACACGTTCATGACCAACCCAGCTGAAGCCAGGATCCGAAGACCTTACGTATGTGTTTCCGTAAGTCACTGATATCAGTACGAATTAATGTTGTTGTTATTCATTTGCTTTATAAACGTCGCACGCACAACTAAGGTATTTCGGCGACGGGTCCATGGATCGGCAATATCATCCGAATTGTTTGACTGATCGAATGTCTCTACTTCTAATTTCTGCACGTTCACCTATTCTCTTGTTTATTGGTCAGCGCGGCCTTGTAGTGCTTCTTTATCATGTCAATACCTTTGTTCATTACGCCTTGAGTAATGGTAACGGAACAAGAAGTTTATCTGTCGTGCAATAACAAATCAGACAATAGGCTTGGGGTAGAGAAAATGAACAAAGCCATTCATCAAATAATTACACTTTGTTTTTCACCTTGGTGATGCCAAATTTTGGAGAACAAAATCTTCTTTTAGCAGTTTATAATGGGCGTATCTTTATATATATCAACTGTGTAATCCATGTTTCGCCACTCCGTATCCTATAAACCGGACGGATGTAGGACGTTATATATGTTGCTGGAATGTGAGAGAAGAGGGTCAGTAGCATACTGTGGGCAGATGAATACACTCATGTCGTGTGATGGAGAGAGGAGGAGGCGTTCGCGAATGGCAAGCATTACCTATCTACCATGGGAAACAACAAGCGTTTCACGCAAACGTCACCGTCCCGCCAAACATACCCAAGATGTTTTGTTTTCTGTTCTCAGACAGCCAAATGTTCACATGTTCACGTTTCTTGTACCTTTGCCGTGGAAGCAGGGATATTGTATTCCCCTCTCAAAGTCCAAGGGCGATGGAATTACGGGAACTACTGATTTGGAAAATGTCAAATGTCATTCCAAAAAATCATAGCCTCCTTACTCAACACACTTAAAAAGCGTGTATTCGTAGCAGAATATGGGGTAGAGCAACATCCAGCAGTGCCCCGGAAACCTTGGGTTGACGTGAGAGTGTATTCCATCTCATGTAGCCCCCCAGCCTGTATTTCTACAGCTGATGGAGAGTGTCAAGACGCGATGTGCCCTTGGCCGCAGCAACTGCAGGTCTTGCACAGCCTTCTAACTACATAAATGTGTGTAGTGCCTTCAAGAAGGAGGGAGAACCAACACGTTAAACAAGACAAGAGTCCGCAAGTCGGTCATTACTTGTACAATGGTAGAGTGGGTGAGTTTAGATTTACGCCGCACTCAGCAATATTCCAGCTGTATGGTGGCGGTCTGTAAATAATCGAGTCTGGACCAGACAATCCAGTGATCAACAGCATGAGCCTCGATTTGCGCAATTTGTAAACCAATGACATGCGTCAACCAAGCCAGCGAGCCTGACCACCCGATCCCGTTCGTCGCCTCTTACGACAAGCATGGGTTACTAAAGGCTCATTCTAACCCGGACCTTCACGGGTAAAATACAATGGTAGAAGATCACCCAGTGTAGTCGACAGTTCAAACACATGCACACAACATTGTTCTGCATTCGCACACAACATATCGATCCCCTTTGCTAGCAAATGGGTTCGCCTCACACTAAACGCCGGCAACCAGGGACGTTATGTCACATGCAGAACTTTCTGAAGAAATTCCCAGTCAGAAGAAATCTCCGGTAGCCATTAATTGTTTGTTAAGTCCGCGATTGGGGATCGACTGGTTGCTGTGTACTGTACCTCGATAAAGTCTTTTGCTGTTCATGTTGCCACTCGGCTGTATGAACCACACTCCATTATATACAGACTGACGGGATGTATGAACCACGCTCCATTATATGCATACTGACGTGATGTATGAACCACACTCCATTATATACAGACTGACGTGATGTATGAACCACGCTCCATCATATACAGACCGACGTGATGTATGAACCACACTCCATTATATACAGACTGACGTGATGTATGAACCACACTCCATCATATACAGACTGACGTGATGTATGAACCACACTCCATTATATACAGACTGACGTGATGTATGAACCACACTCCATTATATACAGACCGACGTGATGTATGAACCACACTCCATTATATACAGACTGACGTGATGTATGAACCACTCCATTATATACAGACTGACGTGATGTATGAACCACACTCCATTATATACAGACTGACGAACCACACTGATGTATGAACCACACTCCATTATATACAGACCGACGTGATGTATGAACCACAGTCCATTATATACAGACTGACGTGATGTATGAACCACACTCCATTATATGTATGAACCGACGTGTGATGTATGAACCACACTCCATTATATACAGACCGACGTGATGGGATATGCAGACGTGATGTATGAACCACACTCCGTTATATACAGACTGACGTGATGTATGAACCACACTCCATTATATACAGACCGACGTGATGTATGAACCACACTCCATTACGTGATGTATGAACCACACTCCATTATATACAGACTGACGTGATGTATGAACCACACTCCATCATATATACAGACTGACGTGATGTATGAACCACACTCCATTATATACAGACCGACGTGATGTATGAACCACACTCCATTATATACAGACTGACGTGATGTATGAACCACACTCCATTATATACAGACCGACGTGATGTATGAACCACACTCCATTATATACAGACTGACGTGATGTATGAACCACACTCCATTATATACAGACCGACGTGATGTATGAACCACACAGTCCATTATATACAGACCGACGTGATGTATGAACCACACTCCATTATATACAGACTGACGTGATGTATGAACCACACTCCATTATATACAGACTGACGTGATGTATGAACCACACTCCATTATATACAGACTGACGTGATGTATGAACCACACTCCATTATATACAGACTGACGTGATGTATGAACCACACTCCATTATATACAGACTGACGTGATGTATGAACCACACTCCATCATATACAGACTGACGTGATGTATGAACCACACTCCATTATATACAGACTGGCGTGATGTATGAACCACGCTCCATCATATACAGACCGACGTGATGTATGAACCACACTCCATCATATACAGACTGACGTGATGTATGAACCACACTCCATCATATACAGACTGACGTGATGTATGAACCACACTCCATCATATACAGACTGACGTGATGTATGAACCACACTCCATTATATACAGACTGACGTGATGTATGAACCACGCTCCATTATATACAGACTGACGTGATGTATGAACCACACTCCATCATATACAGACCGACGTGATGTATGAACCACGTGATGAACCATTATATACACGACCGACGTGATGACTATGATGTAACCACACTCCGTTATATGCAGACTGACGTGATGTATGAACCACACTCCATCATACAGACTGACGTGATGTATGAACCACACTCCATTATATACAGACTGACGTGATGTATGAACCACACTCCATTATATGCAGACTGACGTGATGTATGAACCACACTCCATTATATGCAGACTGACGTGATGTATGAACCACACTCCATTATATGCAGACTGACGTGATGTATGAACCACACTCCATTATATGCAGACTGACGTGATGTATGAACCACACTCCATTATATACAGACTGACGTGATGTATGAACCACACTCCATTATATACAGACCGACGTGATGATGTATGAACCATGAACCACACTCCATTATATACAGACTGACGTGATGTATGAACCACACTCCATTATATACAGACTGACGTGATGTATGAACCACACTCCATTATATGCAGACTGACGTGATGTATGAACCACACTCCATTATATACAGACTGACGTGATGTATGAACCACACTCCATTATATACAGACTGACGTGATGTATGAACCACACTCCATTATATACAGACCGACGTGATGTATGAACCACACTCCATTATATACAGACTGACGTGATGTATGAACCACACTCCGTTATATGCAGACTGGCGTGATGTATGAACCACACTCCATTATATACAGACTGACGTGATGTATGAACCACACTCCATTATATACAGACTGACGTGATGTATGAACCACACTCCGTTATATACAGACTGACGTGATGTATGAACCACATTCCGTTATATACAGACCGACGTGATGTATGAACCACACTCCATTATATGCAGACTGGCGTGATGTATGAACCACACTCCATTATATACAGACTGACGTGATGTATGAACCACACTCCATTATATGCAGACTGACGTGATGTATGAACCACGCTCCATCATATACAGACTGACGTGATGTATGAACCACACTCCATTATATGCAGACTGGCGTGATGTATCTGGAATATTGCTGACTGTGACGTAAAACAAATTCCATTTTCAACACAGCACTTAAAATACAAACTCAAAACAATTTGGCAGAGTGAAGTCTTTGAATGGTAATTAGAAATGATACACATATATAGGTGGAAAGTTAGGGACGTCAACTTGTTCTTTATTATAAGGGACATGTCGGAGTGTATTCTTTCTCTTTCATCAGGTGAATGAAAGTTATGATGCAGAGAGCTTGAGAGAAGAGAAGATAACAAAGGTGGGCACTTCACAATGGTTGGTTGTTGTTTAACGCGGCACTCAGCAATATTCCAGCTATATGACAGCAGTCTGTATATAATCGAGTCTGGACCAGACAATACAGTGATCAACAGCATAAGCACCTTTATACGCAATTGTGACACGATGACATGTCAGCCAAGTCAGCGAGTCTGACCACACAATCCCGTTAGTCGCCTCTTACGACAAGCATGGGTTACTGAAGACCAATTCTACCCCGGATCTTCAGGGGTATTCACAATTAAGTGAAGCGGGTAACTAACTATATGGCAGTGGTTGGATGCTGGACAAACGGAGGGCAAGAGGGTAGTAAGCACTGGCTGATGATAGCACTTCATATATACATGGAAGCCAGCTGGATTAATGGCCTAAACGGATAGTGTGACAATACAAAAGAATGGATAGTGCAGAACAAGTGCGTCAGTAAAATATCCATGAAGGCTTGTGATACGTTCCCTGTACATGTGCTGTCATTCCATTGTTGCAATGCAAATGGCTGGCGCAAATCACACTTCTTGTTGTCTTTCAGTTTTAATTCATTCAGATTTGTATATGCAGAACGCCTGTTCTGATTTTAGAAGGATGTTACGTACATCAGTCTTTTGTCAGCTGTGGACGTGACCTCAGTTTCTGTTTGCTTATAAAAACGGGTCGTCAGACAAGTGAAATATGAATACGAATATAGGGTTCGTCACTAACTCCAGGTGTTCTGTGAAAGTAGTCCCGGCAGGTCGGTGACCCACGTCTGGTTTGTTTGGTACTGTCCGGCGTGTGTGTGAAGTACCGTATAGCACACAAATAATACATTCCCGCCTTGCATGTCCCACAAGCTGTACCAACAAGATGAACCTTTAAGTCGGCTAAATCCCAACATTCTGCCACCCACGACAAATGCTTCCCGAAATATCGCCACTCAACAGAAGCAATGTCGGTCCCTCCTGGCAAAGGAATAGCCCGTGGCCATGGACATGTCGAAGAGACACACTTATACTATTAATATAGAGTGTGTCGATTATTGCAGGGGAAATAAACAGACATCTCGCATTTCTTGGTTTGTGAGAAGATACTAAGTCGAACAGCAACGCGTTTACAGAATGGAGCTGGCCCACGGGGAAGTCAAGTGTTCAGCATTAAACGTGTTCCAATGTGGACTTCTTTACTGGCTTGTGTGTCTGTCACAGAGTTCTTTAATTTCTCGTTTCAGCTGCTCACGTTGTATTTATAGAACGGGAGGGAAAGGTATTGTTGTAGAATGATTGAAAGAGAAGATACTGTCATGACACGAGGAGGTAGCGATCGCCCAGTCCAGGAATAGCTCTGTCCATGTCAGGGAATAGAACCCGTATGGTATTTGTAAGAGCTCGATCTCTTCTCTTTATATTGTGTCTAGTCAGAACGTTAATGTTTCCAGTAAGTTATGCGTTATATTTGCACAGATTCGACAGAGAGACATAGTGAGTGACGAGTGCGAGCATAGTTCCAGACATCTCTATACTGGGTTTATATGCTGTTAATGTCGACGCAACTTCCGCAATATAGGAGAATCCCTGTCTGTCTTACAGTCCCTGAACCACATTATTTTCGCTACTGCTTCGCCCTCCCTGCAATTCTAAAGTGCTAAATGAAACAAGTCTAGATTTCTCCAGGTTCTGAATCTCTTGTCTCCATGGGGCTCCTATTCAATTTAAATGGGTATATTTCTTACAATCTAACTAAGCGTTAGTCAAGAGGATCCCAACCAGAGCAGTGACTGACTGCTGACGGCCGTGACGGAGTGTCGTGCTCGATGAACCCTATTTGATAGATAAACCCATGTCAGTGCGTCAACCAGCTGAGCAAGTGCAGTCTCGGGGAGTACAGGGGCGGCTTAGTCACTGTGTGGAGCCCTCATTTTGACGAGCAATTTCGCCCTCTTCAGAGACAGGAACCATTCGGTATTTTCAGAGTGTAATTTCCGTCCGCCTCTTTGACTCAGTCTGACGGTAGCAGTGCAACGACTAAGATCTTAGGACTTCAGGAAATGGGAAGAATTCTGCTCGGTTGAATGTACTTCAGACTGTGTCGGTTCTACAAATTTCATGCAGCAGACAGCGTTCCCCTCTGACGTGTCCGGAGTTTTATAGAAGCACATTTTAATTACCATACTTTACATGTGATATTTATATCCACAGGCTAACAAGCACATCCTTGCGTGTGTGGAGGAACCACCGGCACATGTTTTCTCTTTTGGTTTCCGACATGCGTAACAGCGTGTTGATGCGAGATGCAATAGGGGGGTACTTCCGCACAGCCATGCGTGTCGAGCCTTTTGACAGTATATGTGAGCCAACACATGGACGAGTCTGTCTTACAGTATCTCAACAGTATCATCCTGTCCAGTCCTTTCTGCAACGTTGAAGCCGTAAATGAAGCAAATCTAGATTTCTTCAGGTTCCTTATGAATTAAAATGAAATTATATGTTTTTTTATCAAATTTGTCCAAACTTGAACAAACACAAAGAGCTTAAGACACTTACAGAATGATGTGTCTAGATAGCGCATTCATTATACTTGCCGGGGCTACACTAATGTGTAGTAATGTGTTGTAGGAATCGCCTGACTGGTAAACAGCAGGTCTGGACAGTGAAAACTGTGCAGACAGACACCGAACCCATACGCACACACGCACGCACGCGCATAAAAACGTACTTTGTTTGGCAGTCCATGAAACAGTATTATTTCTCTTCCGCCAAGCCTTTTCTGCAATGCGAAAACCCGACCTGAAGCAGGTCCAGATTCCCCCAGGTTCATCCCACTGGGGTCCCTTTTCAATTTAAAAGGAATCAGTTGTTGCTATCAAATGACTATTCACCCCTTGAATCACATTCAATCACAGGCACTCAGCGCCAAAATCTAAAACTGCTGTCATTATAAATTAGGATTTTGACATTGTTGTCGTCAAGGATCAGTGGCCCCAACATAGCGGGGTTCAATGGCGGGACTGATCTCTTGGACGAGGTATAACGTCAGCGCAGTGGTCCCAAGATAAATGGCTCCTTGTTGCGGATATGTGTTACCCCGGTCAGATTACTGTTATCTCACGTCGCCACACCTGCATGTGCACCTGCTTGTTATCATACAAGCAGTGTCGGTATTCATGTCTTGGAGGGAAACATCGGCTAATGGTGTCGTGAGATACGTAACCTGTAATCCCCTGTGTGTTATCGTACATTGTGGTCCTCTGTGTGTTATCGTACATTGTGGTCCTCTGTGTGTTATCATACATTGTGGTCCTCTGTGTGTTTAATCAGATACTTACATTGTGGTCCTCTGTGTGTTATCACATACTTACATTGTGGACCTCTGTGTCTTATCACATGCATACATTGTGGTCCTCTGTGTGTTATCACATACATACATTGTGGACCTCTGTGTGTTATCACATGCATACATTGTGGTCCTCTGTGTGTTATCACATACATACATTGTGATCCTCTGTGTGTTATCACATACCTACATTGTGGACCTCTGTGTCTTATCACATACATACATTGTGGTCCTCTGTGTGTTATCACATACTTACATTGTGGACCTCTGTGTGTTATCACATGCATACATTGTGGACCTCTGTGTCTTATCACATGCATACATTGTGGTCCTCTGTGTGTTATCACATACATACATTGTGGTCCTCTGTGTGTTATCACATGCATACATTGTGGACCTCTGTGTGTTATCACATGCATACATTGTGGACCTCTGTGTCTTATCACATGCATACATTGTGGTCCTCTGTGTGTTATCACATGCATACATTGTGGTCCTCTGTGTGTTATCACATACATACATTGTGGTCCTCTGCAAGTAGACAGACACGTGCCCTTTAATTCTCTGTCTGTTGTCAAAATAACAAATATTACGTGTATTGTTTGTGAACAATATGTACCAATCTGGATAATGCATCTTTACAGGCGTATTGATAATCATTTATAACACATGCACTTAATGATGTTTGTGGTTCCATTATGTATGGCCTGATGTTGGTGGTCAGATATTATGTTAACTGATATATGTTCTCAGATATTATGACCTGGTTATTTTGTCCTGAAATATTATGTTAATATTATGTATGTTATCAGATATTATATGACCTGATGTTTTTTACCAGATATCATGAGGCCTGATGTATGATATCAGCTACTAAGGCTATAGGTTGTATCTATGTATTCTACAGATACCGGTACTGTTGTGTGGTGCACTCCTGGGGCATCTGCCCCATTCACCAACTCCAGGTCACTCCGCTACCTGGCTGTAGTCCCTTGTTCAGTAAGTGGACATTCCAGTGAGTGGGGCACGTATGTGATCAGGACCAGGTAAAGCTATACCGCCCCGGCAACATTGCTGGCATGCAGGATGTCGCCACATAGCCGTGCATATGTCTTTATTACTGGTAATGGCTGACACCGGAATAACTCGGAGGTAAGACACCGAGCTATGCGTCATTACTGATGGGGGTATAAAACACATCACATGTATCACGAACTAAGCTTTTAAGAGACTAGTGAAGCTGTGGAAGTACAATGTGAGGCACGGGTACATCTTTATGGCGACTTTGATAGGGGACTCCTTTGGAAATAGAGAAAACATGGTCGCGGAGAACACATTACTGTGAGCGGTTTGGAGGCGTATCTTCAGATGAATTTTAAGTGCAGATTTACAAGCAGGTGTCGTGTTGTAGGTTTACAATGAAATGTGAATACCTGAGAAATGTAATGTTGACATCATAATCAAGCTCAGGGATCGAGGCTCGAATTTTCAGGAAGGCTTAATGCCCTCAAGACTGAATATTGATGGATGTTTTGAAAAGTAGTCCATGCATTGTATAAGTTAACACACTCAGTCACAGAGTCATCTCCCTTACGGCAACCATGACATTGACGCTCAAGGACTGTAAATATCAACTCGCAGTTTATTAAAAATACTTCAAGGCAATTCATGTTCAGACAACCTGCCAGTACGGGAACCGTTGCCCCTTCATCTGACCGGAATGTTATTGGAACCACCACCAGCATGGCAGTCAAGTATCATGGCAGTCCTATCTCTCTCTGGCGGATATTCCCACATGTACAAACGGGCACTGGATGACTGAAATATGAGTTGAAACTTGCCAGTCTGGAATTTTTCAGATTATTAATGCGGACATCCGTGTATCCAATCATCTCGTCTTGCAAATCCACTGACATCAATGATATAATAGGGAGTTCTCGTGTGTGTGCAGTGCAGATCAGGCAAGCCTTCGCCGAGCCTGTGTGGCCATTTTACTTACATGCACAGCGCTAGTTACAGAGAACAAAGCGTCCACGGTTAATAAACGATAAACGGTGCACTTGGCAAGATGCTCGCACTCCTGGAATGAGTGAAACATCAGCCGATACATGATACGTGCATGGTGGTTACGTAACGTGTGGTACAGGGTACGCTCAGTACCATGGAACTGCATGGTCGGTGCGGGCTTCATGCCGTCCTCATTCACATCACATAGAATAAAATAAATAAAAATAAAAATATATATATTTATATAGCGCTTAATTCCAGTTAGGTTTAACTGCTCAAAAGGGCTTTATGGGCAATGAATTTTCCTGGAGAAGATTACAGCAGTGAGTCTATATACACGAGGAGTTTGCAGTTCAGGCATAACATGAGGTGAAGAGGTAGGTTTTCAGGTGTGATTTGAATGTTTCTATGTTCTGAGAAGATCGTAATTCAAAAGGGAGCTAGAGAATTCCAGAGCCGTGGAGCTACAATTTGGAAGCTTATATTTCCAAAGATGTTCGGGCGGAGGGAACTGTCAGTAGGAGTTGGCTGTAGCAGGGGTAGTCTCCCTGGCTATAGAAATACGAAATGTTGTGATATCTGCACAACCATGACACGCCAGATGCGATGTTTTATATTCTTATTTCATGTCGTTAGGGGAATACATATTTATACACGGGCAAATAACGCCGTTATTCAACTAGTGGAGAGTGTAATGCTGTACATTACTTAACTGCACGCCCTGTTTGACATGTAACTGATGAAGCCAAACTGTGGTGCAATACAATCAAGGCAGTGATATAACCACATACCTTGGTTTCAACGACACGAACTTTATTTCAGTTATATGTGGAGGTGTCGGGTTAATGTCTGAAGTGAAGTTTTGCCACTCTAATGAAAGTCCAAAGAGGTGCCAAAGAACCAAGGATGACAACAATGACTTAAGGGGATTCGAACCAGAGATAAAAGTACAACAAAGGGACACAATTCTCTCTCTGTGTGTGAGTTTAGCTTTACGCCGCACTCAGCAATGTTTCATCTATATGGCGGCGGTCTGTCAATAATCGAGTCTGGAATAGACAATCCAGTGACCAACAGCATGAGCATCGATCTGCGCAATTGGGAACCGATCACATGTGTCAACCAAGTCAGCGAGCCTGACCACCCGATCCCGTCAGTCGCCTTTTACGACAAGCATGGGTTACTGAAGATCAATATTCTAACTCGGACCTTCACGGGTCGACACAATTCTGTGCTTGGTCCGACGTCCGACCCCATCTTTACACAAAACATCACAAGGATCACTATATTATCGGAAGTAGTCTTGTCTCACAGTCCCTGAACCACATTATTTCCCCCACTGCCAAGCCCTCTCTGCAGTGCTAAAGCCCTAAATAAAGCAAGTCTAGATTTCATCAGGTTCAGGATCTCTGGTCTCCCTAGGGCTCCTTTTCAATTTAAATGGGCTTGTTTGTTACTATCAATATTATATATATTCAGAGACTAAGCATTAGTCTATATCGGAAGGTGTAGCATCATGAGCATTTTGTAAATAACTGTTTTACTGGGTCAGTAATTTTCTACCGTGTTGTTCCGCTCTTGACAAAGGGCCGAATTCTTGTTATAATGGATGCGTCACCTGTCTAAAAAATGTAGTCTGTGTATACACGGGCCACATCATGGGCCACGGGCGAACAAATAACCCTGCACCCGAGTCAGGGAGAAGAATGCAGGACCACACCCACCACCCACAAAACAGCTATTGTGTACATTTGACCTGACTATCTGGCTGTAAAAGCTAATGCACTCGGATCATTATTGGCGTTCGGCTAGTGTTGGGCGGTCATTAGGAACGTGACGAGCAATATAGGTCTCGAAAAGACGGATTATTGCAGCGATTCTCGTTGAAATCAAAATATTGATGCCCCAGCTTAGTGAAGTGTTGACTTACGCTAAATTAGCTGCCACTGTTAGGAAGTTGACAAAAAATGGTTGTCATAATTTACAAGGCTTGTAACACGGACTGCCATGTGGTTCAACTAAACGCCTCTGTAAACACACACACACAGCGAACGTTAACACGTGGTGGATAGATGAAGCATATAACATCACCAAGGATCAGTTGTTGTTTCCTAACCACGCTATTGCTAGGAAGTGACAACCCTGTTCATAGACTGGTAGTAAACTAGCAAATAACTCGATTAAGTTCACATGGAACGTTCCAGGGAATCCAGACAAAAGACACGATAATTAACCACATACAGCCAAAACAAGTCTCGTGTTAGAAACGATTGACGCCGACCTCAGTGACGTCATGCACCAGAAGGAAGCACCTCCGAAATTATACATGACGAATAACAAGGATGGTTGGGCCTTACATGCGCCGGTGTTAGTTGTACACAAAGTTCTCATGCCATTAAGTTCCACTCGGGACGGTAGATATCAGATTCAGGATGTCCCGACCAGTCCTCATCAGCAGCAGCATCCACCCA
The DNA here is from genome assembly GCF_003918875.1 of Haliotis rubra. Classification (NCBI taxonomy): domain Eukaryota; kingdom Metazoa; phylum Mollusca; class Gastropoda; order Lepetellida; family Haliotidae; genus Haliotis; species Haliotis rubra. The sequence continues at coordinate 684,426 of NW_025765004.1, read as the reverse complement.
TATATGATTGTTTTGCCTCTTCATATCCGGTGTACAAGCACCTGTTGAGACTGTTCCGTCCGATAACTCAATCGCTGTGCCAACCGGTACTTCCTGTTGAGCATCTGCCAATGTCGGCACAATGTCCAGTGTCACTTAGTCTGACTTAGGAGTACAGGTGCACAACTGGAAGTTCTGTGATAAGTCCAATGTAGGTGGAGTTGTAGCTCACACATGGCAAATGTTATACACAATACCGTTGTTGTAACAGTGGCATTCACAGTAATGTAAACGCATGGTGATATCAAGTGTCATGTGGCAGTGTATATTCTAATGAATGTAACTGGCAGCAAATTGATTGAGGCACTCTCATAATGTTGAGTTATGGTTGTACTTTAGAGTAACCTCCCTTAGTTGCTACAGTACAAACTCTGCCCCAGCACTTTACACCTTCATTACTACCATAGTGTAGACGATCAACTGTGAGGATCTTGACTTATTTACAGGTGAGGCAGCTTCCAGAAGACTAGGTTATTCGAGTTGGTTCACTGCAGCATATTGATGGAGGCTGTTGGGTGCAAGGAGAATATGGTTTGAGGCCTTTCATCTACAACCTGACTTGGCCAGTGCAGATGACACACTTATCACAAAGCAGGACTTTTCGGTCTCCAACAATGATGCCTTGACTCAATGACGGCTCATATCTCACTGACGATATTCAACTGTGACAAATACTGAACTTCCTGAGAGTAGTGACTTCTGTCTTGGCACACACTTTGACCCTCTGTATCACCTTTCATCAACCTAATCCTGTGTACTAAAAAACATGGTAATGGTTCAATGATACTGTGTGGTTCATTACACAATCTAGTTCTGCATACCCATGTACAGATTTCTGGGATAGCCTTCTCATTTAACTTGGGAGTCAACACACAACATAATATTAAACAGAGTAGCTTCCACTGTCTGTTCCTGTGAGGTGTGAGTGAGTGAATCTTGTTATATGCAGTTAACAATACTCAAGCTGTATCGCCCTTATAGTTGAGTCTGGTCAAGGCAAATCAGTAATTCATAAGAGGAGCAAAGACTACAGGTGCTCACTATCAATCAGATCCCAGAGTGTCGCACCCAAACCCAAATTTTAGTCCCATTTTTTAACCATCAGTGTCAGCTGAAGTCTTCAACAGGTGACAGCAAAGGGGACTGCCTCTGTTAGTATATACGCTTATAATACCGCTGAACATCCGTTTGTATTCACTGAATGACAACAAATACTGAGTCGGTTTGTCAACCTTTACTGATGGAGCGTCTGTGTTGCCCATGTGTGTAGTGGGAGTGACAGTATACACTAATGACAACAAACGCTGAGTTGGTGAGTCAACCTTTACTGATGGAGCCTCTGTGTTGCCCATGTGTGTAGTGGGAGTGACAGTATACACTAATGACAACAAACGCTGAGTTGGTGAGTCAACCTTTACTGATGGAGCCTCTGTGTTGCACATGTGTGTAGTGGGAGTGACAGTATACACTAATGACAACAAACGCTGAGTTGGTGAGTCAACCTTTACTGATGGAGCCTCTGTGTTGCCCATGTGTGTAGTGGGAGTGACAGTATACACTAATGACAACAAACGCTGAGTTGGTGAGTCAACCTTTACTGATGGAGCCTCTGTGTTGCACATGTGTGTAGTGGGAGTGACAGTATACACTAATGACAACAAACGCTGAGTTGGTGAGTCAACCTTTACTGATGGAGCCTCTGTGTTGCACATGTGTGTAGTGGGAGTGACAGTATACACTAATGACAACAAACGCTGAGTTGGTGAGTCAACCTTTACTGATTGGTGAGTCAACCTTTACTGATGGAGCCTCTGTGTTGCACATGTGTGTAGTGGGAGTGACAGTATACACTAATGACAACAAACGCTGAGTTGGTGAGTCAACCTTTACTGATGGAGCCTCTGTGTTGCCCATGTGTGTAGTGGGAGTGACAGTATACACTAATGACAACAAACGCTGAGTTGGTGAGTCAACCTTTACTGATGGAGCCTGTGTTGCCCATGTGTGTAGTGGGAGTGACAGTATACACTATACTTACGACACTGATACCAGGGAAGTTATATTAAGTCAGCTCTCACTGATCAATTCATTTCTTTCTTCATATCAACTGAATGGTAAATGCAGCCTGAGTAAAACATGTAAACCAATGAAGTGTCACAACAAAGAGGATGTCATCCTTTGTCATGATGACTGGTACGGTTCAATGATCTAATGACTGTGTGATTAACAAACTTTCATATTTATTTACTTGTTTTTACAAACCACACTGTGGCTAACTCAAGAAGAGCCTCCTTTCAACTCCATCATCAATATCTGATGCTCTTGTGTAACTACATCCCATCACGTATCGCTGATGTACAGAACATCTGATCCTTGAGGAGTAATATTTCATGCCCTTTAGAAAAACTGAAAAATACCAAATTACATCCCTCGGGACACACACAAGGATGCAGCTTGAAGCTTGAAGGTCGTTCTCTGGGCAGAACCAACACCTCAGCTTATCAGGATGTCACACTTGACAAGCAATGCACTGTGTCAGTGGGCTACTATCCCAGACGCTGGTACAGTTTCTCTTGTATGACAAGCGATGCACTGTGTCAGTGGGCTACTATCCCACACGCTGGTACAGTTTCTCTTGTATGACAAGCGATGCACTGTGTCAGTGGGCTACTATCCCACACGCTGGTACAGTTTCTCTTGTATGACAAGCGATGCACTGTGTCAGTGGGCTACTATCCCACACGCTGGTACAGTTTCTCTTGTATGACAAGCGATGCACTGTGTCAGTGGGCTACTATCCCTGCGCTGGTACAGTTTCTCTTGTATGACAAGCGATGCACTGTGTCAGTGGGCTACTATCCCACATGCTGGTACAGTTTCTCTTGTATGACAAGCGATGCACTGTGTCAGTGGGCTACTATCCCACACGCTGGTACAGTTTCTCTTGTATGACAAGCGATGCACTGTGTCAGTGGGCTACTATCCCACACGCTGGTACAGTTTCTCTTGTATGACAAGCGATGCACTGTGTCAGTGGGCACTACACATCAGCAACTACAAACACACTTAATGACTGCTGTTTGTAAAGTAGTACCGGTATAAAACTACTGCATACAATGAACATGTGTATGCATGGTTATATGGCAGGGGACTACATCAGCCATGACGTGGTTGTGATGGTGTCGGATATCAATGCCTTCCCACTGCATCAATATGGATAAAGGAAAGCTCCTATTTACAATTGATGATCTGAGGAGCCAGGGAGCTCCCCTCCATCTACTGATCTGAGGAGCCAGGGAGCTCCCCTCCAACTACTGACCCAAGGAGCCAGTGAGCTCCCCTCCAACTACTGACCTAAGGAGCCAGTGAGCTCCCCTCCAACTACTGAGCCAGGGAGCTCCCCTCGAACTACTGATCCAAGGAGCCAGGAAGCTCCCCTCCAACTACTGATCCAAGGAGCCAATGAGCTCCCCTCCAACTACTGACCCAAGGAGCCAGTGAGCTCCCCTCCAACTACTGACCTAAGGAGCCAGTGAGCTCCCCTCGAACTACTGAGAGCAGGGAGCCAGCTCCCCTCGAACTACTGATCCAAGGAGCCAGGAAGCTCCCCTCCAACTACTGATCCAAGGAGCCAATGAGCTCCCTTCCAACTACTGACCCAAGGAGCCAGTGAGCTCCCCTCCAACTACTGACCCAAGGAGCCAGTGAGCACCCCTCCAACTACTGACCCAAGGAGCCAGGAAGCTCCCCTCCAACTACTGACCCAAGGAGCCAGGAGCTCCCCTCCAACTACTGACCCAAGGAGCCAGTGAGCTCCCCTCCAACTACTGATCCAAGGGGCCAGGAAGCTCCCCTCCAACTACTGACCCAAAGCTCCCTCCAACTACTGACCCAAGGAGCCAGGAAGCTCCCCTCCAACTACTGATCCAAGGAGCCAGTGAGCTTCCCTCCAACTACTGACCCAAGGAGCCAGTGAGCTCCCCTCCAACTACTCCTCATTCTAAACTACTCATCTAAGGAGTAACCCATCTAACTACCGAACCTGGGAGTTCTCCTTCCAACTACTAATCGAATGAGCCAGTGAGCTCTCCTTCCAACTACCGATCTAAGGATCTCAACTACCCATCTCAGGAGCCAGAGTTCTCAACTACCCATCTCAGGAGCCAGGGAGCTCTCAACTACCCACCTCAGGAGCCACGGAGCTTTCAACAACCCACCTCAGGAGCCAGAGAGCTCTCAACTACCCACCTCAGGAGCCAGAGAGCCCTCAACTACCCATCTCAGGAGCCAGGGAGCTCTCAACTACCGACCTTAGGAGCCAGGGAGCTCAACTACCCATCTCATTAGCCAGGGAGCTCTCAACTACCCACCTCAGGAGCCAGGGAGCTCTCAACTACCCATCTCAGGAGCCAGGGAGCTCTCAACTACCCACCTCAGGAGCCAGGGAGCTCTCAACTACCCATCTCATGAGCCAGGGAGCTCTCAACTACCCATCTCAGGAGCCAGGGAGCTCTCAACTACCCATCTCAATGAACCAGGGAGCTCTCAACTACCCATCTCAGAAGCTCTCCTTCCACCCATCTCAATGAGCCAGGGAGCTCTCAGCTACCCATCTCAGGGGGAGCTCTCAACTGAACCAGGTAGCTCTCATACCCATCTCAGAAGCCAGGGAGCTCTCCTTCCAACTACTGATCCAATGAACCAGGTAGCTCTCAACTACCCACCTCAGAAGCCAGGGAGCTCTCCTTCCAACTACTGATCCAATGAACCAGGTAGCTCTCAGCTACCCATCTCAGAAGCAGGGAGCTCTCCTTCCAACTACTGATCAATGAACCAGGTAGCTCTCAGCTACCCATCTCAGAAGCCAGGGGGCTCTCAACTACTGATCCAATGAACCAGGTAGCTCTCAACTACCCATCTCAGAAGCCAGGGAGCTCTCCTTCCAGCTACTGATCCAATGAACCAGGTAGCTCTCAACTACCCATCTCAGAAGCCAGGGAGCTCTCCTTCCAACTACTGATCAATGAACCAGGTAGCTCTCAACTACCCATCTCAGAAGCCAGGGAGCTCTCCTTCCAACTACTGATCCAATGAACCAGGTAGCTCTCAACTACCCATCTCAGAAGCCAGGGCTCTCCTTCCAACTACTGATCCAATGAACCAGGTAGCTCTCAACTACCCACCTCAGAAGCCAGGGAGCTCTCCTTCCAACTACTGATCCAATGAACCAGGTAGCTCTCAACTACCCATCTCAGAAGCCAGGGAGCTCTCCTTCCAACTACTGATCCAATGAACCAGGTAGCTCTCAACTACCCATCTCAGAAGCCAGGGGCTCTCCTTCCAACTACTGATCCAATGAACCAGGTAGCTCTCAACTACCCATCTCAGAAGCCAGGGAGCTCTCCTTCCAACTACTGATCCAATGAACCAGGTAGCTCTCAACTACCCATCTCTCAGAAGCCAGGGAGCTCTCCTTTCAACTACTGATCCAATGAACCAGGTAGCTCTCAACTACCCATCTCAGAAGCCAGGGGCTCTCCTTCCAGCTACTGATCCAATGAACCAGGTAGCTCTCAACTACCCATCTCAGAAGCCAGGGAGCTCTCCTTCCAACTACTGATCCAATGAACCAGGTAGCTCTCAACTACCCATCTCAGAAGCCAGGGGCTCTCCTTCCAACTACTGATCCAATGAACCAGGTAGCTCTCAACTACCCATCTCAGAAGCCAGGGAGCTCTCCTTCCAACTACTGATCCAATGAACCAGGTAGCTCTCAACTACCCATCTCAGAAGCCAGGGAGCTCTCCTTCCAACTACTGATCCAATGAACCAGGTAGCTCTCAACTACCCATCTCAGAAGCCAGGGAGCTCTCCTTCCAACTACTGATCCAATGAACCAGGTAGCTCTCAACTACCCATCTCAGAAGCCAGGGAGCTCTCCTTCCAACTACTGATCCAATGAACCAGGTAGCTCTCAACTACCCATCTCAGAAGCCAGGGAGCTCTCCTTCCAACTACTGATCCAATGAACCAGGTAGCTCTCAACTACCCATCTCAGAAGCCAGGGAGCTCTCCTTTCAACTACTGATCCAATGAACCAGGTAGCTCTCAACTACCCATCTCAGAAGCCAGGGAGCTCTCCTTCCAACTACTGATCCAATGAACCAGGTAGCTCTCAACTACCCATCTCATCTCTCCTTCCAACTCAGAAGCCAGGGAGCTCTCCTTCCAACTACTGATCCAATGAACCAGGTAGCTCTCAACTCTGGATCTAAGGAACAACAGGCTCTGTGGCCCTTGAAATAAAGATCTAATTGCCAGGCAGTCACCAAGTATGCCCCTGAAAATGTCTAGTCAGATATATAGCCATCCCTTACAAGGCCCCTTTTAACACATGTAATGAGGCAATGAAGAAAATTGCTATTGGGAATACCTAATGTTTTGTTATGTAATCACTTACACATGGAATGTTAACTGTTATCTTAAACTCTAGACATGCATGTCTGAAACCAGCAGCTAATAATTAACCAGCACAGCTGTTCACTGAAGGAAGTAACTCCTGCCAGTTCATGTTTGTGTGGAATCACTCTTGCATATGATGCTCGGGACTGCAGACCTGCACAGTTATACTGCTACATTCCTCCAAGTCTTGCAGCATTCTCATATCACAGTCTCACGTTTGTCTATTGTGAGAAAAATGTCAGATAAATGGCATTGTACTGCATTGTGTCACTTGACATCCATGAGCTAGCAGTTACACATGTATCAGTAGCCAAATGTTTATCAGGAGAGTATAACTGAGTTCCATATATTTACTATATGAATTATGTATTGTAGTGATGAAAGACTGCGGTAAACATGCATCTAATCTTCAACATAATGTGAACATACTCATAATTCAAATACACCCTCAAAGGACAACCTTACTGCTAAGTGCAAAAGACATCCGTACAGCTGAATATTTCAGACACCAAAATAGTTAAAAATTCCAGACACCCTTTCAGCTGTAACTGACAAGGCACCTTTACAACTGAAACAGACCCTAACATCTGAAAGACACCAGTCACATTAAAAGTGGAAATATACCAGATACTCTACTAGCATAAATATACAGCCTAAGAACAACAATGAAGTTAGTTATTGAGCATCCTTCCAATTCTGATCACACAGCATCGGTATAGAGCTATTCAAAACACATATGATCATCTGACATCATTTACACCTTGGCCTAACTGAAACCAGAACATTCTAGACAAATAAAGCAAAATCATGGTATATTTTACGAGGCTGCCATGTTATTAGAATACTCCATGTGTCTGTTGTGAGGCATTAAATGAAAGTCCATACACAACCTGAATAGTTCACATCCGTGACGGTCAAGTACACAATGACCGTATTCATGACGTGATGATACATGCCCATGTTCTTTCCATCCATCTCAACAACAGTCTAGATCATTGTGCCTCCTGCGGGAAGAACTGGATGTAACCGGTAAACCTTTTTACAAAGCTGAGCAGTTAGTTTTCCTGCACAGAATGGCAATATTGTGTAGGTGGTATTTAGGACTGCTTTCCGATTCACCTTCCTTTTGTTGGTCTCCATCTGTGTACATCACATACATCAACAAGCTGTATGCAAGAACATCACAACATCAACACAGGAGAGAGTGTCTGCTGTAGCGTGTCCTCCTACTCATGCAGGTTGGGCCCCGAGGCAAACAGGAGCTGGGTGAGCTGGCGGCGTCGAACATGCTCTCCACATTCGGGGCACTCCTTGGTTCTCTGTCAACAGGAAACAACATAGGACTACATACCATAAACAGGCTTGACAAAACTTAATTATCCCCAACACAGGACTACATAACACAGACAGTCAGGACAATAACTATAATATCTCCCAGCTGCCCAACTGTACATACAACACAGGACAACATAACACAGACAGTCAGGAAATAACTATAATATCTCCCAGCTGCCCAACTGTACATACAACACAGAACAACATAACACAGACAGTCAGAGTGAGTGAGTGAGTTCAGTTTTACGCCGCTTTTAACAATATTCCAGCTATATCACGGCGGGGGACACCAGAAATGGGCTTCACACATTGTACCCATGTGGGGAATCGAACTCGGGTCTTTAACCACTGTGACGAGACTAACCACTAGGCTACCCCACCCCCTCACAGACAGTCAGAACAATAACTATAATATCTCCCAAGCTATCCCATACACTACATAACACAGACAGTGCCCAACTGTAGGCTGCCCAACTGTACATACAACACAGGACTACATAACACACAGACAGTCAGGACAATAACTATAATATCTCCCAGCTGCCCAAACATACAACACAGGACTACAATAACTATAATATCTCCCAGCTGCCCAACTGTACATACAACACAGGACTACATAACACAGACAGTCAGGACAATAACTATAATATCTCCCAGCTGCCCAACTGTACATACAACACAGGACTACATAACACAGACAGTCAGGACAATAACTATAATATCTCCCAGCTGCCCAACTGTACATACAACACAGGACTACATAACACAGACAGTCAGGACAATAACTATAATATCTCCCAGCTGCAGTCAGGACAACTGTACACATACAACACAGGACTACATAACACAGACAGTCAGGACAGTCATAACTATAATATCTCCCAGCTGCCCAACTGTACATACAACACAGGACTACATAACACAGACAGTCAGGACAATAACTATAATATCTCCCAGCTGCCCAACTGTACATACAACACAGGACTACATAACACAGACAGTCAGGACAATAACTATAATATCTCCCAGCTGCCCAACTGTACATACAACACAAGACTACATAACACAGACAGTCAGGACTACATAACACAGACAGTCAGGTCAGGACAATAACTATAATATCTCCCAGCTGCCCAACTGTACATACAACACAGGACTACATAACACAGACAGTCAGGACAATAACTATAATATCTCCCAGCTGCCCAACTGTACATACAACACAGGACTACATAACACAGACAGTCAGGTCACAATAACTATAATAATATCTCCCAGCTGCTTAACTGTACATACAACACAGGACTACATAACACAGACAGTCAGGACAATAACTATAATATCTCCCAGCTAACTGTACCAAGCTGCCCAACTGTACACATACAAACACAGGACTACATAACACAGACAGTCAGGACAATAACTATAATATCTCCCAGCTGCCCAACTGTACATACAACACAGGACTACATAACACAGACAGTCAGGACAATAACTATAATATCTCCCAGCTGCCCAACTGTACATACAACACAGGACTACATAACACAGACAGTCAGGACAATAACTATAATATCTCCCCAGCTGCCCAACTGTACATACAACACAGGACTACATAACACAGACAGTCAGGACAATAACTATAATATCTCCCAGCTGCTACCAACTGTACATACAACACAGGACTACATAACACAGACAGTCAGGACAATAACTATAATATCTCCCCCCAGCTGCACAGACAGTCAGGACAATAACTATAATATCAACTGTACATACATACAACACAGGACAATAACTATAATCTCCCAGCTGCCACAGACAGTCAGCTGCCAACTGACAATAACTATAACTATAATATCCCCAAGCTGCCCAACTGTACATACAACACAGGACTACATAACACAGACAGTCAGGACAATAACTATAATATTCCCCAGCTGCCAACTGTACATACAACACAGGACTACATAACACAGATTGTCAGGACAATAACTATAATATCACCAAGCTGCCCAACTGTACATACAACACAGCTGCCCAACAGTCAGGACAATAACATACAACACAGGACTACATAACACAGATTGTCAGGACAATAACTATAATATAACCAAGCTGCCCAACTGTACATACAACACAGGACAATAACTATAATATCCACAAGCTGGTCAACTGTACATACAACACAGGACTCCATAACGCAGACAGTTAGGACAACAACTATAATATCTCCCAGCTGCCCAACTGTACATACAACTCAGGAATACATAACACATCAGAGACCATGTCTATTATATGGTCTCTGAACACATGCAGTATGGACAATAACTTTAATATTTCCTGGATGCCCTTGTTCAAGGTTACCCAATAGCGCCAGTGATACTGAGGTATCGCTGACGCGAAAGAGCTGTGATACAGTCACTGTAAACCCCTAGAGACTACTGCACGGTGCAAGGCTTGTACCTGAAACACTTGCTTCCAGCACATGTAGCAGCAGACGTGCTGACACTGGGCCTGAAACGGGATGCTGGCATCATTCTTACACAGCCCACACGTGTACCCTGAAACAGACAGTACTGACATATATTCCTCACTACAATCGTGGTGGGCTGGGTCAGTTACCTGTTTACTGCAACAGAAAGCCAGCCCTAGGCAGATTCCAGTATAGCTGGGCCCCCACAGAATGGGGTGAGAGAGATTAACAAATAGTCCCTGAAATATAGCAGATTTGTTGAAACATTCAAGAAATTCATCAAGTTTCTGAATTTCAGGAGCTGAAAAACAGATGAGTACAGACCCCTATGAGACCTGATATCCACCATAGACCTGGGTTCTGGCTGTGTGGAGACCACCTTTCAAGACCTATTATCCACCATAGACCTGGGTTCTGGCAGTGTGGAGATCACCCCTTCAATACCTAATATCCTCCACAGACCTAGGTTCTGTAAAATGAGACCACCCTTCAATACCTATTATCCACCATAGACCTGGGTTCTGGCAGTGTGGAGATCTCCCCTTCAATACCTAATATCCACCATAGACCTAGGTTCTGGCAGTGTGGAGACCACCCTTCAAGACCTGATATCCACCATAGACCCGTGTTCTGGCAATGTGGAGACCACCCTTTAAGACCTGATACCCACCATAGACCTGGGTTCTGGCAGTGTGGAGACCACCCTTTAAGACCTGATATCCACCATAGACCCGTGTTCTGGCAGTGTGGAGACCACCCTTCAAGACCTGATATCCACCGTAGACCCGGGTTCTGGCAATGTGGAGACCACCCTTTAAGACCTGATATCCACCATAGACCCGTGTTCTGGCAGTGTGGAGACCACCCTTTAAGACCTGATATCCACCATAGACCTGGCTGAAGTAATGTGGAAACCACCTTACAAGACATGATAGCCCCCACAGGCCTGGTCTCTTTCAGTGTGGAGATGAATCTGTGAAGACCCGGGTTAGAATTGGTCTTCAGTAACCCATGCTTGTTGCAAGAGGGTCTAACGGGATCGGGTGGTTAGGCTCGCTGATTTGGTTAACACGTCATCGTATCCCAATTGCATTCATCATGCTGTTGATCACTGGATTGTCTGGTCCAGTGATTGTCTGGACTAGATTATTTACAGAATGCTGCCATATAGCTGGAACATTGTTGAGTGTGGCATTAAACAACAAACAAACAGGGTACAGACCCGTGCTCTGGTAGTATGGAGATGACCCCTTCAAGATCTGTGCTCTGGTAGTGTGGAGATGACCCCTTCAAGACCTGTGCTCTGGTAGTGTGGAGATGATCCCTACAAAGACCTGTGCTCTGGTAGTGTGGAGATGACCATTTCAAGACCTGTGCTCTGGTAGTGTGGAAATGATCCCTACAAAGACCTGTGCTCTGGTAGTGTGGAGATGACCCCTTCAAGACCTGTGCTCTGGTAGTGTGGAGATGACCCCTTCAAGACCTGTGCTCTGGTAGTGTGGAGATGATCCCTACAAAGACCTGTGCTCTGGTAGTGTGGAGATGATCCCTACAAAGACCTGTGCTCTGGTAGTGTGGAGATGACCCCTTCAAGACCTGTGCTCTGGTAGTGTGGAGATGACCCCTACAAGACCTGATAGCCACCAGATTGCTTATGTTTGTCATATCGCTGGCACTGAACTGAACTAATTTCAAGGTTGAAGAAAGTAACTGTGATGCTAATCACTGGGCAAGGAGGAGGAAGTGGCTGTTTACTGCAGGAATGTGCTTGGTGTGCAACAGGGAGTGGCTGGACAGGATATCTGGCTGGTGTCACCACTAAAAACGAAAACTTGGGACAAGCACCATTTAATTACTGTTCCCAGTGAATCACCTCATATTAGATACTGTTCTCAAAAGCTTCACATTGCCCTTTCCAGTATGTTCTTTGGCAGATTACCAAGACTGGATCTGCACTTTGTTCTCTCAGTGTGCCTATTACATACAACTTTATACCAGTACACACATTGGATCAATGCCAGTACACACATTAGATTAACACCAACAGGTTGTAATGAGATGAGATATATACGACCTTATAACAGTACACACATTGGATCAATGCCAGTACACACATTAGATTAACGCCAACAGGTTGTATTGAGATGAGATATATACGACCTTATAACAGTACACACATTAGATTAACGGCAACAGGTTGTATTGAGATGAGAGATATACGACCTTATACCAGTACACACATTAGATTAACGCCAACAGGTTGTATCGACATGAGATATATACGACCTTATACCAGTACACACATTGGATCATCGCCAACAGGTTGTATTGAGATGAGAGATATACGACCTTATACCAGTACACACACTGGATCATCGCAAACAGGTTGTATTGAGATGTGATATATACGGCCTTATACCAGTACAAACATTGGATCAACGCCAACAGGTTGTATTGAGATGAGAGATATACGACCTTATACCAGTACACACATTGGATCAACGCAAACAGGTTGTATTGATATGAGAGATATACGACCTTATGCCAGTACAAACATTGGATCAACGCCAACAGGTTGTATTGAGATGAGAGATATACGACCTTATACCAGTACACACATTGGATCAACGCAAACAGGTTTTATTGAGATGAGAGATATACGACCTTATACCAGTACAAACATTGGATCAACGCCAACAGGTTGTATTGAGATGAGAGATATACGACCTTATACCAGTACACACATTGGATCAACGCCAACAGGTTGTTTTGAGATGAGAGATATACGACCTTATACCTGTACACACATTGGATCAACGCCAACAGGTTGTATTGAGATGACATATAAACGGCCTTATACCAGTACAAACATTGGATCAACGCCAACAGGTTGTATTGAGATGAGAGATATACGACCTTATACCAGTACAAACATTGGATCAACGCCAACATGTTGTATTGAGATGAGATATATACGGCCTTATACCAGTACAAACATTGGATCAACGCCAACAGGTTGTATTGAGATGTGATATATACGACCTTATACCAGTACACACATTGGAACTACATGTTTGAAACACCAAAACATATTGATGAAAACAGTTGCTTGCATCTCTAATGTTTTGTTTCAATTTCTTTTCAAAACTTGTGTATACAGGTGGCAAATCTTGTTCCAGGTTCAATATAAAATTTGAAAATGTTTATATTTCCAAGGCAACAAGTTCACATGACAAATGATGGTAGACTCTGTCTCTGGTAGACAGTTGATGATTTCAATATTGAGACTGACATACCACTTGTCTTCTTGTGTACAGTGTACAATATTCTTCAAATCAGCACAGCTGTCTAATGCATATTCATACCATAATGAGTTTTTATGTTTTAAACTCAATCCACAGACATTTCTATAAGCATGTACCGGGTAACATCAATACTATGTAAACAAATCCAAACTGAACTATGCAATTTTATCATGTACCTATAGTGTCTGGTCATGAAAAGTTATTTTATTTATCTCATCCAAACTTCATTCCTGATTATTTACATTTAATTCAGTGAATTGAAAATTTTAACTATAAATTGTATATTTATATACTTATCCTATCTCACGACTTGCACCTCTCTCTCTTCATTCGACCATGAGTGGAAACGAATTGAAACTTTGCTCCAGGCCTACCTTGTCCCTCTCCCGTGCTGTGCGTGCCTTCCTGTCTCAGTCGTGCTCACTAGTCCATGACAGCACGAGGCATGCGCAGTCCTCACCCACGTGATCACCTCACATACTCATTCTCGATCTTGGAGCCATAAAAGGACAAAACCGGAACGGTGGTAATCTATGTAGTGGGGAGGTAGGGAGGGACTTTATCGCGTGAGATAGGATAAGTATATAAATATACAATTTATAGTTAATATTTTCAAATTTTTAAACTTATCCTATCTCACGACTTGCACTTATCCCACGGTAGGAAGGTGGGTCATAGAATACCCGAAATTCAAGCGATAACAGCTAAGTGTTATGCCCAAACAACCGTAGGAAGCAACTACAAGGTAGGCCAATAACTACCAAGTTACTACGTGCGAGGGTTAGTTCGAACCCATTGACTTACTAAGCACAATTGCTCCGCTACGAAGTGTAACACTTTGGGAAGGACTCACTTCACTGACTTAATTACTCCGTGGAGCAGAGGACAGTAAGTGAGGTGGCGACTCTCTGTAGTCTCAAACAAATGAGAGGAGAAATCTAAATCCCGGAAGAAATAAAGACGTAAATCAGAAAAAGTTTTTCAGATTTATTCAGATTGTACACAAGCAGAAACGATCGCGACTTGGGATCAACTGCACAGTGGGATCCATATAGCATCGGAGCACAAGGAAGTTCATTATCTGCGATGTTGTGCCGCTGATTACTGCTGGGCAAGGACGAGTGGTCCAAACTGATGAAGGCCTTGAATATCCGTCACCGACACATCTCTGAGGTAATGAGACGAAAATACTGTGTCAGATCGCCAAAAACAACCCTCCATTATGGCAGTTAACGAGCAGTTGCTATGCAACGCCATTGTAGAAGCCAATGCCCTGGTTTCTTGAGGGTTGACTGCCATAGGTGGTGGCAAACCGGCAAAAGTGTAGGCTCGTAGTATTGTAGCTCGTAGCCAATATGAGAGTGTTGTGCAAGAGACTTCCGCCTTGGAAGCAGTAGACAGACGCAGCCTTACGCAGACGGCGGCGCTCTTGCGATGCTTTAAGGTAACGCTACGAAGTGTAACACTTCGGGAATGACTCACTTCACTGACATAATTAATCCGTGGAGCAGAGGACAGTAAGTGAGGTGACGACCCTCCAGCGTCTCAAAAGCGAGACCTGCGATGGTCAGTTCGAACCCATTGACTTACTAAACACAAGTGCTCCAGGGACCGGGATTCCCGAGCAATGTGGTGTTCAGTCACTACCTTCATGAAAGTGAAAGGACGCAGCTTAGCGAGTGTAAACAGTCGCATTACCACGATTTCCAAGGTCTGACGACCAGTATCGGGCCAGCCCCTTCTTCGAAACAACCCCCAAAGATACCGTCCCGTGGAGGGTGAAAGGGTAATTGAATCGGAAACTCACAAGTCCCAGAAGAATCGAAGACACAAATCAGAAATAAAATTCAGAATTATATTCAGATTGTAAACAAAGCAGAAATGATCGCAACTGGTGATCATCTGCGCTGAAGCTGATGGTTGTTCCGAGTGCCGAACAGGCGATAATGACAGTGCTGAATTCCAATTCGTTGTGATGAAGGGCCCTTTCTCCTGATGACCACTGCTAGGCCACTTGATGGAGAAAGTGGCTTGGCTTGCAAGATGTGCCAACGAATAGGTGTTGAGTCGGTATGAAGGGCACCCTAGAGA
Source organism: Haliotis rubra (assembly GCF_003918875.1). Classification (NCBI taxonomy): domain Eukaryota; kingdom Metazoa; phylum Mollusca; class Gastropoda; order Lepetellida; family Haliotidae; genus Haliotis; species Haliotis rubra. The sequence goes on along the minus strand of NW_025765004.1, from coordinate 668,715 downwards.
CTCCAACACAAACACTCCACTTGTTGAGCCACCAACGAAAGACTGAATGTAGTTGTGCGGGAAGACGAATCAACTCCCTGGGGTTGTCATCCCCGATGTATGGGCACAGAACCATCTGAAGAGGGCAAGCTGCAGCTGGCCCCTGTAAGTCAGCGCTTGTGCCGACGCCAACCACCCTAGTAACTTCTGCCACTGGCGAAAAGGTGTGGGTTGGACCAACACTAGTGGTGCGTTGCACTGAATCTTGTCCCACCTCTCCTGGGGCACAAACATCATGACCTGGCGAGTTGAATATTGTCCCAATAAGAAGAAAGCAGCGGGTCGGTGTTACCCCTGATTGCTCCGAATTTAGCAGCCATCCTAATTGCGTGAGCAACTTGATGATGAACTGTCTGTGGAAAGGAAGGACGACTGGATCCTGCTGGGCTTGAACACAGTCGTCGATATTGTTGTCAATTGTCACGCTTCGACAATGCAGGTAGCTTGTTATCAGAATGGGTATCTGAGTAAAAAGCCACGGGGCTGCACATATGCCCATACAGCAGGATCCTCCATTGGTATCAATGACGCCCCATAAAAGCAAATCGAAGATACTTCCGATAGTCTGGATGTATCCGGATGTGAAGGTAGGCGTCTCACAGGTCGAGGGACTGACTGGCTGACTGACTGACTGACTGACTGACTGACTGACTGACTGACTGACTGACTGACTGAGTTTAGTTTTACACCGCCTTTAGCAATAATCCAGCAAGATCACGGCGGGGGACACCAGAAATGGGCTTAACACATTGTGCCCATGTGGGGATCAAACCGGGGTCTTGGGCGTGACGAGTCAACGCTTTAACCACTAGGCTACCCCACGGCCATCGCAGGTCAAGGGAAATGAGAGGTCTAACCACTCTTGCCTCTGACAAAAAGATATCTCCTGATATAAGAACGTTCCATAAGTCGAGCAACTACGTCAGTTCTGACGGAGTGCTCAATGTAGTATGTTCGGCGCATGGAGATTGTCAGTCAATCTACAGGAGCGTTCACATTATAAACAAATTGTAGAAATTAAGTGAGGATCGGTGACCTCAGGAAAGGTTCTTTTGGCTGAACAAAATAATGGTGCGCCAAGTGGAGTGATATAAGTAGTAGATCGCTGCCTGGTGACAGTCCTTGCATAATGCAGTGACCTCTGAACTCAGTGCTTGAACTAGTCAAACCGTTCACGGGTGTTTCTGTCCGTCACCCTCAATAAGCAGTCTCTCTCGACTGGCTGTCAAAATCCCGACACATTCACTCTTACCGGGAATGGCAGCGTTCGTTGTTACTTGCATTTAAAGGCTGGACTTGGTATCCGATTCGTGGGACCCAGAGAATTCTGCAAGGGCACTTCATAGTCACTCTAATCGTCAAAATTCCGGTAAACAAGCAGTAATCTGCCATTTGCAAACGTTACACACGAGTGACAAAAAATACGGACAACATGGTCTTTGGTTAACCGGGCGAGTCGCAACCCACAAATTCCGGGCTGAGCTATGCTGGCTATTTGACAAAACATTGCTGGTACCATGCGCAAGAACTTCACCCATTTGGTATCTGACCAGAAACTTGCTTATCATGTAAAACAAAAGGAGCTGAAGATGACGAGCCATCTGCAACAATTGCACCAAGGGATACACAAACACGCTGTTACGAGTAGTCAGTAGTAACAACACTCATCGGAGCGTCGTAGAGTATTCCTGGCTAGCAAGCGTATCTAGTTATGCCATATCGGGTGGTTGCAGAACTGATATCTACACCGAAGGGTAGAATCGTTGAACCGAATCATTCATCAAAAGTGAAGATCGGATGGTAGATTAAATATGGAATGAGATGAGCCCCGGTCACGGAGGACTCTTGAGAACTGGGATCATCAGGCCGTCAAGTGCAGAGCGTGATATCTCTAGATGACTGCGCTACTAACATCACATGTAAATCAAATCGGTATGGTGAAGCACATAGCTACTACCTCTGTACATTGATCTTGAACGGCCAGGTGAACTGGTTCGACGATAGGGAGCTTTCGACCTGGTGAAACGGTACGAGCCGACTGGTAAATCAGTTCAGGGTGGTGAGCTGGAAAGTTGACGTGATCTGAATCAGTCTGATGTGATCTGAATCGTGACTGATCTGGATCGGTTCGGTAATCCGAAACAGTTAAATGATCTCAGCTGATGGAGAGAACTAGAACGCTCAGATGAACCGGTGAGGCGAGGTGAAATGTTCCGGCCGAGGTGAATCGTTTGATTGCTGTGAATTGAATCGATGGCGTGAACTGTTTGCGATAAGAAACAGTCTTAATATTATGGCGAACTGAGTCGATGTCGTATTCACATACGGCGTGGCGAAATGGTACGGTCTGGTGAACCCATTCGGTATGGCGAACCGATTCGGTGTGGTGAATCGGTTGGCGATTTGACGGTTCGGTCTGGTGAATCCATTTGGTATGGCAAACCGATTCGGAGTGGTGAATTGGTTCGGCAATTTGACGGTTCGGTCTGGTGAAACCATTCGGTATGGCGAGCCGATTCGGTGTGGTGAATCCATTCGGTATGGCGAACCGATTGGGTGTGGTGAATCCATTCGATATGGCGAACCGATTGGGTGTGGTGAATCCATTCGATATGGCGAACCGATTGGGTGTGGTGAATCCATTCGGTATGGCGAACCGATTCGGTGTGGTGGTGAATCGGTTCGGCGATTTGACGATGTAGATCGGATGTGTGAGTCAACTGGCAACACAGAGCGTTTTGATGAGGCGGAACCACGAGAAGACATTTAATGATGCGCCCATAAAATTATCACCATCCGACATGGGAAACTGCCTACGGACGACGAGCAGTTAATACCGGTCGTTAAAAGCGGGGGGGTGTCGGGTGATCAACTGTTGAAGTGTAACGAGCTCTGTCTTCCAGCCACCGGGAGCAAGCATGTCTACATGCTCTAAAAACGTCCTTAATAAGGGAGCACATTCCCGACGTTTTCTCCAGGAACATGACGATTGCGGATCCGAGGAAGTAAATATTGTTACAGTGTGCGCAAAATTACGCTACTGAGTCTAGACTGACAAGACGGGATATCCTGATTCACCTGAAGTGAATGAGACCGACTACGAGAATCACTCTGACGAAAACACACCGTACGGCTAGGTGAACCGGATCGAAATGGCCAACCACCTCGACCAGGTGAGACTGAACGACTACGGGAATCAAAACGCTGTGGTGAATTGATTCGACTATGAGATGGTGCGTCGATTCGAACTGAAACCTATTTTGAGGTGAACTGAGTCGGGAATGTGAACCCGTTCGTCCTGGTGAACCCCTTAGATTACGTGAATCAGTTCGGTCAGGTGAACCCATTCGATTACGTGAATCAGTTCGGTCAGGTGAACCCATTGGATAACATGAATCAGTTCGGTCAGGTGAACCCCCACGAGTACGTGAATCAGTTCGATCAACTGAACTCATTCGAGGATGTTGTGGTGAGCCGACTCGGCCGTGTGAGCTGGTTCGGCAGGGTGAGCCGGCTCGGGAAAGTGAACGAGACCTCGAACGACTCCTCCCAGCCGTGGAAATAGAAGAGCGGGTACGTTCCAACTGCGCCGATCCCCGCTTCGATGATGAATGCTTAGAAGTTCTCGAAGTCTGTGATCGTTCCAAAGAAGCAGACCTACGAGATAATGTAGATCGCAGGTCTGGCGTAGAAGAAATATCGGTCATTACCACCCTGGTACGCTCATGAGAACTTAAACTGGGTGAGGGAAGCTCCCCTAAAAGCCTTCTAACGTTCTCAGATAAATAGGAATCCGACGAAGCGTCCATAAATCTTCGTCAGGAGAGACGGGCGATTGAGAACGGTGAGCAGTGAGGGTGGGGCGATCTAAGCATTGTTTCTTAGCGGGAGATGGACCAGACCCCGCAGAATTAGTCCTAGCCCTATCTGCCAAATGTCTGGCACAAGCACGTTTGTAAGATTTAAACGCCTCATTAGACAGAGCTGAACACTTTGGACAGCGTGTGTCCCAGTCACAAACACCCACAATCAACACACGATGTGTGTGGGTCCCATGCTGAAAATACTTTATTACAACGGGCGCAAAACTTCCGTTTACTGGCCTGAACAGGCTTAACCATTTTGAGCAAATCTCAGATGAAAAGAATTTTCACGTCCACTCAGTGGAGCGACAAGAAAGAGAATGAGTATGTGAGGTGATCACGTGGGTGAGGACTGCGCATGCCTCGTGCTGTCATGGACTAGTGAGCACGACTGAGACAGGAAGGCACGCACAGCACGGGAGAGGGACAAGGTAGGCCTGGAGCAAAGTTTTAATTCGTTTCCACTCATGGTCGAATGAAGAGAGAGAGGTGCAAGTCGTGAGATAGGATAAGTTTTAAAATATCATATTATTGGCAGCTTCCACCCAGTCATTGTTATTTACAGCAACCACAGACAGATAACCAATACTGATGCCTTGAAACAAGTTTTAGTTGATAGAGAATGGATACATTCATCATAAATGACATACTTTAAAATCTTTTTTTTGGGGGGGGGAACAAAAGTATGTCCACATGTTTACGCGATCGTGACTGTGGAAGTGTCGATGGTGATTCATCAAGTACTTCCATACATAAGAAGATACTTGACAACACCGATCAGCTGTACAAAAGTCCTATGCTTATTATTTATCAAAATCAGCAAACTAAAATAACACAATACTGAAAAATATTTTCATACTATACTCAGAGGCAAAAGTTATCATAGTATTGAATTTTTTAAATTGTAAATCTTGCGGATTAATTTTTGGATTTGAACCAAAGAAACAGTGAGTTAGCATGGTCAAAGAACCAACCAATTGTCAGGAGACTTGCATAAAATTTGCAACAAGTTTGGTTTAGAAGACCAAGAAGCTCATCATTTCCATTCAATGCATTCCTAAGAAGAGCAGAAGTCAGTAAGACACCTCAGTTCATTGTTCTGGAACGCCTCAGGGAAATGTCAGATGGAGAGCTATTGGTATGCTTCAGTCAGTAAGACACCTCACTTCATTGTTCTGGAGCGCCTCAGGGAAATGTCAGATGGAGAGCTATTGATATGCTTCAGTTCCGACAGGTATGCTTGCCGATATGCAAGTACACTTGAAGACGGACAGACTATCAGATACAAAGGTAAACATTTACACAGAGGTAGAGTAGACTGTTGGATACAGGTAGACTGTTAGTCACACATTTCTTCAGGTCAGACTCTCAGGTAGAATGTTTCACACACCGGTAGATCGTTTTACCAAGCTTATACATCTGATGAGGATTTGGAGATTTAATATGCATTTTCCGACATAATGCAAATTTTGCACGCAGGCCCACCACGCCATTTAGAGGGGTGATTTGACTGAAAGAAGGGGGTGTACAGTAAATTTGTATGAATTTGAATTTGAAAATTTGCTAGAAATTATACATCTTTGCCCTGGCTTATACTTGTACATCAGACTCGTCTCTCACCTGTTAGAGCTTGAGTCTTCTTCACTGTGGAACAATCTGATTGGCCAGCCGACTGACTGCCAGCTGCCTCCCTGCCACATGACATCCCTGATGAACTGTCTGATGCAGGTGATACTGTGATGTCATCCTTCCTACCTGTACCACCAGACACCACCTCAACCCGTTGACTAGCACTAGCTGATTGACACCTGGTGTCTGGGTTTAGCCCATTCAATGACACCGAGCTGGGAATACATGGATCCTGTGTTGCAGTGGAGAAACTAGGTTTGGTCCTGTGTGGTGCTGCCATCTGGTTTGCTGACTCGGTGAGGTTGTCTGATCTACAGGAAGATGTGGTGGCTTCAAGCCTCAACTTCTTTTCATTCTCTGGAAATGGAAATAAATGCTACCATTTAACAAATGAGAACTTTCACTATAAGTGGATCAACTTAGTGGTCATTAATGTAACTGGCTTGTAAACATCTGTTACTGTAGGATATGTCTACGTAGATGTCTGGTAGTGGTGACTGCAGGATATGTCTACGTAAACGTCTGTTAGTGGCGACTGCAGGATATGTCTACGTAAACATCTGTTAGTGGCGATTGCAGGATATGTCTACGTAAACATCTGTTAGTGGCGACTGCAGGATATGTCTACGTAAACCTCTGTTAGTGACGACTGCAGGATATGTCTACGTAAACGTGTTAGTGGTGACTGCAGGATATGTCTACGTAACCATCTGTTTGTGGTGACTGCAGGATATGTGTACGTAAACGTCTGTTAGTGGCGACTATGATATGTCTACATAAACGCCTTTTAGTGGTGACTGCAGGATATGTCTACATAAATGTGGCTACTAGGATATGTCTACGTAAACGTCTGTTACTGGTGACTGCAGGATATGTCTACAAGGATGTTTTTGTGACACAACATACCTGGTAGAGTGTTCTGCAAGAGTCGCTTCGAGGACACAGAATGTTCCGGCTTGTATCCACAACCTTGTCCTGTGATTGACACACAGAGCTGGTCAAACTCATGCTTGTGCTGGGGACGCGTGTACTTGTAGAACTCTGGAACAGTAACCCAAGATCATTAGGGTCTATATATCTCGCCTTGTCTCAGGAGCCGGAGTGGGGGCATCTAGTCTTACCGATCAGCATTGTCACCTCATTGCACATGAAATGTACAATGTGTAGTGTTTTAAAAACCATTACATCACCATGCTCACAACAGTATTTCACGTTCAAGGGTTGTTGTATTTGAGAAGTCAAATGATTCAAGGGCATGTGAGTGAGTGAGTTTAGTTTTATGCCGCACTCAGCAATATTCCAGCTATATGGCAGCGGTCTGTAAATAATCGAGTCAGGACCAGACAATCCAGTGATCAACTCATGTGCTTGTAACAATGTGGAGTCCAATCGGTGGCAGGATTACATTAGAATAATGTTTGGATCAGTATTCAAGAAGTTGATGAGTCAATAATGAAGCATGACATTGTGGATATCGGCTTCTTGTTTATTGCATGGAGTGACGTTTCACTTTCAGCGTGATAATGGTGTTAGAATCTACTCCGAAACATCGCTCAATGCAATAAGTTGTATGCTTAGTTAAAGGTTAGAATAGATGACTAGACTGCTGACACTCCTGACACTGCTTATTGTAACCAAACATGGCAGGCTCAGCGGACAAGTGTTTGTCGGGACAGTTCCTTGAAGGCTGGCTGTGCCTGTAGTAGATAGTCATGAGAATGTATATATCTTCTTTGAAGTTAGAGCAATAGTAAACAATAACAATACATGGATGGGAAGCATCTTTATTACAATGAAAGCAACGTTTAGGTTAAGTTCTAACTCTTTCATCAAGCAAGTGATGTAAATATTGTGTACTGTATTTTAAGCTTGGGTGGATATTGGTGAAGTACTGTAAACTCTTTAAACTAACATGAGCACTTTCTACAAATCCCAGCCATGGCCTGGCCAGTGATTGCTTCTATTGTTTCTGTAGCATGTGACCAGATCTTAAGGCTTTTACTTTAACATTTCTCTTCTGTGGTCACTGCACATACTGGGTAAGTTCATTTAGATTTTTTTGTATATATATTTATCGTGAGGATAGCATCTGGTGTTCTGTCTAGTTAATGAGGCGTTCATCATATTAGACTCTGAGGTCTGTCGGCCCTTCCCAATGTCCATGTCCTGCATGTGCACTGCCCACACTACCTGTCTTGTGAGGAACACATGGTTTATACTGCTGCTGGGAATTGGCTGAAATCTCACAATTGATGATTGGTTCATAACCAACAAGCAATCATCAAAATAAATTGGTTAGCATCATTTTTCAGATTTTCGTATTCAAGTTGTAGCAGATAAGTATAATGTGGTTCTGTTGTTTTTTTGGTTGTATTTAGAAATTGCGCAAATTTCATTTGCAAACTTCACATCCAATGTAAAATGATGCAACTTGCTACTTTAAAGTGATGACTAATATATCACGAACATAAACTTCCTGGAGTCTTCAAGCAATATGCAGTCATGACGTCGACCTTTCAGCAAGTGAAGTGAGTTTTCTAAGAACTAAACATGTTTTCAGGCCCTGACAATTTCTAAGATATGTTCAATCATCAAGTGTTTCAAACACTAAAACAGTAGTTACAAAATTGTTTGTGTTCGATTATGAGAAAACGTGGTCAATTGCTTGATTGTTTGGTCACTGCGACCAATGTTTGATTATTTCAGGTAATCTGAACACCACTAGTTGATACTGACAAACAATCTTATTCCTCACAGCGATCCTTCGTAGCCTAATGAATAAAACCGCCAAGCTAGAAAGTGAAAGGTTGCAGGTTCGAAACCAGGTATCGGCACTATACATTGGAAGATTTCAATAATGTGATGACCGCCTCCATGGTGTAGTGGTTAGAGCGTCCGCCCGGAGTGCGGAAGGTTGCGGGTTCGATCCACGACTGCGTCATACCAAAAGACGTTAAAATATGGTACTTGTTGGTCCCTGCCTGGCGCTCGGCATTAATGGGTACAACAAGGACTGGTCGGCTCGGATTCAGTATAATGTGTCTGAGTGGGGTATTCATGCTTCACTGCGGCATGGTATCTCAGTGGGCTAGCATTATAAAACCAGCTTCAGTCTGGGCTAGTACAAGCAGCCGCACATACACATACACACACACACATGCACGTCGTCATATGAGCGAAATATTCTCAAGCACGACGTTAAACCCAATTCCACCACCACCAATAATGTGATATTTTACGCTTGTATTCAGTGATAGCAAGACAAAGGTATATTAATCTTCAAAACAAGTAATATGGCCATTCCTCAGAAAATCCCCGGGATGCGGGCAATTCTGTAGAAAATCGCCGGGATGTCATGGAGAATGCCCGCAAAACTGCTTGTAGAGGTTTACTTGGTAAAAGGAGAACCTAGCGAGACAATAGAGTGACATCGCTGGAGGTTTATAAGCCTTGAACTAAAACATTACTAGGACATTATATACAGGCAGATAGTGGACCAACATGGTTATAATGAGATACTTGTAACCGTATACTAATTACCTAACACTACTATTGTTTAGGGTATGATCACAATTGCCCTGTGTTGGGATCATCATATCCTGCATGTAAACATGGATAAAACATTCCACACTACACAAGTATGTGACAATTCTCAACCCCATTTTCGACATGATGTGTGTATTATCAATTTGCCAGGTGCTATTTGAAAATACAACCACCTTTCTACACTCTCCAGATTTAAGAACAAAGTCCGACCTGTTTCAAACTTTTCCACAGACAAGATGCTTGGCATTCATGAGTAATTCATCATAACTTATTGCTGTTACCATGTTATTACTGACCATTATATTGCCCTTCTGACTTTAATGGGGCGTTGGGGTAGCTTACTGGTTAAAGCGTTTGCTCGTCACGCCGAAGGCCCGGGTTCGATTCCCCACATGGGTACAATTTGTGAAGCCCATTTCTGGGTTCCCCCGCCATGATATTGCTGGAACATTGCTAAAAACGGCGTAAAACCATACTCAGTCAGTCAGTCAGTCAGTCAGTCAGCCAGTCTAAACTTTAATTCTAAATCTGTGTTTGATTCTTTGACTTTGTGTAATCATTTACTGGTTCCACAAGTAAGTACTGAAGATACCAATTTCTGGGTTAACCTTTACATTTCCATACAAAAATACATGTACTGGTGATTTCTGGTCCCAAATGCATGTTTTGTCTATTCTTAGCGTCATGTCATTAAAAAAGCTATGGAGGTGAATAAATACAAGGCATGTTTCCTCACAGCATGGATGGCAATTGGCCAAATGCAGCCTAGCCTAGGTGTTCTCTAAGTCACTTACTGCGGAAGAGGTGATAGTTTTCTGTCTTGTCGGTGAAGAAGTCAGCAAGGACTGTGGTGACTTTAGTCAAGTCCTCCGTTTTGCGGTACCCAACCAGAGCCCGAGAGAACACTTTGTAGGATTCAGCTGTGAGTACTTTCTTCACCTGAAACACAAGCATCACCTTTAGGAAGGTCAAGATTACTTACTCTCTGATATTGACATCATATCAGTGATTCTCAAAGTCGATTGGACCATTTCAGCAACATGATGCATGCTGTGGCAGCGTTCTTTCATATCTAAAAATGATAATAGGTGATGATTTTATGTCGGGAGAAAAACTAGACAGTGTTTATACTCGTAAAAAAGATGCCTCCCCCTTCCCCCAATTCAACGTTGAGACCTCAAACAATTCATTTGATTCCTTCAATTTCAAAATCTCTAAGTATGAAAATATATATTATTGATAGTTTGTAATTTTCTTTGTAGTTTTCATTGAATATTTTTATATTCAATTGAACTTAATTGCTTATCAACAAATCAACAACTCCACAGTTATATTTTACAAAACATTCAGAATTCTAAATGATTCTATTTCGAAATGAATGAATGAATCTGTTGTTTTTCAGTCCCAGAGTTGTCTCTAGTCAATAGTGTTCATAGTCAGTAGTCTAGTCTAGTTCCTGGTGCTTAATAGTGGTACATGTATATGGTTGATGCTTCTAAGCTTACTAATAATCGGTATCAAGTTTACAAAAGTTGGTGAAGATGCATGGGTGAAGTGGTTTTAGAGTTATGCTCCGAACACAAACCCTACCCTTCAAAAAGACCAAGTCCAACTTGAAAGAAAAGTTCAAACCCCAAAAGGGTACGACAAGCATGGGTTACTGAAGACCAATTCTAACTCGGATCTTCCTGGGTTGACATTCAAGTAAACCTGATATCCTGCAGAGGTTGCAATGACACACGGTCTACAGGATCTGGAAGGTCATGTGTTGTCCTTTAGTGCTGACTATGATTCCAGACTCACTGAATGGTACATGAGATAAGATGTAACACCCTGGCTATGGGTGTTTGCTGTTGTGCCATCGCCCATATATAGGAGAAGCATAATATTAATGTTTCATGCATATACTATTTCCCTTTTGATAAAATATCTATAGAATTGTATATACTGGACAAAATAAGTTAGGGATATTGGTATTTTTATGATTGATATTTTATCAGTGTGTCAATGAATAAATAGGTCATTATTAATAATTTCAAAATTTACATATATCCCTAACTATTTTTGTCCAGTATATTTAAACGTGAAATATGATTTTGAAAAATCAAACCTATATGAAAACGATTATCAAGGCTGTATGATTTTACTCCACATCAAGAAATATTCAGGTGATGTAATGACATACCACCAAAATGAACATCGCACACTATACACATGTGGGAAACATTAGGGTATCCCTGCATACCCAGTGTAACTAAAGAACACTCAGTACAGATTGACAAGATTAAGCTCAACTTCAGCCGGTACTGACCTGTGTGATGTAGTCTTCTGCCTTGCTCAGATGTCCAGCTGTGGAAGGTTGACTGGGTTGGGCTGTGGAACTGGAGGACTCTCCTTGCTTCTAAAATTCAGATGGGGAACCTTTAGTATAATACTGTTCTGATTTCACTACCATCGGAACATAGACCTTCTGTCTTGGCAATCAACACATCATGGCAACAAAGTGTCTCTACTGTCCTGGGACCTACACTGTCCTGGACCACCACACATCATGGCAATAAAGTGTCTCTACTGTCCTCGGACCTACACTGTCCTGGACCACCACACATCATGGCAACAAAGTGTCTCTACTGTCCTCGGACCTACACTGTCCTGGACCACCACACATCATGGCAATAAAGTGTCTCTACTGTCCCGGGACCTACACTGTCCAGGACCATCATACATCATGGCAACAAAGTGTCTGTCCTGGACTGTCCTGGGACCTACACTGTCCTGGACCACCACACATCATGGCAACAAAGTGTGTGTCTACTGTCCGGGACCTACACTGTCCTGGACCACCACACATCATGGCAACAAAGTGTCTACTGTCCGGGGACCTACACTGTCCTGGACCACCACATCATGGCAACAAAGTGTCCAGCTCCCGGGACCTACTGTCCTGGGGCAACAAAGTGTCTCTACTGTCAGTCACCTGTCCTGGACCACCACACATCATGGCAACAAAGTGTCTCTACTGTCCTTGGACCTACACTGTCCTGGACCACCACACATCATGGCAACAAAGTGTCTCTACTGTCCTCGGACCTACCTACACTGTCCTGGACCACCACACATCATGGCAACAAAGTGTCCTACTGTCCTCGGACCTACACTGTCCTGGACCACCACACATCATGGCAACAAAGTGTCTCTACTGTCCCCTACACTGGACCTACACTGTCCTGGACCACCACACGTCATGGCAACAAAGTGTAAGCTACTGTCACAGGGACACATGATGCCTGGGAGGTAAGTTCTTGTACATGCATACAGACCTTATAAACATTTCAGAATATTTTCACTACTACATAAATTATACACTAAAATATATATGCATTTTATTTCATAAAGACTTACAACAATAGGAAATATAACAATTTCTTCTTACCTTGATAACAATCTTTCGTTTTTTGGCAGGGTTCTGTCTGACTGGCTGACTTGCTGGAACCTGGGGAAAGAAAGCATGTCATATAATCCCTGACTGCACTATACCAAAAGTCTTACCAGAGACAGATAGAAAGGCCTTGGTGCTGCTTTCACTTCTGTCAAAGCCTTGAATTTCCCACATCACCTCTTTAACATCGGGTGATTGGCATCTGAACTGGTAGTAACTATTAACTTGTCTGGTTTGAGACGAATAAAAGCATTATTTTATATTTTCAGTCAACCATACTCCCAAAAATGAAGCACTGTCGTGTCACAGGCATTTGTCAGTCTTCAAGAGGTGTGCAGTGAGCTGAGCCAGCCGTGAGCTGAGCCAGCCTAAATGATCAATGCATCAAATATATTATTTCATTCCAAATTTAGAAATTCTAAAAACCTATTGGACATTCCTTTGGCAATGTTTGGAAACAGTTGTATGTCTACATAATTTCCTCAATAAATATCAATAGCATAATGATGACAACCAAAACTACAATGCTATCATTGTAATATTTCCATATGAGGCAATGTGTATATTTCGAGTTGAGCATAAGGAATGTTTTCCTGTCAAGTTGTAGTTGTTTAGTGAAATCCCATTTGTGGCTGTATTTTCCCTTGATTGTGGGATGATGGCCACTGTTGTCGTTCCAGGATAATGGTTGGAGGGCAGGTAAGGAAAGGAGTGAATGATGACCAAGATAATACCTTTGTGAAGGTGTGGAGTATGTAGTGTGTGCTCTTCTTGGTTCCCGTTTACACATGTAAATCTGATCTCCGGGGGGCAGGGAGAGTCTTTTCACAGAGATTGATGGTTTGGTGATATAACACTACAATCAACTGCATGACGTGTGTGTACTCAACCAGAAACATAGTACCCACACTGTGCTCACTTCCAACCATACAGCCACCTTGGTCACAAGTCACAACTTAATGCATGGCATGTGTACTGCATCATCTGGAAATATTTGAAGCACATTACGAAAGACCCATCAATTCAACCATTGAGAGTGAATGTTTCTGTTTGTGTCTTGAGTGTAGGTAGTATGCTCTACAGGAAGGTTTACAATCCATACTACATGAATATCCAGGTTAGAATTGATCTTCAGTGCTTGTCGTAAGAGGTGACTAATGGGATCAAGTAGTCAGGCTCTCTGACTTAACTGACACATGTCATCGTATCCCAGTTGCATAGATCGACCCTCATGCTGTTGATCACTGGATTGTCTGGTCCAGATTCTATTTACAGACCACTGTCATATAGCTAGTTAATAGTAATTGTATTAATTTGATTGTAATATTATTGCTTCACTTGTATTGGCCTATGAAGGATCTACATATTCTAATACAATGTATATATTTTTCACGGGGCCTTCTCAGATTATTTATTGCCATTAAAGTGACATCTACACGATGTATTTGGCCTTTGGGGGTATACAAAACCACTCTGGCTACAGTATCATGGAAAGTGGTGTTGAGTATATGCTGTATGTTTCTATGAAGTGGAAACAGATTGGACCTATATATCCTTAATGGTGGCATTATTTGAGCTAACAAGACCCATAGTTTTAAAGCTTACAAGATTTCTATCCATTTGAATGTTCTGCGACAGCAATCATGGCGAATTATGAAAACGGTGCCAAAAAACTCAAAAAAGGCACCTAAAGCATATAAAGGGTAATACATTTGTTACATGGCCATTTGCCAGATGGATTGGGATGGTACAAGCCCATCTGACTTCAGACTCAGGAAATATGGATTCAAAGAGGTTGTACCATCCCATGTTACCTTGCAAATATCAGTGTCACTACTGATACTTAATACTTTTTTTCATTCTTGAACACTACACATATTGAAAGGAAGTACAAATTTGAGTAGGGTGTAACAAGCTTCTAGACTCGAATCAAAGGACGGCGTCTTCTTCACTCCTGGTCAAGTCATCTGCACACTCACATCACGCATGGGTGTCTGGGTGTCTGGGTGTCTGGGTGTCTCGGGGACGACATTGTGAAACACCAAAGTTGGCGGTGACCAAAATCACCGCAAATATTCATGCTTCAATTTTCTCCTGCATGCCAACAATTGATGACATACTGAAGTGGTAATTGATGGAAGCTTTCATGGCATGTACAGTAAGCTCAGGTATCACTGCCTGCCCTAAGGACCATCAGCGTCAAAGTCAAAACAATAAATATAAACACAGGTCATCATCAGTTTTAATTTATGTAATGTGAGTGGGTGAGTTAGTTGGACAACAGGAACAGAAAACCTTCACATTGCTACGTTAGCAGTGGTGAGTGGATAGGTAGGTGAGCCAACATGTACAGACTGTGATGTGTCCCTGCTACACCCCAATCTAGTGCTATGCTTGCTCTATAGTGTGGGACAGAGAGACAGAAAACCTTCACATTGCTATGTTAGCAGTGGTGAGAGGATAGGTAGGTGAGCCAACATGTTCAGACTGTAATGTGTCCCTGCTACACCCCAATCTATTGCTATGCTTGCTCTATAGTGTGGGACAGAGAGACAGAAAACCTTCACATTGCTATGTTAGCAGTGGTGAGAGGATAGGTAGGTGAGCCAACATGTTCAGACTGTAATGTGTCCCTGCTACACCCCAATCTATTGCTATGCTTGCTCTATAGTGTGGGACAGAGAGACAGAAAACCTTCACATTGCTATGTTAGCAGTGGTGAGAGGATAGGTAGGTGAGCCAACATGTTCAGACTGTAACGTGTCCCTGCTACACCCCAATCTAGTGCTATGCTTGCTCTATAGTGTGGGACAGAGAGACAGAAAACACCAGTACAAACATAGGCACTCATACACATGCAGACATACATTAATCTATGGTTATAACACATTCAAAGGGACCACTAATTCTTGTTCGTTACAACCTCATTGGATCTGTCACTTCATTGTCAGCACATTTGTTGTAAACATATACATACAGATATACAAATACAGACAAGCTCACATTTACAAACAGATTTACAAGGTTGGAACTTGGTGCTAACAAGCAAAATGTTGCTCAGATTTTACACTGGCATCAGCTGCCTCTGTCAAGAATGCAGATGTTTGCATCTCACAATCCCATTGACTTTAATGTAATCAAACACTCAATATTGCAAACCAAAACGTAACTGTTAGCTAAATGCAAAGTTAGGCCAGACCAATTTTATTTCATGTTTTACGGATTTTTGTCCTCAGAAAACCTAAAGGCAGGAGGGAAAAAAATTGTAAAAATAAAATCACGAGTCAAAGTAATATTCCTTCTAAATATTAAAAGTATTTTACTTCTGGCAATTTATGATATGTGTATGGGGCAAAAAACAATCAAAAAATCTTTTTCTTGTAAGGTTACATTAAAAACATTAGGATTTTATTTTTTGAGAAGGGAAAATTAACTTTATTTTTTTTTATTCTTGAAAAAATACGACCGGCAGATCCGTAAAACAAGAAATAAAATTGGTCTGGCCTTATCAAAACAATCAAGATTTTCGGGCAGACTACATGTGAATTTAAACCAATAACAAATATGCATTGTTGTATTTCCCTAATATGATATAGGCAAAAGCAAAGCAATGCTGTATGCTCAGCAACATAGTTGCACAATCACAAACTTCTTCAACATAAGGGGCGATGGGGTAGTCTAGAGGTTAAAGCGTTGGCTCGTCACGCCGAAGACCCGGGTTCGAATCCCCACATGGGTACAATGAGTGAAGCCCATTTCTGGTGTCCCCCGCCGTGATATTGCTGGAATATTGCTATAAGCTGCGTAAAACCAAACTCAGTCAGTCAGTCATCAACATAAAATCTGGCGACTGTTAGCACAGGACTCAGAGAGGCAAGGATGTTGAAAATGATCAAACACCCCAAAAAAACAACAACAAAACCAACAACACAGAACAGAAAAATTGCTTGTGCCTTCCGCAAACCTTGATCTACACACATGCACACTCACAACCATTTCCTGACAGAAGTGCACAAAGTGACACCTCTCAGACAAGCACCTACACACCAACTGAACAATGAGAGGCACGTCATCAATCACTGACAAAGCCATGTAGCACACATCTTGCTCTGTCAGTTATTGGGTCTGATTGTTCCCTGTCTGTCAGCACCAGCTCTAGAGCATGTCAGCAAGGTGGTTAACATGTGAGACATACATTCCATCTGTCTGTCTTCACACATCGAGCTGTGATATGATATATCTATTGTTCACACAACAACGAACCAACTCACTCATCCACTTTGATTTCATATGCAGCTGAGAACAAGTGGTTCTTCATAGCTTTGAGTATCTCTATGCAAATGTGTTGAATAATTTCCAGGTTGGTAATTTCAGTGTACGTGTTGTAAAGTTTAGTTGCACCTCAGTTGATCAGTCTGTTCCCTCTGCAGCCCAGGGCCTAGATTTTCGAAGCTCTCATAGCACTAGGATAGTCGTAAGTTTATGTTAATGTATGGCACTTACGACTATCTTAGCGCTAAGAGAGCTTGGAAAATCTAGGCCCAGGTGCGTATATTACATGCCATGCTATACAAGCATCACATCCAGCAAGACTTACAGCCCATCCTGGCCGGTACTATCACCTTCAGTTCAGAAACATACATCACGCCTGTAGACACATGGTGCTTCTGTGAGGACAGTGGACATCAGCAGTGTCCAGCCCATAGAAGTCCAAGGTCATGACCGGGAACATCACACTACCAGTAATAATGTTATACACATGCATTTTCATATTTCCATTTTCATCTGAAGAGATTACACTAGGCAATGAAAAAATGAGGTCACATTTGTATGTCATCGTCAGCATTAACAGTATCATCATTCATCGTTCCAGCAATGTACGAAGAATCCCAGTGTAGTTCAGGCATGCTGGTAGTATCCCATGATGCATGAGGACAGGGCCAATCAGAAACCACTGCAAACACACATGTTGGGACCACTGGTTGACAGACGATATGTGCCTTACAGGAGGTTCCCCCATGCCAGCTGTGGCCCTACACAGAGGCAACACTATTACATTGTCTGCTCCATGTATAGATGTTTGTAAAAAGCTGCATATTTTGTAACAATGTCATTGTACACATTTCTTGGTGTGTCAGCAACACATCTAAGGCCGTGGGTTTTAATAAAAGTGGTCAACATCATAAGGTCTGCATCACACTTGGCGTCTCTTCCATATTGCATTAACACTGTTGGCATTGAACACCCAGCTCGCTGACAGAAGGAAGTTCAACACATTATATTACATTTGCAGTTTATTGATGTGTGGTTTCTGAGACTTAGCTTTACATATTTAAAACTATTCCAGCTGTCCTGGAACAGACAGTGACAAACTCCAGATACACAGCTCCAGGACACAATCTCCTGCCTGTATCAGCTGATGGTGACAAACTCCAGATACACAGCTCCAGGACATAATCTCCTGCCTGTATCAGCTGACGGTGACAAACTCCAGATACACAGCTCCAGGACACAATCTCCTGTCTGTATCAGCTGACAGTGACAAACTCCAGATACACCATCTGTCTGTATCAGCTGACGGTGACAAACTCCAAATACACCATCTCCTGTCTGTATCAGCTGACGGTGACAAACTCCAGATACACCATCTACTGTCTGTATCAGCTGACGGTGACAAACTCCAGATACGCAGCTCCAGGACACAATCTCCTGTCTGTATCAGCTGTCAGTGACAAACTCCAGATACACAGCTCCAGGACACCATCTACTGTCTGTATCAGCTGACGGTGACAAACTCCAGATACACAGCTCCAGGACATAATCTCCTGTCTGTATCAGCTGACGGTGACAAACTCCAGATACATAACTCCAGGACACAATCTCCTGTCTGTATCAGCTGTCAGTGACAAACTCCAGATACACAGCTCCAGGACACCATCTACTGTCTGTATCAGCTGATGGTTACAAACTCCAGATACACAGCTCCAGGACACAATCTACTGCCTGTATCAGCTGACGGTGACAAACTCCAGATACACCATCTACTGTCTGTATCAGCTGATGGTTACAAACTCCAGATACACCATCTCCTGTCTGTATCAGCTGACGGTGACAAACTCCAGATACACCATCTACTGTCTGTATCAGCTGATGGTTACAAACTCCAGATACACAGCTCCAGGACACAATCTCCTGTCTGTATCAGCTGACGGTGACAAACTCCAGATACACCATCTCCTGTCTGTATCAGCTGACGGTGACAAACTCCAGATACACCATCTACTGTCTGTATCAGCTGATGGTGACAAACTCCAGATACACAACTCCAGGACACAATCTCCTGCCTTTATCAGCTGATGGTGACAAACTCCAGATACACCATCTCCTGTCTGTATCAGCTGACGGTGACAAACTCCAGATACACCATCTACTGTCTGTATCAGCTGACGGTGACAAACTCCAGACACACAACTCCAGGACACAATCTCCTGCCTGTATCAGCTGATGGTGACAAACTCCAGATACACAGCCCCAGGACACCATCTCCTGCCTGTATCAGCTTCTTACACTTCCCGGCAAACAACACATAACTGTAATACATTATAAGTACTGAAGGATTTATTAGTCAGAGGAAAACTATTTTGTTGAGCCTAAGTCCAATTTCATTGAGTTTTCATAATGAATTTCACAGTGATAAGTATCTTTCTGTGATTGTAGGCCTGATGAATGGCTATATTTATATAAGAACATCAGGACTTCCATGTGTTCAGCACAATGCAAGCAAGCAACAGTCTGTAATGATTATATGATGCTTCTATCATGATTAAAGGATCATTCTTAGAATGGGGAAAAAAACCCTGAACATATACTTGAGCCTTAACTTTAAATACATAGATCTTAACAATCTGTCATACCTTGAAACAAAAATCAATACAAAACTATTCACAAATTCTCAGGACCACACATTAGTGAAATTCTGTCATTTTGATGCAAATGATAAGTTTTCATGATACTTTTAGTTAATTTCTGAAACAAACATACTTGAAGATGTGGTGCACATGCATACATGCACGCACGCACCAACATACCCACACACACACTGTATCATGCTATTTATGTAAATCCTACAAAAATAACAGCATGTAATATATAGTTAAAAGTATGAAACATTACCTTTGATGCTAATGTTGAGAATAAATAACAACAAGAAGTTGTCACTAAGGTGACATAATCCCCACCGCAAAGAGAAAATGAAAGAGAAGGTCGTAGGTTAAGATGAAGTTAAATGTCAACAAAAACATGACCTGTCAGCCTCTCTTGATATCTTGCTCTGCTCTGTAGCTGTTCAAACACACAAATATTTTCAAAACTGACTTTGACCTTGCCATGATTGTCATGGTGTATGAAATATGCAAAAAATGGTAATAGAGAAATTGCTTATAAAAAAACATTCAAGAGAAGTCTTGAAAGTCCATAAAGAAGAAAATCCAGTGAACCGTTCTTGAGATATCTTGCTGACAATCTTAACATACTGAAATCTTCAAAGTGTCTCTGTGACCTTGAAAATTATGTGAAGGTCACCAAAACCAACTGGGCCCTGCGCCTCCCCTATATGAAGCTTAGTGTCAAACACGAAGAAAATCTAGTGATTGGTTCTTGAGGTATCTCGCTGACAAGCTTAACATGCAGGCTAACATGCTGAAATCTTCAAAGTGTCGTCGTGACCTTGAAAGTTATAGGAAGGTCACCAAAGTCGACTGGTCCTTGCGCCTTCCCTATATGAGTGAGTGAGTGTATGATTTTACGCCGCTTTTAGCAATATTCCAGCAACATTATGGCGGGGGACACCAGAAATGGGCTTACATTCCCTATATGAAGCTTGGTGTCAAATACGAAGAAAATCCAGTGATTGGTTCTTGAGGTATCTTGCTGACAAGCTTATCACGCAGGTTAACATGCTGAAATCTTCAAAGTGTTGCTGTGACCTTTAAACTTTCGTGAAGGTCACCAAAACCAACTGGGCCCTGCGCCTTCCCTATATGAAGCTTAGTGTCAAACATGAAGAAAATCCAGCTAACAGGTCTTGAGACATCTTGCTGACAAGAGTAAATCGTTCAAGTCCCTTGTGACCTTGAAATGTAGGTCAAGGTCACCAAACCTAACTGGGACCTTTCTTATGCTGTGATGAACCTAGGAACCAAGTATGAAAAGAATCCAGTCAATGGTTCTTAAGATATTCCAATTCGTACATACGGACGGATGGACAGAGCCAAATACTATATCCCCCGCTTCGGGCTAAACGCGGGGCGGGGGATAACTAGCAATCTATGTTCTGTTATTACTCATATCCAGTTTGGGTGCAATAAACACCAAAATCTTAATTGTCCAGTAGTTGGCAAAGGGATAATACCCACTGTGTTTGTTTATGCTGGGTATCATCTCAAACATCACTCTACAACACAAAAATACACAGCAGATTTTTTTCCCTTTTCATCTCAAATTTACATCACTAAACAGTCCAACTAAAGGTGAAACAGGTTTGTGTTACTTGTTTACTGGTTGGCAAGAAGTTGTCACTTCTGAATTTTCTCAAAGTCTAAATACTTCTTGGGTGGCATCGACCTCTGGATTGTGATCCCAGTATTTTATACATATAGTGTACAAGTGTTGTATATATATGTAGTGTGCAAGTGTTATACATATATGTAGTGTGCAAGTGTTATACATATTTATCTTGCCTCACGCATAAATGTCATTTTCTGATTGGCTGAGGGCTCTTCTATTATTTTCAATGTACCCCGCTTACAAGCGAGTAACATTTTCTATGTACCAGGCAGGGAATGCCGAACTCATTTGGTACTTCATAGTAGTAATTCTTTATCTCGAATAACATTGAATAACATACGATGTATGGAAATTACTGATGTTTTGCGAATGCAAATCGATGGAAGGGAGATAACTTCGCTCTCAGGGAACATAAACAAACATCGAGGGTACATCAGCCCATGTCCCCATCGAGACCAGTGAACAACTTATAATGTAGTGTGCAAGTGTTATACATATATGTAGTGTGCAGGTGTTATACATATATGTAGCGTGCAAGTGTTATACATATATGTAGTGTGAAGGTGTTATACATATATGTAGTGTGCAAGTGTTATACATATATGTAGTGTGCAAGTGTTATACATATATGTAGTGTGCAGGTGTTATACAAATATATGTAGTGTGCAGGTGTTATACATATATGTAGTGTGCAAGTGTTATACATATATGTAGTATGCAGGTGTTATACATATATGTAGTGTGCAAGTGTTATACATATATGTAGTGTGCAAGTGTTATACACATGTAGTGTGCAAGTGTTATACATATATGTAGTGTGCAGGTGTTATACATATATGTAGTGTGCAGATGTTATACATATATGTAGCGTGCAAGTGTTATACATATATGTAGTGTGCAGGTGTTATACAAATATATGTAGTGTGCAAGTGTTATACAAATATATGTAGTGTGCAAGTGTTATACATATATGTAGTGTGCAGGTGTTATACAAATATATGTAGTGTGCAGGTGTTATACATATATGTAGTGTGCAAGTGTTATACATATATGTAGTGTGCAAGTGTTCTGATAAAAATCTGTACAATGTAATTGGATTTGCAGAATTTGGTTCAAATATCGATTCTACCAAAATGGCTGGCATCTCTGCATCTACCAGCAGACAGTCACACCAGGAGACTGGGATCGGAACACAGGCAACATGACAAACCTTACCTTGGAGTCAAACGTAACACTGGAATCCTCAACATGTTTCTGAAAATATAGAAAATAATTGTGTGTTGGTACTGGTTTCAAACCGTAAGACAATTTACTTCACAAACAAAGGGGAAAATGTGAGCTCTGTTCTCCTCAGATCAAGCTTAATATGATAAATAAATAAACATTAATACTTATTTGCAAGTAATTTCTTCTCAGACTTGGCTAAATATTAGACAACTGCTGATAACGAGTGAGTGAGTGAGTTTAGTTTTACGCTGCACTCAGGAATATTCCAACCATATGGCGGCGGTCTGAAAATAATCAAGTCTGGACCAGACAATCCAGTGATCAACAGCATGAGCATCGATCTATGAAACTGGGATATGATGATATGTGTCAACCAAGTCAGTGAGCCTGACCACCCAATCCCGTTAGTTGCCTCTTACGACAAGCACAGGTTACTGAAGATCAATTCTAACCCGGATCTTCACGGGTCACTGCTGATAATGAACTTCTTGAGTACACTAATCCATGTCTTCAAAATATGAGTTCTTGAGGAGTTATTGAGAGCGAAACAGTTGTCACTGTTTGAATATGACATTGTTATCATTGTTGATAATGTTAATTCTTTTACAAATATAAGACACATTAGGCTTGGTGGACATAGAGTACTCCTAAACAATTAAGTAGGACAACCATAAACAGTGACTAAATGTTAACTGATAAGACAGTTAAGACCTGCATATTTACCATAATGGTCGACTATGACATCATTTCCAGGTAAAGGTACTTCTGATGACATCATGATGACGTCATGATGACATCACTTCTGGTTTACATCCTGTCCACTACATTGTGAGACAGGAATTCCATATATCCAACTGTCTGTAACCCGGCCCCTATTAACCATAAACAATTTGAAGCGTTAGACTGACTATGCAGCAAGAAGTATTTCTGTGTTCACAACCAGCCTCAGGTGAGAGCTGAATAGGTAATTCACCGTCAGTTGAGACTGTTGTCCGGGCAGTTGTCCAATATTATCGAGTGCCGAGCAAAAGATGCAGGTCTTTCCTGAGATGGAGCAGAAATTCAGCCACCAAAGGAATATGGGATGATGAGCGGTTCCAGATCTGACTTTTCACTAACGGAATTGGTTCCATATACAAGGCAGATATTGAAGTTGAACTCCTTGTGAAATCCTGTTGATGTGAGGTATGACTGGTCTGTTCGGGTTATCTACCAAACATTTTCTGCAAAGGCTGACCAACAACGGCCCATTCCTTGCATTTGCTGTTGAAGAGCTGGTCTGAAAATGGCCTTAATAAAGCATCTTTTTGGTCTCTGATGAAAACAACAAATTGAGCTGATGCAGGTAGTGGTCTTTGCTCAGTCGACTACTGCCTTGGCAACTTGACGGGTAAATTTATATTATCTGAAGAACATGAGTCCTCCCTTGAAGCAAGGGATGGCCCAGGTGGTCTGGATAAAGTGTTGATAATCCTTCCTTTAGGTCCGAAATTCCTCATGATCTGGGAAGGCCGGCATAGAGCCAGGGAAAAAATGTCCAATGTTGCAAGCTTGTCTGTGAATGTATAAGAAGCTGAACTGTGCTCTGAAGTTTCTGTCCTCACAGCCATATATACAACAGCAGAATTGTCCAAATCCTCTGAAATACAGTCCATATAACTGTGAAAAAGAGCACACATCACTGCCTCTATCATGCTGTTGAGCTAACCGTGCTTTCCTCTTCTTGATTCTGAGCTGCATGGGTCCTATGATAAGCTGTCCATGTGGTCCATGACTTTACTGCCTCCGCATACTGTTAAAAGTTGCTTCGGTTAGTTCTGCATGCATGCTCCAGAATAGGACCAGTAGGCCTCCTACACTCCACAGTAAGCCACCAAGCAAAATTCCTGGAGGTCGGACAATCTACGATAACAGCGTCGTGGTCGACATATTGAGTGCCTGTGTAAACTGCCGATGAAGTGACGAACTGTTGAGCATGCGGATGCCGAGGGGACTTAAGCTTTCAAAATGCTCAACAGTTTTTTGTGTACAAAGGGACAGAAGAGATAAATTTAGTGCCCATTATCTTACCTATTTTTAAATAAAAAGAATAGGTAAACCTCAGAAAATTTTACACATTTTTTCAGAGAACAAGCATTCAAATTAGTGCATGTGAGCAACAGGAAAAATTATAAGGTTTCCTATGGTACTGTTAGGGGAGATGACTCCTGCAGATAGCACTTGGAAGGCCACTAGGAAAAAAGACAACACAAAAACTTTGTACTTTTTATTCAACCTGCTGATTCAGAAACAAGTTTCAGGAAAAAAGGCAATCACGTCTAGAATTTCTAGATTTGAGTTGAACCAACAGAATGGCATGTCAGCCAAATCACTGCTACCATATCCATGACTCTGATGTTAATAAGTTACAGCTATTGCAAATGAGAAAATTAATCAATCCCACGAACAATGCCAAAAACCCAGTGGGAAGTAAAGCTGTGAAGGCAAGAAGAGTTATCTCCCTTACCTCACTGTAAATCAAGGCATGCAGGACTGAGGAGCATTATCTTCCTTACCTCATTGTAATCCAGCCCCTGAGGTACTGGACAGAGGAGAGTTATCTTCCTTACCTCATTGTAATCCAACCCCTGAGGTACTGGACTGAGGAGAGTTATCTATTTCACCACATCAAGGGTCAGGAGATGACTACTAATGGTTACAGTTACATCCCTCACCTCATCATGTTCCAGTGCCTGGAGCAGGCTCTGCCTGGTGCTGGATTGGGGAGACTTTCCAGTGCTCCTGTACTGCTGACTAAGCTGGGAGAATGCCTGTGTCTGGTTCCCTGAAATACAAAATTAACAAAATCTGTACCTGCCCTCAGACTAGGAATGTAAGACACCCCCCTACCTGTATCTGCCCTCACACTAGGAATGTAAGACACCCCCCACCTGTACCTGAATGACACTAGGAATGTAAGACACCCCTCACCTGTACCTGCCCTCACACTAGGAATGTAAGACACCACCCACCTGTATCTGCCCTCACACTAGGAATGTAAGACACCCCCCACCTGTACCTGCCCTCACACTAGGAATGTAAGATACCCCTCACCTGTACCTGCCCTCACACTAGGAATGTAAGACACCACCCACCTGTATCTGCCCTCACACTAGGAATGTAAGACACCACCCATCTGTACCTGCCCTCACACTAGGAATGTAAGACACCCCCACACCTGTATCTGCCCTCACACTAGGAATGTAAGATACCCCTCACCTGTATCTGCCCTGACACTAGGAATGTAAGACACCCCCCACCTGTACCTGCCCTGACACTAGGAATGTAAGACACCCCCACCTGTACCTGCCCTCACACTAGGAATGTAAGACACCCCCACCTGTATCTGCCCTCACACTAGGAATGTAAGACACCCCCACCTGTACCTGCCCTGACACTAGGAATGTAAGACACCCCCACCTGTATCTGCCCTCACACTAGGAATGTAAGACACCCCCCACCTGTACCTGCCCTCACACTAGGAATGTAAGACACCACCCACCTGTACCTGCCCTCACACTAGGAATGCAAGACACCACCCACCTGTACCTGCCCTCACACTAGGAATGTAAGACACCCCCACCTGTACCTGCCCTCACACTAGGAATGTAAGACACCCCCACCTGTATCTGCCCTCACACTAGGAATGTAAGACACTACCCACCTGTATCTGCCCTGACACTAGGAATGTAAGACACCCCCCACCTGTATCTGCCCTCAAACTAGGAATGTAAGACACCACCCACCTGTACCTGCCCTGACACTAGGAATGTAAGACACCACCCACCTGTATCTGCCCTGACACTAGGAATGTAAGACACCACCCACCTGTACCTGCCCTCACACTAGGAATGTAAGACACCACCCACCTGTACCTGCTGCCCTCACACTAGGAATGTAAGACACCACCCACCTGTACCTGCCCTCACACTAGGAATGTAAGACACCACCCACCTGTACCTGCCCTGACACTAGGAATGTAAGACACCACCCACCTGTATCTGCCCTGACACTAGGAATGTAAGACACCCCCACCTGTATCTGCCCTCACACTAGGAATGTAAGACACCCCCACCTGTATCTGCCCTCACACTAGGAATGCATGACACCCCTCACCTGTACCTACCCTGACACTAGGAATGTAAGACACCCCCACCTGTACCTGCCCTGACACTAGGAATGTAAGACACCCCCCACCTGCCCTGACACTAGGAATGTAAGACACCACCCACCTGTACCTGCCCTGACACTAGGAATGTAAGACACCACCCACCTGTACCTGCCCTGACACTAGGAATGTAAGACACTACCCACCTGTATCTGCCCTGACACTAGGAATGTAAGACACTACCCACCTGTATCTGCCCTGACACTAGGAATGCAAGACACCCCTCACCTGTACCTGCCCTGACACTAGGAATGTAAGACACCACCCACCTGTATCTGCCCTCACACTAGGAATGTAAGACACCTCCCACCTGTATCTGCCCTGACACTAGGAATGTAAGACACTACCCACCTGTACCTGCCCTGACACTAGGAATGTAAGACACTACCCACCTGTATCTGCCCTGACACTAGGAATGCAAGACACCACCCACCTGTACCTGCCCTGACACTAGGAATGTAAGACACTACCCACCTGTATCTGCCCTGACACTAGGAATGCAAGACACCCCTCACCTGTACCTGCCCTGACACTAGGAATGTAAGACACTACCCACCTGTATCTGCCCTGACACTAGGAATGCAAGACACCCCTCACCTGTACCTGCCCTGACACTAGGAATGTAAGACACTACCCACCTGTATCTGCCCTGACACTAGGAATGTAAGACACCACCCACCTGTACCTGCCCTCACACTAGGAATGTAAGACACCTCCCACCTGTATCTGCCCTGACACTAGGAATGTAAGACACCCCCCACCTGTACCTGCCCTGACACTAGGAATGTAAGACACTACCCACCTGTATCTGCCCTGACACTAGGAATGCAAGACACCCCTCACCTGTACCTGCCCTGACACTAGGAATGTAAGACACTACCCACCTGTATCTGCCCTGACACTAGGAATGCAAGACACCACCCACCTGTACCTGCCCTGACACTAGGAATGTAAGACACTACCCACCTGTATCTGCCCTGACACTAGGAATGCAAGACACCACCCACCTGTACCTGCCCTGACACTAGGAATGTAAGACACTACCCACCTGTATCTGCCCTGACACTAGGAATGCAAGACACCACCCACCTGTACCTGCCCTGACACTAGGAATGTAAGACACTACCCATCTGTATCTGCCCTGTCACTAGGAATGCAAGACACCCCCCACCTGTACCTGCCCTCACACTAGGAATGTAAGACACCCCCACCTGTACCTGCCCTCAAACTAGGAATGTAGGACACCCCTCACCTGTACCTGCCCTCACACTAGGAATGTAAGACACCCCTCACCTGTACCAGCCCTCACACTAGGAATGCAAGACACCCCCACCTGTACCTGCCCTGACACTAGGAATGTAAGACACCCCTCACCTGTACCTGCCCTGACACTAGGAATGTAAGACACCCCTCACCTGTACCTGCCCTGACACTAGGAATGCAAGACACCCCTCACCTGTACCTGCCCTGACACTAGGAATGCAAGACACTCCTGACTGTACCTGCCCTCACACTAGGAATGCAAGACACTCCTGACTGTACCTGCCCTGACACTAGGAATGCAAGCTGTGACTCACCTACACTGGCCCCGAGACAATGAATGCAAGATATGCCTCACGTGTACCTGCCCTGACACTAAGAATGCAAGCTGTTCCTCACCTGTATCTGCCCTGAGACTAGGGACGTGTAATGGGATAGTTCGTGCTTGCTCGTACTCGATCTTGCCTCGAGTGTTTCCCCTGGAGAATGTGGGCACGAAGTAGGCTCCCTGGCACCCGGCAGCCTCAGAGTGAGTTGACTTCTTTTTGATGCTTGGAGCTGGCATCTGTAATTATTCACAACTATCACAGCACTTTGTATTTTGATTCAGAAAGCATTTCAACGAGTTATCAGCCACATCGTCGGAATGACACACAACTGAGACATTGACCATACAGCACACTGTTGACATTCGCTTAACCTTGGTATAACCCTAGTATGTATTCTCTAATGAACCGTGGTGACTGTCAGATCACCAGGTATAAACTAGCCATAAAGGGAGAACATGAAAGGTCATTTACTCACAGACTTCTGCGCAGTCTTGAAGAAAGCCATCATGTCTCTTATGGAATGTCCAAAGTTCAATGGCTTCTTCACATAAGGTCGCACCCACACAGGCAGTTGGGCCAGCGCTTCACCTGAGCCAAACCTATACAACCACTCTCCAAATTAGAACACTCAAGGTAGACAAAACTTGCTTCTAAACAAAAGCTTCATCAAGCCCCTTCTCTACTTTCAAAAGGCTTACAAGTAAAACCCACACCTTATCAAACATGTTTTTGTAAAGTTTTACCATTGCCGCAAAATAAATTCAGATATCTCAAAACGACAATAACATTGACCTAGGAACAATTTACGAGCAATAATGTAAAAATAAAGATGAGATACACCTTCTGTTAGCAACAATCTCTGGGACAGTTGGAGAGCGCAGACGTACCTTGTGTCACACAGCAGAATTGCCCCAAAGTCCTGCTTGTGTCTGATGACCCGGCCGATGGCCTGGTTGACGGCCCGGGAGGCCTGCTGCCGGTACCAGGACTGTCCACTCAGGCTCTGCAGACCAGCACAGGCACAAATTGTCAGTTGGTGACATTGGGGCATATATATACTGAGGGAAACAAATAAGGGATCACATGAAAGCACAAGTGATCCTTTATTTTTTTCCAGATTTCTACACAAGTTGCGAGATACAAAGTCAGTCTCTCTCTCTCTCTCTCTCTCACTCTCACACTCTCTCTCACACACACACACACACACACACACACACAGAGCAGCATTTTATACACATTCCTAAGATATTTCCCAGACTAACCTGACTGGTAGTTCACTAGTGCTGCCTCTCTATATGTACAACACAGGGGTAAGCTATACAGTACACCGAGCAAACATGATGTTGCTCTTCATTACGTTCACGTTTCTCACCTTGCTACCAGCCTTCCTCTTTATCTCATCCAGGAACTGCATCTTGAGGACGATGCGAGGGTCCATCCTGGGGGGGGAAACGGCAAGCCAGTGATCATGACAGCCCGACCATTGTTGTCGGCAAAGTCTAGGCCCTCACTCACCTGGAGCATAGACAGAAGAACATTCAAGATCTGACACCATAAAAGTACAGAGGTAAAATGTCATTGTCTTTCAATGAGCTTGTGCAGCCACATGGAGAGATGCTAAAACCAAACTCAGGAAATTAATAACATCTCAGGTATTTGGGGTCCAAAACTGAAAATCCTGGTTGACTGTACGTTCTCCTCATTCCATGAACAAGGTCACACAAGTGACCTTTATGCTACTGCCTCTAAAATGTTAATCAATAGTCTGAATTACACACAAAATTGTATTTACAATATTTGTAATATTTTCTCAAGAAATCACACTTGCAGCTCACCTTTCCCCGGCACACAGCCATGAAGATTGCACCATTTTGGGTTGGATCATTAATTTTTTCATAATATTCATCCATGGCCTGAAATACAACACAATTTATTGGGATAAAACAGAAGACACATGTGCAAAAGACATCTCTTCTCTGGAGTATTCAGATATGAAAGCATTATATTCCCAAACATCTGTGACCATACTTATTCAACCTTGAATAATAGCTGATGCACTGTAGCTCACCTTGATATGGAGTCAATAGTTGGAAAAAACAAAGAAAGTCTCTGTCAGCATTGACATCAAAATATTTCTGACATATTAGTATGAACTATAATGAAATTCTTCATGGTTTAAACAAAAAGTTTGTCATCGAATGTAAACACAGAAAATAAGGCAGTACTGCCTGAACTGTTGGCCCACTTGGGTTTTACAAATGTAACTCAAATGCTTTGGTTACTTTCCAGCACCTGATGGAGTATATGGGTGACATTCATCTTCTTCAATGACTGTGCAAGATGGGGCTCAAATTGTGAAAATGCAAATTCTTGCAGACCTCCAGTAAATATCAAAGTCATGTGATCTCTATGGAGGGTATGTAAACAGACCCTGAGAGAGAACAGAGGTATTGAAGTACTGGCCAGTTCCATATAATGTCAAGGATGTATATAAATATCTTGGATTCTCCGGGTACTATGGACATTTCGTGCCAGATTATGTTAAAGTTGCCAAGCCACTGACTAGTTCAGTAGCTGGTCATTGCGAGAGGTCCAAATACAAGATGAAGTCTGATCAACCATTTGTATAGGGGGTGCTCAACAGTGAGCTTTCAGTAAAAGAGGCTTGTCTTGTTTTGGCCTTCATTCTGCTCTTTGAATTGCAAGCTGATGCAAGTGGGGATGGCTAGTGTGCAGTACTGTACCCATCCCAAGACAATCAAAGGTGATTGTTTTTGCTGCCAATCTGGAAAATACATTGTGTGTATGAGCTTACAGGTGAAAACCTTGAAAGTGCACAGATTAAACAGTATAAGAGTGATAATATTAGGCACATGGCCCCCCAGTCAAGGTTAGTGTAGTTGTATTGGTGCATACGTCGTGGGAAGAGGGATATTTCGTGGTGGATGAGTTTCAACCTCATTCCAATATTCTAGTGTTTCAAGTCCAGAAGGAAGGGTATCTAGAGCATTGTATTCTTCACTGTAAACTACTCTTTCTAATCTGTTACAGATTACAGATGGCTATCCTTCACCCAGGCCACCACAAGCAAGCTTGACAACACAAGTGTTGTTGATACAACACTGGAAACCTCAACAACGAACATGCACCATGAGAGTACTCTTTCTCCAGGATTGGTCCTATCCCCAGTGTCGCTACTGCCATCAGTTAGCTCACCACCAGCAACTGATCACCCGTACCTACACCATCTACACCATCCCCAACAGCACCAACTAGTCCTTTCCCTGGCTCAAGACTGTCAACTCCCCAGTCATTATCTATGCTATTTGGACTAACCTGCACGGAGCCTAAATGGATGACAGGCAGGCAGTCTATTTTTCAGCAAAGTGGGTGTTAGTTTTGTTATCATCCATCATCATTTCAAGTTTGTTTGGGATTTTTAGGGCTCCTTGCCTCTAGGCAGGAGACCTATTGTAATCGTTCGGATTATTATTATTATTATTTATTATTCCGCCGATTTTTGTACCAAACACAACTCCTAAACCAATGCTCCGAATCGCTTACAAAAAATCACACAGATGCGCACCCAGGTGTAGATATTCCCCTTAAAAATCTCTAGGCTCTTGGCCCAATAGCAAAGGGGAAATAATTCATAATTAATTCCAAAATTTCAACGTTTGACAGCAAATATCTCAAGAACTAATTGTTCCAACAATTCCAAATTTCTTGTACAGATGCACAATCGAATTCCCAACAATTTTGCCTGGACGGGTCAAGTCGCTAAAACCTACCGTTTGGCAGTTATTTCTGTTTTCAGTTTTTCTGAGTAGTTTGCTCCCAAAATGTGCAAATTCTGCACACAAAAGTGCCAGTATGGTAGATGATGTCCTGGTGATTCCAGAACACTAATTGTTTTGAATGTAGACCCAAGGAACAACCGAGATACCGCCTTTTAAAGAGGGAACTATTTCTTCTCCGGAACTACTTAAAAGGTACCTGACCCCCATGACCCCGGCTATATTTGGAAGATCCGCTCGCCTGTCAAAACATGTGTTCCGGCTCCGTTTTGGACGATGACATCTAGCCCTCAGATACAATAGATAGAAAGTAAAGCCAAGGAGGCCTCATCGTTGCCCGCAACTAGATTTATATCATACATTGTCCTCGTCTGCAGCAGATATCAGCCTACAAGCTGGTTTCCTGCGCAACTTCCCTTGTCTGTTTTTAGAAATTACTGCATGGCACGTGGCCTTTTCTGCCCTTCGGTTCACTTCCTGTATTTTTATATGGATCAAGGACGTTCAAAAGGTAAGACAACATTTCAGCATTCTCTTTCCATCCTATTTAAGAAAGAAATCACTGACACCACAAAAAAACAAAGGCTACAAAAGAAAACAACACGGAAATGAGAAAAGTGTTCACTCAAGGAAGTTAGCTTTTGTTGCCATTGAAAAATTGTCACGAATGTTATGGGCTGTCGGGCAGTTCTCCAGCAAAAAGTATCATTACTCAGCTGCGACTGTAACACATTAAGGAAATATAAACACTATTTATGCACTACATTGAGTCTTTCACGCAGTTCACATTAACACACTGAATGAGAAAACCACTATCACAAACTTTACCTGTGTTGATGAGCCATGACACAATTTGTAATAGAATATCTCAGTATTTTACATGCGATAATATGCAGAGATGCCAACCCTATTTTGGGCCTAAGTGTAATACTGGAGGTCAAAAAGTGTAATTTGGACCTAAAAAGTGCAATAATTAAAAAAATACTTAGTGAAAGGTGATAACTTTATAAAAATTACTTGTAAGAAGGTTTATTCACATGAATAGGAAATATTCTAGACAGAAATACATGTGACCAATCATTATGAAGCTCCATACATCGAAAATTGTTTGTCATGGGACACAAAATACTTTAATTTCCTTAAAAGTTCATTGGAATGAGCTCGATGCTAAGAGTAAGACCATATCTGAACCCCTGTACCGGTGCTCTACCAAACACTTCCCTGTGAATTTTTTTCCACTTTATTGATTTTCTAAAACAAGTAGAAAAGCGTAATTTTCACAAATTAATTTTTGATTTTCTCAAATCTGTTAAGTCCCCACACCTCAGAGCCATACAATAAGATAGGCTGAACCTGTGAATCAAAGATTTAATAACAGTAGGGTCAACTGTATTTAAGTTATTCAAGTTATGGAGAATTTCCATCAGTGCACGCAGTCATTTTAGAACCAGAAAAAATAATAATACCTAAATAATACAGATATGTATGTAGTACAAGTTGTAATCATTTCATTTTGAAAGAACCATTTTTGACATTTTGACAAATGCCCGACCTTTCTAAACACAACAACCTTAGGTTTTATCAAGGTTGACACTTAATCCCCAAGACTCAACAAAATTTTCTAAAATATTCAGTTGTCTCTATTATCCAGATATAGCATCAGATACTAGAATGACATCTTCGGCAAACATCAGTGATAATATTTCAAGCATATCAGGAAATAATTGATGTTTGTGTACAGTATTGAAGTATTCGGGATCTACCAATGGATGTTCTGTGTTGTTTCTACATGGAGACTCTTGTGACAAATAATATTCAGTGAAAGAAAAGAGAAGATGTAAAACTGAGCACAATTGTTTGAAAAGTGATGCTCTAAAATATTGAAAGATAAACATTGAGGTAAGGACATATGTACAATACTTTACATAATATCAGTAACGCTGACCATCATAACTCGAGCTAATGTACATACCATCTAATCATGTACCTATGATTTTAACCCTCATATAGAAATTTATATTCATACCATAATGTAATTTTCTGAGTAAAATTGATATTTTATACTTATCCTGACTCATGTATTATTGCTTGTCTCCTTCCTTTCCCGAACGTTAATGGAACACTTGCTCCTTTTTGAAGCTCCCTTCAAAAAAGCAGACGTAAAATCACTACTCACCAAGAGTTGTCTCCCTCAGGTTTTGGCAGGAAAACGGCGCCACCCGTCTTCCACGCTTCACTCTCTCCGAATTGCTAGCCCAACACTTCGATTTACAGGGAAATCCAAAGTGCCTAGCGGGGAGGTTGGGAGGGCTTACCTCATGAGTCAGGATAAGTATAAAATATCAATTTTACTCAGAAAATTACATATTTTTCCTTATCCTGACTCATGTATTATTGCTTGTAGAATCCGACGGATCTGGTGGTGGGTCAAGCCACTTCTGGATTCCAATTAGTGATTTACGTCTTGCATACCCCCCTATGGGAACTTCCTGGTAGCACTTCAATTTCCTGCTAGGCTCTGCTGCTGCTGTAACCCTTTACTTCCAGCTTTCTCTGAGGGGGGGACCACAATTGTTAACTTTTGGTCCTTGCTTCTGTTAACATTTTTACGTGGATTTTTGCAACTCCATCTCTTGATGCAAGCATCAAGTGGAGAAGCGACCCTTCCTATGTACGAGTACGTCATACAAGTACTGGGTCTTATCACTTATGCTAGTCTGTCTTAGACGTGCATATGGACTTTAAAGCTGTAACTCTCCTGAGTGTAGGCTTTTGCAAGTCATGTGATTAAAGGGCGAGACTCTGTCTCAGCGCCTCTGTGGAACTGTCAATTGTTGTGCTACAACAAGTGGGCCGAAATGGTGAATGCCAGAGACGTCCTCGGTGGCGATGTCTCTCAGGTAGTGGTTGGCAAACACCATGTCCGATTTCCAGAAGCAGCACTCCATAATCGTCGTGATAGAGCAATTCCCATGTAGAGCGAGTGTTGACGCCAGAGCTCTAATTTCATGTGGAATGGAGGCTCTTGGAGGATCAAGTCCTGCTGCTTTGTAGGCCCGTATTATGACAGTTCTCATCCATATTGATATCGTAGTGCGAGAGATCTCAGTCTGTGTCGCTGTCGATATAGGGATGAAAAGACGCTTGAATTTTCGTCTCCTGGTCTTAGACCTTTGTAGGTAGACATTCAATGCTCTTACTGGGCATAAGGATAGGTCCTGTGTATCCTGTGGCCCAAGGACTGATGATAGTGCTGGGATGTGGAATTGTCCATCCGGTTGACCTGGCAGTTGATTCTTTGCTATAAAGTCCCATCTCAGTCCCATATGCACGATGTTTCGATTTTCATCAAATCGTGTCCTTTCAAAGTCTATAGCATGTATTTCTGACATCCTTGCTGCTGTTGCTAAGGCGATCAGGAATAGAGTTTTCTGCGTCAAGAACTCAAAAGATGTCCTATCTAATGGTTCATAAGCGTCACTGGTAAGATGCCGCAGAACTATGTTGAGGTCCCACGCCGGAGCTTTTTAAAATCTCTGTTGTTAGTCCTCCAGTTTAAAAGAGCGTAGTAAGGCCAGTAACTCTGGTACCTTAGTCAGTTTTACACTCGTCCTCATAGTGATAACTGAGCTCAATGCCGCTAGGTATGTTGAGAGTGTTGACCCTTTTAACCGCTTCGTTTGTCTTAGGTGACAAAGATAGTCCGCCACTTGAGGGTGTGTCGCTTTTATGGCTGTGAAGCCTGTTTTCAAAGCGTAGGTCTCGAAGCTTCGCCACTTGTCGTTGTACAAGTTGCGTGTTGACTTGCGTAAAGCTAGTGTGACCACTTAAGCTGCTCTGGCAGAATATCCTCTCTTATTCAAGAACGCCTTGATACGCTCCATCCGTGTAGACGGAACACCTCTGGGCTGCCGTGTGCTTGCTTGGTGTTAGGATGTCCCAGTAGATTCGTCCACTCTGGTAGTTGCAGTTGAGGTTGTCCTAATTCTTGTATGAGAATGGGGAACCATATTCTCGCTGGCCAGTAAGGCGCGACCAAAATCAGTTGCAGGTTCTTCGTCTGTATGATTTTCTGCAACACTTTCGGTATTAGAGCTGGTGGTGGGAACACGTAAGCGTTTAGTCCTTCCCAAGAGATGCTTAGAGCATCTGTTGCCCATGCTCGTGGATCTGGTATTGGAGAGACGAATGTTACCAGTTGATTGTTGAATCTTGTGGCAAATAAGTCTATTAGTGGCGCTCCTATCTTTTGTATGATCTGTTTGAAGATCTCTGGGTGTAGCATCGATTCTGTTGGGGACGGCTGCGTTGGACGAGATAGTGCGTCTGCGATCACATTCTTGGCTCCTGGAATGTGGCATGCTTTTATGTGGATGTTCAGATTGTCTATTATGCTGAACAGTTGAAAGCAGAGGTTCAGAAGGTTCGCCGACTTTGTTGATCCTTGTCTGTTTATGTAGAACGCCACTGTGGAGTTGTCCGTGTGTACCGTTAGATGAGCATTCTTTAAAATGCTGGTCCAGTGGAGTATGGCGTTTATCACTGCTTTCATTTCCAGCATGTTGATGTGCAGATCTTTCTCTTCTATTGTCCATTTCCCAGCTGACACTTCGCTGTCGAGGTGTGCTCCCCAACCTTGGAGAGATGCGTCCACATAGAGATGCGTCTTGCACTCCGGCTCTGCTAAGTAGGTGCCTCCGCAAACATTCGATCTCTGAGTCCACCATATTAGATATGGTTTTAGTCTGGCCGGGTCGCGGAGGGGTCCGGAGCTCCAGATGTACAGTTACGAAGACCTGTAGTGGGCGTAGTTGTAATCTCCCTCTGCGCGTCATATCCTGTGCTGATGTGAGGAGACCCAACAGGCTCTGCCACTGTCGGAGAGGCCACGGAGAGAGTAGAGCTTATGATACCATCTGTTGTATCTTTAGCCAACGGTCCTCTGGAACCGCTATGCGGTTTTCTGTTGTGATGAGTCGAATTCCTAGGAACTGCAGATCCTGTGTAGGCTCTAGTTCCAACTTGAGGAGATTCACTAGCCATCCTTGTTGAGTGAGAAGCCTGATGGTGAAGTCTAGTTGCAGTCTGAGATGACTGGGATCTTGATGAGCTTGAATCCCGTCGTCTAGGTAGAACACACTGCGTAGACCTCGATGATGTAGATATGTGATGATGGGCTTTGTCACTCGTGTAAACAACCAGGGGGGCCGATGATATTCCAAATAGCAGGACTTTCCATGTGGTCCAACGGACAGACGTAGTTGAGGTAGTTGAGGTAGTTGAGGTAGTAGTTGAGGTAGATGAATCATGCTGAACTTTGCTGGTTTGTGTAGATAATCTCTGTTGAATGTCCTCATGTTGTAGATGAGTCGGAACTTCTCTTTGGAGTTTTTCTTTGGTACGAGGAAAACTGGGGAGTAGAATCCTGGTGAGATCTGGTCCTGGTCTATCACCTCTATAGCGTCCTTCTCTAGTAGAGATGTGACCGCGCTTCTTGTAGCCTCTCTGTCCGATGGGTTGCAAAGTTGAACCTCTGTGGTGCGTTTGTTAATGGAGGGGCTGCTTGTAGTTGTATGTGATATCCATCTCTTAGGATGTTGGATACAAATGGATCTTGAAGAATTCCCCAGTTCTCCCAGTAATGTTGTAGACGTCCACCCACTTGGGAAGGTTGAACAGGAACGGCTGGGGGTGGAAGACTCCAGTAGTTCCGAACCCGTCTTTCATCGTCTATAGCCTCTGGGTGCCCTGCCTCGTCCGGGTCGTCCTCTATAGTTGCCGGATGGGCGACGAAAAGAATCCTTTCCTCCTTTGGAGGTCCCCATTTTCTTTTCTCTTGCTTTCTGAATGCCTGCAAATTGAGATTTTCCAGAGTAGCGTTGGGACATCTGTCTGATGACACTGGCTAGTGTATCAATGGACTTGATCATCAAGACTTCCCTAGATTCCTTAGTGACTTCCTTGGCGACCTCGTCAATCTCTCCTGCGAAGATGGATGTTGTAGACCATGGAGCTCTGTACAGCGTCTTAGTGAAGCGTTCACTCCAGTTGCATGACGACAATAGTCCTTGTCTTCTAGCTAACGTCAATGCTGCTGATATGGATGATAGATGCTCCGACATAAATTGGTGGTCCTTTTTCTGCGTTAGTAGGGCAGAATAAATCATCCAGTCTTCCTCTGCAGTAGAGTTCCTCAACTTGGCGATGAAGCGTCTCATTAATTGCCCTGGATCTGTTAAGTCCGAAGAACATCCTTCTGGTCATAGTGTCTATCTGTGCCAGCTTTTTGTCATCAATCTTGTAAGATTTGGTCCGGGAGTCGTTGATGATTTTATAGTACTCACCTATTTCTTGCGCCTTCATAAAGGGGTCCATGTTTTGTAGTGAGAACTTCTTTGCGTTGAACTGTGGGATATTAGGAGCCTGGAACTTCGTTGCCTTTCTAAAGGCTGCATCCAAATCCTCTGGTACTTCCGAGATCGGATCAATTGGAGGTAGAGATATCGTGTCCACATCATCGTCCTTCATTAGGTACGTCAATACTTCGTTCTCTTCCTTAGAGGGTGACGCTAGGTCCAGTCCATTAGCCATCCAATATTTTATCTCTGAGTCCGAAGATATGATACCGCCATCGTCCTCTGTATCATGTCCACTGGTACAAGATCGTTGACCATCCTTTGTTGGGGATCTGCGTGGCGATCTACGTGGCGATCTATGTGGCGATCTATGTGGGTATGAGTGTGTTGAACTACGTCTAGTTCTAAGAAGCGATCTGTATGGCGACCTGCGTGTAGGTGAGCGTCTTCTAGGCCAGGATTGCCTTCCTGGCAATGTATTCCTAAGTGGTGAATCCCGTGACGATCTGCGAGATGTTGTTGACGCCCTTGAAGATAATTCGGATGACCTTCGCGCAGGTGAGAGATTTTGTTGAGGGTCTGAGTCCCGAGACGTCTCTCTAGACCTTGTAGGTGGTGTAGATTTCTTTCTCTGTGAAGTGGGTAGCCTGCGTGAAGGTTCTTCATTAGCCTCATCATCTGATGACGATCTCATTGGTTCTGAAGAGGGTGCCGTCCTGCATGCAGGTTTGCTGACGTCATGTAGCGTAGATCTGCTCTTAGTCCTAGAGCTAGATTCTCTGGTAGGCCTCTCAGATGTATCATCAGTGTGGGGTCCTTCGTGCAGCTCTGGATCCTCTCTGCGGTTGATGACTTGAGCATGAGAGCCGCCTGGCTGTCCATCATGCGAGGCTCTTTCTTGTGCGAAGCGCTTCTCCATCATCTCCATCATTTGTTGAGAGAATTGCTGCATAAAGGCCCCAGGTTGAATGTCTGCGACGATTGTAGAGATGTCGTATCTGAGATGGTAGCGATATGGTCCAGGGATCGCTGTGCCTCATGGATCTCTGCTGTCAGTGTAGAAGGTAACTCGGACTGCGTAGAGATGGCTGCTGACGTTACCGTTGCTGAGGCCTGCTTCCTTTTCTTATGCTGTATCTCTGGGATGATCAACAGCGGCTCATCATAAAGGCCTCTCTCTTCCATCGGGACGATCTCGGCCGAAAAGGTCCTCGTAATCTGCGACGAACTCCCCGTAGAACTGGTTGAAGTCTTAGGGTTGTAAGACTTCTTCTGCGTTGAAGATGGCCTCTTTTTCTTCATATGGGTTGAGGAGTTCTCCGACGTAGAAGATCTTTTCTTCGATGTAATGGCGGACATCATCCCACGCCCATCTTCCGAGGACGCCTCCGGCAGGTCACTGGATGAAAGTATGTCGTCTGACAACGATAGACAGCTCTTTAGGGACTAAGCTGGTTTATCCATGACTTGCAAAAGTCGTCTGGATTTATCCTTAGCACGCCTAAGTACAGAGAAATAATAATTATTAAATTCAATTTGTGTTAATTGCTGACATAATTTACAGCGAGAGCTGGAAGTACATATTGTTGTGCAACTGGGGCACAATAAATGCGGGTCTGCAGCAGAGAACCTAAACCTACAACAAAAACAGGTTTTCATGAAATGTAAACAAACTGAACAATCACGTAAAACTGTGAATAAACAGTCAAATTACGAATAAATTTCAAACCATATTGTAGAAGGATACTCCCTGAAACCTTATAAAGGTAACTTATAGGGAAATAACTAAGTTATCAAAGGATATAGTGCCGTGTTGGAGACACAGGTGCTCTCCCAACCGTCCACTAGGGCGAAGAAGGAGAGAGTGAAGAGTGGGAAGACGGGTGCGCCGTTTCCCCGCCAAAACCATAGGGAGACAACGCTTGGTGAGTAGTGATTTTACGTCTGCTTTTTTGAAGGGAGCTAC
The DNA here is from genome assembly GCF_003918875.1 of Haliotis rubra. Lineage (NCBI taxonomy): Eukaryota > Metazoa > Mollusca > Gastropoda > Lepetellida > Haliotidae > Haliotis > Haliotis rubra. The sequence goes on along the minus strand of NW_025765004.1, from coordinate 628,492 downwards.
AAAAAGGAGATACAAGTGTTCCATTAACGTTTGGGAAAGGAAGGAGACAAGCAATAATACATGAGTCAGGATAAGGACAAATAATATGTTTTTATGATTATTTTGGCCCTATGGGCACACATACATTGTTTTTAGATATGCACACACTACAATAAAAGAAGTGCATCACAGGCAACATAATTATCATTAAGCAATTATCAAGTTTCATCACTGTTCATACATCTTGATAACTTTGAACATCAGTTGATTTTGTTGCTGAAAGCAAATATGGGGCCTCCTTACTGACAACTGCTCAAAGATGGCCAGTCATTGGCATGTGGAATGCTGGCATGTAATTGTGGGATATTGCAACAGATGTTGTTTGTCATCCATCGACTATCAGCGGATTGGCCAGAAAACATCAGCAAACTAATGGTGTTGAGGGCCGTCAGCGATCAAGTTGACCACAATACTCCTAGGAAGGATACAGCCTTCTCAGAATCACAACACTTCATCTGTACATGTCAAGTTGTGTCTGAAAAGCAGCGTCGATTCCACTTTGTTGTGTGACAGATGACCGAGCTTGTGTTTGATGCCACAGAAACACTGTATGTACACAACGGAATATCTTGGAGCAAGTACTGTTTGGCGGGTGCTCTCACATGACTGTTAACTTGACCTTTTGACGATCAGACAATATCTGAATTGACAACGATACATCACTGAATCGCAGACAGGGTTGTTGTGCCACATTGCCATAGCCATCCTCTGAACAAAAGGCCAGTTTTCATTGGAGACAATGATGGGCACATTGTGAATGTGCCAATTTATTATGTCAATAGGTGGCAACTCTACCTTGACCAACCAGGGATCCAGATCCAATCCCATATGGCACGTTTGGAACATTATGGGTTGCAAAATACTGCAGAAAGATCCTGCTGTACAAGACCTAATCAGGAATGGAAAACAATACCTCAACTTCAAATACAACCAATGAGAGGTGAGGTGAAATTGGGTTTATCGTCGTGCTTGAGAATATTTCGCTCATATGACAACGTGCATGCGTGTGTATGTGTATGTGCGGCTGCTTGTACTAGCTCAGACTGAAGCTGGTTTTATAGTGTTAGCCCACTGAGATACCATGCCGCAGTGGAGCATGAATACCCCACTCAGACACATTATACTGACTCCGGGCCGAGTGCCAGGCAGGGACCAACAAGTACCATATTTTAACGTCTTTTGGTATGACGCGGTCGGGGATCGAATCCGCAACCTTCCGCCTCTCCGGGCGGACGCTCTAACCACTACACCACGGAGGCGGTTACAACCAATGAGAAGGGTCAGGGATGTTACTGCAGGTGGCGGAGGTCACACCAGATATTGACGTTGTACTACGCTATTGATACTTATGTGTTTTCACTGTGTAAAAAATGGCTGCACATGTTAAGGTCATACGGCCATGGTTGTCAGACCAACAAAATTAGTCACCTTTCTGACATGCTTCTTATATGAATATACTGCAGTTTTCATTATTTGTGCATTTTGCCATGAGATGAATTATTCCTTGGTGGTAAGTTAACTTAAACTAAGATTTGGTTAAGTTTCTTTGCTATGATAAATGGTAATATAGTAATACTAAGAAAAATATTGGGTATTTACACATGAAACAGAAAATTGAAACAAAGCAAAAGGAGACAACTTCCTTACATCTACAGCTTTCTGATCGTAAACTGTCATTAATGCTTTCTGATACAAATAGATGCATTCATAAAGTGATACACAAACTGACAGATAAACAATACATTTAGGCACAGTTATAGCGTCCGTGGGTTTTTCACATTGTTTCATGAATTATGGAACAAGAGTTCTCATTGTTACCATTACTTAACAATACTTCCCATAAAAAGTACTCCCTCTCAATGTCACAATTATCAGTCTCTACGGGAAAGATGTTGGAAGAAAGTGAGGTTTTCCTGCTTCTAGACACGAAACGCTGTTGACTGAGAGTGCTATTGTGGGAACAACTTATTGTGGTATGGGTGACAATGAAAAGGACTTGAGCTAAAAAATATGATGTTTTAGTTTTAGTGTGACAGCAACCACAAACAGGATTTAGGGCAAGGATGCAATAGAGGTAGCTGTAAATAAGAATTATACTGGTTCCTTATTATGTTCTCTCATTACATAATGTCAAGAAGTCAACTCTGTGGGAGGTGACTTCTGTCATACATACCATATATAGATGAAAGTACCTACATTAGTTTTGCGCAAGCTGTTGACAGAATTTTTTCAGTTTAATGGTGGAGCACAACACATTACAACCTAAACCCTTATGGTTAGGACAGAAACAGGAAATACGTAAATCGAACTTGAGAGCTGCACATGCGCAGAAATTACCATCGATAAAATGGCGACCACACCATCGTGCCCGGAGTCACTTCAAGTTCAAGACGATTCAGGTTGAAGAATCAGATGCATACTTTTGTACAGATAACTTTGTGAAAAGGAGATTAATACACTTTTATTCCATATTTTCTTATGATAATGGAAACATGTCAAAGTCATTTCTAAATCAAATGCATTTCCAGAATAAGTTTGTAAACACGATGATTTAACCGAGATTGCAGTATTGCGAAGGGCGTAATTGTTTCAATCAAACAACTTTCAGTTACAGGATTTCCTGTGCTCTTGTGTTAGCCTTGATACAGAGAATATAGCTTGTTGACTTGACTAACAACACAAAGGTCACAGATTTGAGACTCCTGTCAACGTGTAGATGTGTAGACAGGGGGAACTAGCTCATAACTATACGGATGATATGTTGACACTGACTGACTGACTGAGTTTAGTTTTGCGCCGCTTTTAGCAATATTCCAGCAATATCACGGCGGGGGATACCAGAAATGGGCTTAACACATTGTGCCCATGTGGGGAATCGAACCCGGGTTTTCGGCGTGACGAGCCAACGCTTTAACCACTAGGCTACCCCACCGCCCCTGATATGTTGACAAAGACGAAGGAATAGTTGAGTTCAAACTTCTTTAGTGGGTTACACAAGACATGGCAAAAAGGTATACAAGGTATACAAGACATAAATGAGTTGGGTTGCCGGCTCAGACATAAGTGAGGTGAGCGGAGTTCCTGCTCAACCCCAGGGCACTTCCTATGAGCGGCATTATCCTGCTCGCTGTCGTCCCTACACAGACAGTCGGAATACCAGACTGGTGACAGAATAGATGTGAACAAATATATAGTAATAGACAATGGACAGGTGATGTGATGGCAGATACAGGCAAGAAGGATGACCAATTAAGGCTATAAATGTCATATTCAGTAATTAATTGGCTGACAAGTCAGTGTACAATGTGGTACTGACAATGATGTACAGTAGTGATTAAGAATACAGGTTAGGGTCATATAAATAATTACATTAAAGTCGCACATGTCTTGACTACATAGTTTTTGGAATTTTTAAATATTTGGACGATGGCTGTTCTGAATTAGTCGCTACAACACCCTTTGTCTCTGAGACATCTTACTTCAAGCAGAGATTATCCAAATAAGAAGTTGTATTGCTGAAAGTACAAATCCAGACCATTTTACTTTTTATGTTTTTCAGATAACACTCCTTAATGTAAGATCACTTCCTCTTTATGTTGATTTCATCCACTTTGCTTGTGTCTCAGATTACTGGGACGACGACTGTGCATGTGCATGATACACTTGTTCTGGTACTTCCATGCTGATCACATCTTAATTTCCATAAGATATATATGTGCATTTTGTTTCCCAAATTGGCACCCTCCCCTCTGAATTAGCTGAAAAATAGATGTAGTTGGCCTACAAATTATTTTTTATCATGAGACAACATAGCATTTTCAAAATGAACATGTAATCCTTTCGACATTTTCTTGACCATTGTTTCATTCTTTTTGGTTGCACTGAGATTATCAGATAAAATACATATTATTACTGGGTGTGAAGTTAAATGTGGAACATTGATTTCTCTCTATAGCAAATTTTAACCAAAAGTGTCTGCTAAACGATCCAAATATCGGTCCGCAAATAGATGTGAATTCTAAAGGTGCTTCAGCACTTGGCTCTACACTTCTTACACTGTAAGTTACAGCTTCTTTACCATTCACCAATGGTGGGACTTAGATATATACAATGCATCACATTGATATGTAAAACACTATTTCAAGGATTAATTACAACTTGCATGGGTTTGAATCCATCTCGAGCATCATGGCGTCTGACAAATGACTATTTCATTTTCCTGTTCTCTTCTTGCGTGGCTGGAAACGATTTTCCTGACTGTGTTTCCCTGCATCATATTTCACATAAGTCCCTGCTGGCCTCTTGGGAGTGGACCCAGTTTTCCACAGTTGATTGTGAGGCACCAAGCTCCCGGGGACTGAATGTTGTGCTGTCTTGTTCCCACACATCCATCACGCAATGTCTCTATCTGGTCCCCTGGCTGTGTCTACCACAAAGCAGATCAGCAACCATGTTAAACCATGTTAAACGCTGTCTGATTGTCAGGCTTGGGGACCATGGATGACCAGCTGCTATGTGATGTACGTCTACCTGGCTGACAAATGTAGCATTTGCTGGGACCAGATGCAAGTGGAAGACAAGCCACTGACACACTACCACCCTTAGGGACAGTCACCAACATCAGGAGATGAGAAACAGTCCAGGCAAGAATACAGGCGATAAGCCAGAATGGACATTGTAACAATGTCATCGGTCTGTTTCTGAACACAAACAGGCCAAGAAAGAAGCATGATCTGCACACAAGATGAGGCATCAGTGTTGCATCACTGCTGAACATGATGCAGAGAACAGAAGGGTAAGCACTGCACATCTTACATGTGTAACAAAACACAGGTAACATAGCTTCAGAACTGGGACCTGTTCCACAAGGCATTACAGTGACTGTCCACTGGAGTAAGGGTAAATGTAGACAAACTACATGTCAGATCATGGGCAAATGGCTGGCTCACCAGTGATGACTAAAGGCTACAGGTACTGCCATACAGCTCTCGGCACTAACAATTCTGTATCGTTCAAATGTTTTTGAAGTTGGTTAACCAGTTACTGAGACAAATATGAATATAAGAGTCGTCAGAAGATGACAAACCCCCACCCGCACCCCATAAACTTGAAATAACAAATGATATGACAGTTACCTAAAGTCCAACTTGATCTGTCAGTCTTTATACAAGAGTGGATATTGAGCTATCAAAACAATAACATGGAATTGGGATTTGAAACTTTGTAATACTATGTCAGGTACACACAAGTGTCAGAGTCAAAGGAAAAAATACAAATTTTTAAAATCCCTAAATGCAGCAGTTGGCAACCTATTTTTGTTTGTGCACAGTTTCATGAAAGAATACCTGACACTCTTTCAAAGAACACCACTATGAACACAAAGTCGAACTTGTTGCCATAGAAACAGAAAACCAATTAGTTTTCTTAAAATTACTAAATAGCAAAAGGCACAACTTTGGAAAAAATGTTGAACTGCTTTCGAGTTGTGCTCTGGAAATACAGTCCAACCCTCCCTTTTGAGACCAAGTCCAAATCGTTTCAATGTAAGTTCTAGAAATATAGATTAACCCAAAATCCACAAATAGCAAAAGGCGCCACTTTGGGATCTGTTTGATATATCTACCAAGGTTTGTTGAAAGATATTGAATGGTTTTCGCGTTGTGCTCTGGAAATGACACCATTTCAGCTAAGCCTACCTAGTTTCCATGGAAACGGGGAAAACTCAAATTTAAAAAAATCCCCTACATGGCAAAAGGCACCACTTCATCCCTTGGTTAATACATGTACCCGGCTTGGATGAAATATCTTTCATGATTTTCAATTTGTGCCCAAGAAATAAAATCCAGCCCCCTCCTTTACAAACCGTTGATTGATTGATTGTTTCACAGAAAATCCAGTGATCAACCCATTTGAAACCAAGTCCAAATTGTCTCCATGAAATCAAGAAAAATAAAAAGGCAAATATATGTAATGGCAAAAGGCACCATTTTAGGTTCTGTTTGATATATCTACCATTTTTTGGTGAAAAATATTGAAATGTTTTCAACTAAGTTCAAATCGTTTCCATGTAAACCCGAGAAAAATATACGACAGATGAACAGATGGCAGATGGGCAGACGGATGAAGCATTGACAATATCCCCCCACATTATATTTGGGTGATTGAGGTGTTCTTTCCTTCTTAATGGTCTGAAACACTGTTGTATGTTGTAGGTGCAGGTGTGTCCGACAGTCACTGCTCTCCTCAAAAGAAATGCCAGCAAGAATGTCAATATCCAGGGCCTAGATTTTCGAAGCTCTCTTAGCTCTAAGATAGTCGTAAGTTACTGTTAATGAATGGCACTTACGACTATCTTAGCGCTAAGAGAGCTTCAAAAATCTAGGCCCAGGTTTGTACAATGAGCCTACTGAAGCCAAATGATCTTATATTCTTGAAGTGTCCTGCCCCATGTCTGATGGACAGTCTAGGCACTGAGCTTAACAACAACACCATGCCTTGTTGCTGCCATGAGATGAAGAGGCACCACTGTCAAATATCAAGTTGTCTTATAACCAGGGAGATTGATAAACTTTTTTATGTGGATTGAGATGTGGATTGAGATGATAGCATCTGGTTCTTCGGTTAAGTAAACTCCATCCTAGAGAGAGTGAAGGGCTTGTGACTTTCATGTTCTGGACTCATTCTTTTTTTAACACAGATACCAAAACTTGAGATGTAAGATTTTATCTGCTTTCAGATTACCTACAATGGTGGACTCCATGGAATGACCAGTCAGTTGGCCTCCTGCACCATCCCCAACAAATAGGAACGGCCTTCAGAGTGGGTAGTCAGTATGTGATGACAGCTCGGCACCTATTTACCAGATACCAGATTCATGGCAATCTCAGTAAGTTTTCATGCTGTTAATGTCCTACCATTTTATACGTGGGCTGGCACAAGGTGGCACAAATCACCGAAACACAAATGACATCAGATGAATACCATGTGATGTGTGGCAGTACAGAAACAGTGACTGCCCAATACCATGACCCACAAAACCTCGCCTTCCATTGCAGGGGCAAACTACCATGGAAACAGCAGACTGAGTACTTTATCATAACCTTATATAGTATGACCAGAAATTATTGAGAATTTTAGGAATATGTTTAATTGGATTTCTAGTATATAAACAACCTTGACCAGCTTGATCAAGTGCTTGGTTTCAGACAACTCCGTTAATCCTTTTTCATTAGTTTGTGAAGAGTTATCCCCCTTTGTTTACTTGCTAGCAGACGACATTTTCAGTGATCCTCAGTATGGATAATTTAGAGAAGAGGAAGTTGATTTTAGAGTATTATAACAAGGACATCAGATCAGCTAAAGTGATTTCAAGTAGAACAGGCATCCCTTTGTCCACTGTTTATCGTGTTTTGAAATATATTGCAAATGGATATGGCATTGAGCGCCAGGGAGGCGCAGGTAGGCCCAGAAAATTGACTGTCGGTGACAGGAGGCGGCTTGGTATTCTTGTTTCTAAAAACAAACGAAAGAGTTTAGAAAACTTAAGGATGGATATGATTGATAGAGGAACTGTGGCTGTCTGTAAGGAGACAATTAGAACTGAGCTGCATGCAATGGGTTGGCAGAAAAGTCGAGGAATTCCATCACCGATCATGAAAGCTGAACAAAAGGAGCGAAGGTTGAACTGGTGCTTACAACATAGAAATTTTAACTGGGACAATGTGCTTTTCTCAGATGGAAGTTCTGTGTGGCTGTTTCCTAATACACTGAAATTCTGGACCAAACAAACTCAAAAACCTTTGTATCAGCGCCCAAAGTACAGTCCGAAATTTAACGTGTGGGGTGGCATATCTGTGTTAGGGTCAACACCCCTCTGTGTATTTGAAGGTAATATTAACAGTGAGTGGTACACAGATACTCTCGAGGGACATTTACTTCCATCTGCTCACGTGTTCTATGGAAATTTTTTGACTTTCCAGCAGGACAACGACCTAAAACATCGTTCAAAGCATTCACAGGCTTGGTTTCGGATCCAAAATATGACATTATTAGATTGGCCAAGCTATAGCCCTGATCTAAATCCAATAGAAAATGTTTGGGGACTTATGAAGGAAAGTGTCAATAAAAAAAATCTGAGAAATATTGCTGAAATGAAAGAAGAGTCGTCCGATATTGGGACAGCATGGACCACGACTTTCTAACTTCTTTGATCTGTAGTATGCCCCGCCGCATTGAAGCCTGCATTGCTGCCCATGGTGACTTGACAAAATACTAACTGTTCACCTGTCTTTGAATCAGGAGTTATGTTCTGCTAATATTCACATTTAATACGTGAGTAATGAGTGAAAAAATATATAAAAATTTACAATCTTTAAATTCTCAATAATTTCTGGTTGTACTGTATTAATGTCAATGCATTTTGTGTATATATATATAAAGATCATAAAGAAATACACAAAATAATGACTCTTAGAATTTCCCTCATATGCATTGCAAATTTATCTTCAGGGAGAGACTACAAATCATAATGTGATGTAAGTTAATGTGTATGTGACGTCATGGTGATGCTGCACCACATTGTATGTGAATGTTACGTCACAGTATTATCTGTACCTGTAAGAGTTAAGGACTGTTACATCACAGTATTATCTGTACCTGCAAGAGTTAAGGACTGTTACGTCACAGTATTATCTGTACCTGTAAGAGGTAAGGACTGTTACATCACAGTATTATCTGTACCTGCAAGAGTTAAGGACTGTTACATCACAGTATTATCTGTACCTGTAAGAGGTAAGGACTGTTACGTCACAGTATTATCTGTACCTGCAAGAGTTAAGGACTGTTACGTCACAGTATTATCTGTACCGGCAAGAGTTAAGGACTGTTACGTCACAGTATTATCTGTACCTGCAAGAGTTAAGGACTGTTACGTCACAGTATTATCTGTACCTGCAAGAGTTAAGAGTGTTACGTCACAGTATTATCTGTACCTGCAAGAGTTAAGGACTGTTACGTCACAGTATTATCTGTACCTGTAAGAGGTAAGGACTGTTACGTCACAGTATTATCTGTACCTGTAAGAGTTAAGGACTGTTACGTCACAGTATTATCTGTACCTGTAAGAGTTAAGGACTGTTACGTCACAGTATTATCTGTACCTGCAAGAGGTAAGGACTGTTACGTCACAGTATTATCTGTACCTGCAAGAGTTAAGGACTGTTACGTCACAGTATTATCTGTACCTGCAAGAGTTAAGGACTGTTACGTCACAGTATTATCTGTACCTGCAAGAGTTAAGGATTGTTACGTCACAGTATTATCTGTACCTGTAAGAGTTAAGGACTGTTACGTCACAGTATTATCTGTACCTGTAAGAGTTAAGGACTGTTACGTCACAGTATTATCTGTACCTGTAAGAGTTAAGGACTGTTACGTCACAGTATTATCTGTACCTGTAAGAGTTAAGGACTGTTACGTCACAGTATTATCTGTACCTGCAAGAGTTAAGGACTGTTACGTCACAGTATTATCTGTACCTGCAAGAGTTAAGGACTGTTACGTCACAGTATTATCTGTACCTGCAAGAGTTAAGGATTGTTAGGTCACAGTATTATCTGTACCTGTAAGAGTTAAGGACTGTTACGTCACAGTATTATCTGTACCTGTAAGAGTTAAGGACTGTTACGTCACAGTATTATCTGTACCTGTAAGAGTTAAGGACTGTTACGTCACAGTATTATCTGTACCTGCAAGAGTTAAGGACTGTTACGTCACAGTATTATCTGTACCTGTAAGAGTTAAGGACTGTTACGTCACAGTATTATCTGTACCTGTAAGAGTTAAGGACTGTTACGTCACAGTATTATCTGTACCTGCAAGAGTTAAGGACTGTTACGCGTCACAGTATTATCTGTACCTGTAAGAGTTAAGGACTGTTACGTCACAGTATTATCTGTACCTGTAAGAGTTAAGGACTGTTACGTCACAGTATTATCTGTACCTGTAAGAGTTAAGGACTGTTATGTCACAGTATTATCTGTACCTGTAAGAGTTAAGGACTGTTACGTCACAGTATTATCTGTACCTGTAAGAGTTAAGGACTGTTACGTCACAGTATTATCTGTACCTGCAAGAGTTAAGGACTGTTACGTCACAGTATTATCTGTACCTGTAAGAGGTAAGGACTGTTACATCACAGTATTATCTGTACCTGTAAGTGTTAAGGACTGTTACGTCACAGTATTATCTGTACCTGTAAGAGTTAAGGACTGTTACGTCACAGTATTATCTGTACCTGTAAGAGTTAAGGACTGTTACGTCACAGTATTATCTGTAAGAGTTAAGGACTGTTACGTCACAGTATTATCTGTACCTGCAAGAGTTAAGGACTGTTACGTCACAGTATTATCTGTACCTGTAAGAGTTAAGGACTGTTACGTCACAGTATTATCTGTACCTGTAAGAGTTAAGGACTGTTACGTCACAGTATTATCTGTACCTGCAAGAGGTAAGGACTGTTACGTCACAGTATTATCTGTACCTGTAAGAGTTAAGGACTGTTACGTCACAGTATTATCTGTACCTGTAAGAGTTAAGGACTGTTATGTCACAGTATTATCTGTACCTGTAAGAGTTAAGGACTGTTACGTCACAGTATTATCTGTACCTGTAAGAGTTAAGGACTGTTACGTCACAGTATTATCTGTACCTGCAAGAGTTAAGGACTGTTACGTCACAGTATTATCTGTACCTGTAAGAGTTAAGGACTGTTACATCACAGTATTATCTGTACCTGTAAGTGTTAAGGACTGTTACGTCACAGTATTATCTGTACCTGTAAGAGTTAAGGACTGTTACGTCACAGTATTATCTGTACCTGTAAGAGTTAAGGACTGTTACGTCACAGTATTATCTGTACCTGTAAGATGGGCACAATGTGTTAAGCCCATTTCCAGTGTCCCCCGCCGTGATATTGCTGGAATATTGCTAAAAGCGGCGTAAAACTAAACTCAGTCAGTCAGTCAGTACCTGTAAGAGTTAAGGACTGTTACATCACAGTATTATCTGTACCTGTAAGAGTTAAGGACCACAAGGTGGTCATGTCGCCATGATCAAACTGTCATGGCATGACAGATTCTTCAACTGTTTCTTAACAAATACATGTAAACAAACCAGTGGTTGATAGCAATGGTTCAACTGCGGTACACATAATCTACCTTAATGTCACCCCCTGTAATGTGACCTGCCACCTCCAAGCTGACTTGATGCAATGTCTATATTCCCATTTCAGGTGCTATGCTGTTAAAGAGCTTCGTACAGTTTGACAAGCAAAAATTCTATTTAAAAGGTATTGAGTTAGAAAATGAGGAACATGATGTGATTGTTTTTGAACTTGATGTTCCCAAAGGACATCAGCTGCCTCCACCTTTGCCTCTGATGTCACGTGACCAACACGTGACCAACAAAGTGACCATCCTAGGCTTTGATGGATATGGGAAGAAAGTTGTCGACAATAACTGCCCAACAATTCAAGTGTCAGAAAAAGAATGCAGAATGGCGAGACAAGATCTGCAAAAGATGGGCTTCCGTGCCAATTGGTACAATGGTAATAGGTACAGTGGTGACTGGTACAATGACCTAGCCCACCCTCACCTTCTGCCTCTGAAAACCCACTTGGCACACGGTGCATCTGGCTCTCCTGTGGTTGTACAATACGAGGGGAAGCCATTGGTCATTGCAATGTTCATCAAGGGGTATCCAGAGTTTTACTGGGACCTTGATGATACATACAAACGACGCATTGATGAAAAGTTCATCATCAAAGCAGCAGTAAAGCTCAGCACGATCGGTAAGTACATAACATGTTTGACTTTGTTTCAGTCATAGCTAATGTCTAAGAATGCCAGCCATAATACTGCATGTAAATCTTGTGTTCCAAAACTGATTTCATGTATTGGGCTCTTGCAATATTTAGTCCATGAAACAGATCCAGTGACAACATCTCAGGATGTACTGATGCAACAACTTCCTGCCAAATAACTGCAATCAAATTATAATCTTGACTTCTTGTTTGCTTTGTGGTAAATAAATGCAGTAACAACCACCATGGTATAGATCAGCCTACCATGATTACAATTCCAGAAATCATGATTTAAAACAAGAAATTTTACAGAAAGAAAACCAAGACATTATCCAAGAAATATTCACAGAGCATGTTCTAAATGACTTTCAAAATGATAAAATTTTCATGTTATAATACATGATAATCTCAACAAGCAGTTCATCTTCTCATAAACCACATGGATGACATCACTGATGACATGGATTGGTCAGAAACACCTGAAGCCATGGATACTTCATAAGAAACAGTCTTGGAGAAAAGTGAGCCATAAACGTTTTTGAATACACAATGCATTCGAGAAAGAGGTCAAATGTAACCTATGTTATATGAAGAATTACACCTGCATAGTAAAGTACACATTCAGGCTTTGAACCCATTCTCTCTGTGTCAGGCACCTAATTACCATTACAAGTACAGAACGTCAACAAGAAAAAGGAACTAGAATCTGAGAAAGTGTAATCCCCAAACTATCATATATTACATCTGAATACTTTCTAAAAGGCACAGGTTATTCATAGCTTTTGGCGATGGGAGTCATGCCAGTTTACACTTGTCAGAGGGGTACACAAAGTATGTGAACTTGACTACCAGTTGTCAGACTTCCACTTAACCAAAGTAATGGTGGCTGAAGTGGGTTAGATTGCTCACTGTATGTGCTGGCCAATAGGTGCCTTACTCTGATAGTGTGGGTTAGAATTAAATACATATATTGTAATTTACCTGTATACCGATATATAATTACATCCATATTGTTTTCCTTACACAGAGAAAAGAGGCTGGACTGACGCTGATCAGGAGTGAAGGAAAGGAAGAGAGTTGTTATAGGGACTAATTCAGGACAGCCATCATCCAAAAATTTAAAAACTAAAAACTATGTACTCAAGACATGTGAGACTTTATTGTAATTATTTATATGATGCTAATCTGTATTCTATGCAATCCTTATCACTTCTGCATTGTACATTGACTTGTCAGGCAATTAATTACTGTATATGACATTTACAACCTTTATTGGTCATTCCCCTTGGCCGTGCCTGCCATCACATCAACTGGTCAAGGAAGTGCTATTGTTTCTCTATCTGTCCGTTGTTGAGTCGTCGCCTGTCCATTGTTGTCAAAAACTGTACATATACTTAGTATGCTCACATCTATACGGTGAAGGAGGATGAGTCCAGTATTCCGACTGGTTGTGTAGGGACGACCGCGAGCGGGATAATGCTGCTCGTTGGAAACGCCATGGGGTTGAGCAGGTACTCCGCTCACCTCACTTATGTCTTGTGTATTTGTTTGTCATGTACCTAAAGAAGTTTGAACTCAACTATGCCTTCGTCTTCATCACACACATCATCTTAACATGAGCTAATTCCCCAGTCGACACATATCCACGCGTTGACAGAGTCATCAACTGTTTTTCTTTAATGAAAACATCATATTGAAAAAAATTGTATAGTTATAATACTTATCCTAACTCACAGTTTGTACTCTTTCTCTCATGATCATCACCAACATCTGCTGGGACAAGGTGCAAGTGGAAGACAAGCCACTGACACACTACCACCCTTAGGGACAGTCACAAACATCAGGAGATGAGAAACAGACTAGGCAAGAATACAGACGATAAGCCAGAATGGACATTGTAATAATGTCATCAGTCTGTTTCTAAACACAAACACGCCAAGTAAGAAGCATGATCTGCACACAAGATGAGGCATCAGTGTTGCATCACTGCTGAACATGATGCAGAGAACAGAAGGGTAAGCACTGCACATCTTACATGTGTAACAAAACACAGGTAACATAGCTTCAGAACTGGGACCTGTTCCACAAGGCATTACAGTGACTGTCATTAGTCTCCACTGGAGTAAGGGTAAATGTAGACAAACTACATGTCAGATCATGGGCAAATGGCTGGCTCACCAGTGATGACTAAAGGCTACAGGTACTGCCATACAGCGCTCGGCACTAACAATTCTGTATCGTTCAAATGTTTTTGAAGTTGGTTAACCAGTTACTGAGACAAATATGAATATAAGAGTCGTCAGAAGATGACAAACCCCACCACCCCAACCCCCCACCCCATAAACTTGAAAGAACAAATAATATGACAGTTACCTAAAGTCCAACTTGATCTGTCAGTCTGTATACAAGAGTGGATATTGAGCTATCAAAACAATAACATGGAACTGGGATTTTAAACTCCGTTATTCTATGTCAGGTACACACAAGTATCAGAGTCAAAGGAAAAAATACCAAATTTTTAAAATCCCTAATAGCAAAATGCAGCAGTCCGCAACCTATTTTTGTTTGTGCACAGTTTCATGAAAGAATACCTGATATTCTTTCAAAGAACACCACTATGAACACAGTCTAGGCACTGAGCTTAACAACACCATGCCTTGCTGCTGCCATGAGATGAAGAGGCACCACTGTCAAATATCAAGTTGTCTTATAACCAGGGAGATAGTTAACTTTTTTATGTGGATTGAGATGTGGATTCAGATGATAGCATCTGCATCTTCTGTTAAGTAAACTCCATCCTAGAGAGAGTGAAGGGCTTGTGACTTTCATGTTTTACCAAGTGAGTGGTTCTAGACTCATTCTCTTTTCAACCCAGATACCAAAACTTGAGATGTAAGATTTTATCTGCTTTCAGATTATCTACAACGGTGGACTCCATTGAATGACCAGTCAGTTGGCCTCCTACACCTTCCAACATATACAGGAACAGCCTTCAGAGTGTTTGAGCAGTGTGTGATGACAGCTTGGCACCTATTTACCACAAACCAGTACCAGTTTCATGGCAATCTAAGTAAGTTTTCATGCTGTTAATGTCCTACCATTTTATACGTGGGCTGGCACAAGGTGGCACAAATCACCGAAACACAAATGACATCAGATGAATACCATGTGATGTGTGGCAGTACAGAAACAGTGACTGCCCAATACCATGACCCACAAAACCTCGCCTTCCATTGCAGGGGCAAACTACCATGGAAACAGCAGACTGAGTACTTTATCATAACCTTATATAATGTCAATGCATTTTGTGTGTATATATAAGGATTAAAAAGAAATGCACAAAATAATGACTATAAGAGTTTCTCTCCTATGTACTTCACCTTCATCTTCAGGGAGAGACTACAGATCATAATGTGAATGTGTATGTGATGTCATGGTGATGCTGCACCACAGTGTATGTGAATGTTACGTCACAGTATTATCTGTACCTGCAAGAGTTAAGGACTGTTACGTCACAGTATTATCTGTACCTGCAAGAGGTAAGGACTGTTACGTCACAGTATTATCTGTACCTGCAAGAGGTAAGGACTGTTACATCACAGTATTATCTGTACCTGTAAGAGTTAAGGACTGTTACGTCACAGTATTATCTGTACCTACAAGAGGTAAGGACTGTTACGTCACAGTATTACCTGTACCTGCAAGAGGTAAGGACTGTTACGTCACAGTATTATCTGTACCTGCAAGAGTTAAGGACTGTTACGTCACAGTATTATCTGTACCTGCAAGAGTTAAGGACTGTTACGTCACAGTATTATCTGTACCTGCAAGAGTTAAGGACTGTTACGTCACAGTATTATCTGTACCTGCAAGAGTTAAGGACTGTTACGTCACAGTATTATCTGTACCTGCAAGAGTTAAGGACTGTTACGTCACAGTATTATCTGTACCTGTAAGAGTTAAGGACTGTTACGTCACAGTATTATCTGTACCTGTAAGAGTTAAGGACTGTTACGTCGCAGTATTATCTGTACCTGTAAGAGTTAAGGACTGTTACGTCATAGTATTATCTGTACCTGCAAGAGTTAAGGACTGTTACGTCACAGTATTATCTGTACCTGCAAGAGTTAAGGACTGTTACGTCACAGTATTATCTGTACCTGCAAGAGTTAAGGACTGTTACGTCACAGTATTATCTGTACCTGCAAGAGTTAAGGACTGTTACGTCACAGTATTATCTGTACCTGCAAGAGTTAAAGGTCACATGCAACCAAAAAATCAAACATAATTAAAACACAATTATCACTTCTTCATGACATATAATATGCATTGCTGATCATGAAAAAACAAATAAACAAAATTATAAGCGTATAATCGCAGATCAAAAGTGCAATATTTTGTACTTGGGTTTACCTCCCTCGAAACGAAGCAGCCGGGATACCGAACCCAGTCAGAGCGGGTGGGTGTGCACTCAAGTGTAACGGCTGGTTCATTAGCAGATGCCGTCTGCACGGCTCATTGTGTGTGTATATATAGAGATGTTGGGTTTTGTAAATACATGCTCATTTTTTGTGTATAACATTTTGCAATCAACAGACATCATAACATGTCATGTGTTCAAGTATCACACCTGCCTGTCTGTGTAATTACATAATGTGACAGAGACCGAACTCGGGCCATAAATCAATGCGTTTTGTTTATGGTGTATAGCCTGATTGGTGTAAAGTTCAAATTGCATGTGGCCAGTGATCGCAGTTGTGTATTGAATATTGTCATTAGCAGACAGGCAGGCAGACACACAGGTGTCAATAAAACAAGACATTGAGTTTTGTCTGTGACAGCGACATATCTATATCACAGTTAGAAATTGTGTCAACGCTAAATAATGACATTGCTTTTAAGTATCGAACTGAGAAAGTGACTCGGTAAGAAGAACGTGTGGTGAAATAGACAAATGAAATTATATAAACAGTTTATTTACTGTCATAACATATAAAAAGCTCGCCTGCCTGTGAGATATCAACAAAACATTATGAAAATAGCTCACACCAAAGCCTTCACCGAGTATTCACCAGACAGCCCGCTTCCAAGTTGCGCGAACCTATTTCACTGCGCATGTGCTATGAGCGCAGTCCAGCTGTTGAAACCCGTATTCCCCAGAAAAGTCTGGGGAAAATTAGTGAAACGTTTGAATTCCGATTTCACGCGTTTTTTTTCATCGCGTTATTTTTCAACTTTATAAGTTGAATTTGCATTTTTGACGCTTTGTTTCGGTAAGTCCATAACGAAAGGTATCAGAATCTGCAAAGTTGTGTTTTACATTGCATGTGACCTTTAAGGACTGTTACGTCACAGTATTATCTGTACCTGCAAGAGGTAAGGACTGTTACGTCACAGTATTATCTGTACCTGTAAGAGTTAAGGACTGTTACGTCACAGTATTATCTGTACCTGCAAGAGTTAAGGACTGTTACGTCACAGTATTATCTGTACCTGTAAGAGTTAAGGACTGTTACGTCACAGTATTATCTGTACCTGCAAGAGTTAAGGACTGTTACATCACAGTATTATCTGTACCTGCAAGAGTTAAGGACTGTTACGTCACAGTATTATCTGTACCTGCAAGAGTTAAGGACTGTTACATCACAGTATTATCTGTACCTGTAAGAGTTAAGGACTGTTACGTCACAGTATTATCTGTACCTGCAAGAGTTAAGGACTGTTACGTCACAGTATTATCTGTGTAAGAGTTAAGGACTGTTACGTCACAGTATTATCTGTACCTGCAAGAGTTAAGGACTGTTACGTCACAGTATTATCTGTACCTGTAAGAGTTAAGGACTGTTACGTCACAGTATTATCTGTACCTGCAAGAGTTAAGGACTGTTACGTCACAGTATTATCTGTACCTGCAAGAGTTAAGGACTGTTACGTCACAGTATTATCTGTACCTGCAAGAATTAAGGACTGTTACGTCAGTATTATCTGTACCTGTAAGAGTTAAGGACTGTTACGTCACAGTATTATCTGTACCTGTAAGAGTTAAGGACTGTTACGTCACAGTATTATCTGTACCTGCAAGAGTTAAGGACTGTTACATCACAGTATTATCTGTACCTGCAAGAGTTAAGGAATGTTACGTCACAGTATTATCTGTACCTGTAAGAGTTAAGGACTGTTACGTCACAGTATTATCTGTACCTG
This sequence comes from Haliotis rubra, assembly GCF_003918875.1. Taxonomy (NCBI): domain Eukaryota; kingdom Metazoa; phylum Mollusca; class Gastropoda; order Lepetellida; family Haliotidae; genus Haliotis; species Haliotis rubra. The sequence continues at coordinate 610,389 of NW_025765004.1, read as the reverse complement.
CAAGAGTTAAGGACTGTTACATCACAGTATTATCTGTACCTGTAAGAGTTAAGGACTGTTACGTCACAGTATTATCTGTACCTGCAAGAGTTAAGGACTGTTACGTCACAGTATTATCTGTAAGAGTTAAGGACTGTTACGTCACAGTATTATCTGTACCTGCAAGAGTTAAGGACTGTTACGTCACAGTATTATCTGTACCTGTAAGAGTTAAGGACTGTTACGTCACAGTATTATCTGTACCTGCAAGAGTTAAGGACTGTTACATCACAGTATTATCTGTACCTGTAAGAGTTAAGGACTGTTACGTCACAGTATTATCTGTACCTGCAAGAGTTAAGGACTGTTACGTCACAGTATTATCTGTAAGAGTTAAGGACTGTTACGTCACAGTATTATCTGTACCTGCAAGAGTTAAGGACTGTTACGTCACAGTATTATCTGTACCTGTAAGAGTTAAGGACTGTTACGTCACAGTATTATCTGTACCTGCAAGAGTTAAGGACTGTTACGTCACAGTATTATCTGTACCTGCAAGAGTTAAGGACTGTTACGTCACAGTATTATCTGTACCTGCAAGAATTAAGGACTGTTACGTCAGTATTATCTGTACCTGTAAGAGTTAAGGACTGTTACGTCACAGTATTATCTGTACCTGTAAGAGTTAAGGACTGTTACGTCACAGTATTATCTGTACCTGCAAGAGTTAAGGACTGTTACATCACAGTATTATCTGTACCTGCAAGAGTTAAGGAATGTTACGTCACAGTATTATCTGTACCTGTAAGAGTTAAGGACTGTTACGTCACAGTATTATCTGTACCTGTAAGAGTTAAGGACTGTTACGTCACAGTATTATCTGTACCTGCAAGAGTTAAGGACTGTTACGTCGCAGTATTATCTGTACCTGCAAGAGTTAAGGACTGTTACATCACAGTATTATCTGTACCTGCAAGAGTTAAGGACTGTTACGTCACAGTATTATCTGTACCTGCAAGAGTTAAGGACTGTTACGTCACAGTATTATCTGTACCTGTAAGAGTTAAGGACTGTTACGTCACAGTATTATTTGTACCTGTAAGAGTTAAGGACTGTTACGTCACAGTATTATCTGTACCTGTAAGAGTTAAGGACTGTTACGTCACAGTATTATCTGTACCTGCAAGAGTTAAGGACTGTTACGTCACAGTATTATCTGTACCTGCAAGAGTTAAGGACTGTTACGTCACAGTATTATCTGTACCTGTAAGAGTTAAGGACTGTTACGTCACATTATTATCTGTACCTGTAAGAGTTAAGGACTGTTACGTCACAGTATTATCTGTACCTGCAAGAGTTAAGGGCTGTTACGTCATAGTATTATCTGTACCTGCAAGAGTTAAGGACTGTTACGTCACAGTATTATCTGTACCTGCAAGAGTTAAGGACTGTTACGTCACAGTATTATCTGTACCTGTAAGAGTAAGGACTGTTACGTCACAGTATTATCTGTACCTGCAAGAGTTAAGGACTGTTACATCACAGTATTATCTGTACCTGCAAGAGTTAAAGGTCACATGCAACCAAAAAATCAAACATAATTAAAACACAATTATCACTTCTTCATGACATATAATATGCATTGCTGATCATGAAAAAACAAATAAACAAAATTATAAGCGTATAATCGCAGATCAAAAGTGCAATATTTTGTACTTGGGTTTACCTCCCTCGAAACGAAGCAGCCGGGATACCGAACCCAGTCAGAGCGGGTGGGTGTGCACTCAAGTGTAACGGCTGGTTCATTAGCAGATGCCGTCTGCACGGCTCATTGTGTGTGTATATATAGAGATGTTGGGTTTTGTAAATACATGCTCATTTTTTGTGTATAACATTTTGCAATCAACAGACATCATAACATGTCATGTGTTCAAGTATCACACCTGCCTGTCTGTGTAATTACATAATGTGACAGAGACCGAACTCGGGCCATAAATCAATGCGTTTTGTTTATGGTGTATAGCCTGATTGGTGTAAAGTTCAAATTGCATGTGGCCAGTGATCGCAGTTGTGTATTGAATATTGTCATTAGCAGACAGGCAGGCAGACACACAGGTGTCAATAAAACAAGACATTGAGTTTTGTCTGTGACAGCGACATATCTATATCACAGTTAGAAATTGTGTCAACGCTAAATAATGACATTGCTTTTAAGTGCATCGAACTGAGAAAGTGACTCGGTAAGAAGAACGTGTGGTGAAATAGACAAATGAAATTATATAAACAGTTTATTTACTGTCATAACATATAAAAGCTCGCCTGTGTGAGATATCAACAAAACATTATGAAAATAGCTCACACCAAAGCCTTCACCGAGTATTCACCAGACAGCCCGCTTCCAAGTTGCGCGAACCTATTTCACTGCGCACGTGCTATGAGCGCAGTCCAGCTGTTGAAACCCGTATTCCCCAGAAAAGTCTGGGGAAAATTAGTGAAACGTTTGAATTCCGATTTCACGCGTTTTTTTTCATCGCGTTATTTTTCAACTTTATAAGTTGAATTTGCATTTTTGACGCTTTGTTTCGGTAAGTCCATACCGAAAGGTATCAGAATCTGCAAAGTTGTGTTTTACATTGTAAGAGTTAAGGACTGTTACGTCACAGTATTATCTGTACCTGTAAGAGTTAAGGACTGTTACGTCACAGTATTATCTGTACCTGCAAGAGTTAAGGACTGTTACGTCACAGTATTATCTGTACCTGTGAGAGTTAAGGACTGTTACGTCACAGTATTATCTGTACCTGCAAGAGTTAAGGACTGTTACGTCACAGTATTATCTGTACCTGTAAGAGTTAAGGACTGTTACGTCACAGTATTATCTGTACCTGCAAGAGTTAAGGACTGTTACATCACAGTATTATCTGTAAGAGTTAAGGACTGTTACGTCACAGTATTATCTGTACCTGCAAGAGTTAAGGACTGTTACGTCACAGTATTATCTGTACCTGCAAGAGTTAAGGACTGTTACGTCACAGTATTATCTGTACCTGTAAGAGTTAAGGACTGTTACGTCACAGTATTATCTGTACCTGCAAGAGTTAAGGACTGTTACGTCACAGTATTATCTGTAAGAGTTAAGGACTGTTACGTCACAGTATTATCTGTACCTGTAAGAGTTAAGGACTGTTACGTCACAGTATTATCTGTACCTGTAAGAGTTAAGGACCACAAGGTTGTCGTGTCACCATGATCAAACTGATACTTCAACTGTTTCTTAACAAATACATGTAAACAAACCAGTGGTTGATAGCAATGGTTCAACTGCGGTACACATAATCTACCTTAATGTCACCCCAGCCATGTCTTGTAACAAGCATGTGGTCCTTGGGACCTGCCACTTCCCAGTTATTGATGTACTTGTAGCAATGTCTATATTCCCATTTCAGGTGCTCAGGAAACAATTGTTACGCAGTTAAAAGATAAAAACACCTACGTACAATTGGACAAGCAACAATTCCATTTCAAAGATTTTGTGTTTGAAAGTGAGGAACTTGATGTGATTATTTTGGAACTTGATGTTCCTGAAGGACATCGGCTGCCTCCTTCTTTGCCTCTGATGTCACCCTCTCACCCTTTTGGTTGTATCTCGGCGTATTCACACAAAGTGACCATAATAGGCTATGATGGAGATGGGACAAAACTAGTAGACATTAGCTGTCTGACAATTCAAGTATCAAAAGAAGAATGCTGCCTGGCTCGTCAAGACCTGCAAAAGATGGGTTTCCATGACGACTGGTACAACGGTAAACCACACAATGGTAAATGGTACAATGACCTCGCCCACCCTCACCTTCTGCCTCTAAAAACCCACTTCGCACACGGTGCGTCTGGCTCTCCTGTGGTTGTACCGTACGAGGGGAAGCCATTGGTGATTGCAATGTTTATCAAGGGATATCCTGAATTCTACTGGGACCTTGAAGATAAATACAAAAGATGCATTGATGAAAAGTTCATCATCAAAGCAGCAGTAAAGCTCAGCATGTTCGGTAAGTACATAAGATATTTGACTTTGTTTCAGTCATAGCTAATGTCTAAGAATGCCAGCCATAATACTGTATGTAATCTTGTGTTCCAAAACTGATTTGATGTATTGGCAGGGCTCCAGATAACTTTTGGGGGTGCGAGTGTACTTACACATCATATTGCAAGTGGAGGTGTACTGAGAATTTTGAGGAGTACTGACATGTTTTTGTGTGAGCGAGTTGGTGATGTGGTTTGTCTGGACGAGTCATCGATCACTATTTCCAACCATGTTTTTGTATTTGAAGACGTGTGAGAAATAACTGAGCGACCTTGTGATGCGCGAAATGTCAGGTCTGACTGGATATAAATAGGAACAGTGTAGTTTTTAGCCAATCGAAAAATAGTGACGCATATCGTTGCATGGCAACGCAAGGGATTCCTACTGTCGGGGTTTCCTCGTGTCAAATCGTGTTTCGCAAAAGAAAGTTGACAAGTATTTATCCGAAATATATTTCCATTTGCACGATACGCACAGAAATTAAATGTTAGACGTACAAAGGTATTTATGTGCGTACACGATACTCTTGATCTTATATTATGTCATACTTAATTGATTTTGAGGCGTACATTACGCCTGTATGCCCCTTATCTGTAGCCCTGTATTGGGCTTTTACAATATTTAGTCCATGAAACAGATACAGTGACAACATCTCAGGATGTACTGATGCATCAACTTCCTGCCAAATAACTGCAATCAAATTATAATCTTGACTTCTTGTTTGCTTTGTGGTAAATAAATGCAGTAACAACCACCATGGTATAGATCAGCCTACCATGATTACAATTCCAGAAATCATGATTTAAAACAAGAAATTTTACAGAAAGAAAACCAAGACATTATCCAAGAAATATTCACAGAGCATGTTCTAAATGACTTTCAAAATGATAAAATTTTCATGTTATAATACATGATAATCTCAACAAGCAGTTCATCTTCTCATAAACAGACATGGATTTCATCGCGGATGACATCATGGATCGGTCATAAACACTTGAAGCCATGGATACTTCACAAGAAACAGTCTTGGAGAAAAGTGAGCCATAAATGTTTTTTGAATACACAATGCATTCGAGAAAGAGGTCAAATGTAACCTATGTTATACAAAGAATTATACCTGCATAGTAAAGTACACATTCAGGCTTTGAACCCATTCTCTCTGTGTCAGGCACCTAATTACCATTACAAGTACAGAACGTCAACAAGAAGGAACTAGAATCTGAGAAAGTGTAATCCCCAAACTATCATATATTACATCTGAATACTTTCTAAAAGGCACAGGTTATTCATAGCTTTTGGCGATGGGAGTCATGCCAGTTTACACTTGTCAGAGGGGTACACAAAGTATGTGAACTTGACTACCAGTTGTCAAACTTCCACTTAACCAAAGTAATGGTGGCTGAAGTGGGTTAGATTGCTCACTGTATGTGCTGGCCAATAGGTGCGTTACTCTGATAGTGTGGGTTAGAATTAAATACATATATTGTAATTTACCTGTATACCGATATATAATTACATCCATATTGTTTTCCTTACACAGAGAAAAGAGGCTGGACTGACGCTGATCAGGAGTGAAGGAAAGGAAGAGAGTTGTTATAGGGACTAATTCAGGACAGCCATCATCCAAAAATGTAAAAACTATGTACTCAAGACATGTGAGACTTTATTGTAATTATTTATATGATGCTAATCTGTATTCTAAGCAATCCTTATAACTTCTGCATTGTACATTGACTTGTCAGGCAATCAATTACTGTATATGACATTTATAACCTTTATTGGTCATCCCCCTTGGCCGTGCCTGCCATCGCATCAACTTGTCAAGGGTGTGCTATTGTTTTTCTACCTGTCAATTGTTGAGTCATCGCCTGTCAATTGTTGTAAAAAACTGTACATATACTTAGTATGCTCACATCTACACTGTGAAGGAGTACGAGTCCGGTATTCCGACTGAATGTGTAGGGACGTCCACAAGCGGGATAATGCTGCTCGTTGGAAACGCCCTTGGGTTGAGCAGGTACTCAGCTCACCTCACTTATGTCTTGTGTATTTGTTTCTCATGTACTAAAGACGTTTGAACTCAACTATGCCTTCGTCTTCATCAACGCACACTTCATCTTAACATGAGCTAATTCCCCAGTCGACGCATATCCACGCGTTGACAGAGTCATCAACTGTTTTTCTTTAATGAAAACATCATATTGAAAAAAATTGTATAGTTATAATACTTATCCTAACTCACAGTTTGTACTCTTTCTCTCATGATCGTCAGCTGAGTTGAAATGAACTTTAAACTGAGTTTTTGGCCTCTCTAGTACCATTTGCCCAAACACGCCCCACTGCTCCCATTGTAATATTTACAATAATATGATCCATATGCTTATCCTGACTGATACTGATTGTTATCTCATCTCATTTCCTAATGGCTTTACACTTCATCTGAAAGAATGCAATAATGCCATCAGTTCAGTCATGTTGGTGAGTTTAGAGCCATTTGCCATGGTGATGACAGAACTGATGGCTGCTAAATATGTGCCCAGCCTTGAACCATTGAGATGCTTCGTGGTTCTGAGGTGGCAAGGGAACTTTGCTGTAATCGGTTTGGCTCAAAAGCGGGCCAATGAATTGCAATCTAACTTGAAAACTGGTAAGCATATAATACTCAATGAAACGCCGATCATAATGAAAACATCAGACCATCAGAGTTTTTTGCAGAATTTATGTCCTAAGAATAAAAAAAGTTGTTTAACAAACTATCATTAAAATATTTACACAGATCAATATTTGGTACGAAGAAGGAGTCAAAGAGATGAACAGCCATTTGTGCGAGAAAGGATGGAAACGGTATAGCTCAGGTAAATGAATCAATAGCTTTGTCGTCACTTGTGCACGTGCTTCACGTATACCTGGCTGTTCCTCTCTTTCCACTCCTCCCTCGTAACAAATAGTGAACTGTGTCTAAATTTTAATGATAGTTTGTTAAACAACTTTTTTATTTTCAGGACATAAATTCTGCAAAAAATTTAACCAAACCTGTAGAGGTTTTCAATTCTTTGAAGAGAGTCGTCCTTGGGGTACATATATGCATTTTCTGCACTGAAAATGTCCTGTGACAGTTGTATCAATATTTTAATAAAAATATTGTACAATAAATAAAATCTTTTTTATCTATTATACGGCCCCCACCCCATGGAGTTACCTCCCGTTACGCATGCGCAGCCAACCAGTAAGCACCTAGGCCCGTATCATCATTCCTTCTGCTGAATAAATCAGTGAACAGAATTGCGGGGAGGCAGGCGGCCCTACCCCAAGGATGACTCTCTTCAAAGAATTGAAAACCTCTACAGGTTTGGTTAATTCTTTTTCATAGAGATCGTCCTTGGGGTACATATATGCATAAACACAGACTCCCAAAGACCGGAGGCCAGAGAGGAGGGAATTCTGTCAAAGTACACAAGAATAGCGATCGTTAAGAATAATGTAACAGATGCCACAACACTCACCTGTCACGTGTCCCGTAGCTTCCGCGAAAGGGGAGGGTAACCGACAGGGACGAAAGGTACTGAGAGTCGACCTCATAGGTTAAGCATAACAAAATCGCATGAAGTGTGAAAGTAAACAACCCCACCCACCTCATGGTCTATTAGAGAGCACTGTAGGGGGGAAAAACCAACTCACAACCGACCATAATCTCCGTACAGAAATGAAAGTTAGATCACACAACAGCGGACATATCAATAAAACACAATTGAAAGCAGCGTCAACTAAACCAGATAACCAAGACTCACTCGGTCAGGGTGGCAGGACACTGTCCACTGGAGAGAACAGAACAGCCAAAGCGCGCATGATCATGTGAATGTGTATCGAGCTGATAGTGCCTGATAAAAGTGCTAGGCCGGCTCCAAATAGCAGCAGAGCATATCTCTTCAATGGGTAGTGCCGATGCAAAAGCTTTTGACGTGGCTACTGACCTGACCGAGTGAGCCTTCAACCCCTCAGGGGGGAGGCTTGCCCTTAGCCTGATAAGCAGCACAAATGACCGAAACAAGCCAGCGAGACAGGGTCTGTTTGCTCGCCGGCACCCCAGCCTTCCCTCCACCGTAACAGCAGAACAGATGGGTACCCGTACGGATCCCCTGTGTTCGTTTGATATAGACCTTGAGAGTCTTTCGGACATCCAACGGGTGAGTGCTCGTAGGAGAGGTCCCCGATGTGGAAGGCTGGGTAAGAGTAGGAAGTTTGATAGGAGCTCTCACATGGAAAGCGTGATCGACCCTCGGGCGGTAAGTATCCGGGAGGCGAATACTGACACGATCTGGATGGAACACAGTCAGCGCCGGGTCTGCCGACATAGCATGTAAGTCGCCGACCCTACGCGCCCAGATGTTACCGCCACCAGAAATACAGCCTTCCATGTTAACAACTGAATGGAAATAGCCGATAGACGTGAGAACGTAGGACTGGACAGCCAATCTAGCACAATTGACAAATCCCACGGTGGGCTAGTTCGCCTGACAGCAGGTCGAACCCGTTCCACGCCAGCTAAAAAGTGCTGCATGAGAGGGTGCTGCCCCAGAAGAGCACCATCGACAGGGGTGTGAAAAGTGGAAATAGCGTTGGAGTAGCCACGAATGGTCGAAGCCGCCAGGCCTTCTTCCAAACGAGCTTGCAAAACCTCAATACTCGGACTAACTCCGCAGAAAAGTGATCTGCAATCCCCATATCTGAACACCAGCGCGCATAGCAGGACCACCTATCCTCATACTGAACGTTTGTTGAATCCCGCCTCGAAGCCAGAATTGTGTCTGCAACTGCTGCAGGAATTCCGCGTGCTTCGAGGCTCGACCTGACAGAGGCCAAGCCACCCACTGAATCCTTGGATTGGGGTATGGCGCGCCGTTCTGAGTGAGAATGTCCGGTCGCAAAGGTAATAGAACAGGAGGCTGAGCCAGAAACCTGAGAATTACCGGAAACCAGCTCTGTGACGGCCATAGCGGTGCTAGGAGCAGAAGAAGCTAACGCCCTCTGGTCCGGTATTCGAGAGCAGAACACGGGTATCTGAATCGTCCCGCCGGACGCAAACAGATCCACCTGGAACGATCCGTACAACTGGGAGATAACTCCGAATATCTGACGGTCAAGCATCCACTCGTGCGGGGCCAGGATCCGGCGAGAGAGAGCGTCTGCTCGCACGTTCTCCAGTCCCGGGAGATAAACAGGAAGCACCTGACAGTCGCACTGGTCGCACCAGAATAGAAATTCCCACGTCTCCCAAAGGAGCTCTAGGGACACCGTGCCGCCTTGCTTCAGGATGTACGTCATGGCCGTACGGTTGTCCAACTGAAGACGAACCACCTGGCCCTGAACATGCTCCCGGAAGCGCTCGAAAACCAACCGCACAGCTCTCAGTTCCAACACGTTGATGTGAAGGCGGGCTTGGGCTTCGGACCAGAGTCCGGACACAGACAGACTGCCCAGAACAACCCCCCAGCCCGTGACGGAGGCATCGGTTTGAACTGTAAGAGCTGGCGTCGGGAGTTCCAAAGGGATCCCCTTGAAGAGATTCCCGACATTGGTCCACCACTGAAGGTGAGGAGACAACCACCCGGGGACTGTGAGACTCCGCTCCAGGTCCTCCGAGTGAGCCCACAGACTCGCCAAAGCTTGCTGTATAGGGTGCATCCTCAACCGCGCCTGCCACACTACAGAGATAGTCGCCGCCATATGGCCCAGTAGACGGAGCAAAGTCCGCGCTGGTGCCTGGGGCTGGGAGAGGAACGAAGACACCATCTCCCGTACTCTGGTGACCCAGTTGGGCGACAAGGAGACAAGATCCTTGTGAGTTTGGAACTGCGCCCTGAGAAAAACCAAGTCCTGGGTGGGTACCAGGTCGGATTTCTTGAGGTTGATGATCCACCCCAGTCGAACTAGAATGTCTATCACTGTGTGAGTAGAATCTAGGCTCGCTGGCTGAGTTAGCGCGCTGAGCAACCAGTCGTCGAGGTAAGGGTAACAACGCCTTCCTTGCGATCGAGCGAGGGTAGCTGGCACTAACATGAGCTTGGTGAACACCCTGGGGGCAGTGGATATGCCGAAGGGGAGCACCGTGAATTGGTAATTCATCCCGTCATAAGAGAACCGGAGGTACTGCTTGAACGATGGATGAATAGGCACATGTAGATACGCATCCTTTAGATTAATCGACGTAAGCCAATCGCCGGGCTGAACAGAGGAGATCACCGAGCGAAGTGTCTCCATCTTGAAGGATGGAACCTCTAGCATGCAATTCAACCCCTTGAGGTTGAGAATGGGACAGAACCCGCCGTCTTTCTTTGGAACGAGGAAGTACATGGAATAAAATCCCGCCTATTCCTCGCCCGGTGGTATGCACTCTATTGCGGACTTGTCCGGCAAAGCCTGAACCTCGTCGCGCAGTATACCCGCCCTGACCTGACATGACGGCACGGGAGTGAGACGTATGCCAGTGAATTCTGGCGGGGCCTCGCTTCCACAGTGGTAGATGGCCGACACTGACGGTGGAAAGCACCCAAGTGTTGCTTGTAGCCTTCTCCCACTCCGGCAGGAATAGAGAGAGGCGGTCCCCCACTGGGATGTTTGGTAAGAGAGCATGAGTGGTCCCGAGTAGATGAACTGACCGGCAGACTCAGGTGTTGGCTGCACCCCGGAGCGTATGCTCCAACAAGGCCTTAGCATGACCGTATGACCTGCTGAGCCCCAGGAAACAACGTCGCTCCCAGACGGAAGGGAAGGGCCAGCAAGGTCTGCTGTGTAGCTGCCGAGTAGCGAGACGTCGACAGCCACAGCTTGCCCATCCCCATGACTGCGCACATCACCGTAGACCGCAAGGAGTCGCGCTAGGTGGGCCTGAACTTTGGATAGTTGGCGTAAGAGAACGACATGCGGGGAGAAGTCCCCAGCGTTCCCCTCAGCCTCCAGGGCAGACCTCTGAATAGAGGAGAGGTAGGCCTCGTGGATGACCACCCGCACCTGCTGCATGGCATTCCGATAGACCTCCTCATATGGTCCGGTAAGCCTGCCGCAGGGGAGCGCTCACAAGGGCAAACGGTGGCACTAAACGCCCTTGCCTGGCAACCGGGGCTGCACCGGAGAAAGCCGAGCCTCCCCCCCAGGGCTACTGAAGTAAACACACTCGTCGACCACTGGTACAAAGAACAGGGAATCGTCCCCCAGCTGGTACCTCTTGACAAGTTTGGGCAAGTCGAACCAGAGGCGTGTCCCAACCATGAGGGGATCCACCACGTCCTGCACCAGGGACGGCAAGATGCGGAGCAGCGTCTGCGAGGGTTGCCTAGGGGCAAACGCCTCGCCCGGCAGGCGGAACTCAGACGAGTCCGAGCAGCTGGTAGGTACTGCGGCCTGGGGGATAAACTCAGCAATACGTTGCCGTACCTCCCGCAGAGCCGTCGAGAAACGGAAAGCGCCCTCTGGCTCCTCGACCTCCCCAACGTCCATGGACTCGGCACCCGAGCCCGAGTCAGAGGCTGGGTCTCCTCGCGAAGAGGACCCGAACCCCGACCCGGTGGGAGGCCTAGCACCAGACACAGAGGGAAGGGAAGAGCCAAAGGAACTCCCCGCTTCAGCACCCGACACCACACTCGAACCCCGGTCCCAAGACGCGGGAGGAATACCAGGCAGAACTGGTTCCTCCGCTCTCATGGGGCGGGGCGGCGCAGGGACCAGAACTCCAGGAATCCTCAACGGACCCTGCGCCAACACCGAGAGGGGGACTGGGAGCGAACCCTCCCCCTCTGGGGTAGCCGAGGCGTCTGGACCCGAAGCCAGAGGCAATGGATCTACAGACGCCTCCAGCCCAAGGGCTCGGCAATCCCACCCCCGGACTCTCCGTCGCTTGCTCAGAGTGGGCGAGGAACTCCTGCTGGAGACCTCCAACCGACTCATGAACAAGGGACTTCACGGAGTCCATGTGCTGCTGAAAAAGCTGTGTTATTACGGACATGTCAAAACCACTGTGTGAAGGAGTAGGCACCTTATGCGACTTAGCTTTTTTGCCGGCTTTAGCCTTTTTTACTTTAGACGGGGGGACCTCCTGGGTCAGTTCCCCTCCCGCCTCTCTCAGTTCTCTATAAAAGAGAAAATCCGCGGCCCTCCTTTTCTGGGCCCGGGGGGAGAAGCCTATGCACAGCTCACAAACGTCGGGATTATGGCAGACTTTCTCCAGACAACTTAAGCACTTGTCGTGCTGGTCAGCTCTAGGAATGCTCTGTCCGCTGACAGAACATCCAGAAAACGTCTGAAAGCAAACACGCAAGCATGTAGCTAACAGCGGAGCCAGCAGCATAAATATACACGTACAAAACATTGAAAATTACGTGAATGCGACCACGGGAAGAAATACTTGGTTAAAACGCAATATGACAACCACGTGGCACGCTAAACTTCCCGCCATGGCAAAGCAACACGTGCGTAAACCACAGGAAAGCGAGCATAAAAAATTTAATACAAAGTCACAATTATGAGAAAACCAACCGCAAAAGTCTTAGCTGTTCCGTTCAAGGACAAATAAAGACCATACATACAGGTGGTGGAGTCTCAGACATTATTCTTTATCGTAGACAAGGGATTCAGGTAGGTACTCTACACATCTTTACTGTGGAGTGACAGCAGAAGGAATGATGATACGGGCGTAGGTGCTTAGCGCATGCGTAGCGGGAGGTAACTCCACGGGGTGGGGGCCGTATAATAGATAAAAAAGATTTTATTTATTGTACAATATTTTTAGTAAAACATTGATACAACTGTCACAGGACATTTTCAGCGCAGAAAATGCATATATGTACCCCAAGGACGATCTCTATGAAAAAGAATAACAGAGCTGGTCTGATGTTTTGATTATGATCAGCATTTCAGTGAGTATTATATTTTTATTAGTTTTCGAGTTAGATTGCACTTCATCGGTCCGCTTTTGAGCCAAACGCGACTATGCCTGGGATGGTGTAGCTTTGTGGGTTCTGGAACTGGAGAGATGGCGCTTATCTGATTGTTGATTCATGTGGCTAACATGTCTACTGATGGGCACCTTGTTATTTTACCACCAGTTGGAATGCTGCTGGATGAAGTTTCCATTCTGCTGGAGACAGCTCTCGTCTTTGGCTCCTGATGTGTGTCTTGCCTTCATCCACAGATTTAGGCTGTCTGTGAGGCGATGTAATTGAAAAGTTAGCTTCAATATGGTAGGTGACTTTGTTGTGCCTTGTAGATTGATGTCAACAGATACTGTCCAGTTGTCTGTCCTGACCATCAATGACTGATTGGACAGTCGAGGGGCCCAGTGATTGATGGCTCAGATGATCACCTTGAACTCCCAGTGAAATAGCTTCCCTTCTGGCAAGCATAGCCCTGAGGTTACCTCTGTTTCGAGGTTTGCACTCCAACACTTTATAAACGCATCTACGTATAGTGCAGGTTGAAGGTTGTCTTGTTCAAGATTTTATCATCCACCATTAGAGATACTGTAGTAGGTGAGGTGGTAGTTGGGGTGTGAAGTCCTGTTGGCCCAGTAGTGGGTTTAGAAACCTCTGGATGGGTCGTAGTTGCAATCTGCTTGGGCTGAAGTAAGTAGGCCTAAAAGCACTTGTCATTGATTGACAGTTATCTGTTTGTACAGAGCAGTTGTCAGGGCTTGTTTTGTCTTTAGCCAACAAACTACTGGGACTTGAATCAAGTTCTGGGCAAGTGAAAAACCTTATCCCAAGGTACTTGAGATCCTGTGTTTGTTGAAGGTCCGATTTCTGGTCATTGATACTCTACCTCAGTTGGGACAACAGTTGTAGAGTGAAGTTAGTAGCTGTTTGAGCATAGTGGCTTGTTGAAGTGCTAGGGTGTTGGTGTTAAGTAGAAGGTTCACAATGGGCTTGGTGACATGAATGATTAATGACATGGCTGTGGAAATGCCAAACAGAAGAACTCTCCACTGGTACTGCTGATGGTTGAACAGGAATCGCTGGACCCTGTGTTGATTGGCATATGCAGGTAGGCACCTCTTTGATCTAAGCTTGCCTGAAAGTCTTTGTGTCTTGTCGTCTGCCTCTTGAGGTATAACTTCTATTGCATCTTTGGATAGAAGTGAATCTATCGCTTCTGTCAGCTTGGGTAGTAGGGTTTCTGCGTAGTGTATCTGCAGACGGTAGAGTGTGAGCAGTGGAGTCACAAACACCGGAATGGTATATCAATTCCTTAAGGTGTTTGGGATGAATTGTCTTCCAGGAGGTCCCAGTTTGGCCAATACGTCTGTAGTCTTCCTTCTACTGTGCTTTCTGCCACTTGGACAATTGGGAGTGGAAGTTCTCAATTGCCCAAGTGCACCCCTTCACCAGTAAGGCCCCTTCACCTAATTTCCTCTGCCCTGGACATGGGAAGATTGGTCTTTTGATTTACCATAAGGCTTCCGGAGTACTTCTTATCCTTTGCCTTCTGGATGCCTCAGAATCTGCTTTTAAAGCTTGATGTCTGCGTGAACTGCGTGACCATCAAATTCATGGTCTGGACTGATTTGATGAGCATCTGGTCCTTAGAGTCCTGGACCCGGTTGTATCAAACTTTAATGAAGCATTAACGTGCCATTAAACGTCCATTAACTAATGTATCATTAAATTCTGTTGTACTAACGTTTTAATGATGCTCTGTTGTCATTAGTGCGTCATTAACTTAATGAAGGTCGTGGGGTATCATTAGAGCATCATTAAACGTCCTGGAAAAGTGAACATTGCGCCAGAATTTTGTTTGCGCCGCACTGGATCTACCTACAGCTATAAAATTACACAGAAATGTAGAGTATTCAATGTACTATCTCATGGTATAAACTCAGTTTGAAAAGTAGACATTGCTAAATGTTACGCCTAATTTTGTTTTTTCGCTAAAAACAGTAAATTTCTCTGCTGTTTATCGCGTGCACTGATAAAAGTACTGTGCTACTATATTTTCAATTTGGCATCTTTACGGAAAGTGTGAGCTAACAAAATTCTACCTGATACCTGAATGACATAGGTATGTATTAAATTAGTTTGTGTGCTTATGTATAACGTTATACGGCTCAATCTTAAAAGTGACTCGCAATATGTGTTGAAAATGGATTTTCCCCTATGACGCCAATTGGCTACATAAAGGTCACACGCTTATAAAGATAAGGGGCCTCACTCCGGTATGCTTAATACTAAGTCATTGTAACTCAGATCACTTGGCGAGAATTTGCTGTGAATAAGGACACAATATATTCGTGATGTTTTGTTCACAGAATTATCGAAAACAATGATACTCAAAACATTTGTGACAAAACGCAGCACCTGGCCAATGATTATACGCCATTGTTTTGTCTATAACACAACATAAACAAATTCAATGAACAAGACATATCCTTTAAAAACGTGTGCATATATATTTCATGGAATAAATAAATCATTTTAATTTATTATGTCAGTTTTACTTAGGTTTAAAATACTAAATGTTGATAATGAAATTAGTTTCATGAAACCATATGTGAACGATATAGAAAGTATACATTAATAATACAAGTGTAATCCGCAGGGACAGTGTGATTGTGTTTACTCTTATTCAACCGACCTTCACCTCAAAGAAATTGCCACATTCGTCCAACAATGTTGATGTATGACATCGCTACCGATGACCGATTTCTCATGAAATGGCGGCTTCGTGGATATGGGTGCCCACGATTTTGGCGAGGATACCTTTGTCCATAAATGTATGATGTAAGTAATCGGAAACATTCTGACTATCTCCATTATGGTTGTTTGTTTTATTGTTTTCATTGAAAACGTCAGAAATGCCGATAATTGCCTATGTCGTTCTCCATGATGTTGCGTCTCGCGATGGCGACACGCTGCACAGAACTTTCGTGTGAATATATGAAATTTCAGTATTGTATCTGTTTTAAGTTTTCTAGTTCTTGCTCACGATACTCTTTCCGTGCATATTCTAAAAATATTGAGCTCATGCATGCTCTGAATAGACGAACTGATGTCTAAAAAATTGAGAAAATGCTGCACAGTATTTATTTTTGCTTTGTTTATATTTCTAGCAAGCTGTGTAATGAGCACAACGTCCCCGCTTTCACAGCCAATATGTTTCGCTTTTTCTTAGACACTTTGTTATAGTGACAAAGACCATTTGGAATTTGATTCTAAAATGTATGAGGAATTCAGCGATGCATTTGTCACAACTGAATATGAAATATACATGATGTAATAGGCGTCCTATGACTGGCCTTAGCGAAACTTGATTTTGTAAACACTATCCAATATGAAAGCTCGCTTCGGCGTTAGGTGTTAAATGTATATTCCAAAACATCCCAACCGATTCTAGGTTTATCGGCGACGTTCAGAATTATTTAGACGTGTTTCTTCACAGCAGTCGAAATGTTTGTTTTTGTTCCGAGGTTTAGCCCCAAAGATGCCATTTTGACAGACGACGGAGAGTAACACTTACATGTTTACAGCGCGGAATTGTGGGAAAATATTAGGGGAATTCCCGGATTTAATGAAAATATTTACATTAGGACGTCATTAGATAATGATACGCTAATAAGTGTTTGATACAACCGTTTTTAATGATGCCATTAACTAATGATGCATTAAGGATTTAATGTATCATTAGGGTTTAATGTTGACATTAGTTAATGAAGCAATGATACAACCGGATCCTGGACCATCTCCTTGTTAATGCCCTGTACCTGATTATTAAAGATCGTGGTCCCAGGATTGACACATAGTGCTTTGGTATACAGATCTGACCAATTGGAATTTGTCCTAATCTTGACAGTAAGGTGAGTCCCACCAATCCTGACCTGATCTGGTCAGAGATAGACTCTTGGTACTTATGCTGGCTGACCATGGCGAACAAAAGCAGACGCTCCTTGTCAGACCTTGGATATTTGGGGTGTGATATCAATGCCGCGTTGGAAGGATCCGGACATGGTGACACCAAGGAAGGCTTGTCTGATGATAGGAAGCTGGCATAGCTTGAAACTATCTTCAACTCTGTAAGATCTCCTTTTGGAGTTTGAAAGGAGGCTGTAGTCTTCATCCAACTCAAGGCTCACAGGGATGGTGTCATATTGTGCAGAGGGAACTTCTTAGCGTTGTAATGAGGTGTGGGAAGACCCTGCGTTCTGGCAGCCTTGGCGAAGGACAAATTTAGCTTCTTAATGACTTAATGAAGAATGTAATGAAGATTTGGACAGAAAAGGGTCAGTTTGCGAGTTGCGAGAGCACTGAAAATTTTCCCCAACTATCATGTTTGGCACGAAAATGAGACAGTGACTTGGCCAAGGCTGGGGGTACTTTCGGGTGAGACGTTTTTCTGCTCTATGGGAACACAAGCATTGGAGTTCCCACTACCATTTGGAAATGAGATGAGATAAGCAATTAATATGAGTCATGATGAGGTAAAATTGTATAAAATCACTTTGAATATCATCATGTCAATGTCATGAATCATTGACATATGCCATGGTGGAACCCTTGTCAGACTCTGCAATCCACAGTTATTTGTCACTGTCTTTACAGAGGTACTGTTCAAATATTAGTAAAATATACTGTATTCAAACAAAAGGCTAAAGTGGGGAGGTGATAGGTGATGATTATTTACAACCAGTTGAGCTGATAACAGGTACAGGCAGTAGAGAGCAACCATATATGCTTGTAGAAGAGTGATGAAAGCACAACTTACGTCTGTGAAGGCCACTTTCCCCCGGGGCTCCACAAACACTGGCTTGTACTGGGTGACCCTGTTCCAGATGTTGTTGTCCTGAACATGGAATGAAAGCTGTTGGAGAACTATTTGTAAGTGACATTAGTTAAGGCACATCAGTGTGTGTGTACTTCTAAGTGCACGTCACTTTCACATTCAGCTATATCGAGGTATCAAGTCTTAAATTTGGGATTACACTTTCTAAGTGAGGTACAAATTCTAGAACTTTTGTTGGGTTGAGTCCCGTTGAGGATTCCAGCCCAAACCATGAGGGTGAAGCAGCAGATGACACAGTGGTCTAACCAACGCAGTCACCAAGCCTTCCTTGTTGGCACTCAACCCCCAACAATACGAGAATCTGTACTGTACTCACAACATCTTCTCCCAAATATTTCCCTTGAAAGTATACACGACAAGGTTTACAGCTTTACAGAGGCAAGTACAATGACTGCGAATCTGACACTTATAGTGTATGATTGACACATTTTGTCATTCGAATGCATTTCATAAGACTGCATTGTTGAAATAATGTAAACACAGACGGACTACTTGTACACACTTACCATGACCTCACCCACCAGTGCTCCCCTCACTTCTCTATAAACGGAACTCAGTACTCATCACCAAGACATGAACACACCCACCAGTACTCCTCACCATGACATGAACTCACCCACCAGTGCTCCCCTCACTTCTCTATAAACTGAACTCAGTACTCCTCACCAAGACATGAACTCACCCACCAGTACTCCTCACCATGACATGAACTCACCTGCCAGTACTCCTCACCATAACATGAACTCACCCGCCAGTACTCCTCACCAAGACATGAACACACCCACCAGTACTCCTCACCATGACATGAACTCACCCGCCAGTACTCCTCACCATGACATGAACTCACCCACCAGTACTCCTCACCATGACATGAACTCACCCACCAGTACTCCTCACCATGACATGAACACACCCACCAGTACTCCTCACCATGACATGAACACACCCACCAGTACTCCTCACCAAGACATGAACTCACCCGCCAGTACTCCTCACCAAGACATGAACTCACCCACCAGTACTCCTCACCAAGACATGAACTCACCCACCAGTACTCCTCACCAAGACATGAACACACCCACCAGTACTCCTCACCATGACATGAACTCACCCGCCAGTACTCCTCACCAAGAAATGAACTCACCCGCCAGTACTCCTCACCATGACATGAACACACCCACCAGTACTCCTCACCAAGACATGAACACACCCGCCAGTACTCCTCACCAAGACGTGAACTCACCCGCCAGTACTCCTCACCAAGACGTGAACTCACCCGCCAGTACTCCTCACCAAGACGTGAACTCACCCAACAGTACTCCTCACCATGACATGAACTCACCTGCCAGTACTCCTCACCATAACATGAACTCACCCACCAGTACTCCTCACCAAGACATGAACACACCCACCAGTACTCCTCACCATGACATGAACTCACCCGCCAGTACTCCTCACCAAGACATGAACTCACCCGCCAGTACTCCTCACCATGACATGAACACACCCACCAGTACTCCTCACCAAGACATGAACACACCCGCCAGTACTCCTCACCAAGACATGAACTCACCTGCCAGTACTCCTCACCATGACATGAACTCACCCGCCAGTACTCCTCACCAAGACATGAACACACCACAGTACACCAGTACTCCTCACCATGACATGAACTCACCCACCAGTACTCCTCACCAAGACATGAACTCACCTGCCAGTACTCCTCACCATGACATGAACACACCCACCAGTACTCCTCACCAAGACATGAACACACCCACCAGTACTCCTCACCAAGACATGAACTCACCCGCCAGTACTCCTCACCAAGACGTGAACTCACCCGCCAGTACTCCTCACCAAGACGTGAACTCACCCAACAGTACTCCTCACCAAGACATGAACTCACCCGCCAGTACTCCTCACCATGACATAAACTCACCCGCCAGTATTCCTCACCATGACATCAACAAACCTGCCAGAACTCCTCACCATGACATAAACACACCCACCAGTACTCCTCACCATGACATCAACAAACCTGCCAGAACTCCTCACCATGACATAAACACACCCACCAGTACTCCTCACCATGACATCAACAAACCTGCCAGAACTCCTCACCAAGACATGAACTCACCCGCCAGTACTCCTCACCATGACATGAACTCACCCGCCAGTACTCCTCACCATGACATGAACACACCCGCCAGTACTCCTCACCATGACATGAACACACCCACTCACCAGTACTCCTCACCATGAACACTCATGAACTCCCCGCCAGTACTCCTCACCATGACATGAACACACCCACCAGTACTCCTCACCATGACATGAACACACCCGCCAGTACTCCTCACCATGACATGAACACACCCACCAGTACTCCTCACCATGACATGAACACACCCACCAGTACTCCTCACCAAGACATGAACAACTCACCTGCCAGTACTCCTCACCATGACATGAACACACCCACCAGTACTCCTCACCATGACATGAACACACCTGCCAGTACTCCTCACCATGACATGAACACACCTGCCTGTACTCCTCACCATGACATGAACTCACCTGCCAGAACTCCTCACCATGACATGAACTCACCCACCAGTACTCCTCACCATGACATGAACTCACCCGCCAGTACTCCTCACCATGACATGAACTCACCCACCAGTACTAATCACCAAGACATGAACACAACCGCCAGTACTCCTCACCATGACATGAACTCACACGCTCACCCGTCAGTACTCCACACCATGACATGAACTCACCTACCAGTACTCCACACCATGACATGAACTCACCTGCCAGTACTCCTCACCATGACATGAACTCACCTACCAGTACTCCACACCATGACATGAACTCACCCACCAGTACTCCTCACCATGACATGAACTCACCCACCAGTACTCACCATGACATGAACTCACCTACCAGTACTCCACACCATGACATGAACTCACCCGCCAGTACTCCACACCATGACATGAACTCACCCAACAGTACTACCTCACCATGACATGAACACACCCAACAGTACTCCTCACCAAGACATGAACTCACCAGTACTCCTCACCAGTACTCACCCAACAGTCATCACCAAGACATGAACTCACCCGCCAGTACTCCTCACCAAGACATGAACTCACCCTGCCAGTACTCCTCACCAAGACGTGAACTCACCCAACAGTACTCCTCACCAAGACATGAACTCACCCTCACCAGTACTCCTCACCATGACATGAACTCACCCTCACCAGTACTCCTCACCATGACATCAACAAACCTGCCAGTGCTCCTCACCATGACATGAACACACCCACCAGTACTCCTCACCATGACATGAACACACCTGCCAGTAACTCCTCACCATGACATGAACACACCCACCAGTACTCCTCACCATGACATGAACAAACCTGCCAGTACTCCTCACCAAGACATGAACTCACCATGACCAGTACTCTCTCACCATGACATGAACACACCCACCAGTACTCCTCACCAAGACATGAACACACCTGCCAGTACTCCTCACCATGACATAAACACACCCACCAGTACTCCTCACCATGACATGAACTCACCCACCAGTACTCCTCACCATGACATGAACACACCCACCAGTACTCCTCACCATGACATGAACACACCCACCAGTACTCCTCACCATGACATGAACACACCCACCAGTACTCCTCACCATGACATGAACTCACCCGCCAGTACTCCTCACCATGACATGAACACACCCACCAGTACTCCTCACCATGACATGAACACACCCACCAGTACTCCTCACCATGACATGAACACACCTGCCAGTACTCCTCACCATGACATAAACACACCTACCAGTACTCCACACCATGACATGAACTCACCCACCAGTACTCCTCACCATGACATGAACACACCCAACAGTACTCCTCACCATGACATGAACTCACCTACCAGTACTCCTCACCATGACATGAACTCACCCACCAGTACTCCACACCATGACATGAACTCACCCAACAGTACTACCTCACCATGACATGAACACACCCAACAGTACTCCTCACCAAGACATGAACACACCTACCAGTACTCCTCACCAAGACATGAACTCACCCACCAGTACTCCTCACCAAGACATGAACTCACCCGCCAGTACTCCTCACCATGACATGAACTCACCTGCCAGTACTCCTCACCATGACATGAACTCACCCACCAGTACTCCTCACCATGAAATGAACTCACCCGCCAGTACTCCTCACCATGACATCAACTCCCCCGCCAGTACTCCTCACCAAGAAATGAACTCCCCACACCAGTACTCACCATGACTCCTCACCATGACATGAACTCACCCGCCAGTACTCCTCACCATGACTCCTCACTCATGACATGAACTCACCCACCAGTACTCCTCACCATAACATGAACTCCCCCGCCAGTACTCCTCACCATGACATGAACTCACCCACCAGTACTCCTCACCATGACATGAACTCACCCATCAGTACTCCTCACCAAGACATGAACACACCCGCCAGTACTCCTCACCATGACATGAACACAACCACCAGTACTCCTCACCATGACATGAACTCACCCGCCAGTACTCCTCACCATGACATGAACACATCTGCCAGTACTCCTCACCAAGACATGAACTCACCCGCCAGTACTCCTCACCATGACATGAACACACCCACCAGTACTCCTCACCATGACATGAACACACCCACCAGTACTCCTCACCATGACATGAACACACCTGCCAGTACTCCTCACCATGACATGAACTCACCCACCAGTACTCCTCACCATGACATGAACTCACCCACCCAGTACTCCTCACCAAGACGGCCATGAACTCACCCACCAGTACTCCTCACCAAGACATGAACACAACCACCAGTACTCCTCACCATGACATGAACTCACCCACCAGTACTCCTCACCATGACATGAACTCACCTGCCAGTACTCCTCACCATGACATGAACTCACCCACCAGTACTCCTCACCATGACATGAACACACCCAACAGTACTCCTCACCATGACATGAACTCACCCACCAGTACTCCTCACCATGACATGAACTCACCACCAGTACTCCTCACCATGACATGAACTCACCTAACCAGTACTCCTCACCATGACATGAACACACCTGCCAGTACTCCTCACCATGACATGAACTCACCCTACCAGTACTCCTCACCATGACATCACATGAACTCACCCGCCAGTACTCCTCACCATGACATGAACACACCCACCAGTACTCCTCACCATGACATGAACACACCCAACAGTACTCCTCACCATGACATGAACTCACCCGCCAGTACTCCTCACCATGACATGAACTCACCCAACAGTACTCCTCACCATGACATGAACACACCTGCCAGTACTCCTCACCATGACATGAACTCACCTACCAGTACTCCTCACCATGACATGAACTCACCCACCAGTACTCCTCACCATGACATGAACTCACCTGCCAACTCCTCCAGTACTCCTCACCATGACATGAACTCACCTGCCAGTACTCCTCACCATGACATGAACTCACCCACCAGTACTCCTCACCATGACATGAACTCACCTGCCAGTACTCCTCACCATGACATGAACTCACCCACCAGTACTCCTCACCATGACATGAACTCACCCGCCAGTACTCCTCACCATGACATGAACTCACCTACCAGTACTCCTCACCATGACATGAACACACCTGCCAGTACTCCTCACCATGACATGAACTCACCCACCAGTACTCCTCACCATGACATGAACTCACCTGCCAGTACTCCTCACCATGACATGAACTCACCCACCAGTACTCCTCACCATGACATGAACTCACCCAACCAGTACTCCTCACCATGACATGAACACCACCTGCTCAGTACTCCTCACCAAGACATGAACACACCTCACCAGTACTCCTCACCATGACATGAACTCACCCAGCCAGTACTCCTCACCATGACATGAACACACCCACCAGTACTCCTCACCATGACATGAACTCACCCCAGTGCTCCTCACCATGACATCTCACCAAGACACCATGACATGAACTCACCTGCCAGTACTCCTCACCATGACATGAACACACCCACCAGTACTTGCTCCTCAGACATGAACTCCTCCAGTGCTCATGACATAAACACACCTACCAGTACTCCTCACCATGACATGAACAAACCCACCAGTGCCACCATGACATGAACTCACTCAGTCCTCCAGTACTCCTCACCACACATGAACACACCCGCCAGTACTCCTCACCATGACATGAACACACCTGCCAGTAACTCCTCACCATGACATGAACTCACCCACCAGTACTCCTCACCATGACATGAACACACCCACCAGTACTCCTCACCATGACATGAACACACACCCCACCAGTACTCCTCACCATGACATGAACACACCTGCCAGTACTCCTCACCATGACATGACCATGACATGAACACTCCTCACCAGTACTCCTCACCATGACTCCTGACCACAACTCACCCGCCAGTACTCCTCACCATGACATGAACACACCCACCAGTACTCCTCACCATGACATGAACACACCTGCAGTGCTCCTCACCATGACATGAACTCACCCACCAGTACTCCTCACCATGACATGAACTCACCCACCAGTGCTCCTCACCATGACATGAACACACCCACCAGTACTCCTCACCATGACATGAACACACCTGCCAGTACTCCTCACCATGACATGAACTCACCTGCCAGTACTCCTCACCATGACATGAACTCACCTGCACCAGTACTCCTCACCATGACATGAACACACCCACCAGTACTCCTCACCATGACATGAACTCACCTGCCAGTACTCCTCACCATGACATGAACTCACCCACCAGTACTCCTCACCATGACATGAACTCACCCACCAGTACTCCTCACCATGACATGAACACACCCACCCAGTACTCCTCACCATGACATGAACTCACCTACCAGTACTCCTCACCATGACATGAACTCACCCACCAGTACTCCTCACCATGACATGAACTCACCACCAGTACTCCTCACCATGACATGAACTCACCCACCAGTACTCCTCACCATGACATGAACTCACCTACCAGTACTCCTCACCATGACATGAACTCACCCACCCAGTACTCCTCACCATGACATGAACTCACCCGCCAGTACTCCTCACCATGACATGAACTCACTCCACCAGTACTCCTCACCATGACATGAACTCACCCTGCCAGTACTCCTCACCATGACATGAACTCACCTGCCAGTACTCCTCACCATGACATGAACTCACCCACCAGTACTCCTCACCATGACATGAACACACCTCCCTTGCCAGTACTCACCATGACATGAACTCACTCACCAGTACTCCTCACCATGACATGAACTCACCCACCAGTACTCCTCACCATGACATGAACTCACCCGCCAGTACTCCTCACCATGACATGAACTCACCCACCAGTACTCCTCACCATGACATGAACTCACCCAATAGTACCTCACCATGTGAACTCACCCGCCAGTACTCCTCACCATGACATGAACTCACCCACCAGTACTCCTCACCATGACATGAACTCACCCACCAGTACTCCTCACCATGACATGAACTCACCCACCAGTACTCCTCACCATGACATGAACACACCCACCAGTACTCCTCACCAAGACATGAACACACCTGCCAGTACTCCTCACCATGACATGAACTCACCTGCCAGTACTCCTCACCATGACATGAACTCACCTGCCAGTACTCCTCACCATGACATGAACTCACCCACCAGTACTCCTCACCATGACATGAACACACCTGCCAGTACTCCTCACCATGACATGAACTCACCCACCAGTACTCCTCACCATGACATGAACTCCCCCGCCAGTACTCCTCACCATGACATGAACTCACCCCAGTACCAGTACTCCTCACCATGACATGAACACACCTGCCAGTACTCCTCACCATGACATGAACTCACCTACCAGTACTCCTCACCATGACATGAACTCACCCACCAGTACTCCTCACCATGACATGAACACACCCACCAGTACTCCTCACCAAGACATGAACTCACCCAAGATAGTACTACTCTCACCATGACACCATGACATGAACACACCCGCCAGTACTCCTCACCATGACATGAACTCACCCACCAGTACTCCTCACCATGACATGAACACACCTGCCAGTACTCCTCACCATGACATGAACTCACCCACCAGTACTCCTCACCATGACATGAACTCACCCACCAGTACTCCTCACCATGACATGAACACCCCAGTACTCCTCACCATGCCAAGTACTCCTCACCATGACATGAACACACCACAGTACTCCTCACCATGACATGAACTCACCCGCCAGTACTCCTCACCATGACATGAACTCACCCGCCAGTACTCCTCACCATGACATGAACTCACCCGCCAGTACTCCTCACCATGACATGAACTCACCTCCAGCCAGTACTCCTCACCATGACATGAACACACCCACCAGTACTCCTCACCATGACATGAACTCACCCGCCAGTACTCCTCACCATGACATGAACTCACCTACCAGTACTCCACACCATGACATGAACTCACCCACCAGTACTCCACCCATGACATGAACTCACCCACCAGTACTCCTCACCATGACATGAACACACACCCACCAGTACTCCTCACCATGACATGAACTCACCTACCAGTACCACCATGACTGAACTCACCAAGTACTCCTCACCATGACATGAACTCACCCACCAGTACTCCTCACCATGACATGAACTCACCCACCAGTACTCCTCACCATGACATGAACACAACTCCCCCTGCCAGTACTCCTCACCATAACATGAACTCCCCTACCAGTACTCCTCACCATGACATGAACTCACCCACATGACATACTCCTCACCATGACATGAACTCACCTACCAGTACTCCTCACCATGACATGAACTCCCCATGCCAGTACTCCACCAAGACATGAACTCAACTCCCCGCCAGTACTCCTCACCATAACATGAACTCCCCCCCAGTACTCCTCACCATGACATGAACTCACCCGCCAGTACTCCTCACCATGACATGAACTCACCCACCAGTACTCCTCACCATGACATGAACTCACCCACCAGTACTCCTCACCAAGACATGAACACACCCACCAGTACTCCTCACCATGACATGAACTCACCCACCAGTACTCCTCACCAAGACATGAACTCACCCACCAGTACTCCTCACCATGACATGAACACACCCACCAGTACTCCTCACCAAGACATGAACACACCCGCCAGTACTCCTCACCAAGACGTGAACTCACCCGCCAGTACTCCTCACCAAGACGTGAACTCACCCGCCAGTACTCCTCACCAAGACGTGAACTCACCCAACAGTACTCCTCACCAAGACATGAACTCACCCACCAGTACTCCTCACCATGACATCAACAAACCTGCCAGAACTCCTCACCATGACATGAACACACCTGCCTGTACTCCTCACCATGACATAAACACACCTGCCTGTACTCCTCACCATGACATAAACACACCCACCAGTACTCCTCACCATGACATCAACAAACCTGCCAGAACTCCTCACCATGACATAAACACACCTGCCTGTACTCCTCACCATGACATAAACACACCTGCCTGTACTCCTCACCATGACATAAACACACCCACCAGTACTCCTCACCATGACATCAACAAACCTGCCAGAACTCCTCACCATGACATAAACACACCCACCAGTACTCCTCACCATGACATCAACAAACCTGCCAGAACTCCTCACCATGACATAAACACACCCACCAGTACTCCTCACCATGACATCAACAAACCTGCCAGAACTCCTCACCAAGACATGAACTCACCCGCCAGTACTCGTCACCATGACATGAACACACCCACCAGTACTCCTCACCAAGACATGAACACACCCGCCAGTACTCCTCACCATGACATAAACACACCCACCAGTACTCCTCACCATGACATGAACTCACCCGCCAGTACTCCTCACCATGACATGAACACACCCGCCAGTACTCCTCACCATGATATGAACACACCCGCCAGTACTCCTCACCATGACATGAACTCACCCACCAGTACTCCTCACCATGACATGAACACACCCACCAGTACTCCTCACCAAGACATCAACAAACCTGCCAGAACTCCTCACCATGACATGAACACACCTGCCAGTACTCCTCACCAAGACGTGAACTCACCTACCAGAACTCCTCACCATGACATGAACACACCCACCAGAACTCCTCACCATGACATAAACACACCCACCAGTACTCCTCACCAAGACATCAACAAACCTGCCAGAACTCCTCACCATGACATGAACACACCTGCCAGTACTCCTCACCATGACATAAACACACCTGCCTGTACTCCTCACCATGACATGAACTCACCTGCCAGAACTCCTCACCATGACATGAACTCACCCACCAGTACTCCTCACCATGACATGAACTCACCCGCCAGTACTCCTCACCAAGACATGAATTCACCCACCAGTACTAATCACCAAGACATGAACACAACCGCCAGTACTCCTCACCATGACATGAACTCACCCGCCAGTACTCCTCACCATGACATGAACTCACCCACCAGTACTCCTCACCATGACATGAACTCACCCACCAGTACTCCTCACCATGACATGAACTCACCTGCCAGTACTCCTCACCATGACATGAACTCACCCACCAGTACTCCTCACCATGACATGAACTCACCCACCAGTACTCCTCACCATGACATGAACTCACCCACCAGTACTCCTCACCATGACATGAACTCACCCACCAGTACTCCTCACCATGACATGAACTCACCCAACAGTACTCCTCACCAAGACATGAACACACCTACCAGTACTCCTCACCATGACATGAACTCACCCACCAGTACTCCTCACCAAGACATGAACTCACCCGCCAGTACTCCTCACCATGACATGAACTCACCCACCAGTACTCCTCACCAAGACATGAACACACCCACCAGTACTCCTCACCAAGACATGAACTCACCCACCAGTACTCCTCACCAAGACATGAACTCACCCGCCAGTACTCCTCACCAAGACATGAACTCACCCACCAGTACTCCTCACCATGACATGAACTCACCCACCAGTACTCCTCACCATGACATGAACTCACCTGCCAGTACTCCTCACCATGACATGAACACACCTGCCAGTACTCCTCACCATGACATGAACACACCCACCAGTACTCCTCACCATGACATGAACACACCCACCAGTACTCCTCACCATGACATGAACTCACCCACCAGTACTCCTCACCATGAGACATGAACACACCCCTGCCAGTACTCCTCACCATGACATGAACACACCTACCAGTACTCCTCACCATGACATGAACACACCCACCAGTACTCCTCACCATGACATGAACAAACCTGCCAGTACTCCTCACCATGACATGAACACACCCACCAGTACTCCTCACCATGACATGAACACACCTGCCAGTACTCCTCACCATGACATGAACACACCCACCAGTACTCCTCACCATGACATGAACTCACCCTGCCAGTACTCCTCACCAAGACATGAACTCACCCACCAGTACTCCTCACCATGACATGAACACACCCACCAGTACTCCTCACCAAGACATGAACACACCCACCAGTACTCCTCACCATGACATGAACACACCCACCAGTACTCCTCACCATGACATGAACTCACCCACCAGTACTCCTCACCATGACATGAACACACCCGCCAGTACTCCTCACCATGACATGAACACACCCACCAGTACTCCTCACCATGACATGAACTCACCCACCAGTACTCCTCACCATGACATGAACACACCCACCAGTACTCCTCACCAAGACATGAACACACCTGCCAGTACTCCTCACCATGACATGAACACACCCACCAGTACTCCTCACCAAGACATGAACTCACCTACCAGTACTCCTCACCATGACATGAACACACCCACCAGTACTCCTCACCATGACATGAACACACCCACCAGTACTCCTCACCATGACATGAACTCACCCACCAGTACTCCTCACCATGACATGAACACACCTGCCAGTACTCCTCACCATGACATGAACACACCTGCCAGTACTCCTCACCATGACATGAACTCACCTGCCAGTACTCCTCACCATGACATGAACTCACCCACCAGTACTCCTCACCATGACATGAACTCACCCACCAGTACTCCTCACCATGACATGAACTCACCCACCAGTACTCCTCACCAAGACATGAACACACCCACCAGTACTCCTCACCATGACATGAACTCACCCACCAGTACTCCTCACCATGACATGAACTCACCTCACCAGTACTCCTCACCATGACATGAACTCACACCAGTACTCCTCACCATGACATGAACAACACACCTTACCAGTACTCCTCACCATGACATGAACACACCTGCCAGTACTCCTCTCACCATGACATGAACTCACACATGAACTGCCACCAGTACTCCTCACCATGACATGAACTCACCTGCCAGTACTCCTCACCATGACATGAACACACCCACCAGTACTCCTCACCATGACATGAACTCACCCACCAGTACTCCTCACCAAGACATGAACTCACCTGCCAGTACTCCTCACCATGACATGAACTCACCTGCCAGTACTCCTCACCATGACATGAACACACCTGCCTGTACTCCTCACCATGACATGAACTCACCTGCCAGTACTCCTCACCATGACATGAACTCACCCACCAGTACTCCTCACCATGACATGAACTCACCCGCCAGTACTCCTCACCATGACATGAACTCACCCACCAGTACTCCTCACCATGACATGAACACACCCAGTACTCACCATGACATGACTCACCAGTACTCCTCACCATGACATGAACTCACCCGCCAGTACTCCTCACCATGACATGAACTCACCTACCAGTACTCCACACCATGACATGAACTCACCTGCCAGTACTCCTCACCATGACATGAACACACCTACCAGTACTCCTCACCATGACATGAACACACCCACCAGTACTCCTCACCATGACATGAACTCACCCACCAGTACTCCTCACCATGACATGAACACACCTGCCAGTACTCCTCACCATGACATGAACTCACCCACCAGTACTCCTCACCATGACATGAACTCACCCACCAGTACTCCTCACCAAGACATGAACTCACCCACCAGTACTCCTCACCAAGACATGAACTCACCCACCAGTACTCCTCACCATGACATGAACTCACCCGACCAGTACTCCTCACCATGACATGAACACACCCACCAGTACTCCTCACCATGACATGAACACACCCACCAGTACTCCTCACCATGACATGAACTCACCTACCAGTACTCCTCACCATGACATGAACTCACCCGCCAGTACTCCTCACCAAGACATGAACACACCCACCAGTACTCCTCACCATGACATGAACACACCTGCCAGTACTCCTCACCATGACATGAACACACCTACCAGTACTCCTCACCATGACCACCCACCAGTACTCCTCACCATGACATGAACTCACCCACCAGTACTCCTCACCATGACATGAACACACCCACCAGTACTCCTCACCATGACATGAACACACCTGCCAGTACTCCTCACCAAGACATGAACTCACCCGCCAGTACTCCTCACCAAAGCATGAACTCACCCGCCAGTACTCCTCACCAAGACATGAACACACCCGCCAGTACTAATCACCATGACCTGACCTCACCTTCCAGAACTCCACACCATGACCTGACCTCACCTCCAGAACTCCACACCATGACCTGACCTCACCTCCAGAACTCCACACCATGACCTGACCTCACCTTCCAGAACTCCACACCATGACCTGACCTCACCTTCCAGAACTCCACACCATGACCTGACCTCACCTTCCAGATCTACTCACCATGACCTGAAATCACCTTCCAGAACTCCACACCATGACATGAACTCACCTGCCAGAACTCGACACACTTCTCCATGACAGGGTAGGAGGGAAAGAACACCAACAGTCCATTTGGCACTACCCGTGCAAAGTTGACTGAAAAATGCAGAAGATTTCACTAATTACAAGTTCTCACATCAACAATTACTTCTTCTGACAACAAACTCAACTCTCTCTCTGTGACAGCCAATCTCTCAAAACGAGCACCTACTGGAAAACAACACAACACACATAGGGCAGACATTAGAGAAAGGGTACAGTCACTGGCACATTGATAAATAAGCATTGTCACTAAGGTGACATAATCCCCCACCGCAAATTATCAAATCAAACTTAAAGAGTAATGAAAGTGAAGGTCGTAATTTAAGATGAAGTTAAATGTAAACAAAAACATGACTCGCTGACAAGCTTAACATGCAGCTTAACATGCTGAAATCTTAAGAGTGTCGCCATAACGTTGAAAATTAGGTGAAGGTCACCAAAATCGACTGGGCCCTGCGCCTTCCCTAGATAAAGCTTGGTGTTGAATATGAAGAAAATCCAGTGAACAGTTCTTGAGATATCTTGCTGACAAGGGTAAAACGTTACAGTCCCTTTGTGACCTTGAAATGAAGGGCAAGGTCACCAAACCTGACTGGGACCTTTCTTTTACTGTGATGAACCTAGGTACCAAATATGAAAGAATCCAGTCAACGGTTCTTAAGATATTCCAATTTGTACGTAAGTACGGACAGACGGAGCCTAATACTATATCCCCCGCTTCGCGCTAAACGCGCGGCGGGGGATAATAACAAGCAATTGAAAGGACACCAAAGCAGAACACTTAAGGACTTTATTGAAAACAGGGAGGCTGATCTATTTGTGGAAATTGCCTTTGCCCTGCTGTTTGCAGTCTGTTACCAGGAGACAGTGGCACATCATACTCTGAGTGGGGTTCAGCACTTCAGAATATCAGAAAGCAAATATCAACCCTTCTTTTAACTATTATCTGCACGATATTATTGACTAATGAACAGTAAATAGTAACTGTCACACCATCTGTTCACGGGTACAACATTTATAAATCTATATCATGTTTATCAAGTTTAGATCAGGACTAAGAACCACAAATGAAGATCACGTGATGTTTGCTGGTCATTATCTAAGCTAACACCACATGACAGTTGAGTACTGACCTGTGCTTTAACACCGGCTGACTGAGTTTGGTTTAACGCCGCTTTTAGCAATATTCCAGCAATATCACGGTGGGGGGAAACCAGAAATTGGCTTCACACATTGTACCCATGTGGGTATTCAAACCCGGGTCTTCGGCGTGACGAGCCAACGCTTTAACCACTAGGCTACCCCACTGCCCCCTGCGCATTAACAAAAAGGCTTGTGACAGTTTTCTATGAATGCAATGCTATTTCAGACTTCATCAGAAACACACAATACTCAAAGTGGTTATTATTTTTCGCCAATGCTGATGTGAAATAACTAAACAATGAGGATTCCCCCTTTACACAGTAGATCCATAATAAATTGCAAAGGGGAATTACTTCAACCACGACAAGGTTTACCATGTTTACAATACAGCTGACTGTGAAGTGTGAGGAGAAGTCGAAATCTGACATAGTGGTGAGCAGGCCTTTATACTCTTGTACATGTCACGCTATTGATTTTACATTCAATCATATCCACATATTTTTTACCCATACATACATCAATACGCTCCTTATCTGGAGCAATGCTTGTGGCACCGGCATTACTTACATACAGCATTTCCTAGAGAGGTCTGGTAGGAGGCAGTGAACCTGTGGACAGAAGACAAGTGCTAATGCAAACTGGATACTATTCAGCTACAGCTTAGCAAAACGAAGCAAAGGTAACAAAGTAGGATGTTTAATGTGTTTAGTTACTGTGTCAATCAAGGCAGAAGGCCAGCAAGTTAACTTCTCATATGCATACCTGTTGTTGTAGCTGGAATTGAGAATGGAGTTGTCCGGGCCCCGGCTGATAACGCTGATGAACACCTGCTCCTTCTCTATCACATGAGGGTTCTCCAGACAGACATCAAATGGGCTGTAACAGTACATACAATGGGCTGTAACACAGTAGCTAGAACATACAGAGGGCTGTAACACAGTAGCTAGGACATACAGGGGGCTGTAACTCAGTAGCTAGGACATACAGGGGGCTGTAACTATCAACAGGTCCCTGTACAGAACAGTTTACAGTATCAACAGGTCCCTGTACAACAGTTTCAGTATCAACAGGTCTCTGTACAACAGTTACAGTATCAACAGGTCTCTGTACAACAGTTACAGTATCAACAGGTCCCTGTACAACAGTTTCAGTATCAACAGGTCTCTGTACAACAGTTTCAGTATCAACAGGTCTCTGTACAATGCAGTTACAGTATCAACAGGTCCCTGTACAACAGTTTCAGTATCAACAGGTCTCTGTACAGCAGTTTTCAGTATCAACAGGTCTCTGTACAACAGTTACAGTATCAACAGGTCCCTGTACAACATCAACAACAGGTCTCTGTACAGCAGTTTCAGTATCAACAGAGTCCCTGTACAACAGTTACAGTATCAACAGGTCTCTGTACAACAGTTACAGTATCAACAGGTCTCTGTACAACAGTTTCAGTATCAACAGGTCCCTGTACAACAGTTTCAGTATCAACAGGTCCCTGTACAACAGTTTCAGTATCAACAGGTCCCTGTACAACAGTTACAGTATCGACAAGTCCCTGTACAACAGTTTCAGTATCAACAGGTCTCTGTACAACAGTTTCAGTATCAACAGGTCTCTGTACAACAGTTTCAGTATCAACAGGTCCCTGTACAACAGTTACAGTATCAACAGGTCCCTGTACAACAGTTACAGTATCGACAGGTCTCTGTACAACAGTTACAGTATCAACAGGTCCCTGTACAACAGTTTCAGTATCAACAGGTCTCTGTACAACAGTTTCAGTATCAACAGGTCTCTGTACAACAGTTTCAGTATCAACAGGTCTCTGTACAACAGTTTCAGTATCAACAGGTCTCTGTACAACAGTTTCAGTATCAACAGGTCCCTGTACAACAGTTACAGTATCAACAGGTCTCTGTACAACAGTTTCAGTATCAACAGGTCAGTATCAACAGGTCCCTGTACAACAGTTACAGTATCAACAGGTCCCTGTACAACAGTTACAACAGGTCCCTGTACAACAGTTACAGTATCGACAGGTCTCTGTACAACAGTTTCAGTATCAACAGGTCCCTGTACAACAGTTACAGTATCAACAGGTCTCTGTACAACAGTTTCAGTATCAACAGGTCTCTGTACAACAGTTTCAGTATCAACAGGTCTCTGTACAACAGTTTCAGTATCAACAGGTCTCTGTACAACAGTTTCAGTATCGACAGGTCCCTGTACAACAGTTTCATCAAGAGAAGTCAAAAGTCCCTATGGGTCAGTTAAAGGTCAATCGAGTTTTGGTCATTCAGGTAAAATTCCAGGGACTTAAGAGACATGAAGACAATAGGCATGTATAAACCAGTATGCATGTAATTGAAAACGAAACAAACTCAATCACAAGACATAGCGCTTTTTCTAGGATGTTTTCCACCCTTAATACATCTTCTGAGATAGGGCCGCCTATATTCAACAGACTCCAACAGCTCTTATATTTCTTTGACAAAGAGACCGCCTCCGTGGTGTAGTGGTTAGTAGTGTTGGGAATTGGTTAAAATCTCATAATTGATGATTGGTTCAATATAATCGATCAATCATCGAAAATAATTGGTTGGCGTTTTTTATCAAATTTTCTTGGTTATGTTTGTTAATGCACAAGAAAAAGCTAAAGAAAAACAAGTTGTTCTTTTCGAGTTTTTGCAAATTGCACAAAATGCATTTACAAATATGACTAGTATGTCAGGAACATAAATTCCTGGAATCTTAAGATAAATTCAATCCTGACTTGGAACGAAGCTTGTAGTGCTTATGAAATGTAACAGAAAAAACAACCTTTGTGAAAAAATATTGTTACAGCAAAAGTGTTCCAAAATTGTTTGTGTTCGATTATTAGAGAACAAGATCAATTGCTTGGTCGCTTAGTCATTACGCACCAATCTTCGATTATTTCAATTAATCGGACCACCACTAGTGGTTAGAGCATCCACCCAGAGAGGAAGATCGCAGGGGTTCAATCCCCGACCGCGTCATACCAAAAGGCGGCAAAATATGGGTACTTGTTGGCCCCTGCCTGGCGCTCGGCATTAAGGGGTACAACAAGGACTGGTCAGCTCGGAGTCAGTATAATGTGTCTGAGTGGGGTATTCATGCTTCACTGCGGCATGGTATCTCAGTTGGCTAGCACTATAAAACCAGCTTAAGTCTGGGCTAGTACACGCAGTCGCACATACACATACACACGCATGCACGTCGTCATATGAGCGAAATATTCTCAAGCACGATGTTAAACCCAATTTCACCTCACCTCACCTTTGACAAGGAAAGTATTCATACATGGTGAACAATGAAGTCAAAACCTGGGCCCTGGATGCAAATTATTTAAATATTGTTTTCTATTGTTCCGTGTCTGCACAGTCCCTGTCCATGCTGTATCGCCTTCCAGATTGACCATCGCTTCAACCTTTCTTAGCACCATCACCCAACACTGCATTAAACTGTTTCACAGAGGTGCAGTGACCAACAAGAACTAAGGTTATTACCATCATTGTTGAGATAGGCCACAACCTTCTCCAGGACATCCAACAGGTAACTTCTGGTTTCAAATGTGATGTTCACCTGGGCTAGCAGCTCAAACATGAACCTGTAACATGAGAACACACCTGATGTAACAAGGACACGACTGTAACATGTAGAACACACCTGACATAACAAGGACACAACAGCAATAATTATATATATGACACAACTGCAGAATTAGGACACAACTACTTGTTTGTTGTTGAATGCAAACTTAGCTATTTGACAACCCAGTGATTGACATCATGAGCACCAAGCTAGGCAGTAGGGATATTAATGACATGCTGTAACTAAGTAAGCGAGCTTTGACCAAATCAATCCTGTCAAACATAGTGTGCTGGGAAAATGCAGAAACACAACTGTAATATAAAGGACACAACTGCTGAAATATGACAAGAACACAACTGCTTTCGAAATATGTAGGCCACAACTGCTGAAATATGTAGAACACAACTGTATCATCAAAGGACACAACTGCTGAAATATGTAGAACACAACTGTTAATATAGGACAATAACAGTTGAAAGGACTAGAGTAATAACTGTTAAAATATGTAGAACACAACTGCTGAAATATGCTAGGAACACAACTGTTACATGTAGGGACACGAACTGCTGAAATATGTAGAAATCACAACTGTTTTACATGTAGGGACACAACTGCTGGAAATATGTAGAACACAACTGTTACATATAGGACAATAAACTGCTGAAATATGTAGAACACAACTATTACATGTAGGACACAACTGCTGAAATATGTAGAACACAACTGTTACATGTAGGACACAACTGCTGAAATATGTAGAACACAACTGTTACATGTAGGACAATAAACTGCTGCAGGAAAGTGTCAGAACACAAACATAGCACCACTGCTGAAATATGTAGAAAACGGCTGTTTGCATGTAAGTGACACAACTGTTACATGTAGACACCCAACTGCTGAAATATGTAGAACACAACTGTTACAAATAGGACACAACTGCTGAAATATGTAGAACACAACTGTTACATCGTAATACTCATTATAATAGGTAATACACAACAGCTATAACATGTGGATTGTCACTTTCTTAACATAAGGTTGAGCGTGTTCACTGTAGTGCAAAGAACCAAACCAATATGCTCACTGTACAACAGTTTCAGTATCAACAGGTCCCTGTACAACAGTTACGAGTATCAACAGGTCCCTGTACAACAGTTTCGTATCGGTCTCGGTCCCTGTACAACAGTTTCAGTATCAACAGGTCTCTGTACAACAGTTTCAGTATCAACACAGGTCCCTGTACAACAGTTTCAGTATCAACAGGTCCCTGTACAACAGTTTCAGTATCAACAGGTCTCTGTACAACAGTTACAGTATCGACAGGTCTCTGTACAACAGTTACAGTATCAACAGGTCTCTGTACAACAGTTTCAGTATCAACAGGTCTCTGTACAACAGTTTCAGTATCAACAGGTCTGTGCGCTCTGAAACAACAGTTACAATAGTCAACCAGGTCTCTGTACAACAGTTTCAGTATCAACAGGTCCCTGTACAACAGTTTCAGTATCAACAGGTCCCTGTACAACAGTTTCAGTATCAACAGGTCTCTGTACAACAGTTTCAGTATCAACAGGTCTCTGTACAACAGTTTCAGTATCAACAGGTCTCTGTACAACAGTTACAGTATCAACAGGTCCCTGTACAACAGTTTCAGTATCAACAGGTCTCTGTACAATAGTTACAGTATCGACAAGTCCCTGTACAACAGTTACAGTATCAACAGGTCCCTGTACAACAGTTTCAGTATCGACAGGTCCCTGTACAACAGTTTCAGTATCAACAGGTCTCTGTACAACAGTTTCAGTATCAACAGGTCCCTGTACAACAGTTTCAGTATCAACAGGTCCCTGTACAACAGTTTCAGTATCAACAGGTCTCTGTACAACAGTTACAGTATCAACAGGTCCCTCCTGTAACAACAGTTTCAGTATCAACAGGTCTCTGTACAACAGTTTTCAGTATCAACGGGTCTCTGTACAACAGTTACAGTATCAACAGGTCTCTGTACAACAGTTTCAGTATCAACAGGTCCTCCTGTACAACAGTTACAGTATCAACAGGTCCCTGTACAACAGTTTCGAGTATCAACAGGTCTCTGTACAGTCAGTTTCAGTTTCGTTTCCCAGTATCAACAGGTCCCTGTACAACAGTTTCAGTATCAACAGGTCCCTGTACAACCAGGTAACGGTTTCAGTATCAACAGGTCCCTGTACAACAGTTTCAGTATCAACAGGTCTCTGTACAACAGTTTCAGTATCAACAGGTCTCTGTACAACAGTTTCAGTATCAACAGGTCTCTGTACAACAGTTTCAGTATCGACAAGTCCCTGTACAACAGTTTCATCAAGAGAAGTCAAAAGTCCCTATGGGTCAGTTAAAGGTCAATCGAGTTTTGGTCATTCAGGTAAAATTCCAGGGACTTAAGAGACATGAAGACAATAGGCATGTATAAACCAGTATGCATGTAATTGAAAACGAAACAAACTCAATCACAAGACATAGCGCTTTTTCTAGGATGTTTTCCACCCTTAATACATCTTCTGAGATAGGGCCACCTATATTCAACAGACTCCAACAGCTCTTATATTTCTTTGACAAAGAGACCGCCTCCGTGGTGTAGTGGTTAGTAGTGTTGGGAATTGGTTAAAATCTCATAATTGATGATTGGTTCAATATAATCGATCAATCATCGAAAATAATTGGTTGGCGTTTTTTATCAAATTTTCTTGGTTATGTTTGTTAATGCACAAGAAATAAAGAAAAAACAAGTAGTTCTTTCGAGTTTTTTGCAAATTGCACAAAATGCATTTGCAAATATGACTAGTATGTCAGGAACATAAATTCCTGGAATCTTAAGATAAATTCAATCCTGACTTGGAACGAGCTTGTAGTGCTTATGAAATGTAACAGAAAAAACAATTTGTGAAAAATATTGTTACAGCAAAAAAGTGTTCCAAAATTGTTTGTGTTCGATTATTAGAGAACAAGATCGATTGCTTGGTCGTTTAGTCATTGCGACCAATCTTCGATTATTTCAATTAATCGGACCACCACTAGTGGTTAGAGCATCCACCCAGAGAGAGGAAGGTCGCGGGTTCGATCCCCGACCGCGTCATACCAAAAGACGTTAAAATATGGTACTTGTTGGCCCCTGCCTGGCGCTCGGCATTAAGGGGTACAACAAGGACTGGTCAGCTCGGAGTCAGTATAATGTGTCTGAGTGGGGTATTCATGCTTCACTGCGGCATGGTATCTCAGTTGGCTAGCACTATAAAACCAGCTTAAGTCTGGGCTAGTACACGCAGTCGCACATACACATACACACGCATGCACGTCGTCATATGAGCGAAATATTCTCAAGCACGATGTTAAACCCAATTTCACCTCACCTCACCTTTGACAAGGAAAGTATTCATACATGGTGAACAATGAAGTCAAAACCTGGGCCCTGGATGCAAATTATTTAAATATTGTTTTCTATTGTTCCGTGTCTGCACAGTCCCTGTCCATGCTGTATCGCCTTCCAGATTGACCATCGCTTCAACCTTTCTTAGCACCATCACCCAACACTGCATTAAACTGTTTCACAGAGGTGCAGTGACCAACAAGAACTAAGGTTATTACCATCATTGTTGAGATAGGCCACAACCTTCTCCAGGACATCCAACAGGTAACTTCTGGTTTCAAATGTGATGTTCACCTGGGCTAGCAGCTCAAACATGAACCTGTAACATGAGAACACACCTGATGTAACAAGGACACGACTGTAACATGTAGAACACACCTGACATAACAAGGACACAACAGCAATAATTATATATATGACACAACTGCAGAATTAGGACACAACTACTTGTTTGTTGTTGAATGCAAACTTAGCTATTTGACAACCCAGTGATTGACATCATGAGCACCAAGCTAGGCAGTAGGGATACAATGACATGCTGCAACTAAGTAAGCAGGCTTGACCACCCAATCCTGTCAAACATAGTGTGCTGGGAAAATGCAGAAACACAACTGTAATATAAAGGACACAACTGCTGAAATATGTAGAACACAACTGCTGAAATATGTAGGACACAACTGCTGAAATATGTAGAACACAACTGTAATATAAAGGACACAACTGCTGAAATATGTAGAACACAACTGTTACATGTAGGACACAACTGCTGAAATATGTAGAACACAACTGTTACATGTAGGACACAACTGCTGAAATATGTAGAACACAACTGTTACACGAACATATGTAAATATGAGACACAACTGTTACATGTAGGACACAACTGCTGAAATATGTAGAACACAACTGTTACATGTAGGACACAACTGCTGAAATATGTAGAACACAACTGTTACATGTAGGACACAACTGCTGAAATATGTAGAACACAACTATTACATGTAGGACACAACTGCTGAAATATGTAGAACACAACTGTTACATGTAGGACACAACTGCTGAAATATGTAGAACACAACTGTTACATGTAGGACACAACTGCTGAAATATGTAGAACACAACTGCTGAAATATGTAGAACACAACTGTTACATGTAGGACACAACTGTTACATGTAGGACACAACTGCTGAAATATGTAGAACACAACTGTTACAAATAGGACACAACTGCTGAAATATGTAGAACACAACTGTTACACGTAATACTATTATAATAGGTAATACACAACAGCTATAACATGTGGATTGTCACCTGTAACATAAGGTTGAACGTGTTCACTGTGGTACAAAACCAAACCAATATGCTCACTGTGACACAATTTGTGATAACCTTGACCTACATGCCTGGCTTGGTGAGACCTTGACCTCCACCTGGAATATGGATCTCATCTATTCTCTCCTCCAGTTGTCGTAGAGTTTCTGAAAAATAAAAGGTGCAAGTGTTTTGCAAAAAGTCACAATACATATGTCAAAAAGTCATAAATTATAATTGTCTTTGAACTAACATGATTCTCTTCAATTAACACTAAGGGT
Organism: Haliotis rubra; assembly: GCF_003918875.1. Taxonomy (NCBI): domain Eukaryota; kingdom Metazoa; phylum Mollusca; class Gastropoda; order Lepetellida; family Haliotidae; genus Haliotis; species Haliotis rubra. The sequence continues at coordinate 568,603 of NW_025765004.1, read as the reverse complement.
TCTTTCTTACATAATGCAAAAATATATAGCCAATAGACTTTCTTGACATGAATTTCTCATTTGAAAAGTCATACAGGTATAAGAAAAGGAAAAAACAGAACCTTCCAAGGATACATGCAGTAATGGCTGAGAAAGGTGAGGTGAGGTGAAATTGGGTTTAACGTCATTATTGAGAATATTTCGCTCATATGACGACGTGCATGCGTGTGTATGTGTATGTGTGGCTGCTTGTACTAGCCCAGACTTAAGCTGGTTTTATAGTGCTAGCCCACTGAGATACCATGCCGCAGTTAAGCATGAATGCCCCACTCAGACACATTATACTGACTCCGAGCCGACCAGTCCTTGTTGTACCCATTAATGCCGAGCGCCAGGCAGGGACCAACAAGTACCATATTTTAACGTCTTTTGGTATGACGCTGTTGGGGATCGAACCCGCGACCTACCGCTCTTCGGGCGGACGGCTCTAACCGGCTGAGCAAAGGACAAACAAGACATTTTAAAAAGGCTGTGAGGTTTCAGTGACAACAACCCACAACATAAACTTACTTGACAAGTATATACAAATTAAGTTATTTAAATCTTGTTACCCAAAGTTTAACACTGACCTTTCAGTTTCAAGACATCATCAAGATCAAAATCTGGTTCAACTGAAAGAGAAAACAAGTTTATTAGATCACAAAAAGATTGACCCTGGCAGCGGACACTCAAAACTTATACTGATAGGCAAAAGAAATGTTGTAAAATTGCTGACTACCTGCCAGTCAATAGACCTACCTGCAACTGACTACCTGCCAGTCAATAGACCTACCTGCAACTGACTACCTGCCAGTCAATAGACCTACCTGCAACTGACTACCTGCCAGTCAATAGACCTACCTGCAGCTGACTACCTGCCAGTCAATAGACCTACCTGCAACTGACTACCTGCCAGTCAATGAGAATAGACCTACCTGCAACTGACTACCTGCCAGCTACCTGCAACTGACACCTGCTCAATAGACCTACCTGCCTGCCCTGCCAGTCAATAGACCTACCTGCAACTGACTACCTGCCAGTCAATAGAACCTGCAGTCAATAGACTGACTACCTGCCAGCTACCTGCACTACCTGCCAGTCAATAGACTGACTACCTGCCAGTCAATAGAGCCTACCTGCACCTGACTACCTGCCAGTCAATAGACCTACCTGCAACTGACTACCTACCTGCAACTGCCAATAGACCTACCTGCAACTGACTACCTGCCAGTCAATAGAATCTACCTGCAACTGACTACCTGCCAGTCAATAGATCTACCTGCAGCTGACTACCTGCCAGTCAATAGACCTACCTGCAACTGACTACCTGCCAGTCAATAGACCTGCAACTGACTACCTGCCAGTCACCTGCAACTGACTACCTGCCAGTCAATAGATCTACCTGCAACTGACTACCTGCCAGTCAATAGACCTACCTGCAACTGACTACCTGCCAGTCAATAGACCTACCTGCAACTGACTACCTGCCAGTCAATAGATCTACCTGCAACTGACTACCTGCCAGTCAATAGACCTACCTGCAGCTGACTACCTGCCAGTCAATAGACCTACCTGCAACTGACTACCTGCCAATCACTTGATCCACTTGCAGCTGACTACCTGCCAGTCAATAGACCTACCTGCAACTGACTACCTGCCAGTCACTAGACCTACCTGCAGCTGACTACCTGCCAGTCAATAGCACCTGCAGCTGACTACCTGCCAGTCAATAGACCTACCTGCAGCTGACTACCTGCCAGTCAATAGAACTACCTGCAACTGACTACCTGCCAGTCAATAGACTGACCACCTGCAACTGACTACCTGCCAGTCAATAGAACTACCTGCAACTGACTACCTGCCAATCAATGATCCTACCTGCAGCTGACCCTGCAGCAATGACTACCTGCCACTACCTGCCAGTCAATAGACCTACCTGCAACTGACTACCTGCCAGTCAATAGACCTACCTGCAGCTGACTACCTGCCAGTCAATAGACCTACCTGCAGCTGACTACCTGCCAGTCAATAGACCCACCTGCAGCTGACTACCTGCCAGTCAATAGACCTACCTGCAACTGACTACCTGCCAGTCAATAGACCTACCTGCAGCTGACTACCTGCCAGTCAATAGACCTACCTGCAGCTGACTACCTGCCAGTCAATAGACCTACCTGCAACTGACTACCTGCCAGTCAATAGACCTACCTGCAACTGACTACCTGCAGCACTACCTGCCAGTCAATACCCAGTGCCAGTCAATAGACCTACCTGCAACTGACTACCTGCCAATGCCAGATCCACTTGCAGCTGACTACACTAGACCCTGCAGCTGACTACCTGCCAGTCAATAGACCTACCTGCAACTGACTACCTGCCAATCACTTGATCCACTTGCAGCTGACTACCTGCCAGTCCTACCTGCAGACTACCAGTCAATACCCGCCTACCTGCAACTGACTACCTGCCAGTCAATAGCTGACCTGCAACTGACTACCTGCCAATCAATAGATCCACTTGCAGCTGACTACCTGCCAGTCAATAGACCTACCTGCAACTGAGCTTACTTACCCGCCAGTAACTGACTACTGCCAGTCAATAGACCTACCTGCAACTGACTACCTGCCAATCACTTGATCCACTTGCAGCTGACTACCTGCCAGTCAATAGACCTACCTGCAACTGACTACCTGCCAGTCAATAGACCTACCTGCAACTGACCACCTGCCAATCACTTAATAGATCCACTGACTGCCAGTCAATAGACTCACCCAGTCAATAGACCTACCTGCAGCTGACTACCTGCCAGTCAATAGACCTACCTGCAACTGCCTCTCCCAGCTCCGACACCTGACTCTCACTCTGGCTTAGCTCCACAACCTTCTCCATGAGCCTTGTGGTCTCTTCCATGGCTGTGGCAATGTCCACTGAACTTAGATCAAAGGATGCACTCTCTTCACATATTCTTTCCTGCAGAAGAGGACAATGACATAGACATCAGATGTATATGTCACTTGAACTGTCAAACTGCAGTATTCAGTCAACAAAAAGTTTATATTATTAGTAAAACATAAAATTAATAAATGTTGGTAAAAGTGCTTAAAGAATTGCAAAAATGTGTGACCACACAATATGGATGCTTAGTCCAACAGTAGAACCCCTTGGAGATTAACACCTACTAAGATGCTGATGATCAGCATAAAGTCACCAGCAAATGACAGTACAATCTTCCACATAGTAATAGAGATGTTCTCAGTTCACATTTTGTTAGCTACAGAACCAGAAAGACTGTGGAGTAGCATCCTTTGGTGGTGTCCGAGTGTTCCAATGCATGGATCACTTACTGGACTAGTAGAGTCTGTATTGTTGAAGTCAACAAGAAGACAAAGTCATCAATATCCCGCGATGGCAAAATACTCTTCACGAACATGTCATCTGGATATGACTATATCAAATGTTTTGGCATGTATATAGCAAAGTGGAAGGAGAGTACTGAAAGGTTGGCATGTTCTGGTCCAGAAAGGAGCACAAGCACCAATTTCAGACGAAGTCAAATTTATTGCCATGGAAACACACACAAAAAAATATTTCATTCGGAAATCCAAAACTGTTAAAAAGACCAGTTCAGCACCAGACCTATCTATGTGCCAAGTTTGGTGAAGAAATATTGAACGGTTTTAAAGTTCTGCTCCGGAAAAGAGCACTACCACCAATTTCAGTCGAAGTCAAACTTGTTGCCATGGAAATGCAAAAAATATCTTATTCAGAAATCCTAAACTACCAAAAGGCACCAGTACACCTCAAGACCTATGTTCCAAATGTGGTGAAGAAATATAGAACCTTTTTTATGTTCTGCTCCGGAAAAACGAATGTGCACGGACGAACAGAGTCAATTTTTATACCCCTGCAAAACACGTTGCTGGGGATAATCCACTGTGCTCTCAGGAGATTAAAAACAGTGTAAAGACTGCTGGGTGTTAATATAAGTTGTAAGTTCAGAAGTAACCTGTGATGTCACGCTTCCAATTGTCGATGACCTTCCACTGGTCCTGGCACTAGCATCAGTTTCTTCAGGATTGATAATCTGGTTTTGACTGACTGACTGAGTTTGATTTTACGCCGTTTTTAGCAATATTCCAGCAACATCACGGCGGGGGACACCAGAAATGGGCTTCACACATTGTACCCATGTGGGGATTCTAACCCGGGTCTTCGGCGTGACGAGCCAATGCTTTAACCACTAGGCTACCCCACCGCCCCTAATCTGGTTTTGAGATCCAAAGATAAGTGAGTGAGTAAATGTGGCTTTAAGCCGCATCAGCAAGTAGGACTGAGAGGAGTAAAGCAAGCCTGTTTGGGAGCAGCTATTGTCAGAGTCTCTTGCCCTTAACATGGGTTTGCTTCTGCCGCCATGCCATTGGAGTTCACTGGTATCTTGTGTTTGTGAGGAAAAGTTTGCAATGACTGGTCCTTGCACATTTCTAACATGAAAGAATCTTGTAGTGATAATGTCTTCTTTTAGGAGCTTTCCTCTAATCCCGGCTTTTCTCGAAGGTTCGCTTGAGAGCATTAGACTGGACGTCCCAAGTCCTACAGGCTGACGACTGAATTCGGCTTGTGATTAAATATGGACATCTCTGAAAGACCACAACTTGGGAGGTGAATGAAACTTGGTCAGCAAGCAACTCTCCCAGCATCTTGAGGATGCTTTCTAAAACACTGAACAAATGCTCTTAATCAGTCTCAAGTTCCATGGACTATTACCGATGTTCTTCATGAATGGCAGGTTCTTCACAAGCCAGATTCCTGCAGTAAAACCAGTTAGTGTATGCTCCAACATACATTATGTGTCATTTCCTAGAATCCATCTCCTTGATTCTGTTCAGGTAGACATTCATCTTATGGGTGAGTCTTCAACAACTTGTTTTAGGCTACTTACTGCATCAGCCTTAGAGAGACATTTGTCTGCTGAAGAGTCGTGACAGAAGAAAAGTATGGGAGCTATGAAATGTCTCCTCCAGTGGTTCAGGCTCTGTGAATTGGAGCTGGTTGAATGCAAACAGGTGGGCTGAGCTTATCAAATACAGACGATGCATCCTCAAAACTCACAAGCTTAGATTCAGTAGAATCATAATCTCAAGTGTCCTTATAGGAAGCATGTGAATAGATAACAGCTGATGATCTCGTCAAGGGAGACCTGACCCTGCATGTCAGCTTGTGGCATGTGGTGTTCTGTTTGGTGGTACTACTGGTCTCATGGTGTGACCTCCTTCACGTCTGGGGAATGTGGAGCAGAATGAAACAATTGCTAAAGGCTGTTTCTTCCCCCAAAACTGCTGCAAGGGAGGTAACAGTACTACATACTACTGTCCACACTACATGTTCTGAAAGTTCCTGTGACTACGGCTTGACGAGAATCAGAACTGCATTCCCTATCCTTAGGCTCCCATGCATTTTGAAAAACTTAAGAATATGGTTAGAGACACATGGTTAAAACATAGGCAAAAACTTGCAATACTGCATTGACTTCTGTATACCAATACCCATTATATTCTAGAAATATATACCTGAGTTACGGTACTAAACAGATCGTCCACATGGAAACTGGATAAGTACCTCTTGAATATCAGTTGACATTTCTGGGAACAAGCATGCAAAGTTTCAGTATCAAAGGTCCTGTGGGTTCCAAAGGGAAATGCTGATAGATGCCAGACAAATAGTATATGGCAATGGTTTAGATATTTATAAACTTACCAAATTGTGTGCTTCATCGAAGATGATTATGTTGCCTTGTAGTTCCACTCCATGAGCTCTCCTGGACTAAAGACAAACAAGACAATTGTCAACACACACTTTGTTCTGGACTTAAGACAAACAAGACAATTGTCAACACAGACTTTCTCCTGGACTAAAGAAAAACAAGACAATTGTCAACACACACTTTCTCCTGGACTAAAGACAAACAAGACAATTGTCAACACAGACTTTCTCCTGGACTAAAGACAAACAAGACAATTGTCAACACAGACTTTCTCCTGGACTAAAGACAAACAAGACAATTGTCTGTACACACTTTCTCCTGGACTAAAGACAAACAAGACAATTGTCTGTACACACTTTCTCCTGGACTAAAGACAAACAAGACAATTGTCTGTACACACTTTCTCCTGGACTAAAGACAAACAAGACAATTGTCTGTACACACTTTCTCCTGGACTAAAGACAAACAAGACAATTGTCAACACAGACTTTCTCCTGGACTAAAGACAAACAAGACAATTGTCAACACACTTTCTCCTGGACTAAAGACAAACGAGACAATTGTCAACACAGACTTTCTCCTGGATTAAAGACAAACAAGACAATTGTCAACACACACTTTCTCCTGGACTAAAGACAAACGAGACAATTGTCAACACACACTTTCTCCTGGATTAAAGACAAACAAGACAACTGTCAACACAGACTTTCTCCTGGACTAAATACACGCAGCACAACTATCAGTACACACTTTCTCCTGGACTAAATACACACAGCACAACTATCAGTACACACTTTCTCCTGGACTAAATACACGCAGCACAACTATCAGTACACACTTTCTCCTGGACTAAATACACGCAGCACAACTATCAGTACACACTTTCTCCTGGACTAAATACACGCAGCACAACTATCAGTACACAACTATCAGTACACACACACTTTCTCCTGGACTAAATACATGCAGCACAACTATCAGTACACACTTTGCCCTGGACTAAATACACAACTATCAGCACAACTAAATACACACAGCACAACTATCAGTACACTTTCTCCTGGACTAAATACACGCAGCACAACTATCAGTACACACTTTCTCCTGGACTAAATACCAGCAGCACAACTATCAGTACACACTTTCTCCTGGACTAAACACACGCAGCACAACTATCAGTACACACTTTCTCCTGGACTAAATACACAGCAGCACAACTATCAGTACACACTTTCTCCTGGACTACAACAACTACACAGCACAACTATCAGTACACACTTTCTCCTGGACTAAATACACGCAGCACAACTATCAGTACACACTTTCTCCTGGACTAAATACACACAGCACAACTATCAGTACACACTTTCTCCTGGACTAAATACACGCAGCACAACTATCAGTACACACTTTCTCCTGGACTAAATACACACAGCACAACTATCAGTACACACTTTCTCCTGGACTAAATACACACAGCACAACTATCAGTACACACTTTCTCCTGGACTAAATACACACAGCACAACTATCAGTACACACTTTCTCCTGGACTAAATACACACAGCACAACTATCAGTACACACTTTCTCCTGGACTAAATACACGCAGCACAACTATCAGTACACACTTTCTCCTGGACTAAATACACACAGCACAACTATCAGTACACACTTTCTCCTGGACTAAATACACACGCAGCACAACTATCAGAACACACTTTCTCCTGGACTAAATACACACAGCACAACTATCAGTACACACTTTCTCCTGGACTAAATACCAATACAACTATCAGTACACACTTTCTCCTGGACTAAATACACGCAGCACAACTATCAGTACACACTTTCTCCTGGACTAAATACACACAGCACAACTATCAGTACACACTTTCTCCTGGACTAAATACACGCAGCACAACTATCAGTACACACTTTCTCCTGGACTAACTATAACTATCACAGCTTTCTCACAACTATCAGTACACACTTTCTCCTGGACTAAATACATGCAGCACAACTATCAGTACACACTTTCTCCTGGACTAAATACACGCAGCACAACTATCAGTACACACTTTCTCCTGAACTACATACACGCAGCACAACTATCAGTACACACTTTCTTCTGTACTAAATACACGCAGCACAACTATCAGTACACACTTTGTCCTGGACTAAATACACACAGCACAACTATCAGTACACACTTTCTCCTGGACTAACTACACGCAGCACAACTATCAACACACACTTTCTCCTGGACTAAATACACGCAGCACAACTATCAACACACTTTCTCCTGGACTAACTACACGCAGCACAACTATCAGTACACACTTTCTCCTGGACTAAATACACGCAGCACAACTATCAATACACACATTTTCCAGGACTTAGGACAGAAAAGACAAATGTCATCTGCTTGTTGTACAATCAATTCCATCACAACTTTCAGGAAGATAAGCAATAAACTTCAAGGCTTACTTTCGGATCCAGCAGATAGTTGTAGGGCATGAAGATGATGTCAGCATCTGACTTCAACTCTCTGGCCATGTAATATGGACACAATCTGAAAATACAGAACAGGGGGGTCAGCTAATGTTCGTATTTCAAGTAGTATTTGGGGCAAGTTTGAAATCTGGCACTCCAATCCAATCTGCACCACAATGACCAGTGTAAACTGTCTGTCTGTCTGTAAACTGCGCTGCACCAGTCTGAACTCAAAACTTGCAATGTTAGCTTCCAGAACCATTTTCTTCACAGTTTACCTGCAGATTTGACTGCATTTAAGATGACTTTACACCTCATGCTGCAAATTAAAACTCAGCTTTGGATGTGTATCTCCTTAGTTAAAACAGCCAGGGTGCTGGCAAACACTGGACTGATAAAACATAGTACACAACAACCATCTTCAGATGTAGCCAATTCTTGCTGGGTTCTCTCTGTAGTGAAGAGTTGCATCGAATTCATTTATCAAAACATTGGGAGTGAGCAATTTCCCAATCATGACCCCATCTCCATCATCTACAAATGTCATCTGCAAGCAACAGTAACATACACCACACACACATAGATACTATCTTGCCTCACACATAAACGTCGTTTTCTGATTGGCTGAGCGCTCTTCTATTTTTTTCAATGTACCCCGCTTACAAGCGAGTAACATTTTCTATGTACCCCGCTGGGAATGCCGAACTCATTTGGTACTTGTAGTAGTAATGCTTTATCTCGAATAACATTGAATCACTTATGATGTATGGGAATTACTGATGTTTCGCGAATGTAAATTGATGGAAGGGAGATAACTCTAAATTTGTTTTTCTTGTCGTCTTGTTGTCTGGTACTCTATACTATGATCCGAGACCCGTGATTCAAACTTACCATTGAGGTGTTTGGTAAGATAAATACTTTGTTCACTGGTCTCGAGGGGGACATGGGCTGATGTACCCTCGATGTTTGTTATGTTCATGCCCTTCACATGAGGGGACAGTCCATGGTAATTACTTGATTATCTATGTACTTCCATTTTCTCCCTGTGAGCCAGATGTCTCCATCCAAGTGTCAGCCCGATAAGTCACAATGCAAAATAAGACCAATTGACAACAAGCAACACGTTTGAAGCAAGGTGTGCTTTCAATTAGATGTTCCATCGCAAAACTTAGGTTTCAAAAGAACACAGATATATCTAAGGATATTTTTTACATAAACCTGCAATTACAACTAGCCAAAACAGAGGCTGGTCCGAGGCTTGACAATGGCCCTACGACAATAACACTACAGTATTTCTGACATTGTCGCTTTACAGCTGAGCCCTGTTTAGCTAAGTTAACTTCCCCTTCTTCCCTCCATGAGTAGAGGACATAACATGTATGCAAAACAGATGGCCCATCATGTGCATGTACAAGTGACTACCTGAGAGTAGTCACCCATACACCTGACTACCCGAGAGTAGTCACCCATACACCTGACTACCCGAGAGTAGTCACCCATACACCAGACTACCCGAGAGTAGTCACCCATACACCCGAGAGTAGTCACCCATACACCTGACTATCCGAGAGAAGTCACCTATACGCCTGACTACCTGAGAGTAGTCACCTATACACCTGACTACCCGAGAGTAGTCACCTATACACCTGACTACCCGAGAGTAGTCACCCATACACCTGACTACCCGAGGTAGTCACCCATACACCTGACTACACCTGACTATCCGAGAGAAGTCACCTATACGCCTGACTACCTGAGAGTAGTCACCTATACACCTGACTACCCGAGAGTAGTCACCTATACACCTGACTACCCGAGAGTAGTCACCCATACACCTGACTACCCGAGAGTAGTCACCCATACACCTGACTACCCGAGAGAAGTCACCCATATACCTGACTACCCGAGAGAAGTCACCTATACACCTGACTACCCGAGAGTAGTCACCTATACACCTGACTACCCGAGAGTAGTCACCCATACACCTGACTACCCAACCTTGGACAACCATATGGCTGAGGAAGCTGTTTCAGTATTTCTAACACTGACTAGGTATTTTGACTTTGGTCACAGTCCTCATAGTGATGAATTGATACATACAAATGAGGTGTGTGCTCACTTGTTTTTCTTTCCCTTGGATACCAAGTCTTCAATGTCCACAACAGAGCCCAAAATCTGACGTGTTTCACTGTTTTTTTTCATATCTGAAAAAAAAAGGCAGACAGTTGACACTTCCAAAGACTTGTCTGTCTTCCGCTCTCACTGTCTTCTCTTACTTGATTTTTACATTCTTAACCAAAGCTGACGAGGAGTTTCTTATTTTTTACTTAAAGATCACATATACTCTAGGGGGTACAAATACATAAATCACTAACTGGCATCGCTATAAATGAAACCCTGTCATTAAAACTACTCACTTCGGTCTTTAATTAACTTAAATCGACCTTTTTGACAACAGTGCACAATTCTCACCCGCAAACGAAATTTCAACCAATCAGAGCGGGGCGTCTCTGTGACATCATATGAGGAATAGATATGAGGGCCGATGCAGAATTCATCTACATTTCAGGGGGTAAATTATCTTGTTTACAGGTTTGTATGAACCTGAAATCGTGACAACTGTTGTGGAAAATGAAAGTTATATGTTCTCACAATCTACTGTCATTTAATTTTGTCTCCTGCTTTGCCTAGTTCCCGAGTTACAACTTGTTTTCATAGACGCTTCTGTCAAAATCGCTTGGTGTTGTTAGGCCTTATTTGTATAATGAATGATCCAAATTGATCCCATTACTGTGTTTATTTACCTCGATATTTAATCATGTCATGTAAAAATCTGTTTGTATTCTCAAAACAGTGTCGGCCCATAAGTTTTCACATGCAATACAGTAATTAATACTCCCTTGTTGTAACCCGTGTTAGGTGGTATAAACCTACACATGTTATTTGTCATCATTCACTTGATGGTCAGTTAATGAATTTATAACAGGTATAATTAGTGGTAACACACTTAGATTACCCAACAAAGGATCCCATTTGGCATTTCTTGTGTCTGGAGTAAATATTCAACATTATAAACATCGATCAAAGGATTAACCGATAACACGTTGATTGACTAATTACTTTTATCTTACACAGCGGATTTGTCAAAAGGTAGTGTTTATGTATGTAGATTTACTAATCTATACTGAATACACTCTGTCGTGTCGGTGTCTGCGTAAAAACAACGTCCTTCTTTCAAAGGATTAACCGGCAATACATTGATTGCTTGCCCATTATTGGCTAACTAAATTACTGTTTTTAAAGAAAGGCGGACATTATGCAATTAGTTGCCAGGTGTGCTATCTTGGGCGACCAATGAGACTATACACCAATGTGAAATACCTGAAAAGGTTTATCACTTTTTCGTATATTAAACTGTTAAAAGACACATCACTTGGAACAGCTGCAGATGAATGGCATATCACTCGTTTTTGTGGATATTGATGGATACATTCCTCGAACACAGTAATAGCCTGACATTGTACCTATAACTTTAATCTGTTTTAATTTTAACATATTTGCATTTTGTTTTTATTCATTTGTCGTAGCATTCAACAGAATCACTGTTTTCGCCGTGAAGTGTAATGAGACAGACAGCATACACTAGGGTGTGTGTGCGAATTATGATTCACATTGGCAAACTATAAAATATGTAGATATTACAGTTCTGTCATAAATTCACTATAAGTATCAGCAGATCGTCTGCTTTTTATTAAGTTTCAAAATGCATACAACTATGATAACAAACTAATTAGGATCATAAGACCAAACATATAGACGTACATTGACTAGTATCTACATACTTGTGAGTGGACGTTAACCATGTGAATGTAGCAAGACATTTATCGCGCAGTATTGTGACTTCGACCCCCACCTCGCTTCCGTGCAAGAAATCGTTATGTTATAAGTTGTGTCATGCAAAATCCTTTTCGTTATGACAGTGTAGGAAAGATGTAGAAAATCTAGCCTGTCCACAGGACTGGCAGGTCAATTTTTTTACCAGTCCTGCCAAAATCTAGCCTGTCCTCCAAATATAAATAAAACACCTTCGGCAGTAAATATTCAAAAAGGTTATAATCATTATATATTTGTCATTGGTTTGCTAAAATTGACCCGACATGAGGACGGACTAGATATTTTTTTAACCCGTCCTCCACAAAATTCACCCGTCTCGGACGTTGGGACGGGCTATCTTTCCTACACTGGTTATGATTCCAATACATATTTAACTACGAGTAGAAAGTAGTTTTGATTTTCTAACTTGATGAAAACAAACCATAATCTCATTAATTCTAACAAACTTCAGCCCGTCACTTTACGATTTTAAAAAATGACGGCTTCCTGTTGCGAACACCAGCCAGTCTGAGGATAAATGCTATTTAGGTTTGTTTTCACCGACTTACAAAATCAAAACTACTTTCTACTGGTAGTAAAATATGTATTTGATTGATGGCCAATAGGATTTTGCATGACATAGCTTATAACATAACAATTTCTCTCGTGGCAGCGAGGTGGGTGTCAATATAATACTATTATTGTTACTTCGACCACAACCTCGCTTCCGAGGAAAATCTTTATGGTCATCAATCATATATATATTTTACTACAACTAGTAAGTAGTTTTGATTCTTTAACTTCCGTGAAGCGATCTGAACACAAGTATGATATCGTTTCAGGCTTCCACAACGCTCGCTTCGCACTCACAAACATAACCCATTTAGCACGAACTGCGGGGTCCTGTGGAAATCTGTGCATGGTGACACCATTGCCCGACCCCTAGGAGCAATTGACGACAAAGCAGCGATTCGGCATGTCGTCGTTGATGTCGAGAAATCATCAAAATGATGAGCTTGCTACACACTTTCTATACAACTAACTGAAAATCGTTCCTCATATGACGTCACTGCAGTGCTCTGGCGACAGAGTTACGTAACCTGTCTCTGGTTTCGTTGGCGGGCGAGAGTGAAGCAGGCAACTTTTTGGCAACTTTCAATCGCTCGGTATTAATTAACCACAAGTTTTTTAAGAATGAATTTTGTGGTCCGCATAAGTCTAACCACAAATCTTTCATATGTAATAGTTAAAGAGTACAAAAAAACATGTAATTTTTTGAGTAAAATTGATATTTTATACTTATCCTGACTCATGCTCTTTTGCTTGTCTCCTTCCTCTTGCGAACATAGTGGAACACTTGTATCTCCCTAATTGAAGTTCCCTTCAATGTAAAATCACTAATTAGTACACCACGAGTTACCTCCCTTCCACAAGCGCGGGAACGAGGGCGCCACCTCTACCCATGTGCCTCACTCTCTCCTCATATACTGAGCCCAACATTTGAATTTACAGGGAAATCCAAAGTGTTATTTGGGGAGGATGGGAGGGCTGACCTCATGAGTCAGGATAAGTATAAAATATCAATTTTATTCCAAAAATTACATATTTTCCTTATCCTGACTCATGCTCTACTTGTAGAATCCTACAGAGCGGAGGTGGGAATATATAATACTTTGGATTTAAATAATTAGTGATTTGAACTGTGATGATTGTAATAACCCTATGGGAACTTCATAAGGCACTGAACTGATGAATTCCTGCTGCTAACTTATCAGCTGCCATATAAAGGTTATTACAATGTACTTATTATGATAAAGTATATATAACATTAATACAATGCTTAAGACTAATAGACTTAAGCTTGTTAATATGCTAGTATAAACTCCTTAGAGTTTGTTAGCTAAATTACTTTAAAATATAAACATAGTACTAAGCTTAAGATATGATTAAACTTAAGCTAATTATATAATAGCAAAACTCTTTTTAGAGTTTGTTAGTTAATGTACTTATATGATATAGACATAGTGCTGAGCTTAAGATATGAATAAGCTTTAGCTACATATATAATAGCAAAACTGTGTAGAGTTTGTTAGCTAATATATTTTTACAATATGAGTATAGTACTGTGCTTAAGATATAATTAACTTAAGCTACATATATAATAGCCAAAACTCTGTAGAGTTTATTAGCTTATAGATTTATAATGTAACCATAGTACTAAGCTTAAGATAAGATTAGACTTAAGCTAAATGTATATAGCAAAAAAACTCCTTAGAGTTTATTAACTAATATACTTTTATGTTATAACCATAGTACTGAGCTTAAGATATAATTAAACTTAAGCTATATATATAATAGCAAAACTTAAGTAGAGTTTTGTTAGCTAATACATTTTATAATGTAACCATACTGCTTAAGATATGATGAAACTTAAGCTAATTGTATAATAGCAAAAACCCTTTAGAGTTTGTTAGCTAAAATACTTATATGATATAAACCTAGTATTGAGTTTATGAAGGAAACCTTAAGCTACATATATAATAGCAAAAACTCCATGAGAGTTTGTTAGCTAATATACTTATATGATATAAACATAGTATTGAGCTTTGAAGGAAACCTTAAGCTACATATATAATAGCAAAAAACTCTGTAAAGTTTGTTAGCTAATATACTTATATGATATAACCATAGTATTGAGCTTAAGATTTGAAGGAAAACTTAAGCTACATATATAATAGCAAAAACTCCGTAGAGTTTGTTAGCTAATACAAGTTATAATGTAACCATAAAGCTTAAATTATGATGAAACTTAAGCCAAATATATAATAGCAAAAAACTCTTTTAGAGTTTTGATAGCTAATATACCTATATGATATAAACATAGTACTGCTCTTAAGATATGAATAAGCTTAAGTTACATATATATAATAGCAAAAAACTCCGTGAGTTTGTTAGCTAATACATGTTATAATGTAACCATATTGCTTAAGATATGATGAGACTTAAGCCAAATAGCAAAACTCTTTTTAGAGTTTGTTAGCTAATATACTTATATGATATAAACATAGTACTGAGCTTAAGATATAAATAAGCTTAAGCTACCTATATAATAGCCCAAACTCTGTAGAGTTTGTTAGCTTATATATTTTACAATCTGAGTATAGTACTATGCTTAAGATATAATTAAGTTAAGGTAAATATATAATAACCAACTCTGTAGAGTTGTTAACTTATATATTGTATGATGTAATAATCATAGTACTGTGATGATAAAAGAACTTAAGCAAATTATATATAGCATGTAGCTATTTAGTACTGTTATAAGATAAGTAGAAATCTGTAAGATTGACTTATCTTCTCCGAGGAACTGTCAACTGTTGTCGCGAGGACCATGGGATCAATTGGTGGATACCTGAGACGCCCTCGGTGATGATATCTCTCAGATAATGGTTGGCAACCACCATATCGGATCTCCAGAAAATAAACCCTCCATTATTTCAATTAACATTGTGTAGATCAATTGTAGAAGTTAGCGCTCTAATATCATGAGTATTAAAAGCTCATGGAGGGTCGGATTGGGTCCATCCGTCTTGTATGCACGTAGTATGACAGTTCTGATCCAAACGGAGATATAGTACGTGAGATTTCATTCTGCGTAAGTTGAGGATAGAGGAAATAATCTGTTGCATTATTCCCTTCTGTTTGGTTCGGTGGAGATAAATATACAGTGCTCTTGCTGGCCATCGTGATAGAATCATCGTGATCATGGAGTCCAAGTATGTCATCCAGGCGTGTTCATAAACCTCACTTGTGAGGTGTTGGAACTTATATTCAGATCCCCAAGTTGGAGGGTGAAACTTCCGTTTTAATTCTCCAATCAGAAAGTTTAAGTATGTTTACTAACCATCTAGTTGTGTTAGTAGCTTGATTATGAAATTCAGCTGTAGTCTGAGGCGGCTGTGGATTTAGATCCACTTGTATCCACGTCGTCTAGGTTATTCGCCTCGAAGTCCTTGACGATGTAGGTGCACAACCAGGTGTGTCTGTCCTCGTTGAACTTTATGTAAAATTGCCTGACTGCCGCGTGTGCCTCGTCCCTAACTTGACAGGGGAGGTCTCTAACCTGAAGAAAGCAGCCCAATCATGAAGGTTCAGATTAACTGGACTGTAAGGAGGCTTGCTCGATCACTGATATATAGTTGTCATTTGTAACGTAAGTCTTGAACTGTGAACTAAGATCGACCTCTCGTGAGGTCGATGTCCAACGTGGTCCAATCAGAACAAGGCATTTTGATTCTGTAGAATACCCAGCGCTGTGATGTCACCGGTGTAGCAGGAAAAACCTTGTATAAAATCTTGCCGTCGTTGATATTAGCACAATCGTCGGTCTTCACCGTAGCTTCCCTCGGTTACCCGAAAGTGACCACGTGTTTGAGGGTTAAAGGTAAACGCGAAACCTCCGGCCAAATACCTCGCTCTGTAATATTAATGCTGGGTAGGTTATTTTCCTGGCTGTCGAATGTAACTTCAGTTTCGAATATAATTCCGACTTCCTTATATAAAAGGTACAATAAACTTGCAAGTTGTCAGCTTGTAGACTGTATACATGAATGTATCGTCATAATTGTAGAATTAAAGCTGAACTTGTTGTACATATTTCTTCTCAGAAACTTTGACGATTATGAGTTATACTTTCGCTGTAACAAGGCTGCTGTTCAATTTCGATATTGAATTGTCTGCAGATCTGCGTAATGGTCACGCATGTAGATAATCGTGATCAGTAGTCGGGGATTGCATATTCTAGCAATCTATACGGAAAGGTTGATTTCTGTGAAGATCTATGAAACGTCGTTGACCAATTAATATAGCGACGTTCTGTGTTGTAAATAGCCTGTGCAATTGTCTTCGCGTAGGCTTATAGACGGCATATAGCATACAGTTGATAGACAACTTAAGCGATGTCTTTGAACGGACTGACGAAGTAGCTATATATGACGAGTGGCTAATATATGGAGACCTTGGAGGAGATTTCCTCGGTGGGCGCCGGAGACTTCGCCAAGCTCTCGAGTATCCATTCTAGATTTTCTGTGTGAGGTAGACTTGGAGCCACTTAGCCTTCACCTTCGCGAAGGTATCGAAGTCAGAGCCCGATCAGTATATATATAATATATGAGCGCTTGCTTCAGCGAATCGACCTCTGTGTTCAACAGGAGTGAGTGAGTGAGTGTTTTGTTTTACGCCGCACTCAGCAATATGTGGGGGATTCGGTGAAGCGCCTTCTCCTCCGTGGCGTCCCTTGTAACTGGTGAGGCTCTAGCTCCTTCGGGGAGGTGGCCTGGGACTTCCTTAGCGAAGTGTTTAGAATCCGATCAATATATGGCGCTAGCTTCATACAGGGTGTGGTTCTTGCTGGTTCTGCATAAATAGAGCCGAGTAGATCATCCTATCATCTTCAGAAGTCGTGTCACGAAAATCTGGTGATAAGAATCTCATTGATCGTTCTAGATCTATTAAGGCCAAGAACATACGCCTCTGGCGTTTGAACTGTTATGGCTTTATGGTAGGCTGTGTCCACATACTGTGGCACCGCAGCAATCGAGTCGATCGGAGGTAAGGTGATGGCGTCTGCCTCTGCGTCTTCCTTTATCAGGTATGTCTGCTTGAAGCTGCCACTCTTGGAAGGTGAAGAGAGATGTAGGTTGTTTACCATCCAATATCGTATCTCAGCGTCTGAGAAAATGATGCCTCCATCATTTTCTATCCCAGCATCGCTGATGAGAGGTTGATGCTCTTCTGATGGTGGACTGTGTATTTCTATCTCTATGTCGGGTGACGCCGGGAGACCTGACTGTAGACTTGTGTGCAGACTTGTGTGGTGACCTGTGAGACGATCGACGTGGTGATGTACGAGGAGATCGGCGCGGTGAACGGCGCCGGATCGTGTTGGTGATCTGCGCCTATGGGTTGACCTTCTCGAGACCTGTGAGGAGAATGTTGATAGCTTCAGCCGGCTCTTGTGTAGTCAGGTGTCCTTCGCTGAAGGCCTTCGCAGCTTCCTCTGCCTGGTCCTGGGGAACGGCGATTTGACCTTCAGCGAAGGCTTCCGTGAGGTCTGATGGTCTGAGTCCGCATCTAAGGATGAAGCCGAGGAAGGTGATGATCTATCCGCCTTGCGAAGACCTTCGCTGGGCTGTACATCTGGGTCCTTCGTCGAGGTGGTCTGCGACTTCCTTCGCCGGCTGTGGCTTCGTGGCTGCTACGCTGATGGGGGTGCCTCTGGGGTGTCGTCATGCGTTGGAACCTCTGCGAAGGCTCAGGCCTTGGGCTGGCTGCTTCTCCAGTCTGTAGTGGCCCTCCATCATGATCATGATTTGCCGCAACAGTTCATCTGGGATGGTCTGCGACGAATTAGTCGGTGCCCTCTCTGCGATGTTAGCGCCGGGGCCCTCAGGGAAGTCGTCTGACGTCAGTGTAGAGACCTCAGGCTGCATGGCGATCTCTGCTGATGTCACTGTAGCTGTCTCCGGTCGCTTCTTGTGACGTACGTCGGGGATGATGATCGGCTGATCATCGTAGAGGCCCAGTTCAGTGGCTGGAACAATCTCGGTTGAGAAAGTCCTAGTGTTGATCTGCGCTGACATCACTGTTGTCGACATCGGTCATTCTTTTGATGTACATCAGGTATGATGATCAGCTGATCATCATACAGGCCCAAATCTGCGACGGGAACAATCTCGGCTGAGAAAGTTCAAGTAGACTTCGTTGATTTCCCCTCAGAGGTCGCGTTGAGATGCAGTAGAAAACCCTCTAGTCTTCGGCTGCGATGATGGGATGTCTGGGGAAGCAGGACGCTTCTTGGAGGCGGCGGACTACGTCCCACGCCTCTCCACCACTCTAGCGGAACACCAGACGGGAGGGGGGTCGACCAACAGCAGTAGACTGGCGAGGGGCTTCAGGTGTATCAGTCATGGCTAGACTCTGCATACACGCCGACCTTCGCTGCTGCTGCCTCAAACGCAGTAATTATTTATTAAAGGCAGAATTGGATAAATTAGTACCGCGAACTGCAACGGAATAACCTGAAACATGGCGCAGTACAGCTAGGGCATATTAAATGCAGATCAGCAGCAGAATAAAACGTAATGTGCAACAGTACAGAATTTTTATCAACGCGTAATCCACTGAAACCACACGGTCCCGTGAATAAACAGTAGAAACACGACTTTCAAATATCAATATATAATTGTTGAAGAATACTAGCTAAACCTCTATAGATGTCTATACGAGGTAACTAACTAAATATAATCAAAGGATATAGTGTGTCGGGAGACACAGGCGCTCTCACGTCCAGCTCACTGGGCGAAGAAGGAGAGAGTGAGGCACATGGGTAGAGGTGGCGCCCTCGTTCCCGTGCTTGTGGAAGGGAGGTAACTCGTGGTGTACTAATTAGTGATTTTACATTGAAGGGAACTTCAATTAGGGAGATACAAGTGTTCCACTATATTCGCAAGAGGAAGGAGACAAGCAAAAGAGCATGAGTCAGGATAAGGAAAAATAAAGTTTATTTGTTCTTTAAAGCATCCCAACTAACAGAGGAACAAGAAGTCAGAGTCATCAATATGCGCCGCAATGGTAAAATACTCTTCATAAATATGTCAACTAGTTATGACTATATCAAATGTTACATTGTCCTTCACATTAATCCAACGAAAACATATATACATGTCAACTATTCATATACTAGCATGCTTGTATGAACAACAGGCTGCCTGAGTGCTTCCATGGTTTGATGTACATCAATGATGTTGATACTGGAAATAGAGTGGTAATGTTAAATTATATCATTAGGTTCTTGAATACCAACAAAGTGGAAGGGGATTATTGAAAGGATTTAAAATTCTGGGCCTAGATTTTCAAAGCCCTCTTAGCGCAAAGATAGTCTTAAGTTAATGTTAATGTATGGCACTTACGACTACTTTAGAGCTATGAGAGCTTCGCAAATCTACGCCCTGCTCCAGAAAGGAGCACTACCACTAATTTCAGTGAAAGTAACACTTGTTGCCATGGAAATGCAAAATCTTTTTTTTTCTTCAGAAATCCAAAACTACCAAAAGGCACCAGTCCACCACCAGATCTATCTATGTACCAAGTTTGGTGAAGAAACATTTTAAAGTTCTACTCTGGAAAGGGGAACCAACACCAATTTTAGTCAAGTCAAAGTTGTTGCCATGGAAATGCAAAACATATTATATTCAGAAATCCCAGACTACCAAAAGGCACCAGTTCACCACCTATCTATGTGCAAAGTTTGGTGAAGAAATATTGAATGGTTTTTATGTTCTGCTCTGGAAATGATAAATTTGCATGGACAGATTGAGTCCAAAATAATACCCTGCAAAACGTGTTCGGGCAATAAAGAGTGGTGCCAGTGAGGGTATTACTGAATGGGGATGATGTATACTCACCATCCAGCACATTGTAGTAATGGCATCTTCTTGCCTGCACCTTGGCCCTGCACATGAGCACCTACAGAACACAACAAACAGAGGAACCTAGCAAAACACTACAAGTATGTCATTTGTACGAGAAGGAACATCATCCTGATTTACAAGTTGTAGAAGAGCCTTACACACCAAATGATCATTTTTGACAAGTACCAAAGAGAAGGTTGATAAATGTCAGGATATTCCAGACAAAACAAGTGTTTGCCACTAATGTGTCAATGTCCAGAAGAACGAAATATTTATAACATATTTACTACTTTTGTTTTGGGTCACATACAAGAAATGACTGGTGCCTGCATAATCACCCAATGTAGGCTGTCAACATAATTGAAGACACTGGATGCAATGCTTTATGAGATATCGTGTTTACATAAGTTTGAAAAGTGGTCAAATTGTCGTGATGACCTTGAAGATAAGGTCAAGGTCACCCAAATCAAATGGTGTCTGCGTAATCCCCCATGTAGGCTGTCACCAAATTTGAAGATATTGGGTACAACAGTGCATGAGATATCGCGTTAACAAGAGGTTGAAAAGTGGTCAAAGTGTTGTGGTGACCTTGAAATGAAGGTCAAGGTCACAAAAACCGACTGGTGTCTGCTTGATCTCCCAAGGTAGGCTATCACCATATTTGAAGACATTTGGTACAACAGTTCTTGAGACATCGCGTTAACAAAAGTTTGAAAAGTCGTCAAAATGCCATGGTGACCTTCAAATAAGGTCAAGGTCACCAAAACCAACTGGTGTCTGCGTAACCCCCCAATGTAGGTCGTCACCAAATTTGAAGACATTGGATCGGGACGTACGTATGTACGGACGGATGCCACTGAATACATAGTTCCTCGTTTCGCATTGCGGCCGGGGACAACTACAGGTAGGTGGTCAGAGGTCAGGATATTCCAGACAAACCTACAGGTAGGTGGACAGAGGTCAGGATATTCCAGACAAAACTACAGGTAGGTGGACAGAGGTCAGGATATTCCAGACAAAACTACAGGTAGGTGGACAGAGGTCAGGATATTCCAGACAAAACTACAGGTAGGTGAACAGAGGTCAGGAAATTCCAGACAAAACTACAGGTAGGTGGACAGAGGTCAGAATATTCCAGACAAAACTACAGGTAGGTGAACAGAGGTCAGGATATTCCAGACAAAACTACAGGTAGGTTGACAGAGGTCAGGATATTCCAGACAAAACTACAGGTAGGTGGACAGAGGTCAGGATATTCCAGACAAAACTACAGGTAGGTGGACAGAGGTCAGGATATTCCAGACAAAACTACAGGTAGGTGGACAGAGGTCAGGATATTCCAGACAAAACTACAGGTAGGTGGACAGAGGTCAGGATATTCCAGACAAAACTACAGGTAGGTGAACAGAGGTCAGGATATTCCAGACAAAACTACAGGTAGGTTGACAGAGGTCAGGATATTCCAGACAAAACTACAGGTAGGTGGACAGAGGTCAGGATATTCCAGACAAAACTACAGGTAGGTGGACAGAGGTCAGGATATTTCAGACAAAACTACAGGTAGCTGGACAGAGGGCAGGATATTCCAGACAAACCTACAGGTAGGTGAACAGAGGGCAGGATATACCAGACAAAACTACAGGTAGGTGGTCAGAGGTCAGGATATACCAGACAAAACTACAGGTAGGTGGACAGAGGGCAGGATATACCAGACAAACCTACAGGTAGGTGAACAGAGGGCAGGATATACCAGACAAACCTACAGGTAGGTGGTCAGAGGTCAGGATATTCCAGACAAACCTACAGGTAGGTGGACAGAGGTCAGGATATACCAGACAAAACTACAGGTAGGTGGACAGAGGTCAGGATATTCCAGACAAAACTACAGGTAGGTGGTCAGAGGTCAGGATATACCAGACAAAACTACAGGTAGGTGGACAGAGGGCAGAGATAGGATATACCAGACAAAACTACAGGTAGGTGGACAGAGGGGACAGAGGGCAGGGTCATATACCAGACAAACCTACAGGTAGGTGAACAGAGGGCAGGATATACCAGACAAAACTACAGGTAGGTGGTCAGAGGTCAGGATATACCAGACAAAACTACAGGTAGGTGGACAGAGGGCAGGATATACCAGACAAACCTACAGGTAGGTGGTGAACAGAGGGCAGGATATACCAGACAAAACTACAGGTAGGTGGTCAGAGGTCAGGATATTCCAGACAAACCTACAGGTAGGTGGACAGAGGTCAGGATATACCAGACAAAACTACAGGTAGGTGGACAGAGGTCAGGATATTCCAGACAAAACTACAGGTAGGTGGACAGAGGTCAGGATATACCAGACAAAACTACAGATAGGTGGACAGAGGTCAGGATATTCCAGACAAACCTACAGGTAGGTGAACAGAGGGCAGGATATACCAGACAAAACTACAGGTAGGTGGACAGAGGTCAGGATATTTCAGACAAAACTACAGGTAGGTGGACAGAGGGCAGGATATTCCAGACCAAACTACAGGTAGGTTGACAGAGGGCAGGATATTCCAGACAAAACTACAGGTAGGTTGACAGAGGGCAGGATATTCCAGACAAACCTACAGGTAGGTGGACAGAGGTCAGGATATTCCAGACAAAACTACAGGTAGGTGAACAGAGGTCAGGATATTCCAGACAAACCTACAGGTAGGTGAACAGAGGGCAGGATATACCAGACAAAACTACAGGTAGGTGGACAGAGGTCAGGATATACCAGACAAACCTACAGGCAGGTGAACAGAGGGCAGGATATTCCAGACAAACCTACAGGTAGGTGGTCAGAGGTCAGGATATACCAGACAAAACTACAGGTAGGTGGTCAGAGGTCAGGATATACCAGACAAAACTACAGGTAGGTGGACAGAGGGCAGGATATACCAGACAAACCTACAGGTAGGTGAACAGAGGGCAGGATATACCAGACAAAACTACAGGTAGGTGGTCAGAGGTCAGGATATACCAGACAAAACTACAGGTAGGTGGACAGAGGGCAGGATATACCAGACAAACCTACAGGTAGGTGAACAGAGGGCAGGATATACCAGACAAAACTACAGGTAGGTGGTCAGAGGTCAGGATATTCCAGACAAACCTACAGGTAGATGGACAGAGGGCAGGATATTGAAGATATTGAACCCACTATGTTGTTCACAATGTTGTTCTACTGTTACCTTAGATGTGTTGTTTGTTTCCTTGCTGACTTTCTCATCAATACACAGCTGCTCCCTGGACCCCAACACACAGGAGTTGACACTGTAACACAACCACAACACTATACAGCTGCACCCTGGACACCAGATCACACGAGCTGACACTGTAACACAACCACAACACTACACAGCTGCTCCCTGGACCCCAACACACAGGAGTTGACACTGTAACACAACCACAACACTATACAGCTGCTCCATGGACCCCAACACACAGGAGTTGACACTGTAACAGAACCACTACACAGCTGCTCCCTGGACCCCAACACACAGGAGTTGACACTGTAACACAACCACAACACTATACAGCTGCTCCATGGACCCCAACACACAGGAGTTGACACTGTAACACAACCACAACACTACACAGCTGCACCCTGGACCCCAACACACAGGAGCTGACACTGTAACACAACCACAACACTATACAGCTGCACCCTGGACCCCCAACACACAGGAGCTGACACTGTAACACAACCACAACACTACACAGCTGCTCCATGGACCCCAACATACAGGAGTTGACACTGTAACACAACCACAACACTATACAGCTGCACCCTGGACCCCAGATCACACGAGTTGACACTGTAACACAACCACAACACTATACAGCTGCTCCCTGGACCCCAACACACAGGAGTAGACACTGTAACACAACCACAACACTATACAGCTGCACCCTGGACCCCAACACACAGGAGTTGACACTGTAACACAACCACAACACTATACAGCTGCACCCTGGACCCCAACACACAGGAGTTGACACTGTAATACAACCACAACACTATACAGCTGCACCCTGGACCCCAACACACAGGAGTTGACACTGTAACACAACCACAACACTATACAGCTGCACCCTGGACCCCAACACACAGTTGACACTATAACACAACCACAACATCTTCAAATGGACCCCAACACACACAGGGAGTTGACACTACACAACCACAACACTATACTCCTGCACCCTGACCCCAACACACAGGAGTTGACACTGTAACACAACCACAACACTATACAGCTGCACCCTGGACCCCAACACACAGTTGACACTATAACACAACCACAACACTATACAGCTGCACCCTGGACCCCAACACACAGGAGTTGACAGTTGACACTTGACACTAACACAACCACAACACTATACAGCTGCACCCTGGACCCCAACACACAGGAGTTGACACTGTAACACAACCACAACACTTAACAGCTGTACCCTGGACCACAGTTGACACTATAACACAACACAAGTTGACACCCTGTAACACACAGTTGACCACACACCACAACACTATACAGCTGCACCCTGGACCCTAACACACAGGAGTTGACACTGTAACACAACCACAACTCTTTACAGCTGCACCCTGGACCCCAACACACAGTTGACACTGTACCACGACCACAACACTTTACAGCTGCTCCATGGACCCCAGATCACAGGAGTTGACACTGTAACACAACCACAACACTACACAGCTGCTCCCTGGACCCAAACACACAGGAGTTGACACTATAACACAACCACAACACTTTACAGCTGCTCCATGGACCCCAGATCACAGGAGTTGACACTGTAACACAACCACAACACTAGACAGCTGCTTCCTGGACCCCAACACACAGGAGTTGACACTATAACACAACCACAACACTAGACAGCTGCTTCCTCGACCCCAACACACAGGAGTTGACACTTTAACACAACCACAACACTATACAGCTGCTCCATGGACCCCAGGACACAACAGATGACTGTAACCACCACTGAGACTATTGGCAGCCTTCCCTTAATACCACAATAGGAGAGTAAATAGTAATCAGTGAGTTTTTTCTCACAATCAGTGAAACCTTGCCCAGAGGCATGTTGGTCACCACCCCATCCTTACGTCATGTGGTCCACTAACTGGGTTGAGGGGACATCCCCTGGAATCCCAGGGGACAGCTGCTGATGAAACTTACGTGTTGTATGTGGTCCTCTTCAGCTCCTGCACAGCCTGAGACAGCTGAGAATGTGTCCTAGATGCATAGATGACCTTCGGAACCACTACAACAAGAAGACAAAGTCATCAATTTCCCCCACAATGGCAAAATACTCTTCATGATTATGTCTACGAGTTATGATTATGTCAAATATTTAGGTGTGTATATAGAAAAGTGGAAGGAGAGTATTGAAAGGATTTTAAAGTTCTGCTCCAAAAAGGAGCACTATCACCAATTTCAGTCGAAGTCAAAGTTGTTGCCATGGAAATGCCAAAAATATTTTATTCAGAAATCCAAAACTACCAAAAGGCACCAGTACACCACCAGATCTATGTATGTGCCAAGTTTGGTGAAGAAACATTGAACGGTTTTAGAGTTCTGCTCCGGAAAAGAGCACTACCACCAATTTTAGTTTTAGTCAAACTTGTTGCCATGGAAATGCCAAAAATATTTTATTCAGAATTCCAAAACTACCAAACGGCACCAGTACAACGCCAGACCAATCTATGTGCCAAGTTTGGTGAAGAAATAGTGAACGGTTTTAGAGTTCTGCTCTGGAAAAGCGCACAACCACCAATTTCAGTCTAAGTAAAACTTGTTGCCATGGAAACGCCAAAAATATTTTATTCAGAATTCCAAAACTACCAAAAGGCACCAGTTCACCACCAGATCTGTCCGTGTGCCAAGTTTGGTGAAGAAATAGTGAACGGTTTTAGAGTTCGGCTCCGGAAAAGAGCACTACCACTAATTTCAGTCAAAGTCGAACTTGTTGCCATTGAAACGCCAAAAATAATTTATACAAAATTCCAAAACTACCAAAAGGCACCAGTACACCACCAGATCTATCTATGTGCCAAGTTTGGTGAAGAAATATTGAACGATTTTAGAGGTCTGCTCCGGAAAAGACAAATGTGCACAGACGGAGTCATGGTGAAAGGTATACACGTGACTCAAAACTTTATCAACACTACAATATTATTCTATCACCTTAAATCAAAGATCTAAGATGAAATTATGTAGAAAACATTTACTAAATGAACACTATTTCACATTCATAAACATTGACATTTGAAGATGAAAGTAAAAAAGTATTAACAAGATCCAGTACAAAGTAAATGGAGAACAGGATATTTCTAGAACAGGTGTTGTTGAATTAGTTTTAGCAAACAACTTGAGAACAGAATGTTTTCATTTCTGAAGAAAAAAGTGAAATAGTATTTATAAAATACAGTATACATACATACATACATACATACATACATACATACATACATACATACATACATACATACATACATACATACATACATACATACATACATACATACATACATACATACATACATACATACATACATGCATACATTTGTATGTCCAGCTCATCTCAGCTCAGCTGCTCAAAGGCGCTTTGTTTTTCCCTCGTTCACTGGATGTCAATCTCAACGGCACATCGTATTGTCAATCTCAACTCCTTTGGGAGCATACAACTCTTGCAGCCACTAGGTGCACCGAGTTATTGTGGCATTCCCATCCTTACGAGGTATAAACAATGTAAATAGCCAGAGAAAAGGAAGTTTTATAATAGGTATTTTTCCCATTACCTTTTCTCCTATGACCTTTTTTCCTATGACTTTTTTCCGATCACCAAATAATTTACTTGTAAATCAATCCAGTCATTCACGTTTTTGTCATACAAATATATACCTACCATACTCATTAGTTCCCCAGGAAGAGCCAGACGATTGCTGGAGTTTGGAGGAGATTTTTGCCATCAAGTCATCTTGAAGATTTTCCTTGTCACCAAATAATGATGACACACCAATCTGCTTGTTGAGATGAACTTGAGCCTTCCGACCTTGAAGCCATGCCAGAGAGGAACACAAGAGGCACAGGGTTTTGCCAGTTCCTGTGGGACTCTCCAGAATACCATGTTTTTCCTGGAAAAAGCACAACCATTAACTCAAATATTTTAGCTATAACTTGTATGTTTATATAGTTATCCTATCTCACGTCTTGTACTCTCTCTTCAATTCGACCTGCTTAGTGGGAACGAACTGCAAATAAAAATCCGTGCGCTCCATGATGCCCCCCTTTAAAGATGCCTGGGCAACGTCCTGGGAACCAGGCAGCACGCACAACCAACAACAACAATGCAAGCCCTCTGGTTGGATGATCCTTGTTTAGGAGACATTTACAACTGATGCTTTCTTTTGAGAAGCCATTGCTTAAAAAATATTCTTATATTAAGCAAACAATGAAAGAAAAAAATCCCGCGAATTTATACAGAATTGCAGATTTGCAACTCAAACAGAAACATTAACAGAACTGTGTTGCCTAATTTGAAGTTTTCAATAAGGATAGTGAAGTTGAGTTTTACGTCACATCGGCATTCTTCCAGCCATATCGCGACGAGACCAAGTCTGAATTCACACACATTTTGAGTACAAAGTCCAAAAGAGTTTTTAGAAAACATATACATTCATTACATTATTATTTACGAACAGAATATGTCATATCACCAAATTAATAAAACAAGCAATCCATCATTCACATTACATAGTTACAATTTTTCAATAAGGTAGTTAGGGCCATGAAGGGTGAGACATTCAAATACACACAGATGCATCTATTTACACAATGGCTCCCCTGCTTCTAACTGAGTGTTTTCTATGACAATTTTGCGCTGTCTGACAGTTGCAGGTAATGTAATTATATGAAGCTACAAGTTTCAAAACAGTGAATTGATATAAGGAAGGATAACAATATATGGATGAACAACTTCTTTATTGCTGTGAGAGCGACGTTTCGGTGTAGGTTCTAACGCCCTTATCAATCAAGTGATGAACATCATAAGGATGACGGATACTTATATACAAGTTGCAGAATGCGCCACCATATGCGCGTGCCACCATAAAAATGCACAATGACCCTGTGAAAGCCAGTCTTTTAGTCTGTAGCAGGGACACAATCCACAACAATACAGCCCAATATCTATTCCACCTCCTCTCACCACTCAGAAAAACTGCTAAATCGTTCATCCCAGATTCATCCGCTTTCTGTAGGAAGATCCAAGACATCAACCAACCCGGCAAATTAATCAGCTATGACGTCGTTGACCTGTTCACCAATGTTCCGTGTGACGAAGCCATTGAAATCCTGAGAAACCGCATAGATGAAATCCACCCAACCCTAGAAACCTGTCTAACAACTGACAGTATCATCCAACTGATACACTCCTGCATCAGCTCCACATACTTCACCTGGCGGGACAACATATACCCGCAAACCCCCGGCCTCCCCATGGGTTCCCCACTATCAGCATTAATCACTGAAATCTTCATGACCCACCTAGAAGAAAAAGCCCTGGAAACATCCCCCATAACACCCCTCTGTTGGTTCCGGAATCTGGACGATACCTTTGTCATCCTTAAACCCGACAGCGATCCTAAAGCTCTACTAGACCACATCAACTCCCAAAACCCAAACAATCTGCACCCTTTGTCAGCCTCCCCTACTACGGAATTGTCAACCACAAAGTCCAGAGACTCCTAAAAAAACCAGGCCAATATAGATGTGGTTTTCAAAAGAAGCAACACCATCCTCTACACCATCAAAGCGACTGGCAAGCCACCAACCAGCCTGATACAACAACTACAGGGAACAGTTTACCACGTCTCTTGCGACTGTGGACAGACCTTCGTAGGTGAAACATCAAGACCCCTCAAAATCCGAATAAAAAAACATCAGACCTCAGTATCCAAACTAGACTCAAAATCAGCCCTTTCAGATCACATCAAAGACAATCTCGACCACAATATCCAGTGGGACAGAACCCAAACCCTAACAACCAACCTCAAAGACCATAAACTCATGAAACTCCAAGAAGCAATCTAAATCAAAAGACTCCAGCCATCACTCAACCATGACAAAGGTTACTACATACCTGAAGGGTATTACCAGCTCATTAAATATCCTCATCATCGATAATCCCCCATTTATGAATGGAATGCATCATCCTCATAATCCCCTATTTATGTATACCACAGGCTTCACTTCCCCTTGTGTACTTTGCAGGCTTCATTTGTTAACACGTTCATCTAAGCCCTTGTGTTGTTATTGTGGCTGGCTTCCTAATCACTGTTGTACTGTACAAACATCTGCTCTAACTTGTATATAAGTATCCGTCATCTTTAAGCTGTTCATCACTTGCTTGATAACGGTGTTAGAACCTACACCGAAACATCGCTCTCACAGCAATAAAGAAGTTGTTCATCCATATATTGTTATCCTTCCTTACTGCTCCAACTTCTAACTGCCTCTCAAAGAAGTTAGTGTATTGATATATAACTAATCAGCTTAATCCAAAACACTGTTTACATTTCACTTCCTGGGTGTTTGGCACTTTCATGGTCAAATATGACATTTACAAGAGAATACAAGCGTGTAATCATTAAAGGTCAAAATGTAGAATATTGTAAAAACAAACAAACAGAAACAGTGTGAATCACTCAATAACAAAAAAACAAATGGCATTATACTTTAGCAAATAATGGTCTTAAGTAGGATTTTCATTTAGTTTATTGTTACAAACATACAAAAATTAGATACAAACCTCTTGAAAAAATTCAGATGACAAGATTAGTTGGAATAAGTATCAGAATTATTGGTCAAGTGGCTTCCTTGGAAATTATACCAGTGTGATGAAATGCACTTTGAGAGAAATCAAGAGTGAAAAGGTCAAATAAAGGGCACATAGGAAATAAACAAGGGAAATAGCTACATGGACGTACAACTCCAGTATAATATACAGTGAGACCTCGGATATCCGGACACATTCGTTTTTACGTAAATCGTCCGGATAATTGAATATCCGGATATCTGGATTTTTTGGTTTTCATACACCTCAAGGAAAATCAAAAATGTTTATGATCATCAAGCGTTTATTGTACATGTATAGACATTTAAAAACAGCATCACAACATAACAATCATACCTTTACAATTATTCAGTTTTGAAAAAGTCTTTCATTGAGGACTGCTTACACTGGGTGCCGCTCCTTTGCAACACGACGGACAACATTTTGTCCAGGTTTTCACGGTCGCCATTGTTCTCAAAGTAGCTGAGTAGGCCTTCGTACTATTATTAAAGCTTACTTTGGGATTTTGTTCTTTGTAAAGACATATCTCTTTCTTTTCCTTGGCTGTCACTGCGTAGCGCTTGCGTTTAGTAGGTTGACTAGCCATTTGTGATCAATTGAATATCGACGCACTACACTTTTATTGCTTTGACTGAATAAACAACTTAACAGTTAGAACTCAATGGTTAACTCAGTGTCAGCTAGGCCTTCTAACCACCACCAATACCTTGATGATCATTAATCCGGATTAGCCGACCATGTCTCATGTCAAAACACGTAGGACTCTCGCACTTCCCTTCACACGGTTAGCGGTAGATCAAAGCTTCGTGCGGATAGGTGAGTCAATTTTGTGTTGATTTAGCCGGTTTGTTTGTAAAATGTACCGTCCGGAAACGGAAACCGAATATCCGTTATAGACAGTCACTTTTATAACGTAAGAGATTGGTTTTTACTAAAAATTGACCGGAAGGCGAGGTTTCCGGATATCTGGGGTCCGGGTATCAGAGGTCTCACTGTATATGATGTTTCGGTGTAGATGTTACCACCAATATCACAAAGATCAAATAAAGGTTTAAGTACAAAATATTGGGGAAAAATTAATCACATATGTTGAGACCCACTGACAAGATAAACTACCCAATTCATTTCATCTCATCTCAACAAAATGGCTGAGTAATAGTCACTGCCTATTTATTTTTTGTCGTGGCTCATAGCAACCATGTTGAAAATCAGAGCAGACATAATAAAACTAGTGCTTTGCAGATTCCAATTATTTGGTCATTTTTAATGTCTGTGGTTCCAAAAATTAACAGTTTTTAACAGCATGACATTAGAAGTGTAGGGTTGCTTACCGTTTGAAGACATTCTATGACTTTTTCCATAAAAGCCTTCTGACATTCATATGGTTCAAAGGGAAAGTCAACTGACACCCCTCGCACATTTAACTGTGTCATTCTTGTCTTCTCATGTCTGGAACAAACAAACAAACAAACACAGTGTACAAAAACATTTTAGGAACCATCCATCATGGATTCCACACATCAATATTTACAATAATTATCACGTCATTCCGCATGTGCAGAGGATATACTTAAACTTTAATCCACGGCAGATCATGGTCCCAAACATCATATCCATTGTGCACACGTTTTTCACACACAAGCCACTGCAGAGATTAGGGGTGCTGCATACACTTCATGTGATTTGAGCATATTTCCAAATGCTAAAAAATGTCCATGACAATATCATGTCAAAAAAATCCATACCAAAGTGCATAAATTATTCCTGTTAATGTAATTTTTATGATAAAATTAATATTTTATACTTATCCTGACTCATGCTTATTTGCTTTCTCATCCTCTCTTCCGAACGGTCAAGTGGAAACTTGAATCCCTTCAAATCCCTTGAAGTGAACGTACAATCCCTCACCCTGAAATTACCTCCCTTATTTCCCGCCAAAACCGGGCAGGTGACATCAGCATGCCTCTATCCTCACTCTCTCCGATATAAGCCCCACGCAGGTTTACAGGGAAACCCATGTGGTGAGAGGGGAGGTTGGGAGGGCTTTATCTCATGAGTCAGGATAAGTATCAAATATTAATTTTATCATAAATATTACATATTTTTCCTTATCCTGACTCATGCTTATTTGCTTACTGAATCCGACGGAATCAGTGGTGGGTCAACCACCTAACGGGATTCCCTGCATGATTGTATTCATGTCAGAGTTCGCCTGATATATATACCCCCTGGGAATTTTCTTATTCTGCGGCTAACTTCAATGCTTCTTGATGCTTGTCGGGGGACCACCTTCTTATACATTCGTATTAGAAGTAAACTTCCTAAGTTTTGTGGATTTAGTACACTAGACGCCTGGTTGTCTACATATCTACAACGACCCAATATGATACGGTAAGAACTTTACCGCAACTGGAATCGCGACCCATCTGTTAAGGCAAGAACATTACCATAACTGAGTCTATGTATCACTCATGCGCTGACTTATCTCGTAAGTCAGGGGAACATGGACTCTCAGCCGGTGGCAATGGACAGTTGCCTGGAGTCAACGATTCTGCGTGACAAGGGTGAGTTTCTTCAACGTCCGGCCGTTACAGTGAGTTGTTGCGCTACGACTAGAGGGCCGAACTGGTGTATCCCTGATACATCTTCTGTGGAGATGTCTCTCAGGTAGTGATTAGCGAAGACAGTGTCTGACTTCCGAAAGCAGCCTTCCATTATAGATGATATAGAGCAGTTTCCATGTAGGGCGAGTGTCGAGCCCAATACTCTAACTTCATGTGGGTTTGATGCTCTTGGAGGCTCTAACCCTGCTGCTTTATAGGCTCTTAGGATCACCGCTCTGATCCAGAAGGAGATCGTTGTACGGGATAAGTCTACAGTCATAGCGGTTGACTGCTTCCTTTTTTCTCGTGTCGAATCTGGTACGGCGGAAGTCAAGGGCGTGTATTTCTGACATCCGAGCAGCAGTAGCCAAGGCGAGGAGGAATATCGTCTTTTGAGTTAATAACTCAAATGTCGTCTGCATCAGCGGTTCGTATACATCACATATGAGGTGCTGCAACACTATGTTGAGGTCCCATGTTGGTGCTCTGAACTTCTGTTGTTGATCTTCCAACTTGAAAGATCTCAGCAGGGCCACTAGTTCAGGCACCATGGTCAACTTCACGCCTGTCTTCATGGTGATGACCGAGCTGATTGCCGCAAGGTATGTAGACAGCGTAGAGCCCTTCAGATGTCTAGTGGACCTCAGATGACACAAGTAGTCTGCTACTTGTGGATGTGTCGCCTTCCTGGCCGTGAACCCTGTTGAACAGCATACTGGTCAAAACTTCTCCACTTGTAATCATACAAGTTACATGTAGATCTTCATAGAGCCAAGGTCACAGCCTTGGCTGCTCTAGTAGAATAACCTCAATTCTTCAAGCAGTACGTGATATGCTCCATACGTGTAACTGGAACGCTTCTGGGTTGCCGTGACACTGCTTGGTGTGAGGATGGACGAGTAGGTTCGGCCAATCTGGTAATCGTAGAACTGGTTCGCCGTGAAGATCTATGAGGTCTGGGAACCATAGTCTCGCTGGCCAATAAGGCGTTACCACAATCAGTTGAAGCACCCTCGTCTGGTTGATCTTGCGTAATACTTGTGGTAGTAGGATCGGTGGAGGGAAGGCGTTGTCACCTGCTGGTTGAAACGGGTTGCAAACAGGTCGATGAGGGGACGGCCTAGTTGTGTTGTTACCCACTGGAACGCTTCTGGATGTAACTTCTACTCTGTGGGAGATGTCCGTACTGGTCTGGATAGGGCGTCGGCTAGGACGTTCTTTGCCCCTGGGATGTGGCAAGCCCTCATCTTCAGGTTGATTTCGTCTGCGATGTCAAACAGCTGGAATGTCAGTTGAAGCAACAGGCTGATCTTGTGGACCCTTGCAGATTTATGTAAAAGGCCACCGTGGAGTTGTCCGTGTGTATCATCAGGACCTGATCTTCTAACTGCGCCGCCCAATATAGAACTGATTCTATTACTGCTTTCAGTTCTAGCTGGTTGATGTGCAGACTATTCTGTTTGTGACCACTGCCCTGCTGCAACCTCGTCGTTGAGATGTGCCCCCCAGCCTTGGAGGGACGCATCCACTTAGAGATGAAGATCGTAATCTGGCTCTCTCAAACAGGTTCACGCAAACATTCGATCTTACTGTCCACCAAAGCACGTACTGCTTTAGATGTTGCGGGATGGCGAACTTAGATGAGCTATCAGGAACCTCTGTAGCGGTTAAAGTTGCAATCTTCCTCTGCTGGTGAGAGCCTGCATCGACGTCAGTAGACCCAAGAGTTGCTGCCACGTTCTTAAGTCTAGTGGAGAGTTGAGGGTGTCTGGTATGTACGACTGGATGCTCTGCCATCGGTCATCTGGTACCAGGATGCGTCTCCATGGCCGGAATCACCCTACGGGTGATAGTGTCAGCAAAATCTTCAGCATTGAGGACCTCAGCTTTCGTAATCGGACGCTGCTG
This sequence comes from Haliotis rubra, assembly GCF_003918875.1. Lineage (NCBI taxonomy): Eukaryota > Metazoa > Mollusca > Gastropoda > Lepetellida > Haliotidae > Haliotis > Haliotis rubra. Next base: position 533,571 of record NW_025765004.1, on the reverse strand, counting down.
CAGGATGACTGCGACTGACTCGTCTGTTCTCAATGCTAACGGCTTCTCAGCTGACTTCTGCTGCCTCTGGCTCTGCAACGGCTGTGGTAGACTGCCAACAAGAAGATGCACCATCTTCGAAGATCTCTCAGCATCACTGCGGGTAGACTGCGACGATGACATCGGCGACATACTTCTAATCTGCGCTGACCAGATCTCAGCACTGGATACACTCTGCGACGCTGCAAGGAAGACCTCAGGCTGCAACACTGGAGGTCCCAAAGGACTGGAACCATCTGCTTCAGCACCAGGTGCCCCAATATCTGTTGAAGATCGTTGTATAGGGTTATGCAACGACGACCTCGAAGATCTTGTAAAGTCGGAAGATCTAGATGCATGCCTGGACCCAAACTTCTGGTCGGGGATGATATCGGAAGGCCGTTAGCCACCCAAGACAGCGTCTCATCATCAGTGAAGACGTAGTTGTCGTCTTCCTTAGGATGCCCCTCATCAGCTGCCAGACCCCTCTCTGATGTGTATCGTCTGCGTTGACTGCTGACGATGCGCCAAGGACCGGCCTGCATTGATTCTCGGACAGGAACGGGATGTCGTCATCTCGCCCACTGCAACGCTGTTCCCAGGATGCATCTGCTTCTTCTCCATGATCTGGATCACCCAACAAGTGATGATATCAGCAAGTCGTCTGCGTTGAAGCTTCTACCTTGGTCAACGAACGCTGCTGCGGGACAACTGTCACGGACTCATCTGTAGACATCACCCAACGAGTGATGTATCAGCGAAGTCGTCTGCGTTGAAGCTTCTACGTTGGTCAACGACACGCTGCTGCGGGACAACTGTCACGTTCTCTGCTACTCATCTGTAGACATCACCCAACGAGTGATGTATCAGCGAAGTCGTCTGCGTTGAAGCTTCTACGTTGGTCAACGAACGCTGCTGCGGGACAACTGTCACGGACTCATCTGTAGACATCACCCATCGAGTGATGTATTACTATCAGCGAAGTCGTCTGCGTTGAAGCTTCTACGTTGGTCAACGACACGCTGCTGCGGGACAACTACCACGTTCTCTGCTACTCATCTGTAGACATCACCCAACGAGTGATGTATCAGCGAAGTCGTCTGCGTTGAAGCTTCTACGTTGGTCAACGCTGCTGCGGGACAACTGCCACGGACTCATCTGTAGACATCACCTAGCGGTGATGTATCACTACCACGTTGAAGCTTCTACGTTCTGCTGCGGGGCGACTGCTACTCATCTGTAGACATCACCCAGCGAGTGATGTATCAGCGAAGCCTGCGCGAAGCTCTATGTTAGTCAGCGAACGCTGCTGCGGGGCGACTGCCAGCTTCTGTAGACATCACCCATGTATCAGCCGACGATGTATCAGCGAAGTCAACTATGTTAGTCAACTGCTCTGCGGGACAACTGCCACGGACTCATCTGTAGACATCACCCAACGAGTGATGTATCAGCCGAAGTCGTCTGCGCTTGAAGCTTCTACATTGGTCAACGCTGCGAACTCATGCGTTGAAGCTTCTACTGCGGACATCACCCAGCGAGTGATGTATCCAGCCGAAAGTCGTCTGCGTTGAAGCTTCTACGTTGGTCAACGAACGCTGCTGCGGGACAACTGTCACGGATTCATCTGTAGACATCACCCATCGAGTGATGTATTACTATCAGAGAAGTCGTCTGCAGTGAAGCTTCTACGTTGGTCAACGAACTCTGCTGCCGGACAACTGCCACGTTCTCTGCTACTCATCTGTAGACATCACCCAACGAGTGATGTATCAGCGAAGTCGTCTGCGTTGAAGCTTCTATGTTAGTCAACGAACGCTGCTGCGGGACGATTGCCACGTACTCATCTGTAGACATCACCCAACGAGTGATGTATCAGCGAAGTCGTCTGCGTTGAAGCTTCTATGTTAGTCAACGAACGCTGCTGCGGGACGACTGCCACGTAGACATCACCCAACGAGTGATGTCATCTGTAGACATCACCCAGCGCTTGGGACAACTGTCCGCGGTTCATGTATCAGCCAAGTCGCCACTATGTTAGTCAACGAACGCTGCTGCAGGACGACTGCCACGTACTCATCTGTAGACATCACCCAACGAGTGATGTATCAGCGAAGTCGTCTGCGTTGAAGCTTCTATGTTAGTCAACGAACGCTGCTGCGGGACGACTGCCATGGATTCATCTGTAGACATCACCCAACGAGTGATGTATCAGCGAAGTCGTCTGCGTTGAAGCTTCTATGTTAGTCAACGAACGCTGCTGCGGGACGACTGCCACGTACTCATCTGTAGACATCACCCAACGAGTGATGTATCAGCGAAGTCGTCTGCGTTGAAGCTTCTATGTTAGTCAACGAACGCTGCTGCGGGACGACTGCCATGGATTCATCTACAGACATCAGCGACGGGTTAATGTTCCCAACGCTAACAGGATCTCGGCTGACAGCTGCTGCAACTTGATTGTGACGCTATCCGTCACTGCTATCAGGAGGGTTCTCCGACCCCGATGATCAACAGCAGTACTGCAAGGGTTGACATATGAAAGTGTATGGAGTGAGCATCTAGCTTTTTGCTGTTGGATTTAAAACATTCATACATTCCATTCAATGTAATTCTAAATTTTGAAGTCTTCTTTCAAATTACCCACTGTAATTTATGAAAGAAAATGAGCGAAATATAAATTTCAACCACATAAAAATTCAACAACCACACGCATTATAGTTCTGATGACATATTATTGATCTGTGACATCAACATAAATGTGAATGTCATATCTCACCAAATGTTGTCAATGGCTTCCACCAACTGGAATTAAGTCTCATCAAATAAACACAAGCAAAATACCTTCTACCTTCTGGTAATGTTTTGTTCATTTTTTCAGCTCATGTTGTAGGGTATATCTAGATATGGCAATTATTTTTATTTTGTTCTGGATTATGATGTGAATGTATATTAGATGTTTCATATTACTCCTTGGCCAAATGCAGAGGTAGTATCTAAATCAGGTAATATGATACACACTGCATATGAAGCTGAAGGGGTCTTTGTTCTGCATTTTGATTTTATGAAGGGATGTTTCTGTATACAGAAACGTACCTGGGGTACACATCTGTTGTACCTGTGCCGACAATAACTCCTTCAGCATTAATACAGATGGTCTGTTGGCTATGTGGGTCAAGCAGTGGGAAAACCTTGCTTGTTTTTTAGTAACCTCATATATTCCATATCAACAGGAATTTCTGGAGGGTGGAATTACTAGATAACAGTTTCTTTTTGCTGGAAGCTTCTAAAAGATGAGCATTCAGTAAACCCTGCTTAAAATGTTTCTATTTATTAGGATCATTTTGAGGTTTTAGGGATTGTGTTAGGGTGAGGAAAGGTGAGTGAGTTTAGTTTTACGCCGCACTCAGCAATATTCCAGCTATGGCGGTGGTCTGTAAATAATCGAGTCTGGACCAGACAATCCAGTGATCAACAGCATGAGCATCGATCTGCGCAATTGGGAACGGATGACATGAGTCTACCAAGTCAGCGAGCCTGACCACCCGATCCCGTTAGTCGCCTCTTACGACAAGCATAGTCGCCTTTTGTGGCAAGCAATGGTTGCTGAAGACCTATTCTACCCCGGATCTTCACGGGCCGGGTGAGCAAAGGGTTTTTTTTAATATAAAAAAACACCATCTAATAATCTTTCCTGAAATTTTAACATAAAATGACATCAGGGCAGTCTGCTAATTAATCCACGGCTTGCATTATGTCAAATGAACTCTGACAGAGATAAATGAATAGCGAATCATACTAAGTGAGCGTATCATACAGAGTGACAAGATTTCCCGCGAAAATAATTGCGTGAACATGACTGATATTTGCACAACTGACATACTGCTGATGTGATGCCGTTAACGAGACGATTGGAAGAAATGACAATCTCACCAAAATTACTTCGGTGTCTTTCAAAACATTTAAAATGATCCGAGTTTCATTCGAAGTGTGACATTCAAAATGTAAACACATGTGGCGGCCAATTTTGAACATGACCCCCAAGACAAACCTTATTAAATCCGGTTCAACTCAAACGACCAATGAAATGAAAGAAAAACAAACAGAGAGCCAATCAATAAACCGTTCACAGTCCTAACAGCCAATCGTTTCTACCAGAAGTGACGTCACACATAAGTAGCGCGGAGTTTAGTTGGAACATTCTGTCAGGTCGTTACCGTTTAATCCAGAGGTTTGTTCTTTTTTCTCTTCAACGTGTAATGCTTTTAGATATTCTTTTCTTTTCCTTGATGTACAAGGTACATATGCGACACACATAGTGTCAGTTTTGTGGTCACATGTGTCCAAACTGAAGTTCATTCGTGACCATGGCAGTCATCTTATTTACCGTTTCATTTCTTTCAAAATCTGCAAAGTATTCAGGAGACTTAGTCAGAATCAGTCGGTGAATTTTGTTGATGTTTATTTTTTTCATACAGCTTTCCATACAGTAAAGACTTTTGACTGATACCTGTACACTTACAGATACACCCCTAATCTGATCCAACATCTGACAATACCATGATATTTTCACCACTTTCAATCACTGTAAATAGAGACAGGAAAACAATACTGTTCCAGAAAATGCATTGGTTTTTTTGTTTTACTGTGGTTATTGATGGACTAGCTTAATGTTTTGATCAGTATTGATATAGTCCAATAATGCGTTACTTTAGTTTAATGAATATATTTAAGATATTCCAGTGTGTAGCACTTTGTTAAAACTGATCGTTATAGTCAGATATGTTTTACAGATTGAAGTTCCCAACAATTGCCCATGCTCACCATATTGTAAAACTGAATGTTGACATATTATTGTCAAATTTCCAACAATTATGACTTAGAACAAACTAAAGTAAGGCATGTGTTATCAAAGTGTCCATTTTCCTTCGGTTTAATGTAACAAAAATATAAAATAGATGAAAAACATTAATCACAACATACAGTTAAAACCAGAAGTTAAATTGTTGATGTTAATAGTTGACAGGGTATTTTGGGTGTCAAATGCTCGTACATGTGATTTTGGTACACATGCATGACACTGAACACCAACCTAGCATATTCGCAATCTTCATTTCACTTTATTTGGTTTACTTTTTTGTTTAAAGTGAAATTCATCAGTACGTTTTCACTGCAGACTATAAGTGCCTAAAACCTGACCCATCCCAATTGCATAGATCAATGCTCATGCTGTTGATCACTGGATTGTCTGGTCCAGGCTTGATTATTTACAGACCGCTGCCATATAGCTGGAATATAGCTGAGCGTGGAGTAAAAAACTAAACTCACACACTGAACCTGACCCTTTGGTTGCTGAGGAAGTATGTCCCGCATTATGTTTTCAAATATTAGAATATGGTGGAAGTTGTCTGATGTGATGCATTTTTACCTCACATTTCTCCTCTATAAGTTTTTTTGCAAATGTATCCGGCTCACATGCTGGTGACAGCGAATCATCATGGAAGATGAGGAAAAACGAAAAAGAAAGTCACAAAACCTGCAGAAAAGACTGGTGGATAAAAAAATTCACAACCTTGGATGTCACCATTTCATTCCAAATTTTCCTAAGGGAAGCCTGTCAGGGTGCTAGGGCACAAGGCCCACTTACATCTATCTGCATGGGCCCTATTGTCTGTCAACTGAACTTTTGGCACCCTGTTTTTTTGCAATTTACCTTTTAACCAAAAATGCCTTCAAAATGTTTTTAGGCATACGCTCTTTATATCTTATGACCTACAGTCCGTTTGAGTCAGAAACGAACCGATGAATTGCAAATTTTATCATTGTACAAAATTGCCACATAAATATAAATAGTACACATTTTTATCATTTACTAATACCCAACAGCTTTCTTATATTTGAAAATTTTCCGGACTCCACCAAAAAAGTTGTTTAAGAAATTATCTTCATTGAATAGGCAAAAGTTGTTATCTGTCGTGGCGGGGTGAAACCGCAGAAACGGAACAGCCACTATCTCGTCATGCACGGGATACACATGCCTGATGAAAAATAAAGTTCAATGCTGACGTGAAACAGTTGATGATTAAAGTGTACGATTTTTTCCGTGCTGAATCTGAAAGGGGCAAACCATTTTATGCCATTAATTTATTCCGTAAGCGGGCAGCAAAAGCTTTAGGAAAATCAGCAAGGGTACTGACAAATGTTCTGGAACACGAACATTGTGAGGGTGATGCGAAGCAGGTAGGGGTCGTGTCAAAATCACACAAATTAAAACATTTGGACAACTTTCAAAAGAACCTTGTAACTTAAGGCAGTCTATCAACAAGCTCTATTCTGAAAACAAATACCTGTCGCTGAAAATTTTAAAACAGCATTTGAAGCAAGAACTACAACCTCAGAGTATCAAAGTACACACTCTGACGACTCGTACACTCTTTCAGGTATCGTGATAAGAAAATTTCGGGGGGAGAATAGGTCATTACTCTGTGAACGCCCTGATATCGTTCGCTTGAGAAATAATTTTCTCAGGGTTATATAGAAGAAGTGCGAGGAAGAGTTCGAGCCAGTGTACTTGGACGAGACCTGGATCAATGCCTCGCACACTGCCAGCAGTCAGTGGGTACCCGATGGGGGTGATAAGGGGTCACGTAGAAAGCTGCCTCTAGGGAAAGGAGAGAGACTAATCATTCTCCATGCTGGTTGCTCCAGCAAAGGCTTTCTCCCAGGCTGCGACTTGGTACTCAGGGCAAAGTCCACCGATAACAGAGACTACCATTCTGAGATGAATGGTGCGGTTTTCCTCGATTGGGTTAAAAACAAGTTGGTACCACTTCTACCAGAGAAGTCTTTTATTGTAATGGACAATGCCCCATACCACAGCATGCAGGACCCCGACATCGAAAAGGTGATATGATATCATGGCTCGACAAATTTCAGATCGCACGGCCTTCAAAGGCAACGAAGCCTCAGCTATATGAGATCATAAAAACCCACAAAGGTGAACCTTTCTACAAAGTTGACAGTTACATAAAAAGTAAGGGTCCCGATATTCTGCAACTTCCACCCTATCACTGTGACCTTAACCCCATTGAAATGATATGGGGTATTGTCAAAGGAGATGTTGCCAGATCAAACACAACATTTAGATTTCGTGACGTAGAGGTTTTGGTTAAGGAATCCCTTAACAAAATCACAACTGAAACGTGGCAAAACTGTGTCAAGAAGGTAGCTAACGTCATTGAACAAGGTTACTGTGGCACCACTTGTCATCCCTTTAATTCGTGACTCTGACCCTACGACAGACGAGGAACCGACAGGTGTCCTGGAATAGATTTTGAGATGTCCCCCGCCATGACTGGCTGTTCCGTTTCTGCGGTTTCACCCCGCCGCGACAGATATTTAAACAACTTTTTTGGTGGAGTCCGGAAAATTTTCAAATATAAGAAATTAGGTATTAGTAAATGATAAACATGTGTACTATTTATATTTATGTGGCAATTTTGTACAATGATAAAATTTGCAATTCATCGGTCCGTTTCTGACTCAAACGGACTGTATCTAAGGTTTAAATTTCATAATTTCATGTCAATTATTAAAGCTTCTTCTTAAGAAGCCATCTTATAAAAATATGAAAAATAGATGTAGTTATACAAGGAGTAAAATGATACGATGGAACAGCAAACAACTTGGTGTGACACGCGTGCATCTTGTTTACATTGTTACGCCTGCAAGCAAATCTAAAGAGACTGTATAATCATCACAAATCCATTTTAAACAAGTAGATTTATTGAAGTCTTTAAATACTGGTTGCTCAATCTCTTGTATCAAGATCCAAATTTGAGCATCAGCTTGCATATGGTATGCTTTGATACATTGATGTCATGGTCTTCTTTTGAACAATATTTTCTTCAGTTTGCTTGACGATATGGACTCACTGGATCGATTTAACCGACGCATGAAGTCCGTCACAACCCTTCTATCGAATTCATCAAGCTATCTTTTCTTTGCATGTTTTGAGACGGTCCCCGATTTAACTGTCATGTCAATTGTCATTGTCAGTCTCTGAAATAATGTCATGGGAAATAACTCTTTGCTATGTTCTTTTGCAGATCTTGGTGGCATTAAGTGTCTTTTGGAGAAACACTCAATTGAAAAAAGAGAGGGTTTTTTTCGCTTTGCCTTGCGCTTGAAAAAAACTCTTTTGATGATTTACTGGTCATCTTTGTACAACATCGTGTTTACCACAACCTGTGTGTTGACGATCTTTGACATCACTTGAGCGTGCTAACCTAAATACCCGTGCATATACATATCACGCTGACACATTTTACAATGTTGTTGGCTTTTCCATCACGTGCGTTAACCCCTCGTAAAACTCTCTACAGTTTTACATATATTTTATGACAGGTTTAAAGGCAAAATCTTTAATAATCGTTTTAGAATTACTAAAATCGATATCTTGTTAGGTCACAGTATACAATTACCATATGATCAGAGTAGCGTTTTAAAATATTCAGGAGTTTTATGTAAATTGTGAAAAACGGTGCCAAAAGTTAAGTTGACGGACTATAATCATATAATATCCAAAATGATCCCTGCTTCAGTGCTTGTGTGTTCAGCGTGAAGTTGGGTTTTACAGTTAATTAGCATGATTGTCCATCATTATTATTGCTAATAATGATATTATAATAGCACTCACTTGTTTACACTTGTGTGCATATTGAGTTGTTACTTTTCTCCTAAGCATGTGCAATTTCATGGAGCAGCGATCCACCATGTCTACAGAGCGTTCTAAGCGTTACTTACCCATGAAGGTCCGGGTTAGAATATTGATCTTCAGTAACCCATGCTTGTCGTAAGAGGCGACGAGCGGGATCGGGTGGTCAGGCTTGCTTACTTGGTTGGCACATGTCATCGGTTCCCCATTGCACAGATCGATGCTCATGCTGTTGATCACTGGATTGTCTGGTCCATATTCGATTATTTACAGGCCGCTGGAATATTGCTGAGTGCGGCGTAAAGCTAAACTTGCTCGCTCACTCACTCTAAGTGCAGTGATGTCTAATTTGTTTTCTATTTTTCCCAAAGTATGAAATAAACTATTGTAAATGTGATTCAGCTCAGGCCATGCACTATTTCTACAGACTGACATCAGACATGGTGTCAAGTTGTACTTTGGGATGTTTTTGATGGAAAGTTATTGGCACTGTCAGTTTGTGAAAATAACCATAGCACCGTTTTAAGACTTCTATCATCATCATGTTATTTATTTATTTCATTTTATTTCTGCCACATGTATCACAGGACTGACCATTAACATTAGTGTTATAACTATGTTATAGTTTTTATGAATGTTGTCAGGATCTTTTACATGCAGATAATAGTACTAATACTGTTTAACCCCACATGGGTACAATGTGTGAAGCCCATTTCTGGTGTCCCCAGCCGTGATGTTGCTCGTCAGTCAGTCAGTCAGTAATACTGTTTAACATATGTTTGTTTTGATCATGAAGCTGGTTTTACCAGTTCAGTAGCAGTAATTGACTTAGTCTGAAGTCCAGAAGGGCAGACAAGACACTGAGAGATGTTAATCATGTTGTTAGGGCTTTTTTCACACATGTATTCTTTGAAAATATTTGTCCATTAAATTGTGGCAATTTTCAGATAACTCAAATGGTACTATAAACATGAATGTCTGAGCACTGTCTGTCTGTCTGTCACTTGTCACTGCCAGAGCATTGCTCTTAGAGATGCAAGGTCATTGCAACCTGTATCTGCATTTTATTTGGGAAAATTAAAAATGAACATGTGTCTTTTTTACAGTGGTTATGCTTAGAACATTGCAATGCTTTATTTTGAGCCATCTCATTGCGCGCATTGGAGCCAAGTATCAAATTAAGCAGATTTTTATTTTGTTGTTGATCCTTTTCTTCATTGCCTTGTGAAAATTGTTTGGAGTCTGGTAGATCCCTAAACCAGGCCATTTATTGGCCTGCCACCCACAGCCCCCCCATCTTGCTTGGTGCCATCAGCACTGCTGTGACAAATCAATACTTGCAATATTCTGCACGTTCACTGAAGCCCCCAGCTACTACACAGGAATCTATTAGGCAAGAATGTGTTTTATCTTGTTCTCTGGCCGGTACCAGATAACCTTGCAGCTTCCATGACAAGCACATGAGTCACTGCCTGGATGCAAGTCCTCGTCATCATCCAAATGGAGGCTCCTGGTGAAAACTTGCATTGATTTTCATTGGTAATGGCCATGCACTGGAATTTGCGTACTTGCATTACTGTCCAAAGACAATTGTGGGCATAGTTGTGTTGGAACTTAGCAGAAGGGGGGTAAAATTTTGGAGGGAACGCCATATTCAGCCTTTGAGCTTGCATGTGAATACATTATTAATGATGCTGCAAGCAGAGGGTTCTACTGCAGCTTTTCTCTAGTATACATTAAAGAATTATTATAATGATTTGAGTCTGACACAACCGATCAGAACTGTTGACTCATTTGGTGATCGCTTCAGCTGGATGACCGGTCTCACGTCCTGTACATAGATCCCAAGGACTGCCAATGTTTGATTATCAGTCCTGAAAACCCAGGTACATCAGCAGGCGGTGTTTCACAGCCTATAACTATATCAAAACAGGGAGAAGGTCTTCCAGATTGTGTGATGTGTTTAGTTTAAGAATGATTTCACCATGGACATAATGTTTCATGCATGGCCGTTACCTTGTATTTCTATGCAGAACGACAGAACTTGCTTGTCTTTCAAGGAATTCACATTTCATTTCAGATCCTCTCTGTGCCTTTGGTAGTGTTTTGTAGCTTGGCCAAGAATATCCAGCCTACATCATGTCAACAGGTGAGACTCATCCGTCATACCATTCTCTCAAACCTGATTATTTATGTCTAGACCGAGGGATGGATTGTCTGGCCATCCGTTGTGGACCATTTATAATGAAAACGGAATATACTCATTATATTTTGTCATCTGAAGTTTGATATTTGTGAAAAATGATATTCAAGTTTGAAAATTATGTTTTTATTTGATTGTGATAGTTTGAAATGTCGGAGCCTCTGTGGCCAAGCAACCAACTCATTATTTTTTTATAGCGAAATTGATACCATTGTTAAGTTTATGAGTAACAATTTTGCAGGTTAAACAATCTTCACATTGGCAGTGAATTACAACATATTATACCAGTTATAAATGTGAATTATTTTTATCAAAGTTTTGTATTTTCATCATGCTCATCTTTTTCACATATTGACTGATTTTATTGATTCTGCCAACGTTTTGGTTTGTTTTAATGAAATTGACTACTCATTACCCGCAACCTTTCATTCTTAAAATGTCATTCTTTTCATCTTAAACTCACATACAATAACATGTATTTAGATGGTTGATTCTGAAGTTAAGTTTGGATTGTGAGACGATGACTGTGTCTTCCTGGACAATGTCAGAGTGACTCATAGCCACCATTGATTTGCCCAGTGCTTCATGCTATGACACTCCTTCCAGCACATACAGCTATACATTTGTGTCAATGACAGTCATGGCATCTCATGGCAGCATTGATTTCCTTTCAGTGATGTTGTTTTTCAATAGACTGTAACTGATGACTTCAGGTGATGATAATGCTATCAATTATGTAGTACATTTGTACAAGTTTCCTCCTGCCAAGTCCTGGGGTTTCCTTCACACCTGGATCATGTGTTGAGATGCATTAGATGTTCAGTCAGCTGATAATGGATACAATTTAATATGTTTGTTTACAGTTCACATGACAGTTCATTCTTAGGGATGTGCAGTATGGCTGGATTATTGGTAAAAGGAGTTACAAATTTGCTATTTCAATACGTTTTTGTACCCTTCAGCTGATACAGATTTTGGTAGTTTCTTCATACTTTCTGAGGTTTCCGCACAAATAACCAGCAACTCTTTTCTATACTTTTTTTGTTTGCCCCAAGATATTCTGCCATACAAGTGTTTTATTAGTTTAGCAACAATAAAAACCGTCTCGTATTAAAGAAGTTATAAGTGGAGTGATTTACGGTGACATTCATGCCAAATTCTGCAGCATAGGTATTGGAATATTGGAAATATCATAAACATTTCCCGATTCATTCTGTTAAAGTTACATCTGAATTTAGGGCTTTACTGATGAAACTTAAATTTTATATATTACAGGACTAATATATAAGAAGGGGCTTTAATACTGAGGTTAACATTATTACATAGGATGCAGTGTAAAAATTCTGTTATGAAATTCTTCTGAATTTAGATACCAGGATCCGGTTGTATCATTGCTTCATTAACTAATGTCAACATTAAACCCTAATGATCCATTAAATCCTTAATGCATCATTAGTTAATGGCAACGTTAAAAACAGTTGTATCAAACACTTATTAGCGTATCATTATTTAATGACGTCCTAATGTAAATATTTTCATTAAAATCAGGGATTCTCCTAAATATTTCCCACAATTCCGAAACATTGGGTGTGAAAACGGAGTGTTGTGCTCATAACACAGCTCTTGCTGGAAAAGTAAACAAAGCAAAAATCTGAGCAGCATTTTCTCAAGTTTTTGGACATCAGTTTGTCTTTTCATAGCATACATGAGCTCAATACTTTTAGAATATGCACGGAAAGAGTATCGTAGCAAGAACTAGAAAATTAAAAACAGATACAATACTGAAATTTGATATACTCATACGAAAGTTCTGTGAAGCGTGACGCCATGCCAGACGCAAAATCAAGGAGAACGACATAGGCAATTATCGGCATTTCTGACTTTTTCAATGAAAACAATAAAAACAAATAACCATACGCAGATAGTCAGAATGTTTCCGATTACTTACATCACTTTTCCAGGAAGTTTTAGACGCTCTAATGATACCCCAAGACCTTCATTAAGTTAATGACGCACTAATGACAACAGCGTCATTAAAACGTTAGTACAAAAGAATTTAATGATACATTACTTAATGAACGTTTAATGGCAGGTTAATGCTTCATTAAAGTTTGATACAACCGGGTCCAGTACATTAAACAGGGTTTTAACTTGACTTACACAAGTGTGGGGTCCCCTACACCCACATCAATAAATGTGGAGGTCCTTGCTTTTAATATGAGGGTCCTGAAAAGTATCGAAATGGTGTAGTGTAGTGTATGTTCAGATAATTACTTCAGAGCATTGAATGAATGAGTGGTCTTTTTTATTTTTGTGTGTCACTTTGGATGCAGTAATTTTGGGTTTCTGCGTCCATTCTCCACATCTGTGCATACTGGACGCACATTTCTGCATCTCGTAAAACCTTGATTAAAGCTTTCAAAAATACAAATTTTAACAAGATAGCGATTGTTCCCAATCATGCTGCCAAGGGCAGTTAGTTTTTTCATCCTTCATACATCCTTTGACATTCTCCACATGTGCTTGTCATTTTGGGATGCGAAACAACATGCATGGCAGAAAGTCACCAAAAAAATAATTCACAAAATTGGGCATGGTTCCCCCTGACACGAGTTGCCTATGTATGTGACACAGTGTATACTTGCACATACATTGAAAAAGTATCAGCAAGTGTGCAGTTAGTTTTTATGTGTAGTACCATTTCATATGTAATGCGTAGTTAAAAACTTGGCATCACGTCAACAAACCAAGCGTGGAAGTTTGCAACAACAAAAAACATTGCTGAACTTAATGATTCACAATTTCACTTCTATTTGTTATTAGACATTTATATATTGACAGAAATTCAGATCTTGTAAAATTAGCACAAATAGTAATCATTGGTGATCTACCAGTGATTCATTTAATTGATAACCAGTATTATCATTACTATAAAATATTACCTGGGAAATAAAGTCTAAAAAATCTATGGGAACTATTATTCTGCCAGGAATGATATCTACTACGTTGATCTAGCTTGTAATCTTAGCTGGTTTTAATAGGAAAGCATTTTTGTTGTACAGTCATCTCTTGCCATAAAGCTGGTCTTTGGGTCAATGGATGACACGCAAGCACGCACGTACGCACAGGCTGTACATAAACGGCATAAAGGCCATGTAAGACCATATTTTGCATGTGCATAGCATACCGGCTATTTCGTGTATTGTGGGGTAGCCTAGTGGTTAAGAGCGTCTGTTTGTCACGCTGAAGACCCGGGTTCAATTCCCCACATGGGTACAATCTGTGTAGCCAATATCTGTTGTCCCCTGCCGTGATATTGCGGAATATTGCGTAAAACCATATTCATTCATTCACTTCTCTCGCTCACACTCACTCACTTGTGTATTGTGCCCACTCAAAACAATGGCGTATCATCGGGGGTGACCAAATGGTATTAATGGTAATTTTGGATCAGGCACATTAGGTCAACCAATCAGTAACTGACAATCTTCCTGTTATTTTGCCATTTCTGTCACAAAAATAATATATTGACATGCAAGAGTCATACAACAAAGGCCAAACAAAAAAATGTCGTTCCGATTACACCTCTTTAAAATTTAGGGTAGGTAGTAGGGTTGGGCGATAATACCGGTTAACGGGTATATCACAATTCGAACTTCACAATACGATATATTGCGGTACACTTTTCGCGACCGGTTCACCCGGTGCGATCAGCAACTTCCGTGATCATGATCGGTTATTTTCGTGATGTTAAAAATACGAATACGATGTGTATTTCCTTTATATCATTATACATTAATAGTTTTGAGAATGTATATTGGTCAATCACATCTGTGTGCTGACAGTGGCCAGTGGCATTGTTTCAAATGAAAGGAAGACAGTAATTTCATTACCTTAGTTAACCCATTCAGCACCACAGGCCGGTAAACCGGCCTGGCAGTAGGCGCATCAAAATGGTATATAATTTTAGGAACCTAACATATGATTCACTTATTCTTGAGTAAGTTTCTTATGTCGTTAACAAATATCAGTAAAAAGATAATTTTATAATCCCGGAACTAATAATGAAATTCGATAATCACAAGGAAACTATTTGACTCCATTCGTAACTACTCGCCTCTTTCCGTGACCTACGCTATTCGGCTTGTCCGGAATAACACAAATTGGTCACAAATGTATTTGACTCTTTTCACATTTTACTACATGCGATTGCCACGATTTTTGGCAGTAATGGCGTACTATACGAGTACGGAGTACGAGTCTTCTTATCCAGTTATCGGGAAATAACCACCCATACATATTATTTCAGATACCTTTTTATAATAATTTTCGTAAAAATGAAAATATAGAAGAAAAAAGTAAGGGGATATTATGACATATTACAAATGGGAAAAAAATCGCTGCATTTTTTGCTTCCTTCGTGGTTTATCTAGACATTATAATGTGTATTATAATGTAAAAAAAATTAGTGAATGACATCTTGAATAAACCTTATGAAATAGATTTTTAAAACATACAGGCATATGAATATGAACACTCTACATGACCGGATACTGTCTGTACAGGACTAATTTTCACATTTCAGTATGGACTTGTTGACATGCTATTTTCACGGTATTGTATGCTTGCAGTCTACAGTCACTGTAAGTAGGTGGAACAAAACTCACTCATTTCATAAAATGCTATCCCTTGATTGATACACGAGTCTCGACTGATATCAGATATAAGAATTTAATATTTTGATTCTCCATGCAAGTGAAAACATCAGATTTCATTTAACTCTCAGGGTCTGCACTTTGGCATTAAATCCATAAAGTAAAGTGTCAGATTTGATTTTTGATGAATCAACCGAATCATTGCAGCCCTACAAATTAGTGCATGGCTATGTATATAATGTTAGATTACGTCACACTGGGTTTCACTGAGGCCTCCTCAGATGCTCAAAGGCACTTAGTTTGAAATCGTAGGTAAATACCTGTAACAATGTCATTCTCATACCAATGTGATTAACCAAGAGTAATTATATCTAGGCAATAGCAAATAGTGTCACTGCACCCAAGTGTTGCTTGTTCTGTCCACCACAAGGTATGAGGTTTGTGTAACCTGGCTGATGTCAGTGTGTCAGTGCACCCTTTCTGCTTGTGTTACTGCTCATGCTCTTGGATTGGCTGTCCAAAATGTGGCTGTTTACAGGCTGTCCCAATATGGCTGGAATAGTTCTAACCGTGTTGTTATTAAACCTTGCACTTGATTCATGGGATCCTTCATCATCACAAATAATGCTGCTGCTGCAGATCAATAAGATGCAGACATAACATGTGCCTTGCAGAAATTGATTACTGATAACAGAATGAATGAGTTAGACCCTGGTTCCTAGTCAGCAAGTCATGTTTTGTGTCAAGAGTGTAGATCATTCATCTTGCAACAGATCAATTTGCAAGAAAATGTATCGTTGTGTTGGTATAAGATGAAGTGTCTTATGATCTCAATCTTTATAAATCTTTGGGAGAATAATTGTTCATCTTGTATCTTGTTGTACAGACAAACCTGTCATGGTGACCTGCAGTAGTAACCAATCACAGTCAGCATTAACTTATGAGCCTGAATCTGATTGTGACAGTGAATGGTCACATATGTTCCTTGAAGCGTCATGTACTGGGCACACGAGTCATGATGAAGCTAAGTAGAGACTCTATCTGACAACAGTTTCTTCTTGACAATGTGGACCGCCTCCGTGGTGTAGTGGTTAGAGCGTCCGCCCGGAGAGTGGAAGGTCGCGGGTTCGATCCCCGACCGCGTCATTCCAAGAGACGTTAAAATATGGTACTTGTTGGTCCCTGCCTGGCGCTCGGCATTAATGGGTACAACAAAGACTGGTCGGTTCGGAGTCAGTATAATGTGTCTGAGTGGGGTATTCATGCTTCACTGCGGCATGGTATCTCAGTGGGCTAGCACTATAAAACCAGCTTCAGTCTGGGCTAGTACAAGCAGCCGCACATACACACACGCATGCTCGTCGTCATATGAGCGAAATATTCTCAAGCACGACGTTAAACCCAATTTCACCTAACCTCTTGACAATGTAGAAGTTTCGGTATTGTTAAAATACATAGGGATGCATCTTTGTTCTTGTCATGGTACAAGTTCTTCATGGCATGTGAAAGAAACTACAGTTTACCAGCTGATGTGTTTGTTGGTCTCCAATTGGTAATGATCATATAGTTGCTTCAGAAAGAGCACTTCACACGGTTCAGATCTCACATGAGCTACATGAGTGTTTTGCTTCCATCGCAGCACAAGGGGCGGTGGGGTAGCACAGTGGTTAACGTGTTCGCTCATCACGCCAAAGGCCCGGGTTCGATTCCCCACATGGGTACAATGTGTGAAGCCCATTTCTGGTGTTCCTCGCGGTGATATTGCTGAAATATTGCAAAAAAGCGGTGTAAAGCCCAACTCACTCACTCACTCACTCACTCACTCACAGCATTAAACATTGTTGACTTAATGCTTCACAATAGTGGGAAGAGTAAGTTCGACAATTATTTTTAACTAGCATGATCTCGAGATTAACTCACAAACAGTTTGAAATATATCAAAATGAAAGGAAATTTGGAAAAGGTCATGGCTAATAACATCGTTTCACTATATGCTAGTTTACAAGACACAACCAGTTTCATAGGGATAGATGTACAAACAGACACATATAATAGATATGGTTTACTGGAAGTAAAGAAGACTACAGTCTGAACAAGGAGTGCCATGCCCTGTGGTGTTGAGTGGTCACTGTGACCTGCTCTCCTCCATCAATATTAATGTACTAATGAAAGCAATGAAGCATCCATCTTGTCTTTATCATCGTCCTCGGAAACGAATTACCCTGTTAAGTGTTAGGTAAGCTGCTGTGCGTCAATGATTATCCAGACTGTTGTGGAGTATGTCAGGTGAGCATGGGGAAGCAAGTTGTCGGCAGCAGAATTAATCTTCTTGGTGAAATCAATAAGATTGTCCTGGAAGTATTGGATGTACATTTGTGGCAGCGAAATGCAGTGTGGTGCAGATTCATCTGGTAGGCAAGCCAGACACAACCACAGAAAGTGTCTCAAGGGGTGGCCTAGGGGATGTCTAGGTGGGTACTGAGTTACAGAGAATGTAGCAGTCACGTTTATATGGTAGTAATCAGCATAAAATTATCATTCCAGACAAGCTGACAGTAATGACCAGGATAACCATTTAAGTAACACCTGTTTAACACTTCAAAACGAATGGTGATTATCATGAAGGAGGTTTGAGTTTTATCATATTTGCAGCTAGTTAGTCAAAAAAAAGATTGTAATATCATGGGGTCTCCTTGATAAATAGATGGCCCCAACTTTCCCCGGGGTTAAATCCTCGGATCCACACTGAACTAGATAATGTGGATCTTCAAAGTAACACATGATAACATGCCTTTTTCAAATGAAATGTGCCTTAAAACTGAGTTTTACCACTATCTGTTGGGATACCACATTTAAGTTGGGATCAACCAATACTGAGTTTAAGAGGCGACCAAATTGATTAAGTGATAAAACTTAGTGACTTGGTTGATTGCATGTCACTATCAATGACAGGATTGTCTTGTCTTGTTTTCTGCATGTCCCAGGTGTCATGTAGTTGGAATATCCCTGAGCATTCAGCAACAAATCATGCTAAGAAGAATCTTAGATAATTCTTAAACAAAGAAATTGTGTACATATTCTTTTCTTTCTAAGTGTAATAAAGAAGCAATTGAACTAATGGTTGGTTGTGTCTATTGGAATAGCATTTCTGTTTTGGAAGGTGCTGGGCTTGTGTGTGTGTGTGTACTGTCAGCCATGTGAATAATTCATTACATGTCAGGGGAAAAACGATCTGGCTTCATCAAAATGTAGTTAAAAGTTGGACTAGCTTTTTCAGTTGGCATTCTGCCAGAATGAAATTGATTTGCTGGAAGCTTGAAAACCTCAGTCTTCTTTGAAAATGACATAAAACAACCGTGAAGAATGAGGATTTGAAGTCAGTTTCATAACTTATATAAGTTATAATATTGTCTTAATATTGGATTAAGTTTCAGTTGGTAAAAACAGCACTGAAAATGTGTTTGAACTGTGCTGCTGCTGTATGTCAAGCCTTGACATACATTCTTGGACTTAATACATGGTGAGATGCGTGGTCACCATTGGGCATGCTGGACATTACGATATAAGCATTCAATCTCCTGAATCTAGACTTCTCGAAAATGGTTTTCCATGGCATTGGAACTTGGTTAAAGGCACGTATAAGGCTCCAGACTGTATGATACCAACAATACCAGCAAGAGAGACATTGTATTGATCTGGAGATCTATACAAGACAATCACCCTCTGCCAGTGCCCAACTAGCCAATAAAGCTATCTCTCCACTAACCAATGACCGATATGAGCTGACCTGATGCCACTCATTAACATGTTTCAATATCTAAATGGTCAGCAGAGTGTACTTAAGGTTGATAATGGCCAAGCGTTTTGTGTAATGTCATGCATGTGCCGATGCTTGCCGAATAAGCTGTATGAATGATCACGGCTACTGGTGGATGAGACTCGTCTCGCTCCCAACAGGGAATCAGATGGCGCCAACCCACGCACTCTGTTTCCTGGTCTGGGAGGCAATAGGTTTGGCTCTGTCTGTGTTTGCCAGTCACAGTGCAATTGCTCCAACACTGAATTAATTTGGACCTGTTCTGTGTTCATCGAACGTGATCTGGCAGATAGCTTCTTGAGTGAATGGCTTGCAGCACTAAGCACTGTGTGCAACAGCATGGCCGAATCATGCAATTATTGCATCTACTACCCTTAAAAACAAAGTTTTCTCCTTGTTGTTCAGAACACTAGTGCCACCCTGAACAGGTAATTCATGATCCCTTGCAATATTGTGCAGAATCTCTCGGCCACTATCACCACATCCAATATCAAATGCTTTTTTTTAGGTTATCATTGATTTAGAGGTCAAAGAACTAGGCCAAGTGCGGTGCCTTTATCATATTCAAATTAATACAGTTACTTCCATGAAGATGTACTCAACATTCATTGGATATTGTATTGAGATGAATGTTGGTAGAAGTTAACTGCTCTCACAGCAATGAAACAGTCTGTGTAGATTCTACATGGTTGTAATATTCATGTAATCATCTTCTTCACCTGCACTCAATTCCACAAAGAGATCTTACTAAAGATAATAGGATCTACCATACTTTAACACTGACATATGACCACTGAACCATGACCCTGCTCACATGTATTGTAGGAAGAGAAAAGGCAACCCTCAGTCTTCCAACAACCAAGTTACAGTAAATAGGAATCTGAGCCTATATATTGGTGACGGCTTGTTGGCAATACAGCTATCATGTTGCATGCATGTGTATATATAAATGTTTAATAGAAACAAATAAAGCCTGAAAAGGAGCTCCCTTTAAGATAGGCCATTCAGAACCTGATCCTGAGACTTGCTTCAGGCTTTAGCACTGCAGCAGGAATGTGATTTGTCCTTCTAAAGTCGGAATTCCGTCTTTTTATCTTTCTGCGTTTTTTTCTTCATATGGTGCTGTCTGTTAATTTTTGCATGTTCAATTGATAAAAAATCTGGACCTGGCTAAATTTCAGTCTTTTTCAGTTGGGTCAAATCACATCCCTGCTGCAGAAAGGGCTAAGACTAAGAGGAAGGGAAAATAATGTGATTTAGGAACTGAGAGAGAGGCTAAAGTTTTGTTGGTGGGACATAGGAAGGCCCCAAAAAAGTTGATATCAAGGGTTTATCTAGACAAACTCAATATTGGGCCTGTCTGCATCATATACCCCTGATATATGAAAGAAGCAAATTGAAGGAAGTCATCACGTGCTGGATGGTTTAACTGCCTACCTCAGTAACCCAACATTATCTCTTTTGATGAAATACCTGGTGGTTACCATGGCGATATGTTTGATGTTCAAAATACTGGTGGACACGGCCTACAGGCATGACTGATATTGTAAGAGTGCTGGCATCAAATGGAAACACTGGAATGTCATCAGTACCAGCAGATTATCTTGGAAACCGGCAGCACAGGTTGATTCCAGACATAACTAGGTCAAGGGGTAGATTTTGTTTTGCTGTTCCATATATTTGTACAATGCATGACTGCATTATATTTGGGGAGCACTGGTAAATGAAAATGTAAAGGTCAGCTCAGCCAACTTTACTCAAGGGATATGTAATGGAGGACTATTGAATATGTTAGTCACCATATGGGAATGCTTTCTTGTAGCACCAGTTGGTTCTCAGAATGTATTGAAGTGTATGACTCAGCTCTTAGGCAAAGAACCACATCATTTAATGTTGTATACTCTCTGAAAGTTCAGGTTACCCTACTCTACATATGCATGACCTGGGAGGTCGAATGGCACGAATGGCAGGTCGAGTTAACTTCATTAAATAGGGGGAGCAGAGAAGGTTATTAATGTTGCTGCTCGCTGCCTAAAACCCCGGATCGGAAACATTCAACCATCTGCAGCTTCTTTTTTAAGTTTAAAGAAAGTTAGGGCGTTGCTGGCGATTTCTCGACACTGAGATGTCAAAAGGCGACTTCGTCTCGGCTGTTCGGACATGTTGACAATCAAGTGACAGAGATGCACCCCTTCACAATAATAGGCCCAACCAGTTGTGACACGATCACGTAATGCATTAGTATTCACTTGATCAGGTCAAGCTGAACAAGCTGCATAAGCATTAACAAACATTTGTTTTGTTTTGTTTTAAACATATTTTATTCATGAGAAAAGGATTGGGTACAAGTTATACAACTTAGAACACCCTCTCCGTAGTATTTACATAGTATTATTTACATTCATTCTACAAAATGGACAGAGAAGAACAGAGCAGAAATATGGGGGAAAAAAAGGAACAATTGCAACATTTAAGAAAATCGTTTTGAATGACAAATATATGTTTGAACAATTTTAAATCTGTTTTGATTTATGTGAACAGTCAGATCTGCATTGCCATGTAATAGTAACTCATAGGTTATATCCACATTTGTAATACTGCGTAAATTAGTCATCATGATAGTTCTCTGTACTGTATATAATTGACAGTCAAATAAGTAATGATGAGAATTTTCACAAACATTTCCACAAGAACAACTTGGGTTATCTCTTAAACCAGCACGAATAGATCATAATTCAACTGACTACAGGTGTAGCGTAGTTTTGTAAGGATGATGTTAGTGATTCTCGGTCCAGAATCAAAGTATTGAGGAGCAGTTTTATGTTTTATAACAATATTCGATATAAAAGAATTCAATGACTTCGCTTTTCTCACTTCAACTGGAAGTTCATTCCACATTCTAATTGTGGATGAAAAATAAGAATCATGGGAAAATTTTAATCGCGAAAGGAAGTGAGATATCATCAGAGTTCGCGAAGATTATAGCTACATTTAGATGCTACGTCCCCAGGAACAAGATCAATAAGGTACGATGGTGCCATATTATTCTGTATTTTGTAAAAAGGCTAAAGTTTACGCTTTCTCCTACGTTCTGCTAAAGATTCCCAACCAGTTTCATAATACAGATGTTCATGATGAGTATATTTAGGTAAACCTGTAACAATTCTTGCTGCTTCTAATTGCAGTTGTTCTAATTTATTTGCTTGATATTTAGCACATCCATCCCATACTTCACACGCCGCATATTCAAAATGGGGTCTTATGAACATTACGTAAATTCTATTCAATACAGAGCGTGGTAATAAAAATTTGAGTTTACGTAGAGAAGATATCATTTTTGAAGTTATTTTTACAATATTATCAATATGGTCAGACCATTTACAATCTTTTGAAAATGTTAATCCCAAATGTTTATGATTATTAACTGTTTTGACACAAACCCCGTTAAAGTACAGATTTAGTGCATCAACATTCTTTTGCAAGGAGAAAAAGATTGCCTCAGTTTTATCAGGATTGTATGTTATAAGCCACCGCTTTGCCCAAGCCCGCAGCCTTTCCAAGTTTGAATTCAAATCTCAACAAACATTTCAAAGACAGACATCTTATGAATGCACCACCATTTCTCTTTATCACCACCCCTAAACACAACGCAGTAGCCCTATGCACGTGCATGGTGGCATTCTTGATTTTAACGGTTTTCAAGGTCGATAAATCACTGCAGACCATTAATTTTAACAATCATCTTGCATCACACAGTTGTTAGTGTTTGTTTCTAGCTGTGGGGTGTGTGTGTGTGTTTGGGTCATATACCAAGAGCGATTGGTGTACAAACAACTAGGGTCATAAGGAAGTGCGAATGGTGGTGCACTCTAAAAACATTCATTATTATCATATCAACATTGATTGACTCCAGAATATCTCCCAAATTTTTCAATTGTAAATTAATATGAAGTTCCCCTACTATTTTTTTAGAGCATATATATGAGAAACTGGATGTGCTAAAACCTGTTTTTGGACATTGTGTAAATGTTTTATTGGGTACTTATTTCTTTTTGAAGAAAGGAACCCTGCACATGATCAGACTGGCGAAGTACTGATTAATATATTTTTGTATATGACACCATATTTATAACACGAACACAAACATCTCGAGCTCCTGAACTGTGTTTTGTATCGACTTTACTGTTTATTTCAGATGAAGTCTGTTTCCTGCAATGTGACATGTAATTACACTGTAATCATCTGTTTATGTGATTCTTGTCTGCCAACTTGTTGATTCATTGACTTTTCTTCCTATTCATGCTGCGTTTGGTAACCAGTGTGTAACTGGCTGAGTATTTTCCTCTGTCTCCGCGATTCCCCCAAAAAGCCAATCGCCCACAAGATCCACCCAAACCACAGAGGCACATTTGATGCTGTTATCTTGTGGAAAGGAAAAGGTAGATATGTATTTGATGTGACTGCATGGCTGTCCTGACAAACTGCTTCCACCAGCAATGCAATTACCAGAGTTTTTTTCACAATCAGTATTTTTATAAAGCCATTATTTTGCAGTTTTGCTTCAACTGATCGATATCATTCCAAATGTCTTGGTGCTTAAATGTCAAGCTTTGTCATGCTATTTTGGACGCTTTTGAGTTTCCATCAAAATCTTTTGTTTCTTTGTTTTATTGCTGTGCATTCCAGTGAGGAAGGTTTGAATATCTGTTTTTCTCCTATGTGTGGTTAAAGGGGGTTCTTCTCCATCAGTGATATTTTCATGTACTTACGTTTTGTGGATTTCTTACATAGCTTCACTCTTGTTTTTACTTATTATTTGCAATCTGTGTGCCCAAACTCCACATCTTTTCAAGAAGATTTAGTGTTTGACCCAGGCTTCAAACTAGTGGACCAAGTTGCAGACTGTATGTGTATTTTTTCCATAATGAATTATTTTAATGCTCGATGTTGTCAGCACACTGTTGGTTTAACACTTGTTTAACCCCTACCTGATAGTCTCCTTTAGTGACATGTTCTGTTTCTAGCAGCTACAACATAATAGGTAGCACTATTTGGGGGGAATGGCCAACCACCAAACTCCCACGGAAAACACATTCACACTTTTTGTTTGCATGAAATTATTCAATTACAGTTCTATCTGAAAAGTCCACCATCAGTTCAGTATGCATTGCAGGTCTTCAGATAGATTGTATGTTTTTCTTTTCCAGAATTCTAGTACGTGCAGGAAATATGCTTCAAATTACAGCAATTTTTACTCATAATTCCTCAAAATATTTAGCGTTGACAAAGATGACAAAAGATTCAGTTAGAATGATGGCCATTCCATGATTCTGATGCACCATCAATGATAAAACCCAAAGTAAAACATTGATGATTAGGAACTTTCAGCTTGCCTCTTTATAGAAACAAATCTCACACTGGTTTTACATGGTGTTCAGCAAGTTAATAGTTAGAAATGGCCAGGAACTGACTACAGTCCTATGGCCCATCTGTAGTTTTATGTACTGCATGGAAACTCATAATAGTGAGAATGGTATATCCTAGAATGAACTCTGCAGAACTTGATTCCATTTTCCATGAAACAAGAAAGAAATTTATCAGGGCTCCTTTCACGATGCAACCTTTACTAAGGTTAACCTTAACTCCCATTTTTTAACATTGCACTAAGGTCACCTTGGTGACTTACAGTCACTTTTTTGTGCTTTGTGAAAGGAGGCCCTGATTTTAAAAAGGCACAAGATTATAGAACGACGACCATGCTGCTGTTAGCACTGATGGATGGATGTAGCTGACATATTACACTGCTAGTTGTTGTGTAGTCTGTCCACCACCCCCAGGCTCAATGTATTGTGTTGGCAAGTAAAATATTGATTTTTCTCCCTAACTCTGGAATAGTGCCTTTCAAGAAGAGCTGATGTGTGAATAACTCCCTCCCTGTTAATCATGTTGACATTGTGTGTGTCTTGTGTTAGATCCTGCTAATTCAAGACAGTAGTCGCTGGGTTTGTGATGTTGATTCTTAGCACTGTGTGTTTGATTCACTCACCATGCCATTCTCCACCATGTTTTTGTCTTTTTGATGTGACAATGTGTCTACTCATCACATTCATCTTGATGATATAATTGCAGGTAAAATACATTATTTATTCACATTTTTAGATGAATTACTAAAAATCATAACTTTTACATTAAATATTGAAACTATAATGTATGAACAGGGTAAGCTAACAGGAATGTGTACACATTTGTTGAGACAGTTGTTTATCTTATCATACAAGTTGTATAGGGTATGTGGTATTTAGGGTTAGAAATTGATTGATATTTTCACAAGCCGAAAAGCAGACTTGCTTCAGTTGCTGTTTACCTTGTGGTGAAAGTGGTAACCCACAAGGAAATGTCACAAGGCTTTCCTGAATATTACTGATCATTGACAAGCAGGCTTATGTTCAGTTTGGGGGCAATTTGAATCAGGGTATATTTACATTTTCTTCCAGTAATCTGCAAGCAGTGCCAGCATGTGTTCAGTTTTAGGTAGAACTTACGGTCTAAAATATTGCAGGCCAACTATCCTTTTCCACTTACCTTGATTAAGAGTTGATTCTATCTATGCTAGTAAACTTTAGCAACTTTCAAAAAAAATCAACATGAGTCAAATACTGTGCCAGTATCATCCTAGATTCCCACTAGTGTAAGAGTTTCCTTACAATATGTCATCTTACTAGTTTATGCGTGTCATTAGAACCTGTGTAAATTTGCTGTCTTCAGAAGGTGCTAAAGAAAGAAAGAGTGGTCTTGCCTATGAGGTGATCCTCAAGCCAGCTTCAGCAGAAACTACCCCCCTGAAGCCCCAGACCCCACCCAAGGACAAGAACCTCACACAAGATGACATCCTCAAGAAGCTGCAGAAGGCACAGGAACGCAGAGAGGTAGTACGACCTAGAGTGGCTAGTATCTTCTTTCTTAGTCATCTTTACAGCCTGTTTCATTCCTGCATTTGGCCCAACATTGCTTTTGCTTTAAAAGATTTAATTACAAGTACGTGTTTCGTACTGATTTTGTGGACTTATGACAGAATTAAGGTAGACTATGTTTTATAAAATATGTATGATGCACACATGAATTTAATAATCTCTTTTATCAAAACGTTTATCTGTAGCTTTTCCTTTCTTGAAAATTTCATATATTGTTTTGTGTGTGAGTGAGTTTAGCTTTACGCCGCACTCAGCAATATTCCAGCTATATGGCGGCGGTCTGTAAATAATCAAGTCTGGACCAGACAATCCAGTGATCAACAGCATGAGCATTGATCTGCGCAATTGGGAACCGATGACATGAGTCAACCAAGTCAGCGATCCTGACCACCCGATCCTGTTAGTCGCCTCTTACAAGCATGGGTTACTGAAGATCAGTATTCTAATCCGGAACTTCATGGGTAGTTTTGTGTGTAAAAATGTCAAGACACTTACATGATGCCCGTGATGTTAATCATGTCTACAAATATGTCTGTGTGCTTCATGTTGATTTTCATGAGCTGAAGGGCGGTGGGGTGACCGTGTGGTTAAAGCTTTGCTCGTCACACCGATGGCCCAGGTTCGATTCCCGACATGGGTAAAATGTGTGAAGCCCATTTCTGGTGTCCCCAGCCGTGATATTGGTGGAACATTACTAAAAGCGGCGTAAAACCCAACTCACTCATGAACTGAAAATATTTAACCTTTTGAATTTGGAACCAGTGTCATTCAGTAAAGATATCCCCTCACTGTTCAATCATCTTGCCTAACTCATCCTTATTGGTTTTCTTCCCTTACAGTCTCTTGAAGCTCAGCGTCTTGAGCAGATCTCCCGGGAGCGTGCCCGAGCCCAGGAGAAGATCGCCAAGGTGCAGGAGGAGAGTGAGAGCTTCTCCAAACAAACCAAGGAGAAACTGAGGCGATCTATGGAAATCAGCAAGGAGAACAGAGAGCTGCAGATCAAAGCCCTGCAGGAGAGACTGCGAGAACATGTAAGTCTATGACCCTGACATACCATCCACATCCACTAATACACAGCATACCCAAACAAGTAAAGGTATTGGTACTAGAGGCTAGGCATGTGTTGTCATACATTTTGAAAAACTTTAATGGTGAGTCTGTGATGATAACTTTAATGATGAGTCATGATGAGTCTGATGATAACTTTAATGATGAGTCTGTGGTGATAACTTGAATGATGAGTCTGTGATGATAACTTGAATGATGAGTCTGTGATGATAACTTTAATGATGAGTCTGTGATGATAACTTGAATGATGAGTCTGTGGTGATAACTTGAATGATGAGTCTGTGATGATAACTGTAATGATGAGTCTGTGATGATAACTGTAATGATGAGTCTGTGATGATAACTTTAATGATGAGTCTGTGATGATAACTTGAATGATGAGTCTGTGATGATAACTTGAATGATGAGTCTGTGATGATAACTTGAATGATGAGTCTGTGATGATAACTGTGTAAGTACAGGTTGTAGTCGAAGACTCAGTTCATAAGTTTTTGTTTTGTTTGCTTGTCCTAGTGTTATGGGTTAGCAGGAACTCAAAAGACAAAATTCATAATAACAGCAGAAAACGAAACTCAATAGCACACCGATGATAACACATGCCTTACAGTTTCATTTTTGACAGAAAAAAAACCCAGTATGTTTTTAAGGATTATGATTAACACAATATAGATTGAAGATAGAAATGGAAGAAGACAAAACTCAGAGTGGGCACAGTGTCGTCTCCATTCCTTCCTTCTTCCCTCCCCTTGCATGTGTCCTGTCCAGTAGCTGTTGTGTTTGGATACTACACCTTCTGTTGACACTTTCTGTAGTCCAGTTGTTATCCTTGTTTTTGTTGCTCTTGATTCACACAGCTGTCTAAGGTGGAAGAGACATGTAAACGCAGCGACTCCATGGCCAAGGAGCTCGAGGAACGTATTAATCAGAAAATGGAAATATATGAGGAAAACCGACAGGCCCAGTTGGACAGTCTTTTGAAACGACTTAAGGACCATGTGAGTTTAGGATCAATTTGCTTTTGTAGTTCTTGTTTGGTTTATTTTTCTTCACAAACTTCCCATACACTTGTTGTTTTGTGTACAAAGTGATTGTGGTGATGTGCATGTTTTAGATTTGTATTGTGTTTCACATACTTGACAGTGTGTAAAGCTGTTATTGATCAGCCAGGAGACATTTTAGCAGAATTATTTACACGCTGGCTACAGATGAATGTGCTGATGCTTAGATATATCGAGTTAAACCATTTTGCAGATCACATTCAGTTTCTTCTGCTTTTGTCTTTATCTGTTGCAGTCCTGATTGTGTAGTGAAGTAATGTTACTGCTCATCAAGGAAGAGGCATTCACAGTCTTTTGTAAATCACTGAATGGAGATTTAGTTGACATAATGTTTGACAAGATGTAGTTTTATAGCATGAGCTTCTCATCTTTGATGGTGAGGCTGGCAGTATGATGGTGAACAGTGTCAACCACATCACATACCAGCATGAAGGTTTCAGATTGACACTGTGATATCACTTTGACACTGTCAGTGCATTGAACAGTCTTGAATACCAAGTGTATCATATCTTTATTCTGTATCAATAAATACCCTGCACCCATTTGCCACCATTGCTCTTTCAAAAGAGACTTTCTGTGTCCAACACTCCTATTTCTAACTAAGCACAGACAGTGTTGTAACTCAGAGGTTTGGGATTAAAAGCTCATGTTTAGCTTTGTTTCTTTCCAATCACTCTCCTTGAAGCAGTGGCGGTGGACAGGTCCATTTATCATAGAAGACTGGAGATAACACACTGTATGAGGATGTGTGAGGAGAACTAATGAACAAGGTTTCTTCATATATTTGTATAAAGTAATGTAATGACTGGTTTGGTCTGTATACATGAATCAGTTTAGTGTTGTTGCCTGCTATGTATGACACCAGTATCTGTGCCATGTTTCAGGCCAGCCACATAAAGGAGGTATGTGAGGCCAGTGAGAACATGGGCAAGATGTCAGAGGAAAAGATCCTGGTGAAGATGGAGACTGCCTTGAAAAACCGAGAAGAGCAGCTGAAGGCTCTGCAGGAGAGACTCCAGGAACATGTATGTACCAACTGATCTCCCTTGTAAATACAGCTGGACACAAGGAACTTGTAGTTATACCCCAGATCCTCTATATACGGACACAATACACCTATAGTTAAACACGCTGCATTGATGGCACCTGTCTGCAGGCTCATCACTTTACATTCTGAGACACAAAAAACCGTACAGTCGTAATAAATTTACTTAGTTATTGATCTCAATTGAGTATGTGCCATGCCCATTCACCAATGATGACCATGGCCTTAATCTACCCTGCACTGGGAAAAAAGCCAGCCATTTGATTGGCTTATTTTCTGTATAGCAAAATAAGGTCACTGACTAGTTTCAGTGCAGGTTAGATCAGGGCTGAGGTCGTCAAAGGCAAACAGGCATGGCACATTTACCTTGACATCTAATAGACCATGGCTAAGATATAAAATAACTTAATGGTAACCATGGTAGCTCTGAATTACAAATTAGATGTCTCTTTTAAGTACAAAATCCATTCACTCACATACATGTGACCTATGATTTCATGTAGTACCTAAATTATTCTCAATTGTCAATAAACAGTTTTTACCTGTGTCATCTCTGATTTCAGGAACGGAGAATTGAGGAAGTGCGGAAGAACAAGAGTTCTCTGCAGTCCACAGGTGTGGATGCCTGAGCATGTACTTGGTGACCAGTGGTCAGTTTCTGCTATTGTCCTGAGGACAGCATCTCTGGTCACCTCTCCTGACCACCGTGGAAGACATACACACATTTAATGGAGTCTGAGTTGCTAATCTGTCAGCCACTGACAGCAGCATTTATTATAATATTGTTTATTTGATTACATGATTCCAGCTCTTCATTTATCTGTATAGTGCTGTTCGTAAGGCATAGAAGTTTATCAACTCAGTTGTTTTTGAGTTGGACATGTTTAATCTGATGATAATGCTGTAAAGTGATACCAGTTGGATGCCCTCTCCCTCCCTCGTTTTACACTGTCGCCATGGACACACAATTATTTCATTACAGGTGTATTGCTGACTTGAATCTCTGTCTGTATGAATCTCTTTCTCTGTCCGTATTACTCTACAACTACTTTTTGCTTGTTCTGGACTTATTGTCCATCTTGGTGTTAATGAAAGAAGTGCAAATTTGTCATGTATTTCATACTGCCATTTTTATTATCATCCACAAGCTATGCATTATTTTTTCGTCAACCTAGATGATAGAAGGATTTCATACGCATGAAAGATTGTGTGCAAGCATTTCATCAGTAATAATTATTGTAGCCCTCCATCTCTCCACCATTCATTCCGTTCATGTATCGTCAAGCCCAGGTTGTAGCTTTTATAGTCAAGTTTTTAGTACAAGGTCAATTTGCGTGCTTTAAGAGGACAATCAACAGTATTGTAGTTAGTGGCGACATGCGTCTATTGCAGATAATCTATCACTTGCCACCATTTCAGCATTGAAGGTTTCATTAGTTGTTCACTGAATATCCAGCTCCTCATCAACAGCTATTTCAAATGTGGATTATCTTGCCAAGACGTTTCTTTCCCGTGTGTATGTCGGAGTTAGAATATGCTGACAGTCCATCGTTGTGACATGTTTTCCAAATTGATTAACATTTCCTTGAAACTGACCTTTTTATGTAAGTCCATTTTAATGCAAGATTAATGCGATTCCTTTGAAACTTGGTGTTTTTAGTGTTTGGCAGTGATTAAGTAAATATTGTGTGAGTGTCGCTGCTCGAGACGCATGTAACCACAGTTTGTATCATACGAGGGGTAGACCGGCAGTAGTCTAGTCAGCAGGCAGTGTAGCCACTTTGTGTAGCACTGATAACGTCCTTGTACATCCAAACAAGACTAAGTCTTAACAGGGATGATGCCAGCACAAGTAGTCTGGTGAAAGATTGATGGTTTGGACCTGAGTGTTAAGAACCTAAAAAGCGGCAAGTTCTGGTTTTGTATGATAGACTGCTGTTCCATAGTGTACTATGAACCATGTGCTAAAGTGCAAGCTACGCTTGTTGCACTAACATGTATGTACGCCAGATTGTTGATTGTTACGCACAATGTTCAGAACTGTGTTATGCCAGTGGGACCAAGATGTGATTTTGTTTTTGTGCATCATAATTTGCAAAGGCCCCTTGCTTGTTTTTTCAGCATTTATGGAACTTAGTACATGTGAATAAAAATTTGGTTACTTGCCTTCTAATCAAACTGTTTGTTCTTATTGCTTATTGCTTATTGTATGTCTGAAAAGACACCTACATGGATAGTAGTTGTGAAAGACACTTAAATGTGAATCTATCAGTGTTTTTTCAAAGTTGGTTTGACCATTTAATACACCTGAAACACCCTTGGAACTTGATATCATAATGATCTATGTGGATCAGAGCATACATTACCTGGACAGATTACAGCATTTAACTGCAATATTAATATTACAGTTAACTGGTTGGATGTCCCACAGCAAATGATGTCCATCCAACAGTGAAATGGATACTGTTGGCAGATGATTTGCTTGGATATGGTAGCTGAATTCTGCAATCTTTTGGCTGCATGTATAAGACATGGGTGGTCTGAATGATCAAGTCTGGTGGAGACAGTCCAGTGGTTGACACTATGATCACACAATCAGAATAGGATGCAGTACAGTCAACCATGTCCATTCAGTTTCCTGTCTTCGGGTTGTCTTGAATCCAGAAAGCAACATGAACTTAATTTTTCATGCTGTGAATGGTTTTCAATGCTGTCGGCTTGACATCATTGTTTGGTAAATAAAGGCAACTGTGAATGTATGAATTTTGCCAAATATAGTTATAATAAAATTAGAACTTCATTATGAAACATTATCACAAACCAGTATTTTTTTTAACTGGCCCGCTGAACAACCGTCCACCCCTTCCAACTGAATTCCAAAGGTTTGGCAGGTTGCATCAGTCGCATCTCCGGAAATACGTCATTTCATCTGAATAATGGGATGAACAAAGGGGAACAACTCTCTTATATGTTTTTCGTCCGCAGACATGTTTCCTGGGAAATTGACATTTCATGCCTGCTCAAGACGTTAACACAGGCAATGTGAGGAACGTCTCGGGACAGATGATACCCTAGTCTGGCTGACAGTCCCTGAACCACATTATTTTCCCTACTGCCTAGCCCTCTCTGCTAAAGACCTAAATGAAGCAAGTCTAGATTTCCTCAGGTTCTGAATCTCTGGTCTCCCTGGGGCTCCTTTTCAATTATAAATGGGTTGTTTGTTACTATCAAAATTATATATATTCAGAGACTAAGCGCTAGTCTAATGATACCCCATTTCCACAAATGGAAGTGGCTGTTCTTGAGGCTGGCTTGATCCTGCGGGCTCATTCCTTAAAGGTCACATGCAACCAAAAAATCAAACATAATTAAAACACAATTATCACTTATTCATGACATATAATATACATTGCTGGTTATGAAAAAAACATATAAACAAAATTATAAGCCTACAATCGCAAATCAAAAGTGCAATATTGTGTACTTGGGTTTACTTCCCAAGAAACGAAGCACCCGGGATACCGAACCCAGTCAGAGCGGGTGGGTGTGCACTCAAGTGTAACGGCTGGTTCATTTGCAGGGCT
Organism: Haliotis rubra; assembly: GCF_003918875.1. Lineage (NCBI taxonomy): Eukaryota > Metazoa > Mollusca > Gastropoda > Lepetellida > Haliotidae > Haliotis > Haliotis rubra. The sequence goes on along the minus strand of NW_025765004.1, from coordinate 500,436 downwards.
TAGTCTCTATTCGCCCACATCCCTAATTGCCCACATCCCAATTGGCCCACAAAAACATCAGAGGTTAATTAGGGTCAGACAATGCACCCCTACTCTCATAATGGGGTGTCCTGACAGGGGGGATTAGTCTAAAATCACATACATCTCTGAGTTACTTGACAAAGTGCTCTTGTTTCAGTGTTGTGGTAGTTATACAGGATGGAGAAGGAAACTTAGAGAAGATTTAAAGTATATTTCAATTTTGTCTAAATAAAGTAGAGAGTATTATTAATTAATGTATCTACTAATCGGAAATAACTTCTCTCGAAGCTGCTGCTATTGGAGCCACTGAGAGAGTCTTCCCCGATGCAGAAGTCCGTGGATGCTACTTCCACTTCACCCAGGCGGTATGGCGGCAGGTTTCAGAGAAAGGCCTTGTGAAAACCTACAAGGACAACCGTGCCTTCAACACCCACGTGCGACGTGCTGCAGCACTCCCCCTCCTCCCAGTGGATCAGATCCAAGATGCCTGGATGGAAGTATTGAACCAGTCTCCCGACGTTGACGGAATCGGCCAGTTCAACGACTACATCACATCTACATGGGTTGACTACGACGCAAGATTCCCACCTCGCATTTGGAATCAACATGGAAACACTGGGCCAAGAACAAACAATCACTTGGAGGGATTCCACCTTGGATTTAAGAAGCTGGTTCAGAAGCACCACCCGAACATTTACGAGTTTGTGATCACAATGAAGAAGCTCGAGACAACAAACAGAGTGGCCAGAAGACAGATTGAGCATGGAGCAGCTGTCCGCCCAAGATCCAGACTCTACAAGAACCTGGACAGCCGCCTGCACAGACTGCAGCAGCAACTGGAAACTGGCAGAAGATCACCGCTACAGTTTCTGGACGCGGCTGGACACCTGATCAAGTTGAACTGAACATTATGAAACTTTGTTACAGAAATAAAAACAAAATGTAAATTACTTTTGTCTCAATCGCCCACATTTCCCATTCTTCAGTCAATTGATCATTATGCCCTAACATCTTTGTTTTAAAAGATGGGATGTGGGCGAGAGTCCATTCTTCAGTCATAGGTATGACACAAGTGTGATCATTATTTTTGTAATAACCAATCAACAACCAATATGTTGTTTTAAAACCTGTGTCTGGCGAGACTGGGATAAGTCAATGCATTTTGTTTATGATAGCCTGATTGGTGTTAAGTTCAAATTGCATGTGGTCAGTGATCGCAGTTGTGTAGTGTCAATAAAACAAGACATTGAGTTTTGTCTGTGACAACGACATATTTATATCACAGTTAGAAATTCTGTCAACGCTAAATAATGACATTGCTTTTAAGTATCGAACTGAGAAAGTGACTCGGTAAGGAGAACGTGTGGTGAAATAGGGGATGGCCTAAAAGTCGGGCCGGGCCGGGCCAATGCGGGCCAAATCTATTATTGGCTAATAAACCCATTAACGAAAACCATGCCTACAATTAATCAATCAGCAACGTTTTTGCTTCAAATACTATGCTTTGAGACTCTGTGAAGTGATATGTAGGTAGATATAATACAAATCTATGGATATAAACACATTTCAAGATACATGTGTGAGGTTTAGGTTGTTTCTGACAGCCTGGACCAAGTCGGGCCGAACAGCGACTAAACACTTTTGATTGAGGCTATGTTGTGAATGGGGAGAGAAAAGGGCTTCACTTTAACGGAGCAGTTATCTTTACATGTGGCATTTTGTAACATCACACAGTGATATTTAAGTAGATATAATTCTAATCTATGGATTTAAACACAAATCAGGATATATGTGAGGGGTTTAAGGTGTTTTTGAGAGCCCGGGCCAACCGGACTGAACGCTTGTGATACAGTGTCTTTGTTGAGAATATGTAGAAAAGAGAGCTTCACTTTCAGCAACGTTTTTGCTTCAAATACTACGCTTTGAGACTCTGTGAAGTGATATGTAGGTAGATATAATACTAAGCTATGGATATAAACACATCTCAAGATACCTGTGTGAGGTTTAGGTTGTTTTTGACAGCACGGGCCAAGTCGGGCTGAACAGAGACTAAACACTTTTGATTGAGGCTATGTTGTGAATGAGGAGAGAAAAGGGCTTCACTTTAACGAACCAGTTATCTTTACATGTGGCATTTTGTAACATCACACAGTGATATTTAGGTAGATATAATACTAATCTATGGATTTAAACACAAATCAGGATACATGTTTGGGGTTTAAGGTGTTTTTGAGAGTCCGGGCCAACCGGACCTAAAGCTTGTGATACAGTGTCTTTGTTGAGAATATGTAGAAAAGAGAGCTTCCCTCTTGAGCAACGTTTTTGCTTCAAATACTTCGCTTTGAGACTCTGTGAAGTGATATGTAGGTAGATATATTACTAATCTATGTTAAAATTCAAATCAGGATACATGTGTGAGGTTTCAGTTGTTTTTGAGAGCCCGGGCCAAGTCGGGCCGAACAGACTACACCCTTTTGATCGAGGCTATGTTGTGAATGGAGAGAGGAAAGGGCTTCACTTTAACGAACCAGTTATCTTTACATGTGGCATTTTGTAACATCACACGGTGATATTCAGGTAGATATAATACTAATCTAGGGAATTAAACACAAATCAGGACATATGTGAGGGGTTTAAGGTGCGCTTGAGAGCCCGGGCCAAGCCGAACCGAAAGCATGACTGTGATACTGTGTGGTTGTTGAGAATGTATAGAAAATAGGGCTTCACTTTAAGCAACGTGTTTGCCTCAAATACAACGCTTTGAGACTTTATAAAGACGTATTTATGTAGATATAACTCTATTCTATAGATATAGACACAAATCAGGATACATGTGTGAGGTTTAGGTTGTTTTTGACAGCACGGGCCAAGTCGGGCTGAACAGAGACTAAACACTTTTGATTGAGGCTATGTTGTGAATGGGGAGAGAAAAGGGCTTCACTTTAACGGAGCAGTTATCTTTACATGTGGCATTTTGTAACATCACACAGTGATATTTAGGTAGATATAATACTAATCTATGGATTTAAACACAAATCAGGATACATGTTTGGGGTTTAAGGTGTTTTTGAGAGTCCGGGCCAACCGGACCTAACGCTTGTGATACAGTGTCTTTGTTGAGAATATGTAGAAAAGAGAGCTTCCCTCTTGAGCAACGTTTTTGCTTCAAATACTTCGCTTTGAGACTCTGTGAAGTGATATGTAGGTAGATATATTACTAATCTATGGATATGAACACATTTAAAGATACACGTGTGAGGTTTAGGTTGTTTTTGGCAGCACGGGCCAAGACGGGCCGAACAGAGACTAAACACTTTTGATTGCGGATTTCATTTTCCGAGGACTTTTTTCTCCTAAATCGTTGGGAATGGAGAGAGAAAGGGGTTTCAGTTTACTTTACTTTATGAAGTGGTATTTAGGTAAATATAATACCATTTTGTATTTCATGTGTATTAGTAAATATAAGCATATGCATACGCGCTGGCTATTTGATTTGGGCTGGTATTGTTTACAATGAAAACACATAAGAATTTTGGTGTTTGTGAATGCATACTTTGTTTGATCCTTCATAACATATTACAAAATGTTGTGATTTCAAATATTTCTTTTAATATACATAATCATGTCATATTTGCCCATTGACACTCGTCGATATCCACGTCTCTTTAACGTAAACATCCTGTGCTGATTCAGCATGAGACAATAAAGGTTAATTAGGGAACCCCAATATCTTAATTAAGGAAAGAAAATCAGTCAAAACACTGTTACTTCCTGCCCAGGACCCCCCGGATGTCACACGCTAAGAGAAGTAAGCAACCTTCCCTCATAGACATATCAAGGAAAACACATAACAACAAGACGGTGTTTTTTCTACGGGAATCTCGGTATGTAGTCATTGTTGTTGTGTGTTTTTTTTCACCATTAACTATACATTTTCAATCAAACTCTGCATTTGTGAAGGCAGGAAGTGTATCGGCCCAAATGTGCAGGTTCCGTTTTAATATTCTGCAATCCATTTTTAGTATTACCCGCTGGCCCGGCCCGACTTTTAGGCCATCCCGTGAAATACACAGGGGCTTGTATTGCTGAAAATAATACGTCCTGGGTCCTACAAGCGTACACTGATATCCATAGTCATATAAAGAAGGAAAGGGATGTAACGCACACAAACTTGTCAAACACCCCCCTCTCGTAGATGGGCGAAATCTGGGTGGGAAATTGTGAAATACACAGCCGGGATTCTTACTGAAATAAAGCCAGATGAATTCCCTTTCGATTAAATCCAACATTATCAAAATCGGTGCACTATTGACGGAGTAACTTTGCTTGGAACTCGGGAAAAGACAACTTTTTCATTTGTACGCCAAAAACCTGCCTACGAAAATCATCGCCTCTCGGCGAAGAAATACTAAGTATTTCAATGGAAAACACCCAATCGGCGAAAAGGCATAACCTTTTCGTAATCGCTAGATATTCCGCTTTCGCATTACAACATCTCAAATGAAATGAGTTACTGATTTTACCTGCCATACACGACTTTATTGGAAAATTAGCGGTATCGAGTGATCGAGGCCACCATGTTTGTCCTTCACCTTCAATAGACTCGCACCAACGACGAGCTACTCTCTGATTGGTTAAAAATAAAATACCAGTATTATTTTTATTTCGTGGCGCGATATTTAGGAAATAAAGTTCGTCCTCGTGCTTTAATTTCAATAGTTAAGGGCAAAACTATACTTTATTACAAAACACATTGGGGTGAGCGAACTTTATTTCCTAAATAGAGTAGCTCGTCGTTGGTGCGAGTCTATTGAAGGTGAAGGACAAACATGGTGGCCTCGATCACTCGATACCGCTAATTTTCCAATAAAGTCGTGTATGGCAGGTAAAATCAGTAACTCATTTCATTTGAGATGTTGTAATGCGAAAGCGGAATATCGATTACGAAAAGGTTATGCCTTTTCGCCGATTGCGTTTTCCATTGAAATACTTAGTATTTCTTCGCCGAGAGGCGATGATTTTCGTAGGCAGGTTTTTGGCGTACAAATGAAAAAGTTGTCTTTTCCCGAGTTCCAAGCAAAGTTACTCCGTCAATAGTGCACCGATTTTGATAATGTTGGATTTAATCGAAAGGGAATTCATCTGGCTTTATTTCAGTAAGAATCCCGGCTGTGTATTTCACAATTTCCCACCCAGATTTCGCCCATCTACGAGAGGGGGGTGTTTGACAAGTTTGTGTGCGTTACATCCCTTTCCTTCTTTATATGACTATGGATATCAGTGTACGCTTGTAGGACCCAGGACGTATTATTTTCAGCAATACAAGCCCCTGTGGTGAAATAGACAAATGAAATTATATAAACAGATAATTTACTGTCATAACATATAAAAAGCTCGCGCCTGTGAGATATCAACAAAACATTAGAAAAATAGCTCACACCAAAGCCTTCACCGAGTATTCACCGGACAACCCGCTTCCAAGTTGCGCGAACCTATTTCACTGCGCACTTGCTATGAACGCAGCCAAACGCTGGGGGGAAATTAGTGAATCGTTTGAACTACGATTTCGCGCGTTTTTTTTCATCGAGTTATTTTTCAACTTTATAAGTTGAATTAGCATTTTTGATGATTTGTTTCGGTAAGTCCATACCGAAAGGTATCATAATCTGCAAAGTTGTGTTTTACGTTGCATGTGACCTTTAAATGAGTGGAGAAATATACTGCATAGTGAAGTGTACAGAAAGAGAACACATTTATGCAGTTACTACAGGATTTTGACTTTAATGCGTATTTTAGCCGATATCACGTTTTCTTGATGAGCCTGTCACAAGGAGTCACTGGAATACAGCTTGGTGATGTATTTTATGCATAGAGAGGAAAACTCGATCAAGTCCCCTGTGATCGGGGGAAAGTCAGTTGTACACGACAAAAAGCACTCAGTAAGTTCAGTTGGGTTTCATGTTGTGAAGTATTTTGGGGCGGGATCGTGACACGTGGTTGCCCTGGGCGTGGTCGATGACGTTGTGCTCGTAGGCTCTGTCATAACCTGACGATTTTTGAATTGTGACCGTTAACCTTCAGGCCACCTGACCTGTGGAGACGCCAGTATCAATACACCAAGCAACTCTTTTTCTCCCAACTGCTGATATACGTGGCATTGTGTAAAGTCAACAATTCAGTGCTGTTCAAACGTTAGGTGCGGATTTGGGACACAGTTGAATGATATGTCAATGTGTTGTGGAATCGTCACGTTTTCTTCATTTTCGCGCGATTTGCAGATGAAAATGTGTTTTCCAGCAAATGGTGTGTCACGGTGTGCACCACGATTACTTCAATCACAGTTTGGGTTCACAATTCGTTTTGCATATTCCATGATAAATGATAATTTGGTTATGCGTTTCTAATTGATTTCAGTACATTACAGGGGCGGATACAGCTTTTTGAGAAAGGGTGGGTGCACACTATTGAGAAAAGGAGGGGTGCACACATCATTTTTACCCGAGTGTCAATGGTCATTTAAGAAACTTTCAGCACAAAAGGAGGGGTGCGCACCCCTGCTCCCCACCTCTGGATCCGCCTATGCATTACATCTGGTGGACACACAATTTTCGATGACTTGGTTGACTGCGTTACGTCTGATTCCCGTTGTGTTGATCGATGCTTATGATATGGAACACTCGATTATTTACAGACCGCCTTCATACAGATCGAACTGGCGTTATCCAGGTGTGAACTGGTGAACAGATTATCCTGAGTCTCCGCGTCTACAAACTACAACTGGAAGAGGCATGCATCTTGTATGGACATGTGATGTTACTGTATTGTCAATACAACTATATTTGTATTGTACAGTACAAAATGTGGGTGAACATTGCCTGGTTTTATGTTCCCCATGTTTCTCACATGTTTCTCACATGTCAGCCTCACTTCCTACATGCAGAGAAGAGATTCTGGACACCAGACTCTCGTCCTTCAGCACGCCCATGTAAATCAGATAAGACTGAATGTCATCATTGATTCCGGCCCATTAAGGGAGTTTTCGGATCATTCTGTTGGACAAACGATGTGGAAGCCACTCTGTTTTTAAAAAGTCACTTGAAATGAACGGATTTAGTGTTATGATTCTCATAACCCGCAATGACAGCATTCCACATATATACCTAACTTGCCATCTTTGAACAGTTGCTAACTGAGGCGGCCTCATATCAACAACGAAATCAATTGATTTTGCAAGTTATCGAGCTGCAAAAACAGTTTACTGAAAATATATATTTGCCCCATACATATAGGTACATGTATTGCACGCCTTTGAACGAATCATGTGCTAATCTAAAATCAATGTCTATTTGCGTCCGAAGGGTCAAAATAACCATAAAACTAACCAAGCAGGTGCTATATGAATATAAATGGCTATATCAGTGTTAAAAACCATAGGTGTTCCGACAGTGTATGAAATAAGGCACGGGGGCTTGTATTGCTGAAAACAATACGTCCTGGATCGTACATTCGTTCACTGATAATCATATACATATAAAGAAGTATATATGTATATGGATATCAGTGAACGAATGTTTTTCGTTCGACACATTTTTCATGTGTTTTTTAAACAGTGTCTATTCCAATCACTTTTCGAGGGTGTGGTGCATTTAAACACTGTGTCAGATCAACGCCAAATGTAAGCATTTCCGTGAGTTAATCATTTTATTACCATTTGACACTTCATATAAAATTATACAAATCGCAAAACATAACAGAAATAATCTGCAATAAACAACCGTGACTCAACTGTCGCAAAAGGTGCAGTTCAGTTGTATTTCTGGACAGGAAACACTGTGTGACTACATCATAGGTCCGTACATCAGCGCCTGTCCAGCCCCGCACACAACGTCAATGGGGTTCAGTAGAGAGCCGACGGATATACCTTAGTCGTTAATCGTTATATTTTACGGACGGGACGATAAAATGACATATTTACAATAATGAAAGAAATATCCCATCAGTGTTATAGTTTGATTTCACTTTCTTTGTGCTGCAGGAACAGAAACAAATGATAGGGCCTCATCCCTATTTCAAGCTTTGAACAAATTCATTACTTCATTAACATCATTCTCATTTCAGCAGTATACGAAATTATACAATTATACCAAGATAGTGCTGTGTTGACCACACGTGGTGGGGGAGATAGTGGACTAAATTGTGACCACTCGAGAGAATGCTGTGGTACACACGGGAACGCTGGACTATACACGAGAATGCAGGGCGATTCAAGGCATGGTGGGCGACACAGGAGCATGTCGAGTATTTGATGACATGCGTACATGGTTGTTTACTTTGTCACGAGTCCTCTTGTTCATTCGGTGATAATCAAGTAGAAAAACTCAGTCGGCAGGCAGCCATGACCAACTCACTCGCTCACCAACTCACATGATTAAAGTGCTCTCCTGATTACATGATATAACTATGACATATTCATTATGATTATGATCGCAACATACGAGAAGCAAAGCACCTGTTGGGTTTTCAACAATAGTTCCAATGGTCCTTAGTTCGGATTAACACATATTTATGCTGAAATCAACACTATGTTAATATTATCTGTTTCTGTGAAGCCAAAAATCGCCTATAGCTCACAGATTGTATTGGAGCCTTGATATATCCTTTTACTAAACTTTATCCTGTATTTGTACCAGACAGTATGTGACCAAGTTCACATTCGACAGATGCGCCGTGAGGCTGTTGATCTGAAAGCGGGCCCATCTGCCGCCACTGAATTACTGTTGATGTCATCAGCGGTTGGTACCTTGAGAATGGTAATGGTAAACATTGTACCACCTTTTGCGGTGGAGCCGATTTCGCAGTTGGACCAGAAGTGAAATTTCGTCTTTTATACGTCTGCCTGTCGCGGTTCGGTGATTGTTCTGAAATGGTATTAGTAGGTTTGAGGGTTATCTACATATACTATCAAAGTCCATGAAGATTGCATAGCGGATTTTAAATAAACTGGCAGGAATGAACATGCAGTATGTTTCTACGGCCGGATGAAGACAGCGAGCAGGACAAGCAAGATGCTGGTGATGAGGGAACTTTTCACAAATGACGCCGAATCTGAAAAAGGACCATTAAAACATTTACTCTGAATATTAATTCAACGATACAACAAGAAAGTAGAACTGAAGTGTAAAAGGTCACGCTGTATCAACTGACGTCATGTATTACATTATGTCATATAATCAGTACGTGTGATTCAAGTCTGTTTATGATGTGTGAAGAATGAATGAATGAATGAATTGTTTATTAACGTGTCACGCATAAAATTACAAGGTATACACACAATAAATATACAAAGATAAAATAGATTATGCAGGGCCTCAATAGGCCGAAGAGACACGGTATAAAACTGTAAAATATAACTTATTTCAAGAAGATAAAATAACCGTACAGTACAATGTATATATAAGGTACATAAAATTGTAAAAATATTTAATAAAATAATGACTAGATAGAATTAGTTGAAATATTGACTTGTAGAAAGTCAAACGACACAACACGTACGTACACATACGCAGGTACACATGCACATGCAACCACACACAAGGTAAACGGTTGAAGTTGGTATATATTTGGTGTATATATAAGGATCTGCTTACCACACTTGGGGTATTTGCCCTCGGCAGTGTCGATGTCATTCTGGACCCACTCTTTCTGGTCTGAAGTACATGATCCCTTGACGTTCACCAGACAGTCTATCTTTTGTCGGAGGAACCTGCGGATACAGAGGATAATGTAACAGTTTGATACGGGCAGTCAGATCTCTTCTACATGTATTTACACAGGAAGACTGACGTGTATCACCACAACACTGGCAGTCAACCTTCCCGTATATGTATTTACACAGGGAGGCTGACGTGTATCACCACAACACTGGCAGTCAACCTTCATCTATATGTATTTACATAGGGAGACTGACGTGTATCACCACAACACTGGCAGTCAACCTTCCCCTATATGTATTTACACAGGGAGACTGACGTGTATCACCACAACACAGGCAGTCAACCTTCCCCTATATGTATTTACACAGGAAGACTGACGTGTATCACCACAACACTGGCAGTCAACCTTCCCCTATATGTATTTACACAGGGAGACTGACGTGTATCACCACAACACTGGCAGTCAACCTTCACCTATATGTATTTACACAGGAGACTGACGTGTATCACCACAACACTGGCAGTCAACACAGGAGACACGTGTATCAACACTGGCAGTCAACCTTCCCCTATATGTATTTACACAGGGAGACTGACGTGTATCACCACAACACTGGCAGTCAACCTTCCCCTATGTATTTACACAGGCAGTCAACCTTCCCCTAGACTGACGTGTATCACCACAACACTGGCAGTCAACCTTCCCCTATATGTATTTACACAGGGAGACTGACGTGTATCACCACAACACTGGCAGTCAACCTTCCCTATATGTATTTACACAGGAGACTGACGTATCACCACAACACTGGCAGTCAACCTTCCCGTATATGTATTTACACAGGAGACTGACGTGTATCACCACCACTGGCAGTCAACACTGGCAGTCAACCTTCCCTTCCCTATATGTATTTACACAGGGAGACTGACGTGTATCACCACAACACTGGCAGTCAACCTTCCCCTATATGTATTTACACAGGAGACTGACGTGTATCACCACAACACTGGCAGTCAACCTTCCCTATATGTATTTACACAGGAGACTGACGTGTATCACCACAACACTGGCAGTCAACCTTCCCCTATATGTATTTACACAGGGAGACTGACGTGTATCACCACAACACTGGCAGTCAACCTTCCCCTATATGTATTTACACAGGAGACTGACGTGTATCACCACAACACTGGCAGTCAACCTTCCCCTATATGTATTTACACAGGGAGACTGACGTGTATCACCACAACACTGGCAGTCAACCTTCCCCTATATGTATTTACACAGGAGACTGACGTGTATCACCACAACACTGGCAGTCAACCTTCCCCTATATGTATTTACACAGGGAGACTGACGTGTATCACCACAACACTGGCAGTCAACCTTCCCTATATGTATTTACACAGGAGACTGACGTGGCAGTCATCACCTGACAACACTGGCAGTCAACCTTCCCCTATATGTATTTACACAGGGCAGACTGACGTGTATCACCACAACACTGGCAGTCAACCTTCCCCTATATGTATTTACACAGGGAGACTGACGTGTATCACCACAACACTGGCAGTCAACCTTCCCCTATATGTATTTACACAGGGAGACTGACGTGTATCACCACAACACTGGCAGTCAACCTTCCCCTATATGTATTTACACAGGGAGACTGACGTGTATCACCACAACACTGGCAGTCAACCTTCCCCTATATGTATTTACACAGGGAGACTGACGTGTATCACCACAACACTGGCAGTCAACCTTCCCCTATATGTATTTACACAGGAGACTGACGTGTATCACCACAACACTGGCAGTCAACCTTCCCCTATATGTATTTACACAGGAGACTGACGTGTATCACCACAACACTGGCAGTCAACCTTCCCCTATATTTACACAGTATTTACACAGGATTTAGACTGACGTGTATCACCACAACACTGGCAGTCAACCTTCCCTATATGTATTTACACAGGGAGACTGACGTGTATCACCACAACACTGGCAGTCAACCTTCCCTATATGTATTTACACAGGAGACTGACGTGTATCACCACAACACTGGCAGTCAACCTTCCCTATATGTATTTACACAGGAGACTGACGTGTATCACCACAACACTGGCAGTCAACCTTCCCCTATGTATTTACACAGGAGACTGACGTGTATCACCACAACACTGGCAGTCAACCTTCCCCTATATGTATTTACACACAACACAGGCAGGAGACTGACGTGTATCACCACAACACTGGCAGTCAACCTTCCCTATATGTATTTACACAGGGAGACTGACGTGTATCACCACAACACTGGCAGTCAACCTTCCCTATATATGTATTTACACAGGAGACTGACGTGTATCACCACAACACTGGCAGTCAACCTTCCCTATATGTATTTACACAGGAGACTGACGTATCACCACAACACTGGCAGTCAACCTTCCCTATATGTATTTACACAGGAGACTGACGTGTATCACCACAACACTGGCAGTCAACCTTCCCCTATATGTATTTACACAGGAGACTGACGTGTATCACCACAACACTGGCAGTCAACCTTCCCTATATGTATTTACACAGGAGACTGACGTGTATCACCACAACACTGGCAGTCAACCTTCCCCTATATGTATTTACACAGGGAGACTGACGTGTATCACCACAACACTGGCAGTCAACCTTCACCACAACACTATCAACCTTCCTATATTTTACACAGGAGACTGACGTGTATCACCACACAACACAACCTGGCAGTCAACCTTCCCTATATGTATTTACACAGGAGACTGACGTGTATCACCACAACACTGGCAGTCAACCTTCCCCTATATGTATTTACACAGGAGACTGACGTGTATCACCACAACACTGGCAGTCAACCTTCCCCTATATGTATTTACACAGGAGACTGACGTGTATCACCACAACACTGGCAGTCAACCTTCCCCTATATGTATTTACACAGGAGACTGACGTGTATCACCACAACACTGGCAGTCAACCTTCCCCTATATGTATTTACACAGGAGACTGACGTGTATCACCACAACACTGGCAGTCAACCTTCCCCTATATGTATTTACACAGGGAGACTGACGTGTATCACCACAACACTGGCAGTCAACCTTCCCCTATATGTATTTACACAGGAGACTGACGTGTATCACCACAACACTGGCAGTCAACCTTCCCCTATATGTATTTACACAGGGAGACTGACGTGTATCACCACAACACAGGCAGTCAACCTTCCCTATATGCAGTCAACCTTCCCACAACATATGTATTTGGCAGTCAACCTTCCCCTATATGTATTTACACAGACTGACGTGTATCACCACAACACTGGCAGTCAACCTTCCCCTATATGTATTTACACAGGAGACTGACGTGTATCACCACAACACTGGCAGTCAACCTTCCCCTATATGTATTTACACAGGGAGACTGACGTGTATCACCACAACACTGGCAGTCAACCTTCCCCTATATGTATTTACACAGGAGACTGACGTGTATCACCACAACACTGGCAGTCAACCTTCCCCTATATGTATTTACACAGGAGACTGACGTGTATCACCACAACACTGGCAGTCAACCTTCCCCTATATGTATTTACACAGGGAGACTGACGTGTATCACCACAACACTGGCAGTCAACCTTCCCCTATATGTATTTACACAGGGAGACTGACGTGTATCACCACAACACTGGCAGTCAACCTTCCCTATATGTGTATCACCATTTATATGTATTTACAGGGAGACTGACGTGTATCACCACAACACTGGCAGTCAACCTTCCCTATATGTATTTACACAGGAGACTGACGTGTATCACCACAACACTGGCAGTCAACCTTCCCCTATATGTATTTACACAGGAGACTGACGTGTATCACCACAACACTGGCAGTCAACCTTCCCCTATATGTATTTACACAGGAGACTGACGTGTATCACCACAACACTGGCAGTCAACCTTCCCCTATATGTATTTACACAGGGAGACTGACGTGTATCACCACAACACTGGCAGTCAACCTTCCCCTATATGTATTTACACAGGGAGACTGACGTGTATCACCACAACACTGGCAGTCAACCTTCCCTATATGTATTTACACAGGTGTATCACCACAACACTGGCAGTCAACCTTCCCTAGACTGACGTGTATCACCACAACACTGGCAGTCAACCTTCCCTATATGTATTTACACAGGAGACTGACGTGTATCACCACAACACTGGCAGTCAACCTTCCCCTATATGTATTTACACAGGAGACTGACGTGTATCACCACAACACTGGCAGTCAACCTTCCCTATATATGTATTTACACAGGAGACTGACGTGTATCACCACAACACTGGCAGTCAACCTTCCCCTATATGTATTTACACAGGAGACTGACGTGTATCACCACAACACTGTGTCAACCTTCACCCACAACACTGGCATATGTATTTACACAGGAAGACTGACGTGTATCACCACAACATTGGCAGTCAACCTTCCCCTATATGTATTTACACAGGGAGACTGACGTGTATCACCACAACACTGGCAGTCAACCTTCCCCTATATGTATTTACACAGGGAGACTGACGTGGATCACCACAACACAGGCAGTCAACCTTCCCGTATATGTATTTACACAGGAAGACTGACGTGTATCACCACAACACAGGCAGTCAACCTTGTCCCGTATGAACAAATGGACACTCAACCATCGCCCCATGTGTATCTTCACAGACATGTAACATGTCGTGTATGCTTTATCGCAACAATATTAACACAGTGGCGTTCATCAATAACTCTGACACACTCTCACACTCATTCCAGCACACTGACATAGGCTGAGGTGCATTGATACCCCGACACGTAGGTCCTACCAGCAGAACATTCCCTCGTCAATTCCTTTTCGTGAAACTTCTCTGGAGAACACATCATTACAATCCTTTGCCTTGATACACTGCGACACCCCGCGGACCGTGGTCAAGGTGGCCACTGAAATATACACATCATATGACTGTAGGTAACTGGCCGCTGCCATAGTCGGACAGACTTTAAAAATAGGGCTGTTTGGGGGTCGTTGTTTTTGTAAAATCAGTACTGAGGTTTCTGCATGCTCACAAGCCAAACGTCCATACTCTGTGTGAGTGAATGAGATTTTACAACTATTTGACGAAGCCAGTTTAACTGGCGAAGTGGATGTCAACCCCTTTAATGAGACCCACGAGCACCAGTATGGTTCTGACAGATCGGTCAACTCCCATCTGTGAGAACTCCCATTTGTGATCGCCAGAAAGGCATACTTAGATTCGGGCTATTATAATGCTGTGGCGGCGCAAAGCAGTATGTATAGTTCCGCTTGCCCATGGTGGGATGCTTGTCGATAGAGGCGACGAACGGGATCGGGTGGTCGGGCTCGCTGACTTGGTTTACACATGTCATCGTATCCTAATCGCGTACATCGATGCTCATGATGTTGGTCACTGGATTGTCCGGTCCAGACTTGATTATTTACAGACCGACGCCATATAGCTGGAATATTGCTGAGTATGGCGTTAAACACCAACCATCCATAATGGAACTACCGGTTCTACACAGTCCGCTACTACGGGAATCGAACTAAATGTACATACTGAGAGACAGGCATGCCCCTGCTTAACCTGTGGTCCTGTTTGCTCTGGATCATCAAGCTGGTTGCACATCAACGTGACCTCAAGAATAAGTAGCATTCTGCAGCATGTGTAGCCTCGAAATAGGCGTGTAGCATAGTTTGGAATGTGCCAGTATTGACCAGTTTGGACCTCGGCCAGCAGATCGGCGGGCGCTGTTCACGTGGTCGAATGACACGTATCTCACTGATGTTATTTGAACAGCACTGGGCTTGTAGAAAGTTACTAAACTTTAACAATCTGTGTCGCCAGTGACGGACATTGTTTCAAGTGTATCGATACAGACCATGGCCCGGCCTCCGTGGCGAGTATTCCGTAACTCCACACTTGTGCGTGTTTTTAACAAGTATGGATTTTTCTGTAACAACGGCAGTCTCTGTTGTATGTTAAATGACAGACGGCGCCTTTCATCTCGAATGCAAAAAGGAAGGAATTGTAGTGTCATTGGGCAATATATAAGCATTATGACATATGTCTGTATACAATCGCGTTTTGGAAAGACAATCCAGTGATTGGCATCACGAGCTGTACAGTTGGGATACGAGGACAATCGCCCCAGTCAACGAGCCTGACCACCCGATCCAAGAACACACCTGTAATAACAAGCACTGCATGGTTGGTGTACCCCTGGATTCTTACCCAGAAAACACACACGATAGCTTCACATTGTCACACAAATATGTCACCGCACCCATACAACTGTTACACGGTATAATAATGAAGTATGCAATATTAGTATTATAAGGCCATTCCTCTATATAACGTTACTGACACACACAAACTAACACAGGCGTCCTCCAAATATCGCATACCTGAACACTGTTATCATGCTTATAGGGACCCTTCATAATTTATGGCTAGGGGGGGTGATGATGATTTTTTTTATTTTTGATTTATTTTTATTTTATTTTTTGGGGGGGTACCCATTTTGTTCTGGTGAGGTAGGGGGTCATCAATTTGTACACATGTACTAGGGGGGGGCATCAATTTTGTACACAACATTATTAAATAATTATGCTTAAAAAATTGGGAAGGGGAGTGGGGGTCATTAATTTGTACATGACATGCAGGGGGGGCACTTACTTTGTACATAAATTTTAGGGGGGGTCACTCACATTGTACATGCTTCTCCATAAAAATCATCATCACACCACACACACACACACACACCCTAGCCATAAATTATGAACGGTCCCTTAGACTGTACACTATACATTCCATACATATATATTACTAACATCGTATAAATTAGTGTGTGTGGTAGTTTCGTTTTATACTGCCTGTATACCTCAGTATTACGAGTGCATCCACTTGGACCTATATAGGCGTTCATATGAATGGCGCCATTATTTATTAGCTCTCCACTCTGGCGCAGACATTTTTATCTAATCGTGGACGGTGAGAGTTTCTTTTTTCAAACCCTGATTGTACAAACTACCCTGCCTTACTCTGTCCGCCCCGTTGGAAGGTCTCTTAAATCATAAAACATATGAAATGATAAATGTCACAGTCGGCAATTAAAGCACTTCACCTCAACAACTTTAGCTCGCGTATTTATAAGCTGACCTGCGGCAATAGGTGTGGCTAAAATTGATCGATCTTATGGTGAGGTTTGTCACGCTCTACCAGCGTTATAACGAGGGGATATGTGTCTGGGGCGTTGCTAGGAGACTGAAGACGTGAAAATGTACATTTTCCATCACGTCCACAGGTGTCTCTAGACTTAATATATTATATCCAAATTAAAGGCTTTCGTCATAATTCCTGTTGAGTTTTAGGACATATTTCTATAACCTCATACAGCATCGATCGGAACATTATCGATGTCATAGATAAATATATGATAATACATCTATATGTCACGACTGTCGTGATTGAGCCATGATTCGCAGCTGATTTATGTTCAGTCAATATGAAACAGGAAGCGATAATTGTTAGGTTAATGTGCCAATGTTTCAGAAACAGGGCGGGCGTATCGTAGAGGACTCGGGACGCGTGTTGATCCCGCCTGGATTACCGACAACTAGTAGTATTTAAAAACACAGACTTGTTTTCGTCATATTCAGATCTTCACTGTTCCGAGGACATTTGACAGCGTCGACTCATCGCTGTACCTGTTATTCATGACGTATCACGTGACTAGGAAGTGTACATTCGCTGACAGATGATACGCCCAGTATAATGACGATAAATTATTGCTAAAAATAACAGCTTATGTAAATGACCCAAACGGCCATGTTTAATCAGAGCAGGGACTGTTAACTAGTCTAGGCAATATAAAGAAGTAAACAGCATTCTCTTGTTTGGACCAAGTTACTGTAAGTGTTGGCTGCGATGTTTGGTTGGTATATTCATACATGGTCCCAACCAAACATCGCAGCCAACACTAAACTTCCTTGTTACGAAAGGTTGTTTCATCCAGTAAATATGCATAACGTACGTGTTTGAGACAACCACAAGTGACACATGCTTTCGGTTAATCCATGCTAGGCTAGTCAGGACCGTGTTCAGTGAAGATTAACAACTCGGACCAACACATTGGAAGGGCATAGGCAGTTAGCTGTTTTTTCTACCACCTGGTTACATCTGATATGAAGTCTGTCTCAGGTCATCAGCCATTATAGAAATGCATATCTGAATAACACCGTTTTTAAAAAGCTAAACAACAATGCCACCTGCCGCTACACTTGGCTACACAACTCACGTACGGACAGGTAAACAAGGAGTGAGTCAGGACTGTTTATAGTAGTATTTATACAAAACCGAACCGAGAAAAGGATGTGATCATCGTCAGATGCAAGATAGCTTACCTAAACACAGTAGTGCCAAAACGTATTTCATTTTGAGGTATGAATAAAGAAGCAATCCTCCGACGTCCCGCGAGTGTTGCACGACCTCCTTGTCCGAGCGGTATCTGTCGTCTGCGCCAGGTACGCAGCGTGTCCCACTTACTGATTGCCGTATATACTCTGTACAGCGTTACCCGCGAGCAGGTGGACGTCTGGGCCTATTGGATTAGGATCACTAGCACCTTCAGGTTCCCGTCCATGAACTTTTCAATTCATAGCCTGAGGCTTAATTCGGCGTATGTTTATGCTCCGCAGTGTCGCAACACTGTCCGTATGGACTTACTGATTCATATTGATTGTGGATAGCAATAACCTGCGTGATATTCTCGATGTCGCTGTCCCCTGGGCCCACCCGCTCGTCACTATATGGCTGAATAAATGCCGATGTGACGTAAAGCCCAACTTAACTCAACCCTGGGCCCACTCGCACAAATTGACTTCAGCTAAGATTCCATAATGCCAATATATATACTGCATTGGCGGATCCGGTGTTTGCTTTTTTTCTTTGTGTGTGTGTGTGTGTGTGTGTGTGCGTGTGCGTGTGCGTGTGCGTGCGCGATGCGGCTGTTAGAATTCCTGTTGACTGCTGTCTGAGTGTCGTGTCGTACATTTTCATACAGCTACGAGATGCCCAGTGCAAACTCGTATCCACATCATATCAACTGAAATATAAGCAAGTATAGCTTTTAAAAGACAGTATACACACACACACACACACACACACACACAGTATACACGCACGCACACACACACACATACACGCATACATACATACATACATACATACATACATACACACATACATACATACACACATACATACATACACATACATACATACACACACACACACACGCACACATACATACATACATACATACAGATATATGTATGCTCTGGAGTTTTGCGCTGGTATGGAAGGAACATTTTGACTCAATTGAGTGTGTATGATTTTACGCCGCTTTCAGCAATATTCCAGCAATATCACGGCGGGGGACACCAGAAAAGGGCTTCACACATTGTACCTATGTGAGGAATCGAACCCGGGTTTTCGGCGTGACGAGCCTACGCTTAAACCACCAGGTTAACACGAGGTCAGGAGGGGTCTGGGTAGACTAACATCTACTCTCTGAAATGAACATATTATACAGAAAAAAACAGTCCCAAAATCTTAATCATGAAATATAATAAAAAGGAGCCCAGAGACTTTCTTCATTTTTAGAAATTTCCTGAACTCTCCACATAAACTAGACTTGCATGGGCGTTCTTGGATAAATTTGTTTCGGGGTCTGTATGACAAACATGGGCCTAAGTTATCATGAATTCTCGAATTTACGTGACCAATCCCATTATTAGACCTATTGACGGCAGCTTCTGTTTAGAAGCAGAGAGGCAGATGTTGTGTAGGTTGATATGGTACCTTGGTCCTGCCAATGGTACTAGATATACACAGTGGTATATTTCTGGAGTGACTTCAGCTTACTTAAAACCCAGTAGTTGCTGATTTAATCATTAACTGTCAATGCATTTCCTTCTCCATGTACATAATACATTCTAAATATATGACCCATTAAAATAGTGCCCCTGGATGGCCCTGTATATACTTGAGTCAGAACTCTGGATTTCAACACAGACAGAATGAGTAGAGTAGAGAGACAGAGTTGGTTCTCAACGCACACCTGTTTTGTCATCGCAGTAAATGTGATGGATTCTGGAGAGAGAGCGCGTTATATACCATTAAAAAAAGTAGGGGATATTCCTTAACACTAGCCAATTCCAATGCATATGAGAAAAAGTAACATATATATATCCATACAGATGAAACATTTCCAAAGGAATGGAATAAATGTCACATTTTCTCTTAATTTCTCTTCAACATCTGTTTCCTCTTTGGAACGTAACGTTAATGAAATGTACCGGTTGAATCTTTCATGTACACTTATTTGTAGCATTTGGTCACGAAAGATACATGGGCTAAAAAAATATCACATGACATTTTTATTTTCGCACAGGCTACTGACCTGTTATATATGTAGCCGTCACGGACTTGGACAAGCACATCCTACAACTGACGAATGTCGTAAAATTGAGTAAAATATTTTCTGTAAGATTTAAAGTCATTCATATATTTAATTATTGTATCACGATTTATGTGAAAATTATCATATATTATTTTGTTTTATTATAACGATTCCGTAAATGTCGTAAAAGTAAACATCCGCCAGTCGACGTCGAGCCGTAAGTGTGTATGTGGAACACTTACTTACCTTGAGCATCGTCTTAGCATGACCGTGTGAAAACGTTCCATAGATAATACTACTCATGGCGTGTGCTTGGACCTAACTGTGTCTAAATCACGTGTGCTTGTCTTCACTGCTCTACGAGAAGACTGTTTCCGTACACCAACATGCCAACTTTGCTTTTTAACTAGCTTCTTGTTCTAGTGTTAATAATCGACTTATTACAACAACGAAGGTGTTCGTGCGGTGACATTGTTTTTGCCTCAGTGTCATTACGTCTATGACAGTACACCCATGTAATTGATTAATCTGCATGCAGGCATGGCTTTCAGTGAGTCTGTACAAGACTTGCATCATGTACATAGACCGACTGTTTATATAGCCAGTGTTGGTGTAGCAGGGCGTGGAGTCATCCCATAGTCATAGCCAGTAGCCAGTCAATCGGAGGTTGCATGGTGCAAATAGAAACTTCTGGCAACACAGAGTATCTTCTGTTTACTGTGATGTACATACAGCGATACCAGAACATCTGCATGTTTACAAGAAAACCACTACTTGCCATTATATGTCATATCAGAAGAAGTAGAATTTTAAATGTAAATAGTAAGTTTTATAATAATATCTATTTTGGTTTCTATGGCAACAGGCTGTCACAAAAATATTGTTTTTCCTTCCCGATGGCCATGTCTAAACGAAAACTGCAGCCAGAAAGATATAATATTGAAAAGAAAAGAGTTTTGGAAACAGTGACTGTTGGAAGAAGTACTATCACAGGTGAGGGAATAGATCTATTAGGCAGGTGTATCTCTTCACGAACTGAAAGTGTACAACATAATTGTGGTTGTTTGGAACAGGCCCCACTTAAGCCAGCAGAGGACAGATTGAAGTTCTCACAACCTGACCTGGTATATCCTAAACCTGTGATCACTAGGGGTGTCTCACTTATGTCTCAAAACAACATGAATAAAGAAGAAGTAGACATTGAAACTGAAGGAAATCGAATCACATGTGTTCAAGAGGATACCCTGAATCATAGAGAAAGTTGTGATGATGGTGGTATAAGTGGAAGTGCACAGGATGTGGATGTTAATATTGAAAGTAATGAAAATCATATGCATGCTACACAGCTTGAACAGTGTGTCAAAAATGTGGAGGTCCTGTATTGCCAGCCTAGTGAAGTCGCACTATTTGACCGATCTGACCCTCAGTCTCAACAACCTGACCGGTCAGATACAACACTTTCTGACCCTAAGTCTCAACAACCTGACCGGTCAGATACAACACTTTCTGACCCTCAGTCTCAACAACCTGACCGGTCAGATACAACACTTTCTGACCCTCAGTCTCAACAACCTGACCGGTCAGATACAACACTTTCTGACCCTCAGTCTCAACAACCTGACCGGTCAGATACAACACTTTCTGACCCTCAGTCTCAACAACCTGACCGGTCAGATACAACACTTTCTGACCCTCAGTCTCAACAACCTGACCAGTCAGATACAACACTTTCTGACCCTCAGTCTCAACAACCTGACCAGTCAGATACAACACTTTCTGACCCTCAGTGTCGACAGTTTGCCCAGTCAGATACGACACAACTTCACTTTCAGTCTCAACAATCAGTCAGATCAGACACAACTGTACCCCCCACAAAGGCTGACATGGGAACAAGCAGGAAGACAAAACCAACAGTTTTACCAAAGCATGTTCTTGAAAGGGTTGAACAGTTTGTATCCAAGAAATGTGACAGTGACATATCCTGGATACATCACGTTGTGATGCTTCCTTCAGACACATCACGTCTGGATTCAGAGGCAGAGGATGCATGTTTATTTGGAAATTTATTTTCTGAACAAGAAGATGTCAAGACCAGAGATCAAGCCATGCATGAGAAAAGTAAGTGGAGATACACTTCATGAAATACATATGTACCTACATTTGGCCCCATGTGTTTTTATTACTTTTATAGTAAACAAATTAAACATTAATTGACTTGCTGATATATGTTCCTCTCAGTCTTTGCAACAAACATTTGAGGGAGTATGAAAAGATGATTGAGTCGGCTGAAACAAATGTCAAACCACTGACTGCCAATATTACCAAAACTAAATTGACTAAACATGCTAAACATAATGTAAATTTGTTAGTGTAAATCTTAGGATGTTTTATCCCCCCACCTATCCCGATTGTTTTCAGTTTATCATAAAAGTTTCTCACTCCTTATTAGATGATGAGCTGGTACCATTGATCTCGCCTCCATTCATGATAGGAATAAAAATGCCTCTGTGAACTAACACTTGTCACTATGTGTCAGTAGGAGATTCAAACCCAAGGACGAATATCATGTTTAGAGACAGTTTCAGACACGAAGCTCTTTTGTAGAATCCTCTGTAGTTGGAAGTCATGAAGAATCTGGAGAAGTAGCAAAGGGGAAGGGAGACCGCCAGATACCACGGAAACCCTCTCCCAACTACTTTGTTGCTGTGCAGATAACAAACCCACAGGTGCTGTAATGTGTCTCCATCTTAGCTTGTGCAGGTTGGGAGCTGGTGCTAGTCTACTATCATAGATCACTCCTATATTTGTTATTGCGCTCCTGGACCGCCTCCGTGGTGTAGTGGTTAGAGCGTCCGCCCAGAGAGCGGAAGGTCGCGGGTTCGATTCTCGAACACGTCATATCAAAAGACGTTAAAATATGGTACTTGTTGGTCCCTGCCTGGCGCTCGGCATTAATGGGTACAACAAGGACTGGTCGTCTTGGAGTCAGTATAATGTGTCTGAGTGGGGTATTAATGCTTAACTGCGGCATGGTATCTCAGTGGGCTAGCACTATAAAACCAGCTTAAGTCTGGGCTAGTACAAGCAGCCGCACATACACACACATGCACGTCGTCATATGAGCGAAATATTCTCAAGCACGACGTAAAACCCAATTTTACCTCACCTCACCTATCGTGCTCCTGTGAGCAGTCTTACTGTTGTATATGAGGTGTACAGAGTGTACCTGCATCACTTCAGACTTCTTTCACACATTACGAAACATGATAAAACTGGAATATTGTTCACAGCAACCAACTTATTTATTTATTCATTCGCTCAAATTTTTTGTCTGTGGTGACACCAGTGTGCAGTATGTGGAGATTCAAAATCATTTTAGCAATGCACTACGCAGAAAGCTGTGTTTTGTGGTTGAAAATATAAATCCACATTTTCAGACTGCCCACCCTTGCTGCTTATGTGTTCTCCATTCTGAGGTGTTACCAAGATTACCCTGTTTACTGTCTACAGATCCACTCGGGACTGTCACATGTCCAACAGGAAGTGATGTCTGTCAACCACAAGATGAAGGAGGTGATGATTAAATTGCCAACTTTACATATTACTCTCATGGTCATGAGCTTGCAGACAGAGGAGGACATTGCAAGGTAAGTGCTATGTTTTGCAGCTGAGATTAACCCAGTGTGTATTTGAGATGGAACAGGTCCGTACTTCCCTTGCTTTTCCAAAGACTAGAAAGAGCTGACTCGAGGAGTGAGTACTTAAAGTGTTTATTCAGGGGTGGAACAGTGCAAGCTACCGACACACTCATGACACTACACAAGACACACTTCATGACACTACTCAAGACACACTTCATAACACTACTCAAGACACACTTCATGACACTACACAAGACACACTTCATGACACTACTCAAGACACACTTCATAACACTACTCAAGACACACTTCATGACACTACTCAAGACACACCTCATAACACTACTCAAGACACACTTCATGACACTACTCAAGACACACCTCATGGCACTACTCAAGACACACTTCATGACACTACTCAAGACACACTTCATGACACTACTCAAGACACACTTCATGACACTACTCAAGACACTTCATGACACTACTCATGACACTACTCAAGACACACGTCATGACACTACTCAAGACACACTTCATGACACTACTTCATACACTTCATGACACTACTCAAGACACACTTCATGACACTACTTGACATATTACTTGACACAAGACATGATACACTATTTGACACACTACTTACAGAGCGAGGGCAGCACTGACTGAGAGTGGCTGTGAGCTGAGGGAGAGGTTCAAGACCCTGCCAGTCCTGGAGGTGGCAGGACTGGGAACGTTCCGGAATCAGGTTGTGTTTGCCACGGTCTCACCTGGTGATGCTCTTGATGACCTCACCCACATACACCGTAAGTTGAGATTATCTTTCACTTATTTCTGTATCTTGCTCAGTGTCTAACTTTAGTCTTTCAAAAAGATCACAAACTGCTTTCCTTCAGAATGGTTTTGCAAAGAAATTATGTAGACATTAATCATTCTTTCCTGATATTGTTAGCGAATTAGCAGATATGACAGTCAACCATGTCATCTGGAAATGAGACAATATATAACTCTAAATGTTCCTGGATCACAAGATCAGGCAGTACCGGGCATGTTGAGGTCATAGACTGTGCTTACTATATTCAAATAAGATGTCCCTAACATTTAGATATTCGTCAAATTATTTAACACAATCAGTGAGTAACAAAATTAGCTAATTAAGTCACAGTTAAAAGTTGGTTTTCCCAACTTGTCCTCCAACTTTGCCATCATTGTTACCAGACTTATTTTCTTTGGGGTGCCTCTATAAGGAGTGCAATGTGGCAGTGTTCTAGAAAGGGCCTTGATGTAGTTATATACATGCAAGTCTGTGTTGCTGCACAGAATGTGTAATAGACAAGATGGCTGACCATGAAGTAGTCTCCACAGAGACCAAAGGCCTGACTCCTCACATCACCATCATGAAGATGAGCAAGGTCAAGGCTGCTTTCAGAAGGTCAGGTAAGTTGTGTAATTGTCTGCAAGCCAGAGAAACACAAGATGTGCATGTGTCGGGCATTTCCAGCTTATTAGTTCATAACATAATTGAAAAATTATCTTCTTCTGGACACTGAGACATGACGGGTTGTCTAAACAAATGTTTTCTGTTTCTGGGGCATGACACCCAAACCGTCGAATATGTCTGGATGAAATTTGCTATAAAGATTAGCCAAGTGGTGAACTGGTGCCATTTCAGGATCTGGTATATACATTTCAGGATCTGGTATATACATTTCAGGATCTGGTATATACATTTCAGGATCTGGTATATTAATTTCAGGATCTGTTATATACATTTCAGGATCTGGTATATACATTTCAGGATCTGGTATATTAATTTCAGGATCTGTTATATACATTTCAGGATCTGGTATACTAATTTCAGGATCTGGTATATTAATTTCATGATCTGGTATATACATTTCATGATGTGGTATATACATTTCAGGATCTGTTATATACATTTCAGGATCTGGTATATATACATTTCAGGATCTGGTATATACATTTCAGGATCTGGTATATTATTTCATCTGGTATATACATTTCAGGATCTGGTATATTAATTTCATGATCTGGTATATACATTTCATGATCTGGTATATACATTTCAGGATCTGGTATATTAATTTCAGGATCTGGTATATTAATTTCAGGATCTGGTATATACATTTCAGGATCTGGTATATACATTTCAGGATCTGGTACATACATTTCAGGATCTGGTACATTACATTTCAGGATCTGGTACATTAATTTCAGGATCTGGTACATTAATTTCAGGATCTGGTATATACATGTCATGATCTGGTATATACATTTCAGGATCTGGTATATTAATTTCATGATCTGGTATATTAATTTCATAATCTGGTATATTAATTTCAGGATCTGGTATATACATGTCATGATGTGGTATATTAATTTCAGGATCTGGTATATACATGTCAGGATCTGGTATATACATTTCATGATCTGGTATATTAATTTCAGGATCTGGTATATTAATTTCAGGATCTGGTATATACATTTCATGATCTGGTATATTAATTTCATGATCTGGTATATTAATTTCAGGATCTGGTATATACATGTCAGGATCTGGTATATACATGTCATGATGTGGTATATACATGTCAGGATGTGGTATATACATGTCAGGATGTTGTATATACAATTCAGGATCTGGTATATACATGTCAGGATCTGGTATATACATTTCAGGATCTGATCTGGTATATACATTTCAGGATCTGGTATATACATTTCAGGATCTGGTATATTAATTTCATGATCTGGTATAAACATGTATTACTTCTTTTTTATTTGTTTCAATTTTCTTTCTTTTCTTTTTTGACAACAAGTTGGACTTTACTGAATACAAAGGAAATACACTAAAATGAAGGATATCTATCCTTTGGCAATGAACCAAAAGTTGGGTAAAAGTAGCTGAACTTCATTCCCAAAAAGCAATATTTCTTAATGTGCCATATCCTGAAGACACTTGTTTAGAAAGAATGCTCTAGTCATTTTCTGTAACCACATGAACCTATGTTCTAGATGTTTTATACAAACGTGTGATGAACATGATGGATGAATATTGAAACAGTTATCTTAGATCTGTACAGGTCTTGGTGTGTTTATTGCTGAAGACTCTTTGTGCCCTATCAGGCTGAAGTAGAATGGAAATATCTCTATAGCTGTTAGTAGTCATGTTGAAATTATGTTTTCAGTTGCCAAGAAAATTGACCCATCTTTATACAGCCAGTTTAGGAAATGACGTTTCAGGATCTGGTATATACATTTCATGATGTGGTATATACATTTCATGATCTGGTATATACATTTCAGGATCTGGTATATTAATTTCAGGATCTGTTATATACATTTCAGGATCTGGTATATACATGTCAGGATCTGGTATATTAATTTCATGATCTGGTATATTAATTTCATGATCTGGTATATACATTTCATGATGTGGTATATACATTTCATGATCTGGTATATTAATTTCATGATCTGGTATATACATTTCATGATATGGTATATACATTTCAGGATCTGTTATATACATTTCAGGATCTGGTATATACATTTCAGGATCTGGTATATTAATTTCAGGATCTGGTATATTAATTTCAGGATCTGGTATATACATTTCAGGATCTGGTACATACATTTCAGGATCTGGTACATACATTTCAGGATCTGGTACATTAATTTCAGGATCTGGTATATTAATTTCAGGATCTGGTATATACATGTCATGATCTGGTATATACATTTCAGGATCTGGTATATTAATTTCAGGATCTGGTATATTAATTTCAGGATCTGGTATATACATGTCAGGATCTGGTATATACATTTCAGGATCTGGTATATTAATTTCAGGATCTGGTATATTAATTTCAGGATCTGGTATATACATGTCAGGATCTGGTATATTAATTTCAGGATCTGGTATATTAATTTCAGGATCTGGTATATACATGTCAGGATCTGGTATATTAATTTCAGGATCTGGTATATTAATTTCAGGATCTGGTATATACATGTCAGGATCTGGTATATACATGTCAGGATCTGGTATATACATGTCATGATGTGGTATATACATGTCAGGATGTGGTATATACATGTCAGGATGTGGTATATACATGTCATGATGTGGTGTATACATGTCAGGATGTGGTATATACATGTCAGGATGTTGTATATACAATTCAGGATCTGGTATATACATGTCAGGATCTGGTATATACATTTCAGGATCTGATCTGGTATATACATTTCAGGATCTGGTATATACATTTCAGGATCTGGTATATTAATTTCATGATCTGGTATAAACATGTATTACTTCTTTTTTATTTGTTTCAATTTTCTTTCTTTTCTTTTTTGACAACAAGTTGGACTTTACTGAATACAAAGGAAATACACTAAAATGAAGGATATCTATCCTTTGGCAATGAACCAAAAGTTGGGTAAAAGTAGCTGAACTTCATTCCCAAAAAGCAATATTTCTTAATGTGCCATATCCTGAAGACACTTGTTTAGAAAGAATGCTCTAGTCATTTTCTGTAACCACATGAACCTATGTTCTAGATGTTTTATACAAACGTGTGATGAACATGATGGATGAATATTGAAACAGTTATCTTAGATCTGTACAGGTCTTGGTGTGTTTATTGCTGAAGACTCTTTGTGCCCTATCAGGCTGAAGTAGAATGGAAATATCTCTATAGCTGTTAGTAGTCATGTTGAAATTATGTTTTCAGTTGCCAAGAAAATTGACCCATCTTTATACAGCCAGTTTAAGGAAATGACGTTTGGCACAGAGACCGTACAGAGGCTGCAGCTATGTGCAATGTTGAAGCCCAAAGACACATCTGGCTATTACCATGTAGCTCATGAGGTGTACCTAGGTACATACGGACTTACACTCAACCACATGTAGTCATTTGGTGACACTTCTAGTTCTGTTTAGTTTTAGGATTTTTTCTGATAGACTTAAAACCCAGGGCCTCGGTGGTTGAAAGTGCTGAAGTTCACTAATCGGAGTTGAGTCCCTTGGTTTAGCTACATCTGCTGAACTCGTAAAATAACGAGTCCAAAGAACATAAACTGTAAATCACCATGACTCTAATTTTTCAAAGTCTCTGTAAAAATCTATAACTGGGTTGTATCCCTATTTAACACAGTTTGTCACTGTGCCAGATTAATGAAATTATCTGATAAAACTGACATACCGGTATGTGTCAAGTTTTGTTTTGCATGTTGTATGGTCTTCCTATACGTTTTCAGGACAAGGGGAAGTAACTGTTTCTGAGCTCAGTCGCTGTCTGGTCCAGTCATCCATTGTATCAGCCTTAGAGAAAGTTAAGCTGGATAGTGTCATGTCTCAAATGCAAGTAAATTCACAGGACAGTAAAGGAAAACCAGAACATAAGCCACAGAAAAAGAAACAAAAGAGTAAGAAGTCCAAAGAAGTGAAAAAGTAAAGCAGGCATGGTTGTACTGTATTAACACCAGGTAAAACTCATCTGTCGAGTAGAGCCAAGAACTGTTTGCATAATAACCATTCACTGTAAAAACTTGTGGACATGCTTAATGTTCATACTCAGGGGTAACTAACCCTGACACTGCCACGTTGACTACCTGTGTGGAAGTGATATGCCTGGGACACTGCCACGTTGACTCCGTGTGTGGGTGTGATATACCTGGAACACTGCCACATGGACTACCTGTGTGGGTGTGACATACCTGGATCACTGCCACGTTGACTCCCTGTGTGGGTGTGACATACCTGGAACACTGCCACGTTGACTCCCTGCGTGGGTGTGATATACCTGGAACACTGCCACGTTGACTCCCTGCGTGGAAGTGACATACCTGGAACACTGCCACATGGACTGCCTTGTGTGGGTGTGACATACCTGGATCAATGCCATGTTGACTCCCTGTGTGGGTGTGACATACCTGGAACACTGCCACGTTGACTCCCTGCGTGGGTGTGATATACCTGGAACACTGCCACGTTGACTCCCTGCGTGGAAGTGACATACCTGGAACACTGCCATGTGGACTGCCTGTGTGGAAGTGACATACCTGGAACACTGCCATGTGGACTGCCTGTGTGGGTGTGATATACCTGGAACACTGCCATGTGGACTCCCTGTGTGGGTGTGATATACCTGGAACCCTGCCATGTGGACTCCCTGTGTGGAAGTGATATACCTGGAACACTGCCATGTGGACTGCCTGTGTGGAAGTGACATACCTGGAACACTGCCACATGGACTGCCTGCGTGGGTGTGATATACCTGGAAAACTGCCACGTTGACTCCCTGTGTGGGTGTGACATACCTGGAACACTGCCACATGGACTGCCTGTGTGGGTGTGATATACCTGGAACACTGCCATGTTGACACTGGACCTGCCTGACTCCCCTGTGGGGAAGTGATATACCTGGAACACTGCCATGTGGACTGCTTGTGTGGGTGTGACATACCTGGAACACTGCCACGTTGACTCCCTGTGTGGGTGTGATATACCTGGAACACTGCCACGTTGACTCCTGTGTGGGTGTGATATACCTGGAACACTGCCACACGTTGGACTCCCCTGTGTGGGTGTGATATACCTGGAACACTGCCATGCTTGACTCCCCTGTGTGGGTGTGATATACCTGGAACACGTGCCATGTGGGTGACTACCTGGAACACTGCCACGTTGTGTGGGTGTGATATACCTGGAACACTGCCACGTTGACTCCCCCTCTGGAACACTGCCACTGTGTGGAAGTGACATACCTGGAACACTGCCATGTGGACTGCCCTGTGGGTGTGATATACCTGGAACACTGCCACGTGGACTGCCCGCGCCCGCGTGTGTGATATACCTGGGACACTGCCACATGGACTGCCTGCGCGGGTGTGATATACCTGGGACACTGCCACATGGACACATATACCTGGACTCCCCACATGGACTGCCTGCGGGGTGTGATATACCTGGAACACTGCCATGTTGACTCCCTGTGTGGGTGTGATATACCTGGAACACTGCCACGTTGACTCCCTGTGTGGAAGTGATATACCTGGAACACTGCCATGTGGACTGCTTGTGTGGGTGTGATATACCTGGAACACTGCCACGTTGACTCCCTGTGTGGAAGTGATATACCTGGAACATTGCCATGTGGACTGCTTGTGTGGGTGTGACATACCTGGAACACTGCCATGTGGACTGCTTGTGTGGGTGTGACATACCTGGAACACTGCCACGTTGACTCCCTGTGTGGAAGTGATATACCTGGAACACTGCCATGTGGACTGCTTGTGTGGGTGTGACATACCTGGAACACTGCCACATGGACTGCCTGCGTGGGTGTGATATACCTGGAACACTGCCACGTTGACTCCCTGTTTGGAAGTGATATACCTGGAACACTGCCATGTGGACTGCTTGTGTGGGTGTGACATACCTGGAACACTACCTCGTTGACTCCCTGTGTGGATGTGATATACCTGGAACATTGCCATGTGGACTGCCTTTGTGGGTCTGACATACCTGGAACACTGCCACATGGACTGCCTGTGTGGAAGTGATATATAGTATGACCAGAAATTATTGAGAATTTTAGGAATATGTTTAATTGTTTAATATGTTTAAGTGCTTGGTTTCATTCAAGAGAGACAACTCCGTTAATCCTTTTTCCTTAGTTTGTGAAGAATTATCCCCCTTTGTTTACTTGCTAGCAGACGACATTTTCAGTGATCCTCAGAATGGATGATTTAGAGAAGAGGAAGTTGATTTTAGAGTATTATAACAAGGACATCAGATCAGCTAAAGTGATTTCAAGTAGAACAGGCATCAATTTGTCCACTGTTTATCGTGTTTTGAAAAATATTACAAATGGATATTGCATTGAGCACCAGGGAGGCGCAGGTAGGCCTAGAAAATTGACTGTCGGTGACAGGAGGCGGCTCTTCTTTCATTTCAGCAATATTTGTATTTTAAGTTGATACAGTTATCATTAGAAGACAGGAATTATTTAAATGCTACAGTAGGTGACTTGGAGATGTACCATTCAGGAATATATTGTTTACGCAAATCTCATTAAGATGGACAGACAAATAAAAATTGAAATAGGTACTTTACACAATGGGCTAGTTCTAATATATGTTAATGGACATACATCTTCCTTCATTAACCTATAGGAATCATATTGTGAGCTTTCATCTCACACTGAGTGCCTATCTTGAATAAATATATTGATAGCAAAAAGATTCACATTGCCAGATGAGTGGTTTAGCCACATGAAACCATAACCATGAGAAAATATGTTTCTTACATGAGATGCCCATGTTCCTTTAGCCAAATCATTCAGATGAACAAGCATATTCATCTTTGGGGTAGTCTATTTTCATGCATATACAGTGCAACCAGAAATTATTGAGAATTTAAAGATTGTAATTTTGAAACAAAATTTCACTCATTACTCACGTATTAAATGTGAATATTAGCAGAACATAACTCCAGATTCAAAGACAGGTGAACAGTTAGTATTTTGTCAAGTCACCGTGGGCTTTTCTAAACCCCTTTGTTTGTTTTTAGAAACAAGAATACCAAACCGCCTCCTGAAAATTAAAAAAAAAAAAATTACAATCTCTAATTCTCAATACTTTCTGGTTGTCCTGTATATGCATTAACTGTAACAACTTAAAACTATAACAATACATTTACAATGCAATGTGTAAGCGTGATACTCTGTTAAAATCATCAGTGTATTCAAGCTATATATGATTGTATAAGGCCTGAAATACAAACATCTTTTGAATTCAACATCCATCAAAATTGTAAAATTATACAATAATTGCATTATAGAAATTGACAAGAAAATTGCAATATTACCTCCCTTGTCCAGATGTAAATACAATTGTCAACTACCCATGTTTTATTTTGTTGTTGTTCATACTTTACGTGGCTGTTTTTTTCTTGGGGTTGGACAAGCATGTTCCATTTTGGGGTCATTCTTTCTTGTGAGAAGTTCTGGTAGAACTACATGCAAGAAGTAAAAGTCCAGTTTGACTTTCAAAGTATCCCATATTGTCTTATTCTTAAATATTTCGTTCTACATGAAGACCTTTAGATGACCACACCACAAAGTCACAAAATTCAAGATTACATACATGTAACTGTCTTTGAATTTGATAGTAATGATTGTGAGAAAGCTTAAGTGCATTGCTACAGAGTGAGTTTGACATAGTGTGGGGATTCAGGAAGAACTGTTGGTCTGCTAACTTGCATGGATGTTCATCTTTATATTTATAGAGACATTTCACCCCAACTAGTCCTCGCCCGCAGCAATCACATGACACATAAGAATCAGGAGTTGCACCTTTGTGAGGAAAATCTGGGTTCACAACTAAACCTGAATTACTTAAGGCAAGATTGAAATGAGATGACATCATAAGGCACTGGTAGTGTTTAAGAGCATCTTTCTCATGCTTTAGACCCCATTCACAGGAATCTCGCATCTCAGTTCGGCAATAATTGTTTTTACTGTCTGTAGTCTGGTCGTATTGCATGATCTTTTCCAATAAGGAAAACTGATCTGGTTTACATCTACAATGAAAAATACTACCAAAGTTGGAGGCTGTTAAACGTCCCACTCGGTGGTCAAACCAGGTTGACAATTTACTCTGACCGGCTGTTGCCTTCTCTAGTGCTGCAACCATGTCAGGGGTTACCTTTACCTGATCTGAAAACACTTTCTTACACATAATTTGTAGACTTTGCTCAGACAAATACTTATTTTTTTCATCATAACAGTTAATGGTGAAGGCAAAACTTCATTTTGTATCTGAGTCCAGTCGGTAATGACTGGGTGAGTACCGTATATGACCGTCTAAATAAGACGACCCCCAAACTTGACCCTTAAAATCAGTGTCAAAATGGTATGTTTCGTGCATAAGTCGATCCCCCGCGATGGGGTCCTAATTGCGGCAAACACAGACAACTGGCAGTTACCAATAATTGTAAACCAAAAGTCACTGTGTTCTTTAATATGATTGGTTGAAAAACGTGATCAAATGGTATTTCGATTCCCGGAAATTCGCTGCGTATTAATACATACAAGCATTGCTCACACCATTGTATTGTTACGTCGTCAGCTGAGATGACGTCATTCAAATCATATTGTGATGTAAAGTCCAAATGACGTCACAAATGAGCAGTTCCAGATGCTACCATGGGAGACAGCCAAAACGGCCGGCTGATGACATTGCACTGCTGTACCCGTACTCTATGTCAATGAGTGCAGACACAAAAACGTGTGTGGACCTTTTGGTTTACTTTTGTGTTTACAATGTCGATAAACATCATGTGTTGGCCAATTTCCGGGTGTTATTGAGTATTTGAAGCACGGGAATATTCCATTTGAAACCTCCGGCTGATATATATATTGAACACTGCTTCAACACAGCCTTCTTTCATGGCGTGCCGTTGCTAAGGAAACAAAACGGAAGTGCGCAAAAAAATAAATGCGCAATCAAAATAAAAATGGCGGATAGGTATCCGGTATTCTATCTTGCCCCTAATAGACCGATCCAGTCTGTCAATCAAAACTGGCGCATGCGTCAATTTTGGCCAATCAGCAGGCCGGGCGCGTTGTGTGGATTTGTCAGACTTATTTCCGGGGTCAAACGATGCATCCGAAGCGATGTGCTTCGAATTATGCCATTTACACTCGCTATATTTATTACATATTGCTGCGATTTGATGTGTACCTTAACCAAACCATTACGGTCAAGACAACAAAAATGGAGGCGGATCCAGAAACGCGATAGGCCTGACGATCAGTTAAATGTCTGCACCATCGTTCAGGAAACCTACGTCTGCCTGCTGATGAGAATTTGCACGAATTTCCACACTTTTGCACATGTGCAAAATCATTACCAATTGATGACAACAAATAGCACTTTAAGACTTTGCAAGTGTTATAAACACGGACAATTCTTGTAACTACAAAATTGTTTTTGCTTAACGTTTTTAGTCACTACTAGGCATTGAGTTGGTACGCCATAAAGCTCAAAAAAGAGACAGGCGAAAGCCGTGACACAATGTAAACAAATCTTCATTTCGGTTAGGGTCAACGAAATAGCAAAACATGTTACATGAAAGAACAATGTATGGCGGATATTATCCCCTTCGCTCTTAGATATTCTTCAGTTTGTCACACATTTTAGGATGTTTTAAGTTTCATAAGCACAATCTGAAGGCCTACAGTATCTTGTTAACAGAGCAAAATATTCGGGAGTAATATTTTTTTATTCAAACGGAAATATTGTCAGTGTCAGCAGTTGCCTATCATGCAATATCCAAGTATCAAAATTAGTTCATATGAGTGCCTATAAAACCATGCTTGAAATATTTCAGATTTTTTATAAAGAGTTGCATGGGACTTTGAACTGAATTACCTTCCTCCAGGTTGATCGAATCTGAAAACTATGTGAGAAGAATAGTGACTTTCTGGAGTATTGGACGGAGTGAAATAAAGTGCATATCTTAATTATTAGAACATTATTTGAAGTTTTGTTACCACATAAATTATTCACATATAATGGTACATTTTAGGAGAAATATTACAACTGTAATTTTGATTAATTCACTGGAAATGATATCAAGGTATGCTTTAAGAATCTTGCTTTTTTTAGTAAACGTGGAAGGGTAATAAAATTAATAATAATCTAATCAATAATAAATAATTATTTAATTGATTGACATATCAGATGTTTTTAGATTTTAAGGCAGAAGTAGGCTAACAAACACCATACATATCATGGCAGGACAATCACTTGGTATTAACTTAGTTTCTTGGCTCCTGCTTTTAGATGTTTTTTTTTTTAAATACTACATTTACTAATAAAATAATTATGAAAGTGATTGCTAGTATCATAACTCATTAAAGTTATTTCAACATACAGAAAATTTGAAAAAGCAAAGGCTACGTTTTGGTCAAACCCTGGTCAGGCATTATCTAGTCCTGGAACAGAATAACTTACAAAAATCTCAGGTGACTTTTCATGTAACGGAATAAAGATTGAAACATATATTTAACCCATATTTGATGTAATTCTACTGATAAATCATAAGTTTTTTAGGAGGTTACTACTATTTGGTGAGCCAAAGCTAGTGTTTATTAAGATGGTGGATTTGGACAAATTGTTCAAGGTTTGTTGATGGTTATTTGCAAAATGAGCTTCATATTAAATTGCACACTGGTTTGTAGGAGGTGAACGCTTCAGGACATTTTCATGTCTGTTTTCCTAAACCTTTGTTATGACTTTTACCAAATTTTGAATTAACTTTACTATAATTTTTATGACACCAGTAAGTATCTCAGAAAAGGAAATAGATCAACATCAGTGTTATGTCCTCTAGGGATATGGTCTCAGATCTAATAAAACAAAGATTATCATTGTTTAATTAAGAAGCAATAATTGTATTGACAGGAGGCTTTGAACATAGGATATATTCTTTGCACCTTATTTACTCTAGTAGTTAGCAGTTTAACATCTCTGATGAAAAAACAATAGATCTACATTTGTATTTTGTGTAACATTCTATTTCAATGCTAGTTAATTGTTCGAATAACTGTGGATTCTCTGTTCCAAAATTTTGCATCACATGTTTCCTATTTCTGGAAGATGGGTCAGCTAGTGTATAGGTGCAGACTGTATCTTGGATCTTCTTTGTGTTCTGGTGCTGTGACATACCTGTACATAAACGCTGGTAGTTCATGAAGTCCAGTATTGTGGAAGTTTGTATGTAAATTCGGATTCCACAACAAAGTACATATAGAAAAATTAAATGGAAATGATGATTAAAAAAATGATTTCCTTATATTCAGTGTCATTTTATCATGGTGTACAGATTTTGAAGAGAGAAACTTTACTGAGAGTTGCTGCAGATCAGCTGTTGAATATTTTTCTGGGTATGTCCAGATACGTCCATGGAAACATATTGTTTACAAGCCTAATTACTATGGATTAAATAGGTTATGCTGTGATTGATTTGTTTACATTAATTGTACAGACAAAAAAGGTGCATGAAGTAGTAGACGGGAAATATTTTCTGCTTTTTATTTAATAATAAATAATAATAATAATAATAGTGCATTTATATAGCGCTAATTCCAAACATAAGGATGCTCAAAGCGCACAAACATGGTTTGATATTAGGGAAAGTCAGGGAAAGCTTGGCGAATTTACCATTCTCTTAATTCATTAAAAGATAGAAACCCATGTTTTCAGATTATTGAACTAAATTTGAACAACGCAAACGGACAAGTAAAGGCGCCACGCGCAGTGTTGATAATCTATTTATAGTTACCGAAACGATCTGCAACATGACCATGTGGTTGTCTTCACGAGTTTTAAAAAATTATAAACCCAAACAACAAAATTCAGTTATCCTTTCCCTGCTAATATCTGTGACGGAGGTGAATTGCCAGATAGATTAATTGATTCGAAAGAAATTACGCTTCCTACAGCCTCAGCAGCTAGTCGAGACGCTTTTTCGTCGGGAATGTAACTCATTTTCACTCATCAGTTGTAATCTGCCAGCTAAAATATATTAAAAATCACATACGCATAACTTGCCTCTTTAAATAACATTCACAAACGACGGATACCAAAGTATCACAAGCAGAATTCATCAACAACGTTCGCAATCACGTAACGTTTCGCCGGCGGTGACGCCATTGTGATTTGCCAGTGGTTGTCCCCCCTAACGTCAAAAACGAAGTGGGCGGGGCTTATCGGCCGAAACTGGATCGGTCTATTATAACTTTGGTCCACATTATTCAAAGAATTCACTGTCATATATATTGTGTCTACTCACGGATCGAAACGAAGTGTAGTTGACAGAAAATGCATAATATATTTTGCTTCTCTAAATATCATATGTATATTGTAGCAACAAACTGGCTTGCTTATTTTACCCCATCCAACAATCACGAACTGATTACCGCCTCGTTTTCCATTGACTGCGAGTTTTCAGTAACATCGGTAAACATGTGTGAATTTAAATGGCTTCCGTATTTTACCCCATTCCATGTGCTTACCACGTTCATGAGGGTCCGTACAACCTTAGTGTTGATTATATATATTTTACATAAAAACTGTAAATAAAATTACACAATGCTAGGATATATTTCTTTTGGTTAAATAATAGTATTCTGTATTATATTTTACTGACGACTGCGTCAGAATTCATCCCGTTATATTATTGTGCATGTTTAAACTTGTTCGCCGGGAAACGTGTGCACAGCTGGGTCGTCGCTATTTTACACCCTCTCAGAGAAAAATTGGACATGTTATTGTTTTCATGATTGTATTATTCAATACACAAAACTGTTATATTGATAACAACTTTAAGGTTTTTTTGTATGAACATTTCAGTTTAATCATATCATAAATGAAGTACGCATGGAAATCTTGACTTCCTTTTCGTTAGTGTTACCATAGCCATAGTAATTTCCTTTATAGCCAGCCGATAAAGAATCTATGAACCTTGCCCACAAATAACTTTCCACAGAGCAGCTTTACCTACACTCAACTCTGCCCAATTTTCACAGGGGAGGACCTTTGCACACAATATATATTTATGTCTACATTATACTCACTGTACTACTCACACACCTTAATACTCACACTGAAAGCTTCTCTGTTGCTTTGTATTTCTTTTTCGAATTACAATTAACACTATAATATGGCACATTGGTGGAGTAAAAAATCCAACATATCCTGAGCAGGATATTAAGGTGCGTGAGTGGCAAGGTAAGAATTAATTGTAACTTGAATAAAAATACTAAAAGTTAAAGTAAAAGCAAAAAAGAAGCTTTGATGAAAGCTTTGATGAAGTGCAAGTAATGTTTGATCTCTTTTGAAACAATATCACCTGAGCAGAGTATTAAGGGGGGTGAGTGGTAAGGTAAGTGTTAATTGTAATTCGAAAAAAGAAATACAAAGCAACAGAGAAGCTTTCAGTGTGAGTATTAAGGTGTGTGAGTAGTACAGTGAGTATAATGTAGACATAAATATATATTGTGTTGAATTGCCTCCCTTGAAAATGGTACAGTCGATAAATTCAGTCCCACACCATGTCATCTGAGAGGGTGTAAAATAGCGACGACCGCACAGCTGATTGCCATTTCCGGCTTTGTGTTCGAGACAAATACGCACGGTAATCTTAATCCCTGCAAATAATACATTGCCCAGCAAAAACAACTTATAACTTAAAAGGTAAATAATCTTGTCTAGTGATGTTTAATTGCAAATTTGACGTCTCTACTGACAAAGTCGTCTTCTGTTGTTTGTTCACGCGAAGTGATACGATGTTGTTTTCTTACCCCTGGAAAAAAGTTTGACGAAAGCGTAACCCATGGATAAGACGACCCCCTCCTACAGACTGTTTTTTTTTTGTCCTCAAAATTCGGCTTATAGACGGTCATATACATGAGTACAGCATCTGGAAAACTGTTTCACAGTGTTAATCTTAGGTTTGAAGTGTCGGCAAATGTAACTTCTGGTATATGCAGGC
The DNA here is from genome assembly GCF_003918875.1 of Haliotis rubra. NCBI lineage: Eukaryota > Metazoa > Mollusca > Gastropoda > Lepetellida > Haliotidae > Haliotis > Haliotis rubra. The sequence goes on along the minus strand of NW_025765004.1, from coordinate 460,891 downwards.
AATGGTGCAGGTATCTGATGGTATCTTTAGAGAAGCAAATGTCATCAACAAGTGCTGGCTAAACCTGAAACAAAATAAGTTGACTTCAAGAAATCAATGGGAATTTGATTACGTTCAACTCACATCATGACTTGTTTTAATTAATAATTGTAGAAAAGCATTTTACTTCATCTGTTTATTAATTAATATAAATATAATATGGAAATAAATATTAGTAATAAACAAATTTAATTTTAAATTAACAATTTGGGATGATATTGGACAAATTTGCAGGGGTGGAAATAACCCATTGCCCAATGCCCCAGTCCAGTGTTTTTTTTCTGTTGGGCAAGGAAATTTGTATATCACACTGTACCGGTGTCCTGTTGACTTTCCAATGTTAATTATGTTGTTTATTTAAAAAATCAACAAAATTCGGCTAGTATAGTGGAAAAATTATCAGGGCAAGTGATTTTACATGTGCCACTGTACCGGAGTACACTAGCAATTTTAAAGTTATTTCCACCCCTGATTTGTTGAAATAATAAATAAGGTTGAACAAAACAAGGCAAAATATAATTCAGTTCTAATTAACGTATTGTTAATTACCATTTGAGTAACGTTCTGATTGTGAATTTTGTATAAATGCATCTTGAATAGAGATAAATAATATCAAACTGTTTCACTCACCCTTATCAGTCTCGGTCAGCCTATTTCATATGTATGGACTGAGACAGACTCCAAACAGCAGCTGTGTGTCAATCAGGTATGTTGTTTTTTTTATCGCCCATAAATGTCCGCTTTAAACCTGTAAATCCTGTGTCATCTTGTAATGCTAATGACCTTCAACATGATTTATCCTGGTTGTACAGACCACACTGTTTCCTCCAATCAGGCCTACCAACAAAAATTTCCCCTGTGCAGAAAAACACAGAAAAGTCCACATGAATCGTGGAAATAGCAACATAAACATATTACCTCGCTACTGAAACAGTAAAAACAGCAACGAAAGACTATGAAACTGCAACATTTTTGTAGCAGTGAACATAGACCTCCCCTGTGCATGATGATCCGCGTTATGGAAGTTGAAAAGTTGTCTTTGGTAGGCCTGCCAATGCCTGATAGGAAAAAGACTGCCTTGTTATTAAGTCATTCACAGACAGTCCAAATGACTTGTGTTTTCAGCCATGTTTCAGAATGATCATTTATGATGTGATATATTATATGATCACTAATGTCCTGGTTTTGTACATTTCCCTAGAAAATTACTGATATTTAGTTTCTGAAACAAAACAGTGTGAATAGTGATATATTCTTGCTGCTCCGTAGTGAACAGTATCAGATGGTATAATAAGACAAGCCCGGGGTACCTGGGTGGGCTTGTAGACAGCACATAGGTATGTTAGTGCAATAACCCATTTCACCATGCCTCTGATCTAACAGGTAAACTAGTTTTCATTTAAATATCCATTCAGTGTCATTTTTATATTTGTTTGAAATTCTCAGCCTGTAGTGAGTAAGTGAGTGAGTTTAGTTTTACGCTGCACTCAGCAATATTCCAGCTTTATGGCGGCGGTCTGTAAATAATCGAGTCTGGACCAGACAATCCAGTGATCAACAGCATGAGCATCGATCTGCACAATTGGGAACCGATGACATATGTCAACCAAGTCAGCGAGTCTGACCACCCGATCCCGTTAGTTGCCTCTTACGACAAACATGGGTTGCTGAAGATCAATATTCTAACCCGGACATTCACGGGTCCCTCAGCCTATAGCCTAATATTCTTCAACATTATGGTAGCTATGGTGGCGTATATCACAGCAGATAGGACAGTATATCAGTGTATGGCGCCTCATTTTGTAATGAATGAACCCCTGTGATAGTGGCTTACATGTTTCTAAGTGGCCAAATAATCAAGTATGTTTGTGGTTACATTATCATGATTATTAAGCTGTATACATATAACAGTTGTGAGCAGTATGTAGTTGGACGGCTAACTCTGAAGCACCTGCAGTTCATGTTGTTTCTGCTTAGGCAAGTTCTCAATAGGCGGAGTTGACCCACAAGTGAATGGATACCTGACATGATAGGATGTGATGGTAACATTAGATGGTGAACATATGGTATTTTGATACCCTAGGGGCGATATCATATATACCTGGCTACACCAGTCATGATATCATTAGTATCTCAATACTTCAGCATAGCAACAAGCTTGTGAACAAAGGCTAAGATTTGAAAGGTAGTATGATTTAGCTTGAATGTAACCAGTCAGATAAATTGATCCATGTTTTAAGCTTTGGCCTGGGCTGTTGAATGAATGTTTACCAATGAAGAATCAGTATACCAAGATAGTGTTATTCTTTCATTAGGTACATGTTTATATGTATTTTTAGCAATGAATCAGGATACAGGTCAATATGAATTGTATTTTGAACTATGCATTCTTTCATTTTCAGTCCAATATGTCAAGCTTATTTGTGGAGTCTAAAGTTGCTTGAGTACAGCTAAACCCAGCAAACACACATTGGGCCAGTGTAAGTTGAATGTTGCAGTTAGCATGCTGACATTGGGTCACTGAATGTTGCAGTTAGCTTGCTGACATTGGGCCACTGAATGTTGCAGTTAGCATGCTGACATTGGGCCAGTGAATGTTGCAGTTAGCATGCTGACATTGGGCCACTGAATGTTGCAGTTAGCATGCTGACATTGGGCCACTGAATGTTGCAGTTAGCATGCTGACATTGGGCCACTGAATGTTGCAGTTAGCTTGCTGACATTGGGCCACTGAATGTTGCAGTTAGCATGCTGACATTGGGCCACTGAATGTTGCAGTTAGCATGCTGACATTAGGCCACTGAATGTTGCGGTTAGCATGCTGACATTGGGTCACTGAATGTTGCGGTTAGCATGCTGACATTGGGCCACTGAATGTTGCAGTTAGCATGCTGACATTGGGTCACTGAATGTTGCGGTTATGATTGCACTTAGCAAGTATTGGCATGCTAACATTAGGCCAATGTTGTGGTATAATCTTCAAGAACATATATATTTATACTGCTTTAAGAAATGATAAAGCATCAAAATGCGATTAACTAAAAAACACTCCTCAACCAAGTGACATTTCTGTATGTTTCCCACTATTATGTAGTTCTGTTTGCCCTCATTTCGCCTACACCCCATTTGGCCTATAAATTACAAAACAGGATTACTGGTTTAATCCACTTTGAATTTTATATCTCGCCTTTGTGCAAATGACTAAATCATAAGTTTTCATAGTACACTCTGATCCTTGAGTTTGCTTTGATTGTTTAATCCACTTTGTACTATTGTTTATATTTACTTTGATCATCTACACAGTTTTCACTATGTTAATACAATCTCCTCTACTCCAATTTTGTGGTGGGCATATATATCTGTACTTTGTCTGTGCTTCAGTCTGAAAATGACAATATCAACAATTAATGGCAATGATAACGATAACAACGGTGAAAAAAGTAATTATAATACATTTCTATGTTGGAACATAAATGGCCTTAATTCTAAATTAAGTCAACTGGCTAACCTCACAGGGTTATGTCAACAATTTAATGTCATCGCTTTCGTGGAGACGTGGGCAAAGAACCCAGTAGATTTTGCTACTCTGTTTCCAGGGTATATCTCCTACCAATGTGTGCGAGAACGCATCCACTCTGTCGGACGATTCAGTGGCGGTATTGCTGTGTATGTGAGACAGTCCATCGCATCAAGATTCACCCGTATACACGCCGAGTGGTCAGACTGTATATTTTTCAGAAGCGACATTATGAACGACCTCGCCAATAAACCCAGGATATTTGGGTTCGTATATGTGACTGATACACAGAACTCTGTTGATGTAGGACTTTCAGGAATCTAGAGTAGACTATATACTTTAACCCGAGAACATCCCGATGCATCGCTTGGTTTATTTGGAGATTTTAATGCCCGTATTGGCGACAAACAGTGTTATATAGAACATGACTCCACTGAGTATTTACCAATTGAAGATATAGACTATGAGAGTGATCCATTTAACGTTCCTAGATCATCCAAAGATAAAATCGCAATTCAGAGGGATTAAAACTCCTTGATATAAGCCGCAATTTTAACATACATGTTTTAAATGGTAGAAACGGGAACGATAAAAATGGAGAATTTACATTCATTGGACACCAAGGGAACAGTGTTGTGGATTATTGTTTGGTTTCCTCATGTTTATATAGATATTTCGAGAACTTTGATATTCTAGCGCAATCCGAATCGGACCACTTGCCTGTAATAGTAGATATGAAAATATCACATGACATGACACATGACAGCAATCACTCCGAGCATGCGCTTGCAGAGGTACACAACATTGAGACAGAGCGATGGGACCCTAGCCGTAAGGGTGAGTTTATTCAATACATTTCAGATAATATTAATGAATTCAGCATAACATTTCATGATGTATTACATGACAGTGTTGAAGGTGCTATTACATCGTTGAATGACTTTATCCGTAGAGCCATGCATGCACCCAGGGAACAAACACACCGACCCACGAGAACACTTGCACACTCACGCTCACGTGCTCGCCCACAGCACACACGTGTACAGCCCAGGTGGTTCGACCGTGAATGCGAGCAGGCTAAAAGACATAAGTATGTTTTACTAAATAGATTCAGAAAATCAAATAACTCACTGCATTGTAAACATTATCTAAGGGCAAAGAAAGATTTTAAAACACTTTGTGATAGAAAGAAATCAGATTATGAAAAAAGCATTTTAAACGAAATTGTTGATGCTGCAAAGAAACAAGACTGTCGACATTTCTGGAAATCTATAAAGAAATATTGTTTTTGTAGGGAAAATATATCTGAAAATATATCAGTTGACGAATGGTTTAACTATTTCAAAAATCTGCTCGCTGGAGATACGAATAGCATTGATAATTCCTTTGGGGAACATGTTCTTAGCTATATAAGTAATCACAACTTTAATGACTGTGAGGATTGTATTACTTCTGATGAATACCTTGGTAATCGTTATAACTGATAACGAGATATTGTGTGCAGTAAAAGTTTGAAATTTTGAAAATCACCCGGGTAGATGGTATTCAAGTTGAAGTTTTTAAAGAATGTATTTCTTTATTGCTTCCTTTTATGAATAGTCTGTTTAATCGAGTTCTAGACAGCGGCGTTTTCCAGATTCCTGGAATGTAGGATTGATTGTACCTCTGCATAAGTCGGGTGAAAGGGGTGATCAAAACAATTATAGAGGTATTGCATTATTGAATACACTAAACAAAATATTTACCACTATATTAGATAATCGCATTAAGGCTTGGATATCCACTCGTGAACTTTTATCTGAGTGCCAAGCGGGATTTCGAGAAGAGTATTCAACTACGGACCATATATTTACTCTCAACAGTATTATCCATAAATATCTGCGGAAGAAATGGGGAAAGTTTTGTTGTCTTTTTAAGTAGATTTTAAAGCGTTTGATTCCGTTAATAGATCAAAACTGTTATATGTACTACTACAGTCAGGTATACATGGCAAACTCCAACGTCTTTTACGTAATATGTACACCAATGTGAGAGCATCTGTTAGAACCAGTAAATTTCTAATGAGTGATATATTTGATACATATGCCGGAGTGAGGCAAGGTTGTATTCTATCACCTGTACTTTTCCTGTTATATGTTGAAGAACTTGTTAAGGAAATGTTATTAAATGATACGAGAGGTGTATTTATTAACGAACATATCAGAGATCTTGCAATAATGCTATTTGGAAATGATGTCGTGATTCTTGCCGATTCTGTTGTCCAGTTACAATGCGAGATAGATACTCTAAATGAATATTGTTTGAAATGGGGTCTTCAGATAAATATTAGTAAACTAAAGTAATGGTTTTTAAAAATGGGGGTAAAATCTCTAAAAGTGAAAAATGGTTCCTTAATGGCCAAAAATTGGAGGTGGTATCATATTACAAATATTTAGGTATTATATTTTCATGTAGAAATATATTCTCCAGAGCCTGTGAAACATTATCTATGCAAGCTGAACGAGCCCTACATGTCATAAAGAAATTCATATGCAAATATAAAGAATTACCGATCCATGCATCATTTAAACTGTTTGATGGAAAAATTCAACCAATTTTGTTGTGCGGCTCTGAAATATGGGGCATTAACATAAACAAGAATATTGAAAAGGTACATTCAAAGTTCTGTAAGTTCTTGTTGCGTGTTGGCTACAGAACTGCGAACAAGGTTATTTTAGCTGAATGTGGACGTTTTCCACTGTTTATTAACGCCCGATGTCGGGTTATTTCATATTGGCTAAGATTGATGAGACAACCAATTTAACGATATTCAAGATGTAGTTATGAAATGCTTAAAACACTAGATGATACCGGAGATATTAATTGGGTTTCCTTCGTTAGAACTATTCTTTTTAGTCATGGCTTTGGAAATGTATGGCTCGCTCAAAATGTAAGTAATACACAATATTTCATCAAATTATTCAAGCATAGATGCAAAGACATTTATCAACAGGACTGGTATAATGAAATCACGTCATCAACCTGTGTCAACTTTTATTCAGAATATAAATATTGTATTAATACAGAAATTTACCTTTCAAAGATTAAATCACCACAACTTAAGCGTACGCTTACTAAATTTAGATGTAATGCTTACAACTTCAAAGTCCAAGCGGCGCGATTTGCCAAAACTTCAAATGCAATAGATATCCAATGTCCATTCTGCAATTTATCGCAAGAAGATGAGTACCATGTATTACTTGTATGCCCGAAATATTTAGAAATAAGAGAAACATATTTGCCTTATTTTTTCTATAACCAACCGTCAAGACAAAAATTCTGTATGCTACTTCGCACAGAAAATATTGACTTGTTGTTTAAGCTAGCCCTTGTGTTGTACCACATACTTATGTTGAGAGAAAAAATGTAAATTGTGAATGGGTGTTTATGGATTTATTGATGTTCCTATAACTCGCGTATTTACAGGTTGCGCATTAATGCACTGTTATTATTGTACGCATGTACTATTGGCCTCAGGGCCACATATACAAATAAATATGTCTGTCTGTCTGTCTGTCTGTAACCCAAATATAACATATGCTACATTTGACCCCTTTCTATATGGCATTGTGTAATCCCATCTTGACAGAGCTGAGTTTGTATCTTCATTGAGAGACAGTCAGCAGGTCCTACATGCTGGCTACAGGTACAGACTGAGTGTCAAGCTACACGTATGATGTATGGAGTGTTAAAATATTGTATATCAAAGTATACAAACTCACATTGGAAGAGTTCATTATCCTAAAGGGATTAAGGTGATTGTGTTGTGTGCACTCATCCATAAATTTGTTTTGATAGAGGTGTAGGCAAAATGTGGTGTAGGCAATATGAGGTGTAGGCAATATGAGGACAGGCCATCCATGAACAGCTAATGATTCTCCATGTTGAATGTCTGTGTGCAGCGCATAGTTTGTAAGCTGTTATCAGTTTGTAGGTCCACTGATAATCCCTGATGCAAGTAGCTGCAGACACAGGAGGACAAGTTTATCATCTGTAGAACTGGGACCATGTATCATCGGAGATCAGGTGAGGTTCAATTGTGCCTGGTCTTGTGATACCAGGTGATGCAAGAATATTTACCATGACTATAAACAAAACACTCTCTGTCGGGTTAGCCAGTCAACACCCTGTAGGACTCCTATAACACTGATGTCTGGCTGTATCAATATCTTGATAATGTGAATGTGTCAAGGTCTTGTAACTACGAAGAGAGCATGAGTTCAGATGATTAATAACTAGATCATTTTTCTGCACAAGACTTAAAATGAAGTATTCTTGACATTTCTCATTTTTGGGATATATGGAATTTTATAATCTGAGTGGTCTTGGCTCAAGACCAGTGCATACAATCTTATAAATTCTTACACAATAACATTCACTACCCCATACAATCTTACACATTCTTATACAATAACATTCACCACCCCATACAATCTTATACATCCTGATACAATAACATTCACCACCCCATACAATCTTATACATCCTGATACAATAACATTCACCACCCTATACAATCTTATACATCCTGATACAATAACATTCACCACCCCATACAATCTTATAATCCTGATACAATAACATTCACCACCCCATACAATCCTATACATCCAGATACAATAACATTCACCACCCCATACAATCCTATACATCCAGATACAATAACATTCACCACCCCATACAATCCTATACATCCAGATACAATAACATTCACCACCCCATACAATCCTATATACATCCAGATACAATAACATTCACCACCCCATACAATCCTATACATCCAGATACAATAACATTCACCACCCCCCATACAATCCTATACATCCAGATACAATAACATTCACCACCCCATACAATCCTATACATCCAGATACAATAACATTCACCACCCCATACAATCTTATACATCCTGATACAATAACATTCACTTACCCCATACAATCCTATACATCCAGATACAATAACATTCACCACCCCATACAATCTTATACATCTTGATACAATAACATTCACCACCCCATACAATCTTATACATTCTTATACAATAACATTCACCACCACCCATTCTACAATCTTATACATCATGATACAATAACATTCACTCACCCCATACAATCTTATACATCCTTGATACATTCTGATACAATAACATTCACCACCCCATACAATCTTATACATTCTTATACAATAAATCTACCACCCCATACATACATCTTATACATTCCTATACAATCTTATACATTCTGATACAATAACATTCACCAATTCTATACAATCTTATACATCCATCCTGATACAATTCATACAATTCACCACCCTATACAATCTTATACATCCTGATACAATAACATTCACCATTCCCCACCCTATACAATCCTATACATCCAATGATAAATAACATTCACACCCCAATCCTACAATCCTATACAATCCATACATCCTGATACAATAACATTTCACAATAACACCCATACAATCCTATACATCATGATACAATAACATTCACCACCCCATACAATCCTATACATCCAGATACAATAACATTTCACACCACCCAACTTATACAATCCTATACATTCACCACTCCCATACAACTTATATATCCAGATACAATAACATTCACCACCCCATACAATCTTATACATCCAGATACAATAACATTCACCACCCCATACAATCCTATACATCCTGATACAATAACATTCACCACCCCATACATATACATTCTCCTATACAATAACATTCACCACCCCATACAATCTTATACAATTCTTGATACAATAACATTCACCACCCCATACAATCTTATACATCATCCAGATACAATATAACATTCACCACCCCATGAATCTTATACAATAACATTCACCACCCTATACAATCTTATACATTCTGATACAATAACATTCACCACCCCATACAATCTTATACATTCTGATACAATAACATTCACCACCCCATACAATCTTATACATTCTGATACAATAACATTCACCACCCCATACAATCTTATACATTCTGATACAATAACATTCACCACCCCATACAATCTTATACATCCTGATACAATAACATTCATCTACCACCCCATACAATCTCTTATACATTCTGATACAATAACATTCACCACCCCATACAATCTTATACATTCTTATACAATAACATTCACCACCCCATACAATCTTATACATCCTGATACAATAACATTCACCACCCCATACAATCTTATACATTCTGATACAATAACATTCACCACCCCATACAATCCTATACATCCAGATACAATAACATTCACGACAGCCCATACAATCCTATACATCCAGATACAATAACATTCACATCATGATACCCCATACAATCCTATACATCCTGATACAATAACATTCACCACCCCATACAATCTTATACATCCAGATACAATAACATTCACCACCCCATACAATCCTATACATCCAGATACAATAACATTCACCACCCCATACAATCCTATACATCCAGATACAATAACATTCACGAGCCCATACAATCCTATACATCCAGATACAATAACATTCACCACCCCATACAATCCTATACATCCAGATACAATAACATTCACCACCCCATACAATCCTATACATCCAGATACAATAACATTCACCACCCCATACAATCCTATACATCCAGATACAATAACATTCACCACCCCATACAATCCTAGACATTCTTATACAATAACATTCACCACCCCATACAATCTTATACATTCCTATACATTCTTATACAATAACATTTACACCACATTCCCATATACAATCTTATACATTCTTATACAATAACATTCACCACCCCATACAATCTTATACATCCTGATACAATAACATTCACCACCCCATACAATCTTATACATTCTTATACAATAACATTCACCACCCCATACAATCTTATACATTCTGATACAATAACATTCACCACCCCATACAATCTTATACATTCTGATACAATAACATTCACCACCCCATACAATCTTATACATTCTGATACAATAACATTCACCACCCCATACAATCTTATACATTCTGATACAATAACATTCACCACCCCATACAATCTTATACATCCTGATACAATAACATTCACCACCCCATACAATCTTATACATCCTGATACAATAACATTCACCACCCCATACAATCTTATACATTCTTATACAATAACATTCACCACCCCATACAATCTTATACATTCTTATACAATAACATTCACCACCCCATACAATCCTATACATCCTGATACAATAACATTCACCACCCCATACAATCTTATACATCATGATACAATAACATTCACCACCCCATACAATCTTATACATTCTGATACAATAACATTCACCACCCCATACAATCTTATACATTCTGATACAATAACATTCACCACCCCAATCTTACAATCATTCACCAACCCATACAATCCTATACATCCTGATACAATAACATTCACCACCCAATAAATCCTATACATCATGTTACAATAACATTCACCGCCCCCTACAATCCTATACATCATGATACAATAACATTCACAAACCCATACAATCCTAGACATCCAGATACAATAACATTCACCACCCCATACAATCCTATACATCCAGATACAATAACATTCATGAGCCCATACAATCCTATACATCCAGATACAATAACATTCACGAGCCCATACAATCCTATACATCCAGATACAATAACATTCACCACCCCATACAATCCTATACATCCAGATACAATAACATTCACGAGCCCATACAATCCTATACATCCAGATACAATAACATTCACCACCCCCATACAATCCTATACATCCAGATACAATAACATTCACGAGCCCATACAATCCTATACATCCAGATACAATAACATTCACCACCCCATACAATCCTATACATCCAGATACAATAACATTCACCACCCCATACAATCCTATACATCCAGATACAATAACATTCACCACCCCATACAATCCTATACATCCAGATACAATAACATTCACCACCCCATACAATCCTATACATCCAGATACAATAACATTCACCACCCCATACAATCCTAGACATCCAGATACAATAACATTCACGAGCCCATACAATCCTATACATCCAGATACAATAACATTCACCACCCCATACAATCCTAGACATCCAGATACAATAACATTCACCAGCCCATACAATCCTATACATTCAGATACAATAACATTCACCACCCCATACAATCTTATACATTCTTATACAATAACATTCACCACCCCATACAATCTTATACATTCTGATACAATAACATTCACCACCCCATACAATCTTATACATTCTGATACAATAACATTCACCACCCTATACAATCTTATACATTCTGATACAATAACATTCACCACCCCATACAATCTTATACATCCTGATACAATAACATTCACCACCCCATACAATCTTATACATTCTGATACAATAACATTCACGAGCCCATACAATCCTATACATCCAGATACAATAACATTCACCACCCCATACAATCCTATACATCCAGATACAATAACATTCACGAGCCCATACAATCCTATACATCCAGATACAATAACATTCACCACCCCATACAATCCTATACATCCAGATACAATAACATTCACCACCCCATACAATCCTATACATCCAGATACAATAACATTCACCACCCCATACAATCCTATACATCCAGATACAATAACATTCACCACCCCATACAATCCTATACATCCAGATACAATCCCCATACAATCCTATACATCCAGATACAATAACATTCACGAGCCCATACAATCCTATACATCCAGATACAATAACATTCACGAGCCCATACAATCCTATACATCCAGATACAATAACATTCACGAGCCCATACAATCCTATACATCCAGATACAATAACATTCACGAGCCCATACAATCCTATACATCCTGATACAATACCTGTTCCATGTCGGACATTTTTGTAACAATCTGATATTGTTAAATATGTGTAGCATTTAGAATGTTGAAATCTGTTTCAATCAATCAACTAATTTTGATCTAATCCTTTCAAAAAAAGTATATTGTTTTAACATAGGCAAGTGAAGAATGTATTGCATCTGCTTTAGTAAACCAACATATATAAACATTTACTTTTGACAAATCTACTGTGCAAGATAGGTGTTATTAATCAATCAACATTTTATCAGTGATCCAGAACTCAACTAACCTTTCTTCCCTTGTGTTCCATGCATATTACATAACATTTTATACGTTTACCACATCACACCTTTATGTAGAACCCATGCCAATCTTAGTCAAGCTTATATTGAGGGTCAAGGTCATTAAGCAGGTAGCGCATTTATGACTGTCCTATTATTGTGGCTGTAGGCATGGGACTTATGTTTTGTAGTTGTAATACCAGTGTATGAAATAAGCCCAAAACCCAGCCCGACATCAGGGCTGGTAACTTCAAATGTTACCAGCCCAAAATGGATTTCACCAGATCAGACAATCCAAAGAAACTTACTCAGATGTATGGAACATTTTTTCTAAATTATTTTACCAGACCATTGGGTTGGCTAGCTGTAAATGTAGACCGTCCGTCAGAAATCTAGCCCGTCTCGGGCGGTTGGACGGGCCATATTTCATACACTGGTAATACATTGGCCATGTGTTTTGTGAAACTGGTTTCTGGGGCCAGCTTGCTGCTGCTGTTTCGGCAAGTACTCATACTTTTCGATAAGTTTGAATGGAGCTGTATTTGTGCCATTCTGCAGATGGTGTCGGCAAGAGTTTGCCAGACCAACGCCAGGCAGGGTCTAAGGTCAGGCACAGACAGGGGAAACAAAGACCAAACTACTTTGTTGCACTTCAGATCACAAACCCAGAGGTAAGACTGTTTCCCTGTGTTACTGAGGGAGGCTAAATGGCCCAGTGGTTGGAGGGTAGGGCTCAGTTCCAAAAGGGGTACAATTATTTTTATTATAAGGGCATTTGTAATGAGCTGAATTCCACACCACGGAGGGGCACGCTCAAAGAGCTACAATCTGATTATTATTAAACCGCCTGTGAGGTGCTAGAAGGTTAATAGTCATAACACTTATCCCACTAGGTACCCATTTTCTGCTGGATGAACAGAGGCAAGTTTGAACAAACTTTCTTGCTTAAGGTGAGACCACATGTATCACATGTTCTTCGTTGTGGGGCAGGACTGAACTCCTAGAAACACTCAGGAGTCAAGCTGCCAAACACGGTCACCCATTTCTCTCGCGCCCAATGTTGCTTAACTTCAACTGATTTGTGACCAGCACTCTACACACACGACCACACACCACCACCACAATAGGACGAGGCCCATCCTCGGTGTCTCCTGCTGTCTCATTCATGGGGAAAGAATATTTGCAATGGCACATTTGACAAACCCAGAAACTGCCTGCAGTTCATTCATGTTCAGGGGGCAGTCTTGGAGATGACAGTGGTTGTAGGCCATGCTTCTCCAAATTATACTCTTCCAAAAAGCATTCTATTTCAAACATAATGATTGAAAATAATTACTGATAAATGAAATATGCCTCCAATTGCAATGAAACAAAACAACAACATGTGAGGTCAATGTGAAGCAACAAGAACACAAGAAAAACTGACACTTAGCCAGCATGGCGTTATTTGAAAAGGGAAAAACTGTCAAACAAGCCATTTTCATGTGCAAATTGCAAACTGTCAGGTATGCATGCATGGACTTGTGTTTGGTAGGGTTTAAGAGGCAAACATCAACAGATCACTAACACTGACCAGTACACTGTCACAGTGTCCGGAAACTATACTAATGGAAAAATGTAACTGTGCATAACATAAAATTGCATAAAATATAAGTATTTTAAAAGTTATACAAATAACCGAAAATAAACGTACAGTAAAGCACTTTGCATGAAATTTGATGCCACATGCACTTTGTGCACAATGAACTTACTCCCTTTTGGCATGCTTTTTGACAGTTCACACACCTGATATTAAAAATTGAAGAATGCTTGATTAATCTCTAGCCTCTGAATGTTGTGGAAAACACGTTAATTTCAACCTAAAGTATGCATACATCATGCCACAGCTTACAGGAAATCAGCGTCTCCGCGCCGTGCATATGCTGGAGATTGGAATGGTCCAAAATAGAGTGCCAGACATTTTGGTGTCCATTAAATCACAATCTCATCTCTATGGAGATGTTTTCAACATAATGGGAACACGAGAGATTTGACTCAAACCGGCGTCACATCAGCAAAACAACCACATTTGGCTGACCCATCTAACTTAAGGAACTGATTCCAGACTGTCAGTTTGACGGCTCGCAACTTTCCTGGCTTACGTCCAATAAGTTCCAGGACTGTATGGAAGCACAACATCCAGCCCTTACAGCCTGCACGTCTTGCCTGGTGCAGATAGCATCTACGTTACAGGAGGCAAGATCGGGATCGTGTTTTGTTCACTGATGAGTTGAGATTTCATCTGGACAGCTCAGATTGGCAAGGCAAGGGTGTACAGACAGTGAGGTGAGAGGTATGCTGACGCGTGCATTGTTCAACATCGACAGTTTGGTGGCAGAGGCATTATGGTATGGGGGGTCATCACATATCATGGTCAGACACAACTTGTCATTGTCAATAGCAATCTGACAGGTCTGCGATACAGGGATGAGATCATTGGGCCTCATGTGCAACAGTTCATTTGAGGATGGAGATGTAACTTCACCATCTTCAGATAATGCCCGTACACATGTTGCTTGTGTTGTGACAGATTTCCTGAGACAGGAGAACATTCTGGTACAACCATGGCTCTTATCGAGCAGGCTTGGGATGAAATGGAGCGATGTTTACATCAAGCCTAGAATCAGCCATTTACGTGTGCTGTATTGGGACAAGCGTTGGTTCAGACATGGAACAACATTCCTCAAGCTTTCTTCACATTGCTTAGTGTCATCTATATCAAGTCTGCATCAACGCAAATGGTGGACACACACAATACTGAATTTGTGAACTGACTTTTGACACCACACCTCTTCATGGATGTGTCACAATGCCTTGTGTCAAATCATACGATTTTAGATTACGATTTTATCCTGTCAGCAGTCAAACAGTGATTCAGGTAAATGCCACAAATCATGCTATTATCTTTTGGAAAAAAAAATGTCATAACATCCAATAATGTCCGGTAGTACATGTACTGTATCCCTCTGATCAGTTAGGATTTAGAAGTTAACATTTACTGGTCAATGTATTTATACATTGTACAGATCCACCATGAACTGAGAAGGGTCCAGCAACACATAGTTTCGGTCGTCACGGAGATGTGAGATGTGATGGTAGTGTTTTCCTCTGTTGAGTGTCCTGTTATATCTGTGTATTGTGTGTGTCCAGATCCACCAGGAACTGACCAGGGTCCAGCAACATGTAGTTTCGGTCGTCTCGGAGATGAGAGATGTGATGGTGGATGCTAGACATCTACATGTCACCTTGATGGTCATGAAGTTGGACACTGAAGATGAGATGGCAAGGTCAGATAATTTGTGGAGACTGGATCCTTCATGTGACTTGAGAGCATTCATTTATTGTAGTAGAAAGGAAAGCCTTTACTACCCTCATAGACAACCCGTCTCGTCTGGCATACCATGTTGATTAACCCAGTGGTTTAAAGGGTAAAAATATGGAGTTAAATCAATCAATTTTGGTGCAGTCACAAGTACCTGCTACAGTTGTAGTTACCAATGAAAACATTATTATTTTTCTGTACAAGATAGTGAATTGTATGCACAAGACTTGATGTATCTGTGATTTGAAGTAAATATCTGCGTATCAACTGATTAAAGGAAATATTTTATGTTTGTTTTGCACAGAGCACGAAAAGCCTTAGATGAATGTGTCCAGGTCCTGGGAGAGAAGCCTGAGCTCCCAGTCTTTGAAGTGGCACAACTTGGTACTTTTGGCAACAAAGTCGTTTTTGCCCAGATCCCCACTGGTGAAGACCTGGATCAGATCAAGTATATAGATGGTGAGATAAGACCTGAACCCTATCAAGTATCTACTGAAATCATGAAATTATGAAAATGTATGTGTGTATTATGCTGGTAATAATACTGTGAGATATTGTTTTGTGGACATGTTGGATTACATTATCGTGTCAAGGTCACACCTGCAGAAACAATGAGTATAGCAAACAATCAAGTTTATCGATGGTGGTTTTCGTTGACTTTTACCTCATCTGTAATTACACAGTGGCATTTAGAAAGTGGTTAAATGTAACATATCTTATATTTGGGATTACACTTTCTTAGTGAAGTACAAAGTCTAGTACTTTTGGGGTTGAGTCTCATCCGGGATTTGAACCCTCATCTGACTAAAAGTCAAGTGGATTAACGTCTTCATGTGTTGTCTGTCATCTGGTTGTCCATCAGTCCTGTTGTCTGTCCATCTCATTATTATCCCAACCTTTCCTCTATAACTACAAGGACAGTGAAACAGTCTTAAGTTGGGGTGGTTGGGTAGCCATGTGTTTAAAGCATTCACTCATCATGTTGAAAAGCCAGGTTTGCTTCCCCATATAGGTATAATGTATGAAGCTCATTTCCGGTGTTCCCCATAATGATTTGCTGGAATATTGCTAAAATCAGCATAAAACCTTAATCACTCTCTCACTTTCTTAAAGGTGCTTGCAGACTTCTGGTTATGGTGGGGCGTTGGGGTAGCCTAATGGTTAAAGTGTATGCTCGCCATTCCGAAGACCCGGGTTCAATTCCCCACATGGGTACAATGTGTGAAGCCCATTTCTGGTGCCTCCACTATTGCTGGAATATTGCTGAAGGCAGCGTAAAACAAAACTTACTCACTCACTGGTTATGGCCTTAAACATGACCTCCACAGTGGCCGTGGTGAAAATGTCAATTTTACCCATTACACAGGGATTTCTGCAAACAACATTCTGAATCTTGATATGCAGCAAGTATGTGGTCTGTGGAATAATTAATTGTATGAAATTTTCATGTATTCATGTTTTATTAAGCTATAACCTCTGACCTTCATGTACCTTCTCGCTTTACTGGAGGTTCTGTATGTTTAATTTAGATCTCTTCTGCAACTACATGACTTATGTTACAGGAAATTTGTATTGATAATTCCATATATGCCGAATGAACTTTTAACATAGGCACCAGTATTTCTTCATAATTCAGGTGAGCTATGGAGACTTATTTCCTTAGATGCATATCAAGAATATGGACTGATTCCAGTTTAATTGTACAATCCAATCAAGTGTATTTACCTGAGTCACATGCCAGTATTACACAGTAAAGCTGAGATCAGATTTCACAAGTAAAACTGCAGAGTACTTATCTTCACTATGTCAATGTCCTTTCAGAATGTGTACGTGGAAAGATGGCAGAACAAGGAATATATTCCACAGACTCTCGACCACTCAATCCTCATATCAGCATCATGAACATGGAAAAAGTGGGTGGCAGATTCAGACACACAGGTGTGTATACTGACATATTCAGACACAGGTATGTAAACTGACACAGGAATACTGTATACTGACAGGGGGCGGTGGGGTAGCCTAGTGGTTAAAGCGTTGGCTCGTCACGCCGAAGACCCGGGTTCGATTCCCCACATGGGCACAATGTGTTAAGCCCATTTCTGGTGTCCCCCGCCTTGATATTGCTGGAATATTGCTAAAAGCGGCGTAAAACTAAACTCAGTCAGTCAGTCAGTCAGTATACTGACAGATTCAGACACACAGGTGTGTATAATGACAGATTCAGACACAGGTGTGTATACTGACAGATTCAGACAGACAGGTGTGTATACTGGCAGATTCAGACACACAGGTGTGTATACTGGCAGATTCAGACACACAGGTGTGTATTCTGACAGATGCTACTGACAGATGCAGATCAGACACGTAGGTGTGTATACTGGCACAGATTGTATTCTATTCAGACACACAGGTGTGTATACTGACAGATTCAGACACAGATGTGTATATACTGACACAGGAATACTGTATTCTACCAGATTCAGACACAGGTGTGTATTCTGACAGATGCAGACACAGGTGTGTATACTGACAGATTCAGACACACATGTGTATATACTGACACAGGAATACTGTATTCTGACAGATGCAGACACAGGTGTGTATACTGGCAGATTCAGACACAGGTGTGTTTACTGACACAGAAATACTGTATACTAACAGATTAAGACACACAGGTGTGTATACTGACAGATTAAGACAGGCGTGTATACTGACAGATTCACACACAGGTGTGTATACTGACAGATTAAGACATGTGTTTATATTGACAGATACAGACACAAGAATACTGTATACCAACAGATTCAGACACAGATGTGTATACTGACAGATTAAGACAGGTGTGTATACTAACAGATTCAGACACAGATGTGTATACTGACAGATTCAGACACAGGTGTGTTTACTGACACAGAAATACTGTATACTAACAGATTAAGACACACAGGTGTGTATACTGACAGATTAAGACAGGCGTGTATACTGACAGATTCACACACAGGTGTGTATACTGACAGATTAAGACACATGTGTTTACTGACACAGAAATATTACTAACAGATACAGACACAGGTGTGTATACTGACAGATTAAGACAGGTGTGTATACTCACAGATTCAGACACAGATGTGTATACTGACAGATTCAGACACAGATGTGTATACTGACAGATTAAGACAGGTGTGTATACTAACAGATTCAGACACAGATGTGTATACTGACAGATTCAGACACAGGTGTGTTTACTGACACAGAAATACTGTATACTAACAGATTAAGACAAACAGGTGTGTATACTGACAGATTAAGACAGGCGTGTATACTGACAGATTCACACACAGGTGTGTATACTGACAGATTAAGACATATGTGTTTATATTGACAGATACAGACACAGGAATACTGTATACCAACAGATTCAGACACAGATGTGTATACTGACAGATTAAGACAGGTGTGTATACTAACAGATTCAGACACAGGTGTGTATACTGGCAGATTCAGACACAGGTGTGTTTACTGACACAGAAATACTGTATACTAACAGATTAAGACAAACAGGTGTGTATACTGACAGATTAAGACAGGCGTGTATACTCACAGATTCACACACAGGTGTGTATACTGACAGATTAAGACATATGTGTTTATATTGACAGATACAGACACAGGAATACTGTATACCAACAGATTCAGACAGATGTGTATACTGACAGATTAAGACAGGTGTGTATACTAACAGATTCAGACACAGATGTGTATACTGACAGATTCAGACACAGGTGTGTATACTGACACAGGAATATTGTATTCTAACAGATTCAGACACAGATGTGTATACTGACAGAATCAGACACAGGTGTGTATACTGACACAGAAATACTGTATACTAACAGATTCAGACACAGGTGTGTATACTGACAGATTCAGACACAGGTGTGTTTACTGACGCAGAAATACTGTATTCTACCAGATTCAGACACAGATGTGTATACTGACAGATTAAGACAGGTGTGTATACTAACAGATTCAGACACAGATGTGTATACTGACAGATTCAGACACAGGTGTGTATACTGACACAGGAATATTGTATTCTAACAGATTCAGACACAGATGTGTATACTGACAGATTCAGACACAGGTGTGTTTACTGACACAGAAATACTGTATACTAACAGATTCAGACACAGGTGTGTATACTGACAGATTCAGACACAGGTGTGTTTACTGACACAGAAATACTGTATACTAACAGATTCAGACACAGGTGTGTATACTGACAGATTCACAAACAGGTGTGTTTACTGACACAGAAATACTGTATACTAACAGATGCAGACACAGGTGTGTATACTAACAGATTAAGACACAGGTGTGTATATTGACACAGGAATACTGTATACTAACAGATACAGACACAGGTGTGTATACTGACACAGGAATATTGTATCCTGACAGATACAGACACAGGTGTGTATATTGACACAGGAATACTGTATACTAACAGATACAGACACAGGTGTGTATACTGACACAGGAATACTGCATACTAACAGATTCAGACACAGGTGTGTATACTGACACAGGAATACTGTATACTAAGAGATTCAGACACAGGGGTGTATATTGACACAGGAATACTGTATCCTGTCAGATACAGACACGACAGGTGTGTATACTAACAGATTAAGACACAGGCGTGTATACTGACAGATTCACACACAGGTGTGTATAGTGACAGATACAGACACAGGTGTGTATATTGACACAGGAATACTGTATACTAACAGATACAGACACAGGTGTGTATATTGACACAGGAATAGTGTATACTAACAGATACAGACACAGGTGTGTATACTGACACAGGAATACTTTATACTAACAGATACAGACACAGGTGTGTATACTGACACAGGAATATTGTATCCTGACAGATACAGACACAGGTGTGTATATTGACACAGGAATACTGTATACTAACAGATTCAGACACAGGTGTGTATACAGACAGATTCAGACACAGGTGTGTTTACTGACGCAGAAATACTGTATACTAACAGATTCAGACACAGGTGTGTATACTGACAGATTAAGACACAGGCGTGTATACTGACAGATTCACACACAGGTGTGTATACTGACAGATACAGACACAGGTGTGTATATTGACACAGGAATACTGTATACTAACAGATACAGACACAGGTGTGTATATTGACAAAGGAATATTGTATCCTGATAGATACAGACACAGGTGTGTATATTGACACAGGAATACTGTATACTAACATACAGACACAGGTGTGTATACTGACACAGGAATACTGTATACTAACAGATTCAGACACAGGTGTGTATACTGACACAGGAATACTGTATACTAACAGATACAGACACAGGGGTGTATATTGACACAGGAATACTGTATCCTGTCAGATACAGACACGACAGGTGTGTATACTAACACAGGAATATTGTATCCTGACAGATACAGACACAGGTGTGTATATTGACACAGGAATACTGTATACTAACAGATACAGACACAGGTGTGTATACTGACACAGGAATACTGTATACTAACAGATACAGACACAGGTGTGTATATTGACACAGAAATACTGTATACTAACAGATTCAGACACAGGTGTGTATACTGACACAGGAATATTGAATATTTAACAGATACAGACACAGGTGTGTATATTGACACAGGAATACTGTATACTAACAGATTCAAACACAGGTGTGTATACTGACACAGGAATATTGTATCCTGACAGATACAGACACAGGTGTTTATACTGACACAGGAATACTGTATCCTGACAGATTCAGACACAAGTGTTCATATTGACAGATTCAGACACAGGTGTGTATACGGACACAGGAATATGATAGTGGTCGGGAAATAGGCCCGCTGGTCAAGTTATTATCATGGGGGTGGGTCTCGCTTAGAAAGTCTTTTATATAGTAATAGGGTAGGGTCTATACACCTATTAGTCGTTCTAATGCTGTTTCCAAGCGAGACCCTCCCCTGTCGTTATCATCACCTTTGGGTTTGACGATCAAGTGACCCCATCTTCACTGTACAAAAGGGCCTAAATCAACTAGTATGAAACACAAAGACTTATTCAACATATATACACTTATGGAATAACTATTTATTATTGAAGTATAGAGACAATATTCTTTTCTGTGTGAAAGTTGAGAGGGAAGACAACCATCATCAAATGTTATCTTTCTTGCAGTAGCTAAACGTATTGAACCTTCATTATATGGAGAGTTTAAGTCGTCAAAGTTTGGCTGTCAAACTGTCAGGAGCATACAGCTGTGTCTTATGGACAAGCCGAGGGCTGAGTCGGGCTACTATAGACTAGCTCATGAAGTGTACTTAGGTAAGTGATGAACTGTGTGTTCTGGAGTCAAATGTGAGACAAATATAGACCAGCTCACCGTGAGTTGTGTCTACTAACTGAACAGGTGTACCTTGGTCTACTGTAGACGAACTCAACAGGTGTACCTTGGTCTACTGTAGACTAACTCACCAGGTGTATCTTGGTCTACTGTAGACTAACTCAACAGGCGTACCTTGGTCTACTGTAGACTAACTCAACAGGTGTACCTTGGTCTACTGTAGACTAACTCACCAGGTTTACCTTGGTTTACTGTAGACTAACTCAACAGGTGTACCTTGGTCTACTGTAGACTAACTCAACAGGTGTACCTTTGAGTGCACTGTAGACTAGGTTAACATACGAAACATTATTTGACAGATACAATGCACACAATTTAATTGTACACAATTGTTGTAATGAGCCATTCTGTCCTTGCAGACTCCAAACTACCAGTGACAGATCAGGCTGCTCAGGTGTTGGCATGTTCTTCATTTGGGGCTGATCACCAGGCAGCCAGCAGGTAGACTTTCTCCTCATTCCCCAGGCAGCTAGCAGGTAGACTTTCTGCTCATTCCCCAGGCAGCCAGCAGGTAGACTTTCTCCTCATTCCCCAGGCAGCTAGCAGGTAGACTTTCTGCTCATTCCCCAGGCAGCCAGCTGATAGACTTTCTCCTCATTCCCCAGGCAGCTAGCAGGTAGACTTTCTCCTCATTCCCCAGGCAGCCAGCAGGTAGACTTTCTCCTCTCATTCCCCAGGCAGCTCCTCATTCCCCAGGCAGCTAGCAGGTAGACTTTCTCCTCATTCCCCAGGCAGCCAGCAGGTAGACTTTCTCTTCATTCCCCAGGCAGCCAGCTGATAGACTTTCTCATTCCCCAGGCAGCCAGCTCTTTCTCCCTCATTCCCCAGCTCATTCTCCTCATTCCCCAGGCAGCCAGCAGGTAGACTTTCTCCTCATTCCCCAAGCAGCCAGCAGGTACACTTTCTCTTCATTCCCCAGGCAGCCAGCAGGTAGACATCCCCAGCAGCAGGTAGACTTTCTCCTCATTCCCCAGCAGGTACACTTTCTCCTCACTCCCCAAGGCAGCCAGCAGGTACACTTTCTTCTCATTCACCAGGCATCCAGCAGGTCGACTTTCTCCTCATTCCCCAGCAGGTACACTTTCTCCTCATTCCCCACACTTATAGACTAGCATGGCTGACACTCTTACCTACACTTTTCTTCGCCACCATAGACAAGCATTGTTGACACCAAAAGAAGCAGATGTAATCTAAACTACATGTTTCTTACATATTTAGAATTCCCTAAAATGAACTGCTGCATTGTATTAGTCTGACTTCCTGTATAGATCCAACTCCATCAAAGCAAGGCCAGAGGTAGAGTATCTGTTGTTTATTGACTTGAATCACTTCTAATTCTGATGTGTTATACAGGAATGTTAACTACAGGGATAGTGGCTGGTATGCTCACAGGCATGTTCACATTACAGGATGACTGGTGAGGAAGAGGTTCTGTCTACCAGAGAGACAGCTTGGGGTGGCAGGGAGCAGGCTGTTCACTGCAGCAGGAGATGGGGGCAGGACGATGGACAGGGCGGTAAACAAGAGACACAGAGCAACAGGAGAAGGGGACAGGACGATGGACATGGCAGTAAACAAGAGGGACAAAGAGGCAGGAGATGGAGGCAGGGCGGTAAACAAGAGGGACAGAGCAGCAGATGGGGACAGGACGATGGACATGGCAGTAAACAAGAGGGACAAGAGGATGGAGGCAGGGTGTGATAAACAAGAGGGACAGACATGGCGGTAAACAAGAGGGACAGAGCAGCAGATGGGGACAGGACGATGGACATGGCAGTAAACAAGAGGGACAGACCAGCAGATGGAGGGAGGACGGTGGACATGGCGTTAAACAAGAGGGACAGAGCAGCAGATGGAGGGAGGTCGGTGGGCATGGCAGTAAACAAGAGGGACAAAACAGCAGATGGAGGACATGGAGGCAGAGTGGACATGGCATGTAAAAAGAGAGGGACAGAGCAGCAGATGGAGGGAGGACGGTGGACATGGCGGTAAACAAGAGGGACAGAGCAGCAGATGGAGGGAGGGCGGTGGACATGGCGGTAAACAAGAGGGACAGAGCAGCAGATGGAGGGAGGACGGTGGACATGGCGGTAAACAAGAGGGACAGAGCAGCAGATGGAGGGAGGACGGTGGACAGGGCGGTAAACAAGAGGGACAGAGCAGCAGATGGAGGGAGGACGGTGGACATGGCGGTAAACAAGAGGGACTGAGCAGCAGATGGAGGGAGGGTAAACAAGTGGACATGAGCAGCGGTAAACAAGAGGGACAGGTGGTAAACAGCAGATGGAGGAGGAGGGACGGTGGACATGGCGGTAAACAAGAGGGACAGAGCAGCAGATGGAGGGAGGACGGTGGACATGGCGGTAAACAAGAGGGACAGAGCAGCAGATGGAGGGAGGACGGTGGACATGGCGGTAAACAAGAGGGACAGAGCAGCAGATGGAGGGAGGACGGTGGACATGGCGGTAAACAAGAGGGACAGAGCAGCAGATGGAGGGAGGACGGTGGACATGGTAGTAAACAAGAGGGACAGAGCAGCAAATGGAGGGAGGACGATTGACATCGCGGTAAACAAAGAGCGGAGTGGTTTGGGCTTGTGGTTGGCAACGTGGTAGCGGTAGATGTTACAGCAACTTTAGTATTTTATACTGTTGTACATACCCAGGAGAGCTATGGTGCCATGGCACTCCTTTGAACACTTCAAATAATCTATTTTGTTCATTGCATTCAGAAACCAAACAACAGTTGTGTGAGATTATTACTTCTGATACATCATAGCTGTAAATTCCTAAACTGCCATGCACGGTAGGCTGTAATTAGACTAATATATATATATATATATATATATACACTCACAAAATGTCCAAAGTAGTACAGGTGTTCAGTCATAAATATTGCATAGATAAATAAAAACAGAATGCCTTTTTCTCTGGAAAAACAACGATAACCACAAGCCCAAAGGCATTCTGTTTTTATTTATCTATGCAATATATATATATATATATATATATATATATTCTCTTACAGAGGTCCTCTTCAATGCCATACATATTTAATAGTGTGGCCAGGAATACATAACTTCTGAATACCAACAACCCTCATCAACAAGATGCAGTGAGGGTTCTGCATCACAATTATTATATACGCATGGCAGCTGAGAGGACATCTGTTGATGTCTCAAGGTAGTATCAACTGGAATGCTATAATTTAATCGAGGTAAGCAATTCAAAGCAATTATAAGTGTCTAGTATATCATGACAATAATCAAATATGAGACATTGTGTTTGTGTGTGTGTGTGTGTGTGCATGTGTGTGATAACAGGTAGACTTTGATGAATATGAAACGTTTGGTGTAAAATCTTGATACCCACTGATAGACTGTTAGCAGTAAGTTCTCGTTCACTTTTGTGAAAAATCATCTGGAATGAAGTGTTCAATTTACCATGCAGAGGAAGCACATGGATACACACACATCTTTGTTTCGCATTCTAGCACGACATTGTGTGATACTCGATTCTGATTGGTTGAAAGCTTATCAAAACCGTACTTTAATTAGCTGTCCGTAAACTGCCATTTAAGAGACTGATTGACCACGTATGAATATAATGCACTCGTTGACCACTTTTGTTTTTAACGAAACATGTTGGACATCAGCAATTTCTACCTTGGCAGCATCTTTGATGCGTTCGGTTTTTTTTACATTATCGTTGATTTAAGACAGCTAAATGTAATGGACAGCAAAATTGAAAATGAATAGCTTTATTTTCTAATTATGCCATGGTCAATACATCATTGCAGTTGCTGTCTATGCAAGGTCCACAGAAATAGTAGAGCTATCTGCTGTTACGGTGTTTTGGGTCAAACTAGCCATAGCTGGATGTCCGTACATACTTGTTGACCTACACTTGTCTAAATTCATCTGGATTAAACATGATTGTTGTGCTGTGGCTCTGAAGCTGATGCTGGTATGTGTGTCCATACACATTTCTCCACTTGAAATAAAGAACAAAATAAAGACATGATTATCTTGATAATTTTATTATTACCAATGTGGGAGTTGACATGCAACAGGAGGTGTTATCATGTTACACAAGGCTTTCCTGAACACATACATGAAGTTTTATGAAAAAATAGCAAATGGATAGCTAGTAGTTGAATACAGCCAACTAGAAGGTTAGGATTACATGAGGCAGTGGGTTGCCCCTCCCGCTGCTAGCACAGTATGATGATGGGTCTGTACATCCTACATGCGTATATACACCGCTACAGCAGCGGTCACCACTGGCTGCTTCACCCTGCTACAACATACACACACAGGTTACAGACAGAAAGCCAATGTGGCACCTAATGGTCAACCCAAATCTGACTATAATACCATGATTTAATAATTGTAGCTTAGTGGTTCCTAGTTGGTATTGAAGGGTTGGGTCACGCTCCACCCAGCGCTGCAAGCCCATGCACACTCACTCCACTGAGAGCCACCCAAATATGCAGATAGCAGTAGCAGACTAACATACACAATACTAGATACAATCAGGTGAGATCCTGGCACTGTCACATTATGAGAACATTGGTGCATGTTGCTGTCTTGCTCCACTCACACATAAAGCTACATGATACATCCTGCAGCACTGAAGCAGCCACAGTTATAGAACTTGATCATAAACATTGTTTAACAAATAACAAACTGTCAGCGCTACCATCACTGACCTATTCCACTTAGCAGAATTCTGGTACTAAATCAATATTCAACAACAAATAAAAGATTTTGATCATTAGTAAGCTCTCAAGACATGGAAGACCATCAACAGTTTAAGATATCCGGGAAGTGAGTTCAGTTAGATTGTGTAGCCGTGTCTGATCTCCCAGTTCCGACGCGAGGCAGAAGCACACAGCTGACAACAGTGCATGAGCCAGCCTGACACACAACTTGTATCTGAACACATTATTGCATATACACATACTTCAATATTTACAATCAGTAATGCATGCCGATACACAACGAAGCAAAGTATGTACAATATATACCAATGTGGAAAATAAAATTTGTCAACTCTTTAAACACAGATTTACAAATGTCTGTCTGTCCTTATGGAACGAATATAGAAGTGAGATTATTTGATATAATTTCAGAAATATACAGATCATATTGAAGGTAGAGCCTGTTACATACTTGTATTTGCCTGTTCAATAATATTCTGTTTCTACGGCTACTCACAACCACAGGTACCACTTGTATATATATATATATAGATGTATGTATGTATTTATATGTCAGCTACAATGATTGGGCTACATCTGATCTCAACAGAACAAGAGTATTTCTGGATGCAGACTAAGCTGTTACTGGACAGCTTAACAACAGACCCCCATATTACCTACCCAGTGAAGGCACGATGGCAACTAATGCATCATCTAAGGGGTGTACATGCTTTCTGTTACAGTGCTGGGCCATTTTATAGACAACTATCAGAAGCACACAAGGCATCCTCCATTGACTGAGATTGCATGACCCAATCTTTTGATTGATCTGAAAATGCTTTTAAAATAAGAAGTAACCAGTATAATGAACATGGCTGCACTACCAACAGTACATAAGTGTGGAAACAGCTTCATGTATCACAGTGAACCCCAATATTACCATGTGTCACAGACTATCCAGCAATATAACCATTTATTACCCTTAAGATAAATTTGTCGAATTCTGACTGGTCAATAGACAAAGCATATGAAACCATGTAGTCAAATTTGCGAGAGTGTACGAACCATACACCTGGTCAAATCTGTCACGTGACACACTACACTGGTTGTACAAATGACCTTGACCTTAGATGGAATGTGTCTGCCAAAAAGGTGATCTCTTCGAAATTTTAGAGTTTGTATATACAATTATGAGTATAAACAGTAATAAAATTGTTGCCATAATTTCCTATTTGTTTGTATAAATTAGAAAAATTAAAAACAATAAAATGTTTCTATATTTGATTTGTCATTAAACAAAACCTCAAATTTGATCATTTTTATCATAAACTAAGCCAACACGAGTTATTTCCCTTTAAGACCGTTCAGGAAAAATCAATGCGAAACGTTTTGAGTCTAAAGATTATCTAAATAGAGATCTTAAGGGTAACAAATTAGCCTCAGGAAATACAGAATTTATAAGGGTCTTACAGTCCTTACACCCCTTCAAAACACTGTGTAACTAATAGTGTCTCATAGAACCCAGCAATATAACCATGTGTCATAGCAAACCCTGCAATATTACCAGTGTCACAGTGAACCCAGCAATATTACCATGTGTCACAGTGAACCCAGCAATATGACCATGTGTCACAGTGAACCCAGCAATATTACCATGTGTCACAGTGAACCTAGCAATATGACCATGTGTCACAGTGAACCTAGCAATATCACCATGTGTCACAGTGAACCTAGCAATATCACCATGTGTCACAATGAACCCAGCAATAATACCTTGTCACAGGGAAACCAGCAATATTACCATGTGTCATAGCAAACCCTACAATATTACCATGTGTCACAGTGAACCAAGCAATATTACCATGTGTCACTGAACCCAGCAATATTACCATGTGTCACAGTGAACCTAGCAATATTACCATGTGTCACAGTGAACCTAGCAATATAACCATGTGTCACGTTAAAACCCACAATATAACCATGTGTCACCTAGAACCCAGCCATATTACCATTTGTAACAGTGAACCCAAGCAATATTACCATGTGTCATAGCAAACTTAACAATATTATCATCTGTCACAATGAACCCAGCAATATTACTAAGATAACTGCAAAACTGCACTGAAGATTTTGGTCATAAATAGTCTTGCCTATTAATGCACTGGCCCCAGAACAAGACATTCCTAGAAGCAGAGCTTCCCTCACAGACATTCCCACAGAAAAAGATCCAGGTAGCAGGTAAGCATATGTTGAGAAGCAGAAGCAGGTGTACACAGGGAGTGCCAGCTGTGATTTATTATGGCCATCATGAGGTGAAGGTGTGTGTGTGTGTGTCGACACAACTCACAAACAACATGGCTGCACAAAGCTCTGTGGAGAAACACAGTACATGCCAAACAGAGAAAAATAAGCTCTGACAGAATAAAGATAACAATCACCAACAAATTATCAAAATATCACACTCAACTTGGATACCTTGAGAAGATATCTAGGTCTGTTCTAGATAAACAAAGTGATCATACCATATAATCCAGGTTATAGCACCAATAAGCTCTTCCCTTTCCCCTTCATCTCCCATCCCCGTCCCAGTTCTCGTCCCAGTCAGATCCCTTCTCTACCGACCAACCCACATTCCAATTCCCAGCTGCCCCCTGTCACCTCCTAACGCGTCTAGCCTTTGCCCACATCGACAGGATGACGCAGTCTTCACTGCTCCAGCTCACTTGAAGCCAGTCAAACATTCAACATTGGCAGGATTGATATTCATCACTGGAGACAGCCCTCAAAACCCTGTGGATTTCATCACGGTTAATATTCTCAGAAATTAGGAGGTATATTGCAAACACTTGCTTTCCTCCAGCGCGCGCTAAGGATTTACATAAAGAACACTTGGTTCATACTTGAAGATAAATAATGAGGCACTTAATCCCATACAATGAGACCTGTAGTAGTATGCTTTAGTTTTACTATGAAACGCCAACATATACATACACTAGGCATAGAGATGTTTGTGCAGTACATAAAGCGACTAAGCACTGTAGTTTCTGCAATGACCACTACACGTGAGTATTTTGATTTCAACAAGCTACCACTGCCATACCTACCAGCCAAACAGATGAATTCATTAGTTTGAGCAAGGAGTTTACGAACTACCAACTTCCCAGTGTCCTGTATAAAAGCCACAGAAATTCTTATAAAATCTTTGGCTGTAATGGTAAATTCTTTTCCATAACCTCTCCTTGTCCCTCCAAGAGTGGAAGGCTATGAGCAGCCTGTGCCTCCCCCCCACACCACGGGTGCATCAGCAGCAACAGCAACCGCAGCTGCCCTGGCTCACACTGAACACCATTGGCTATGTTACTCTCATATTGCACTGAAAGAATCTTTTCAGATTTTGGCAATGAAGACAGAAGCACAATGTACCAGTCAACACAAGTTCCTAACAAAGCTAGAGGTGCCACCCTGGTGTTCTGTTACACCACTCAGTTTTCTAGGCACCATACTCAGCCCTGAAGTAGTAAGATATGTGTGAAATACAACATTTACAATCCAACATTGCATAATCATAATAGCTGCACAAAGATCAGTTGCATATAAATAGTAAGATTTCTTCAACATAAAAGCTTGGCAAAAGTGACATATGATTTGGAATAATTATGAGAACTTGAATATTAATGGCTAAGGTAGTTGGCAGCTGGTGTAGTGGTGTGTCCCATCCTGTTGGTCAACACTACACCACAGAGTTGCAGCCAACCTACCAGCACAAAGCACAACTCAGCAGAGGTAGAGGACACTGACCATTCAACACACATCGTACACCAAGGTACAAATTACACATTTCAACAAAAGAAATAAGCAAACAATGTCAAAATTTATCCATCACAGCAACCTTGCACCTCCATGTTTTAGTAGCAACCATTCAGTAATCACTTGGTTTCATCACACTGGAAGCCAGAGCATGTGGTTTTCTGTAGTCAGGCCATGCTGGAGATATCCATGGCAGTGCAGCCGATCTCACTGGCTGGTTAGTGTTGGGTCGAGATATGCAGGAGAGTACAGGTGTTGGTCAGAGTAGGGTCTGCACGGTACATTCTCAACACCCAACTGACCAGCAGATAGATGCACCAGTTGACCCCACACACTGCCAGTACCTAAGGATTATATCTATAGAGTATGTGTTTGGGCTTTCGGTTCTGCCCATAACTGGGCTGCTGATGAAGCTCCTGATGAGTGGCAGGTGCCGTCCCAATGACGTTGAGGGTCAGGCAGGTCAGTGATATGATACAGAGCCAACAGCCGCCTGGAGGCAAACGTTGGCCGGGGTGAGACTTCTTGGATGAGCCCCTGTATGACAAGGTAGGGACAAGCTAGGCAATGTTGGGTGGAGTCCTCATGATCGCGGGTTGGCTGGCAGTGTGGCAGACTTGCTGGCCATGGCATGGCCACGCTGCTGGGGTCCATAGGAGGAATACTGCTTTGTGCCTCGTAACGTCCTGCAGGGAGACAACAACGATTAGCATAGTGGAGAACAGGGTCAACATTTTAAAATGATCTCAGTTAAGATTAATCTTCATGGCTTACGGTAAAAGATTAGGTTAAAATTGAAATAGGATATATTTTTCACACTATCTTTCACTTGCTGCACGTGGCAGAAAGCTACTGATTTTTGTTGTGACTGAAAAAGTGGGGGAGTTTCTCAAAGACATCATGGTGATTTCCAGTTAGAGATGGACAGAACATCCCAAGGTAATATGGAATTCATGATAGGCTATAGAAATCAGTACTGTCACTTATTAGATAAAGGTGCCAGCATCTGTATCAGAATATAGCACGGGTGGAATAAAAAGACGCTGAAATTAGAATATCAACTTCGTCTTTATTGAGTGTGTCGTCTGTCCTACAACAGCTGTGTGTGATGCAGAGTGGAAAGTCTGAGACATAACAAAGTCTTGTTTTGACAAATTCAACATATTATCAGTGTGGGTTTATCTGTACAATACCTCTACACAATAACAACAAAAAACAGACAGTCCAACTTACCCTAAATTTCCTGAACTGACAATACCCTTTTTGGAGACCTTTTTACTGAGGTGTTGCACCCAGAGTTTCTGTTTCTCTGAGGATTCTGCTAACAATATCATCTCCTTTGCCTGTATACTGGAATCATATGTAACTGAAAACAGATGGACAGCGTGTTATTCACCCATTCAACAATGCAGGCAATCTTAAATATCAAGTAAGTTCAGCGAATGCAGCCTTGCCCAGGACTTCAGCAACAACCAAGTGGAGATTCCAAGTTGAGACAGTGTCGTCTATGCTGGTTGTGACAGGCAGCCAAATGGACGAAGAGGTCAAGAGGTGTCAAAGTAAAATATTAGTAAAATCTAAATATTTTTTATATTTGTTTACTTATCCTGCACTTATTGCTTACGACTCGAAACGTGGCTGTGCCAGACGATTGATGTTGAAAGCGTAGACTGTGAACACTTCCTGGTCTCGGGTAAACATTTGTCTGCACACGCATCACCGGAAGGTGACGTCAGCCATCTCTGATTATTGCCGTAAATCCCACAGATGAAAACAAAGAGGGGAGGTAGCTGAAAGCGCAGGGTGGGCCCTTATCATAAGTAGTGCAGGATAAGTATACAGATATAAAAAAATATTTAGATTTTACTAAATTTTTAACTAATCCTGCACAACTTACTTCCTGCACATTTATCGGACAGGCAGGATGGAGGGCATGTCATCTGTGGGGATTGCCTCGCAAGGTAAACAAAGACAGCTCAGTCAATGTTATCAAGTGCGCCTTCGGTGGTGGAAAACCGCCGTCGCACCTAGATCGGACAGCGAGTGACGATAAGGCAGTGGTAATACGCATATAAGACACGGAGTCTTAAATGGAAT
Source organism: Haliotis rubra (assembly GCF_003918875.1). Taxonomy (NCBI): domain Eukaryota; kingdom Metazoa; phylum Mollusca; class Gastropoda; order Lepetellida; family Haliotidae; genus Haliotis; species Haliotis rubra. Next base: position 427,614 of record NW_025765004.1, on the reverse strand, counting down.
ATACCAGACGATTTTTAAAGCGTTATTAGCTTTAGGGAAATGTAGTAAAAAGCAGTGACTCAGGTTAACCCAAGTGTTACTCCTTAACTGACACACCCAGTTGTTTTCCCCGGGAGGTATCTTCGTTGCACCTGGCAGAGTAGTGACTATCTCGCAGTGGTAATTCGCATAAAAGACATGAAGGCTTAAATAGAAAAGACCACGCGATTTTTAAAGCGAGATTAGCTTTAGGGAAATGCAGTAAAGAGCATTGACTTGAGTTTTCAAAGTGTTGCTCCCTAACTGACACACCCAGTTGTTTTCCCCGGAACAACTCTTTTCCCACACAGCGACATCATGCCTCATGGGAAGAAATATCACGAATGAAGACACCTTCGTGGAATCTGGAAGACTGGTCGACAGAGAGGGATTACATCTCAGTGGTCATTCGCATATAAGCCATGTACGCTTAAATGGAAAGGCCACCCGATTTTTAAAGCGTTATTAGCTTTAGGGAATGCAGTAAGAAGCATGGACCTGAGTCTATCCAAGTGTTACTCCTTAACTGACATACCCAGTTGTTTTGCTCAAAACAACTCATTCCCCACACGACATCGTCGTGCTTCATTAGTCTGGCACCAATGGTCGCGAACAACAATGTAGGATGTGATATCCTTCGGGGATTGTTGAGGTACTGGTCTGGCACCAATGGTCCGAAGCGTTGGACACATATGGCGTGGATACTGATTGGCAAAGACGGTGTCTGACTTCTAGAAACACTCTTGCATTATCTGGAGGTTGGCGTAGATGTAGGGGAAACCAGACCAGCCGCATTATACACATGAATAAAGGAAGTCCGTATCCACAAAACACTCAGGGTTTTGCTTACATGCCTCTAACGGCTTGAGTTCGCTTAATGTCCAAACTGAGTACACTAGCTGAACACAGGAACATCTTCACGCTGACAACAGACGATAAGGGTGAAATAGAGAACTGTCGATCATTTCGCCCTAGCTGGCAACGGGTGTGTAGTGATGAAATCCCCATAAAATACTCAGAGGTACAGAACCATGACTGCGTCGTTCCAACTGGATCCAGTTAACACCAAGTGCACCAAACGCATGACCCTTGTCGCTATCGCTGTGCAAGTCTGCAAGGGAAGTGTTCATGAGTGACATGTAAAACACAACGCGTAGGCGGTCCAGGACCATGTTGAGAGTCCTGGCGGGTGGTCAAAACTGCAGCTTGGGTACACAAGTGCTAAAGAAACGAAGCATGGACGGTAACTCCTGTCAATGGGACTGCTAAAACGAATTGCCACTAACATATGTGGCAGCCATGTCCCTCCTGAAATGCCTTCCATCTAAACATACAGCAGGGAAACTGCTAATAAACAGGGGTGTGTGTGTATTCAGCGGATCCTGCTTTGTGGCAACACAATTGTTTTGAACGACTGCCCCTTGTTATACATGTGCCTGATGGGAGTCTAATGTTCATCAGCAATGCAGTAACAATGCTCTGGCTGAAAAGTAATTTGAGCATAATGCCACCTGCACATGCAGTGTTAATTGAACCGTTCTGGCGTGGGATGAGGATACACTATAGGATGTTTCCCCATCTGGCTAGTTGAAGAGGGACACTGGACACTAGACTGCTTCAAATCAGAAACCAACCTCTGGTTGGTCATCTGGGACCGACTAAATATAGTCGAAGTCAAGTTGATAATTCTTGATGGGGACGAAAACATTTGGAAGCAAGACTGGAGGACACGTATTTTGCATGTAGCTCCCCCAGGAAAGGCTTAAGCCATCCGCTGCCCAGGCTGACCATCCTGAGACAGAGACACATAAACCGGTATCTCTTTGTGTAGCATTCAGTCTGTGAAAGCGACTCTTGTCAGATCCTGACATAGCATCCACTAAGCTGTACCTGCACCCAGGAATATGCTGAGTTCTCAGACAGACATGGGTGTCGGCTATTACTGGAAAACAGACGGAACTTCTAGAAACAGTAACCCGGTCAAACTCTTGTTACATCACACAGCAATCGAGTTGCCCCGGGAGACAATGCGCCCAGTGATGGATAGCGAGGAGCACTGCCTAGAGCTCCAAACTGCTGATTGAGCTCATGACCGAAGCCCTGAGATTATCAGATATAGTAAGGGGACGCCTCAATTCTGCATGGAGGTGCCGACCTAAACGTAGGTAGTTCGGAACTCACTCAGTCAAGGGAACCAATACCTACACCCTCTGAAAAACAAAGGAAAAACATCCAAAAGTCAGTTTATTATCAATAAACACAATTCATAGGATACAAATCAGTCGAGCTGGCAAACCACACGTCTTGTGAGGCGTGCGAAAAGCAATAATCTGAGGTGGCTGACGTCACCTTCCGGTGATGCGTGCGCAGACGGATGTTTACCTGAGACCAGGAAGTGATCACAGTCTACGCTTTCAACATCAATCGTCTGGCACAGCCACGTTTCGAGTCGTAAGCAATAAGTGCAGGAAGTAAGTAGTGCAGGATTAGTTAAAAATTTATACAAACCTGTAGAGGTTATGAATTCTTTGAAGAAAGTCCTCCTTGGGGTACATATAAGCATTAAAATGTCCATTTTAAATCCTACGGCAGTTGTAACTATATTTTTCAATAAAATATTTACAAAACAAAAAACTCGTTTTGTCTTGTGAAACCACCCCTACAGGGCCCCATCGGACCCCCTACAGCCAACAGCAGGTAACTCTCGCCGTCTACCTCATACCTCACTTTTCATGCTGAACATATCAGACAGAATGAGGGGAGGTGGGTGGCCGTACCCCAAGGAGGACTTGTTTCAAAGAATTCATAACCTCTACAGGTTTGTATAATTCTTTTTCAGAAGAAGTCCTCCTTGGGGTACATATCCCCTGAATAGCGAAAGGCATAGCCGAACATGTGTTAGCTCACTATTACACTAACCTGGTCACGTGACATGCGGCTCGAAGAGAGGCATACCAAACAGTGACCTGTGGGAGGTTCGTACCCAATTCTGCCGCAAGACGGATTAATAGCATATGCCTGGTTATAGTGTTCAAAACCGGCCCCGCCCTCTCTTGCCTTTAAGTGAAGAGGACGTAAGGGACGTATGTACACCCAAACCTGACCCAACCCGAAAGGGTGGTACGGCTTATACGATGTAGTGATATGAACCATATCGACATTGAACACAGAATCGATACCAATGACCAGTTACTAACTTGGTCAGGCTGGCAGGACACTCTCCACTGGAGAGAACCGAAAGACCGAACCGTGCACGATCCTTACAATGCGTGTCAAGTCGGTAATGGCGAATGAAGGTGTTCTGTCGGCTCCAAAGAGTGACAGAAACGATCTTTTCATTGAGCAGTGCCGCTGTGTATTGTCAACAAAGCGGCATCTGCCCTACCCAGTCTGACTTCAACCCCTCGGGTAAGGTAAACCATAGCATTGTAACCGAACAATTACGGAAACAAGCCAATGAGATAAAGTCCACTAGCAGACTCCCCAGTCTTCCCGCCACCAAACAGAACACATGGGTACCCGTACGGATCCCTTTCGTTCGTTCGTTATAGTCACTCCAACAGGTGAGCAATCGAAAGATCGGTCCCCGGTGTGGAAGGCTGGGTAAGGGGTGGAAGTTCGATATGAGCAGTCACGTGGAAAGCCATATCAAACTGAGAATACGGACATGATCAGCATAAAATACTGTCAGTGTCGGGTTAGTGGGTATCGCATGGATGTACCCGACCCTTCTACCAGAGCTCACCACCAAAAGTAAAGCCGTCTTCCAAGTCAACAAGTGAAGTGAGAGAGACGATATACTTGAAAAGTCAGGGCCAGACAGCCAATTGAGAATAATTGGCAATTTCAAGGTGGGCTCAATTGCTGCTGAGGCGGTCGAACCCTGTTCATGCCAGCTACAAAGCGCTGTACGAGAGGGTGCTGCCTAGGCAGAGCACCATCGAACGAGGTGTGAAACGTGGAAATAGCCATGGAGTACCCGGGAATGGTGGAGGTCATAAGGCTCTCAACCAAAACGAGGTTATAGTAACTTCAATATCCGAACTAAATCCACAGAATAGGGATTCTGATATCCCCCTATCGCACACCAGCACGCCCCTACGATCAACACACTGAACGGGTGTCGAATCCCGCCTCTAAGCCAGAATTGTGTCTGCAACGGCTGCAGGAATTCTGCGTGTCTGGGGGTTAGACCCGACAGAGGCCAAGCCACCCAGAGAATCCGAGGATTCGGGTGTGGCTCCTCGTTCAGAGTGAGAATGTCTGGCAGAAAAGGTCATTCGTATCCTGGCGTGCGGGATCGAACACCAACCTGACTGCTGTCAATTCCAGCACATTGATGTGCAGGTTGTGACTTCGTTGTCAAGAGACCGCAACCCGGCAGGGATGTATCTGGCTGGACTGAGAGCGACGGTGTCTCCAGGGGGAGTCCCTCGGAGAGACGCCTGACGTCTGTCCATCTGACTGCGTGAAGTTGACAATTCGGCATAGTTTCGTAAGAGTGACCAACACTGATCGTGAGGTTCCCAGACTCAACTGTTATTCTAAAACCCTGATGAGCCAGTCGCCTAGGTACGGGTGACAACACTGAAATCAGGGTGCAATAGACAAGGAGGTATGCGACCTCGAGGTCGATTGACGTGCGCCAATCCCCTGTCTCGACATACAGACTGGTGACACATACCTTAGCCAGTGCTGCACGCAGTGTCAAATGACACAAATGTTAGTTACACCAGTATATCAGCTCCCGGTTTGAGACAGTCACAAGGGGATACTGGTTAGAGGACATGTAAGATATGTCCATGCCCATGGGTATGGTGCCAGTACACCAAGGTCATAACGAAGGGGATCTAACACGCACGATTAATGAATGCTGGCATTCTTGGGGATGAACCTCCCCAGTTTATTGCAGCATCCTAGATCTCAAGGCCACCAATATCCTCGGAATATGCTGACGGAAACAATGCATACCTGAACTCAGATGGTACTACAATCAATGGCGCCATGGAACACAGACAATCTTACCTTTACAATATGCGATGAACTCTTCATTCTTGTCAAAATGATCTTTGTGGACTTTAACATGACATCCTGCAACAAGAAAATACAGGTACATTTAAACTGATGTGGATTGATAATACCTTTTGGCAATCTTCATACACACTGGTCAGTAATCTGACCGAGATGTAGCACCATGTAGAAGCAGTACTTACTTTTGCACTCCAGCGCTGGGGGTGGATGTAGCATGTGCCACACCGGCTTGTTGCAGGAGTCACACGTTGTCGGCGTGCGGAAGTGCAGGGGGATGAAGTCATGACCCTTGTAACAGAGAACACCAGCTCTGTCCTGTAAAACAAACATACATTGAAACTCTACAGTCCAGCACTGGCAGTAGGGAAGGCAGGTTGGCCTAGCGTCCAGACGTGCGAGTTATGGACGGAGTACTGACCTGACTCTGATCTTCCTCTGGCTTCCGGATGGCACTTTCCCCCTCAGTCGCATACAGGATCTGCAACACAGTGACAGCATCACCACCAACTCAACACAGAAGCGCAGTATGCTGATGTCCAACCTCAGTCTAAACACCCATTAATCCTTATATTTAACATAAGGCTGATGCCATAGTTCAACTCCTGATCACACTTATAAGTTAAAAGTAGCATCTGTAAATCAAACATGATTGCAATTAAACAAACTTATTAAGGAGGTAGAATTGAACTCATAGAGGCACTATAAGGTGTTGGTCTTTAATGACGTAAAGCCGATGTATGTTTGTTATCCAACTGTCCATGCTTACTTTGAGGCAGTAGATTCTACAGTTTACAGCCAACTAGTCATCACCACTTTTTGCTCATATAACATTGTCCGATCTGTGTTGCCTTGACAAAAATGACACAATACAGAGAAAAAAATGACAACAATATCTAAAGTACAATGTATTAAGTTTCTCCTCCGTGTATTATGGTGTAGTTGTGCGCTGTCAATCTATCGTGGACTTACCTGGAATATTCTTGGAACATCTTTGGCATCAGCCCTATAAACATCACCTTGGGTCACTGGCCGCACATGGAATAATTTGCTGAAAAAAACAGAATGTTTCATCATACACTTGTCCACACACCCCCTGAAGGCCAGCTGCACTTCGCTCTATCACTGTGTCATCAGAAGTGTTACTGAGTCTAAGTTGGTCTGGACATATGGCTAAACATGCTGAAGAAAAAAGGTATTTCAATCATGTCCTTCCTGCTCCAAGTAAATTATATGAAACTAGCTTGTTCCTGATGGATCATGCTGGGACTGGCTTCAGGCAACCTTCTGAAATGGTTGGTGTTGATTGGTCAGATTACCATGGTAACCTATTATTATTACATTAACATAGACACAAATCATCACTTTTCCCACAAATCAAATCTCACTGAAAACATGACAACCCTTGATATTTGAAAACTAGAATTCATACTTACTCTATATCTAATATTACAGATGGTGCAGAATTCATTTTGTCTGCCTCACTGTTGTAGAAGAGGACCTTTCTGCTGCTGATGACAACATAGCTCTTCTTCCACCCATACTTCTTGATGTTGGAGCGACTCGGGACAGCCAGCCAACCCTCCATGTGGGAGTCTGAAACAGGCCAGGTGTTACTCCAATAGCCATTCATTTCTTGCACGTAACAATATTCCATCAGATGGGCAGCTATCATCTAATCCAGTTACAGATCCACTACTTTAGTGACCTACCTTGATTTTCTTCTGACACAGGTTCTTCCATGCTACCACTGTTGACAGATGCCGAGTCCATGTTTGCAACGGAGAGCTTCTGTCGGAGCAATTCTATCTCTGAATCCTTGGCGTCCATCTCCATGGTGAGCTTCTGGCGGAGCTGGCTCTCCTCGTACACACTCTGCTGGTAGTCGGAGATGTCCCGCTGCATCTTGGCCACCATCTGGTTGTACTTCTCCTTCTCCTGGACACAACAACAGTGGAAGGTAAGTGTTGGAAGTAACATCACGACATGTCATGCATTCCTTTTTCACTGCATGGGAATTTTGGATGCCGCACTATTACAGCATGTCATGCTCTGCAATGTTTGACAAAATGTTTAGATTGACACGAGGGTGTACTACGGTCACTCCACCAGTACCTACCACGGTCAACACGTGGGTGTACTACGGTCACTCCACCAGTACCTACCACGGTCAACACGTTGGTGTACTACGGTCACTCCACCAGTACCTACCACGGTCAACACGAGGGTGTACTACGGTCACTCCACCAGTACCTACCACGGTCAACACGAGGGTGTACTACGTCACTCCACCAGTACCTACCATGGTCAACACGAGGGTGTACTACGGTCACTCCACCAGTACCTACCACGGTCAACACGTGGGTGTACTACGGTCACTCCACCAGTACCTACCACGGTCAACACGTGGGTGTACTACGGTCACTCCACCAGTACCTACCACGGTCAACACGTGGGTGAACTACGGTCACTCCACCAGTACCTACCATGGTCAACACGTGGGTGTACTACGGTCACTCCACCAGTACCTACCACGGTCAACACGTGGGTGTACTACGGTCACTCCACCAGTACCTACCACGGTCAACACGTGGGTGTACTACGGTCACTCCACCAGTACCTACCACGGTCAACACGTGGGTGTACTACGGTCACTCCACCAGTACCTACCACGGTCAACACGTGGGTGAACTACGGTCACTCCACCAGTACCTACCACGGTCAACACGTGGGTGTACTACGGTCACTCCACCAGTACCTACCATGGTGAGCTCCTGCTGTAGTTTCCTCAGCTCCTTCTCCTTCTTCTTGAGGTCTGCAGCGCTGGCCTTGCTGGACTTGTGAGGCTGGTACTCCTTGCGGTTCATGATCTCCGCCAACTTGTTCACAGCCTGGATTTTCTTCATCCTTTCTTCATCCAGCTGTTTCTTCATCTTCTCCCATTCTGACTGCTTGGAATTTTGTGCCTCTGTTAAGAAATGTTTCAAAGATGAGACACAGATGAAGTATCTATTAACAAACACCCCATGATTGATTAGCATTTGACTGAAAATGTGTTTGAATTCTTCGGCAAAACTATACACATGAAAATAGCAAAACAATATCCATTATCATTAACTAATCTCAAGTCTGTAAACATTTGAGTCAGTGTCAGACAATCCAGTGATTGATATGATTAGCGGCATCAATCCACACCATTGGGATACAATGATATGCCAACCAACCATGTCACACAGTCTGACCACCTGATCCATCTATTTGCCTCTTACAAGATACACAGGTTCTTGGGGACCCATATTTTTAGCCAGAAACTCCACAGGTGAACAAGGTCCACAGGTGAACAAGGTCCACAGGTGAACAAGGTCAACAGGTGAACAAGGTCCACAGGTGAACAAGGTCCACAGGTGAACAAGGTCCACAGGTGAACAAGGTCAACAGGTGAACAAGGTCCACAGGTCACAAGTCCTGCTATAAATACTCTGACATCAGAAGGTAATTGTGAACCAACAACAGAATGGGGTAAAGCTCCACAAACCATCAGACAGTTTCTTGATCCTCATGTTCAGATCATCATTTTCCTGCTTCAGCTTCTCGATGTTGTTGACATAGTCCCTCTTAGACTCCTCGATCTGAAACAGCAGATATATATGACACAAGACCAGCAAACGCAGCATACAATCAACTCCACAGTATATGGAAGGTTATAATAGCTGGCAGTTTCAGTATTGTGACAAAATTTTAGAGCACAATAAGGTGTACCAAATTGTCCCAGCACTACACAGTGTGTGCATCTGGTTGCCCTAACACTAGAGGGTGTGTGCATCTGGTTGCCCTAACACAAGAGGGTGTGTGCATCTGGTTGCCCTAGCAATACAGTGTTTGTACCTGTTTGCCCTAGCACTAGAGAGTGTGTGCACCTGGTTGCCCTAGCTCTACACAGTGTGTGTACCTGGTTGCCAGAGAACTAGAGAGGGTGTGCACCTGGTTGCCCTAGCACTACAGTGTTTGTACCTGGTTGCCCTAGCACTAGAGAGTGTGCACCTGGTTGCCCTAGCACTAGAGTGTGCACCTGGTTGCCCTAGCACTTGTGAGTGTGTGCACCTGGTTGCCCTAGCTCTACACAGTGTGTGTACCTGGTTGCTAGAGAACTAGAGAGGGGGTGCACCTGGTTGCCCTAGCTCTACAGTGTGTGCACCTGGTTGCCCTAGCTCTACAGTGTGTGCACCTGGTTGCCCTAGCTCTACAGTGTGTGCACCTGGTTGCCCTAGCACTACAGAGAGTATGCACCTGGTTGCCCTAGCACTACAGTGTGTGCACCTGGTTGCCCTAGCTCTACAGTGTGTGCACCTGGTTGCCCTAGCACTACAGAGAGTATGCACCTGGTTGCCCTAGCACTACAGTGTATGCACCTGGTTGCCCTAGCACTACAGTGTGTGCACCTGGTTGCCCTAGCTCTACAGTGTGTGCACCTGGTTGCCCTAGCACTACAGAGAGTATGCACCTGGTTGCCCTAGCACTACAGTGTGTGCACCTGGTTGCCCGAGCACTACAGAGAGTATGCACCTGGTTGCCCGAGCACTACAGTGTGTGCACCTGGTTGCCCGAGCACTACAGAGAGTATGCACCTGGTTGCCCTAGCACTACAGTGTTTGTACCTGGTTGCCCTAGCACTAGAGAGTGTGCACCTGGTTGCCCTAGCACTAGAGTGTGTGCACCTGGTTGCCCTAGCACTTGTGAGTGTGTGCACCTGGTTGCCCTAGCTCTACAGTGTGCATCTGCTTGCCAGAGAACTAGAGAGGGTGTGCACCTGGTTGCCCTAGCTCTACAGTGTGTGCATCTGCTTGCCAGAGAACTAGAGAGGGTGTGCACCTGGTTGCCAGAGAACTAGAGAGGGGGTGCACCTGGTTGCCCTAACTCTACATTGTGTGTGCATCTGGTTGCCAGAGAACTAGAGAGGGTGTGCACCTGGTTGCCCTAGCTCTACAGTATGTGCACCTGGTTGCCCTAGCACTAAAGAGTATGCACCTGGTTGCCCTAGAGTGTGTGCACCTGGTTGCCCTAACACTAGAGTGTGTGCACCTAATTGCCCTAGCACTACAGTGAGTGTGCACCTGGTTGCCCTAGCACTAGAGGGTGTGCAGCTGGTTGCCCTAGAGTGTGTGCACCTGGTTGCCCTAGCACTAGAGAGTATGCACCTGGTTGCCCTAGAGTGTGTGCACCTGGTTGCCCTAGCACTAGAGTGTGTGCATCTGGTTGCCCTAGCACTAGAGTATGTGCAGCTGGTTGCCCTAGCACTACACAGTGTGTGTGCACCTGGTTGCCCTAGCACTAGAGAGGGTGCGCAGCTGGTTGCCCTAGCACTAGAGAGTGTGTGAACCTGCTGGTCCAAGCACTACATAGTGTGTGTACCTGGTTGAGATTGAACTCCTTCTTGTTGAGCTCGGACTTGTGTCTGGACATGAGTTCCTTGATCTCCAGCTCCAACATGGTCTTCTCCTTCTCCACGTCCGACAGCTGCTCCTCTGCGATGGTCCGTGCTAGCTGCTCGGAGTCTGCCTTTGTCATGGCCAGTTGTAACTGTGCTAGGCAGTGGTCCCTGTGCAGCACACATTCAGGATATGAGGAGGATAACTCATCCGCAACAGATACCCTACAGTTACTTTCATTTAATCACATTTCTTTAAATTTATGTCTGGACTAAACAGAATATTCTCATTATCATGTTCCAGCGGCATTCATACAACATTCAGCCATGTGTGAGTGCAGCAGCTGGTAGCTGCGACTTTGTCTGACTTACTTCTCTACAGTGAGTGTCTGGATGTCGTTGTTGAGATCCTGTATCTGTTGTTTCTTCTCACTCAGGTCTTCCTTCAGCTCCTTCACCTGCGTCTTGTACAGAGACTGAAACACAGGCATCACTCTCCTGCTTCAACCCATCACAAGTGTACAAACGTTACATAATATTACTTGAACAACTTTCTAAATGGGAGATAATTATCCAAGAAGATTTGTATAAACAACTTATATTTGATAAGGACAAATTCATTACCTCAAAATAGCATCAAGTACATACTTAATGACATTTCTACTTTAGAAATTCTGAACATTTAAAGAATTTGTAGAGAAACTTCAAACGAAATCTATATTTACAATACTTACAGAGAAGTAGCTTTCAGCTTCCAGCTGTTCACTGATTTCCTTCAACTGCAGGTCATTAACAGAGGCATCACTGGAAGTAAAGATTAAACAGGGTAAAGCCTTGTGTCTCCACTCATCTACTGCTTGCCCTCGTACACCCATGTTACATACTACTTGATACGTTCAGTACATCTGCCCTAACACACTTACTCCGACTTCTTCCTCATATCTTCTTCCATGTTCCTCTTGTCTTCCCGGTAGTCAGCAATTTCCTGGAAACATCAAGAAATGATTAAAGACCATTAAAAACAAAACCTGGCTTCAGAATGTCAGTCGATGTTACCAGATGTAAAATCTTGTTCTTCAACATTTTGGCATGGTAAATCCAAAAGATACAGAAGTAAGGAAACTGCATTGGACTGAAGTCTTGAACAGTGTTCTGTCTACAGCATGTCCACTACTGTCAAGACAATATCTGCTGTCAAGAAGATGTGTGCTGCACTATGTCTACTGTCTGCTCCTGTCCAGAGCATGTGTGATCAAGTCTACTACTGCCTGATGCTGTCCAGTAACTGAGTCCACTATCCAAACATGACACCATGTTTACCTTAAGCAGCTGTTTTTCTTTGGCCTTGGCTTTGGTGAGCTCTTGGTTCTGTGTCTTGAAATCTCCCTGCATGAGGTTCCTCCTCTGTACCTCCTGTTCCACCTGTAAGCCTAAGTTCCGACACTGGAAAGACAATGAAGGAGTGTCCATCAACAGGCCACAGGACAATGAAGGAGTGTCCATCAACAGGCCACAGGACAATGAAGGAGTGTCCATCAACAGGCCACAGGACAATGAAGGAGTGTCCATCAACAGGCCACAGGACAATGAAGGAGTGTCCATCAACACAGGACAATAACAGAATGTGTCACTGTGTAATTTACCACTGATTTTGTGCATAAATATTGAACATGATAGCTGTGAAATCTACATTTCCTAAACAGTAGTCTTCATCCTCCCATAGATAAAATACAATCCTGATCTCATGAATAAAGTCAGAAATATCTTAATAGAAATGCCAACAACATACACCATTTCCCTACTGCGATCAGGCAGATGCCAGTAGCCTGTTCTTACTAAACGGAAACCCAAAAGCACTCCACCACAAGGTATACTCATGTTGTCACACGACTACAAACATGGGATGCCCACCTTCTCTGTTTCTGCACGGAGTTCAGCCTGTAATGATGTAATCCTCTGCTGTAGCTGTGTCAGATCAACCGTCAGCTCACTGTTCCTCTTCTCACTCTCCAGACAGCGCTGCTCCATGTTCTGACGCACCACCCGCTCATGGTCCAGCTTGCTCTGCATATCTGCAACACACAGCCCTCAGTTATCTTCCCACTCAGCACAGCTTAACAGTTTACAGTCTACTCTGGCATCCTCTTTCAAATGCAATAACATTTGCATGGATATTTAAACAACAGATTAGTGTCTCTTGTGACTTGAAACAAACATATGTGTAAGGTTTAGTAATTCTCATCCTCGATAATCTCCAGGGTATACTTTCCGATAAATCTCCACTATACCCTGGATGCATCTACTGCTCGGCCCTATGATTTTATTACCTCCCTTGGCTGGCTTTTTATCCAATCAGGTGTTTACACTGGGAAGTTGAGCGTACCAATCACAACTCACTTTTGCTTCTTTTAACTAACCGATTAAACTCTGGAACATAATTGTTACAGAGGTACTCTGAAAGAGTTCTTGCATATCTTTTCTAAGGTTTCAGACCTGTCAATTTGTCTGTATGTTTTCCCCAAAAATCTGAGTTGCACTGCGAAAAAACTTTCACAGCTGCGACTGCTATCTTTGTTGACATAAACGGCGGCTTAGCTGATTGGCTACTGTGCAAATGCGGAGCCAGCAAAGGGAGGTAATAAAATTATCAGGCCGCGCCACAGATGCATCTTGGTTACTAGTGGAGATTTATCGGAACGTATACCCTGGAGATTATCGAGGATGAGTAATTCTGTAAAGTTTGCTTATATGCCATTAGGTGTCTTTCTATTAACTTTCTTGTCTATATAATTCCATCATGTAAGAAGTAAATGTAACAAGAGCTTTGTTGATTCAGAGACCGGTTCTGCTGTGGCAGTGCGAGACCCACCTTTCATAGCCTCCATGTTGGCTTCTTCTGTAGACATAAGGATATTCTTTTTGTCAGCATTGTAGCGAGCCACGGTCTCCTTGTGAGACTGGATCTCTGCTTCCAGCTTGCGGTAGAAGTTGTCTCTCTCAAGTTCCACATTGGCCACTCTCTGGCAAAAGATTCACCGGTTTCATGACATCTTTACTTTACTCAGTACAAAGCAAGGTTTGAATGATGCTGTTGAAAACCAGTGATATTAGTGTTGGAACCTACCTTTTCTAATTGCACAACAATGCTCTGTTTTTTCTGCAGCTCCTGACCATTCGCACGCTCCTTTTCCATCAGCCTGTCCTTCTCATTCTGCAGCCCGCGGATCCGATCTACAACAACAAAGGAAATTGCTATTTCCCAATACACCTTAACCATCATAGGAATGACAAGTTTTCATGAAAATGGTATAAGCATCTATACCGAAAGGTCGCTATTGTACAATAAAGAAGTTGATCATCCATAAAGACTCTCTCTCTCTCTAGTTGAGTTTTACGCCGCACTCAGCAATATTCCAGCTATATGGCGACAGTCAGTAAATAATCAAGTCTGGACCAGACAATCCAGTGATCAACAGCATGAGCATCGATCTGTGCAATTGGGAACCGATGATATGTGTCACCCAAGTCAGCGAGCCTGACCACCCGATGCCGTTATTCGCCTCTTACGACAAGCATGGGTTACTGAAGATCAATATTCTGACCCTGACCTTCACGGGTCTCCATAAAGACTTCGTCATTCCTATTTCTCACAACTACTAGAATGCCTCTCAAACACTTTTAACTATCATGACATACTCGTGTTTCAACCAATGTGTAGTCCTCCAAAGCATGCCAACAATGTATCACTGGATTTACTGAATGTATGATTCTTCATTACAGCAGCCCCCTTTAATGTTCTTTTGTACACCTACTTCCTTTGTCATCACTTCTCAATCGAGCTTTTCTTTTACCTTCTTGCTTCGTACCACAAATTAAGCCTGGCCTCTAATCCCCAACTGTAAGACAGAAGTCCAAGCTGCTCACAAGCCCTGTACATACAATCAACCCTGCCTTTTATTTCCTGTGCTTACCATTAAGTTCCATGGTGTGCTCTGACTCGTGGTTGCGGTTGTTGCGTTCCTGGTCTAATGCTGCCTGGAGAGCCACCAGTTCTCGCTCCATGTGCTGCCTGGCGTTGACCACCTCCATGTACTTGTTGTTGAGGTCTGCATAGCTCTGCTCTGTCCCGGTGTAACGCTGGCGGACAACATCACACCAACATCTTACTACTTCATGCAACTACGAAAGTCTCTGGGACCATCAACAATCAGCATAATTCAGGACTTGTGGATTGAATGAGTTAATGCATCTAATTTTTCCAGCTTTGACAAACCATAAATGTTCACATTTTGACCAGGCCAAGTTATGACAGTGGCATAAGGACATGCAAGCAGACACGTCACTTGGTTTGGCTGCCTAATCCATTCTAAACAAAGTTACTTGGGGCCATATCTAACTCTGGATCACAATAAGGGCTGGTAACTGCAAGACTGAATAGTTGCATCATCATGGTACTTTGGTTTCTTGCAGATGAGCTAAAACGAAAGCTGTTGGAAATCAAAGCATTCTTGGGACCAATTACTTCATCCTCACACACAGACTCTAAATCTAACCCTTGACACATCACTTCCAACACTTAAAAGTAGTGCCACTTTGTACTGATTCAACCTACCTGCTGTAACTCGGTGTACATTCTCTTGAATTTGTTGGTGTTTTCTGTTTCTGCTCGAAACTTATCAGTTAGGTCTCCAACCTGCAACATAGTAACTACACTCATACAACTCCATATGTCACAGGCTCACTTTGGAAGTTAAAACAAAATTACAACAAACAGAGAGAATAAAAACTGCATAAATTTTCAATAAAAGATTTTAATTCGGGGCCAAGAATGTTGTTTGCCATGTACTACCCTGACAGTAGCATCTGATGACCATTTCTTCTTGAGCTACCAAACATCAAGCCTGGCCACCTGGTGTACGTCACAAACATCATAAATTACCAATTTGTGAACTTCTGAACAATGTATGTCAAAATGTTTTATCTTGAATGCTTATGACCACCAACCACCACCCCAGCCCCAATATGGGATGTTGCAAGGTTGTACTGACTGTTCTCTCCAGACTGGCAACCTTCTCGTTGTTCTGCATGCTGCTGGACGCCATCTGGGCGCGGTAAGTCTGCTCATGTTCCAGTTTCTTGGATTGTTCTCTCAACAGATTCTCAGCTTTTGACTTGGCCTCGGTCTCCAAATCAAGTTTCCTTTGAAGCTGAAGACAGACAATCTCTTGTTACACGTACATGATCTCTTGTCACATGCCAACAGCTCAATCTCGGAAACATGCGCATCAACACATCTTTTGTAACATTAACACACTTTCTTGCACGGACACAAACTCTCTTCTGAAACAATCAACAATACTCCAGTTACATCCCGACAGAAAGACGCCATATAAGAGACAGTCAAGCACTGCAGTAGCTAATAATAATAGAACACACCTTGCTATCAGGGTAGCACAACACTATCAGCCATGCCACACATGGTCGCCATCGGATCCCCACTTGGGGAAACAAGCACAATGTGTGTTGACTATTCCTGTGGGTAAAAACCATTGTAACATGCACACAACACAACCTCTTGCTCTGGCTTACATTGCCTTCTCATTGCGTATGGAGTAGTATAGCACAGTGTCAAGCCTACCTCCTTCAGTATAGCACAGTGTCAAGCCTACCTCCTTCAGTATAGCAGCAGTGTCAAGCCTACCTCCTTCAGTATAGCACAGTGTCAAGCCTACCTCCTTCAGTATAGCACAGTGTCAAGCCTACCCCCTTCAGTATAGCACAGTGTCAAGCCTGCCTCCTTCAGTATAGCACAGTGTCAAGCCTACCCCTTCAGTATAGCACAGTGTCAAGCCTACCTCCTTCAGTATAGCACAGTGTCAAGCCTACCTCCTTCAGTATAGCACAGTGTCAAGCCTACCCCCTTCAGTATAGCACAGTGTCAAGCCTGCCTCCTTCAGTATAGCACAGTGTCAAGCCTACCTCCTTCATGTCGTGTTTGATCATCGCCATGGTCCTCTCCATCTGAGTCAGCTCCTTCTTGGCCATCGACTCCTCCTGGGACGCTCGGTTCAGATCCTCCACAGCATTCCTGCAAAGCGGCACACTCATCAAAGACGCAGCTACAGAAGGTACATGTACACGAACCATAAGGTGACAAAACATCGTCTGCAAGAATTCTGACTTAAAGAAAGTCTCAGTTTGGAATGAAAAACTTACTGACTCAACAATGTTGGGTGGAAAGGTTGATAATGATTATTGACACAAATAGTCTCCAAATATTTCTTTTACCATGGACTTTTCCAGTTTACCTATATTTTTTCTCAATGTCATCCTTGGATGCCACGAGCTGTTTAACTTGGTTCTCCAGGTGCCGAGAACCATCGTCTCCACCACCACTGCTGGTCCCGGGAACACTAACCGCCAGACTGAGGATGACATACATAATATTTCATAAATATATTGATGCGTCTGCTCCACTCAATCAAGGTAAACACCACTTCAGTTCACAGGAAGTCTTCAATAATTCCATAATGTTTATTCAGACACATAATGATTTCAACAAAACCAATTTATTATTTCTGACCAACTGAATGTCAATGAGTAATGTATCTCAAACTTGGGATGTGAGGTACGCCTGTAATACCAACTACCAATCTCGCACCACCAATCACCATGGCAACAACACTGTCATGCAGGCATCAGATCATCTGTCTCTTTGATCCCTCCACAGAATGATACCATGCACAACTACTAAGCTATCCTTGAATCACAAGAACAGATATATACAGAGACAAATGCATGCACAGATGGAAATAAACATCTAACTTCCTTGCAATAGCTACAGATCCAGAAAACGTTTACACCCAATATATTACAGCACAAATTAGCAGCTTGATTGAAGAATAACACATTTGATTTTAATATAATAAATCAATAAGCTTAACCATAACTGTTTCCCTAAGAAAGACATATAGTCGCTGAAGCTCTCTGAGTTACCATTGTTCCCACTGATGATGAAGTGTTATGATGAAGACAATGACTGCATTGTGCATGACTGCATGTGAGCTGTTAATGAAGGCCATGAAACTATACAAGTCAGCTACCTTATGGACCACACTAAAATTTCAGATAAACATCACTAGACACACTGTTTAAAACTCCCAAAATTCCAAGCCAGGCAGCAGGATTGGTAACTTAAAAAATTACCAATCTGCATACAAACTTGCCTGTCCGATTTTGGTAAGACTTCCGTCTGTACCCCCCTTAAATTCCATTCTAGTCAAATCATATCACCTGAATATATATTCCTCATCTGATAAGGATGAGGTTTAACAGGTTTCTTTAATTGTATCTGAACATACTGAATGACATGTCCGAATTCTATAAATGTCACTGAATGAAATATTTCCTCATCGTTATAATTTATAGGGGGGATACGGGCGGAAGTCTTACCCAGTGAACTACATAGCACTAACAGGCAATGCACCGAGTTTAGGTAAACTGAAAGTACATGTGTTGTGATTGGTAATTGCAACATGAACTGTCCAAAAGTAAGTAGTTTAACATAATTATCATAATACCTTTAACACCTCAAACTGATGACAAGAAAACCTGTCTGATATTATGAAATATTTACTCTTTGGGGTAATAATATCTACCACACCACCGAACAGGCTACTTTAGAAACTTGACCGTCCGAGATGAAAATAGACTGTTCCGGACGGTCGGGCAGACGGGAATTTTAAACACTGCTAGACACGATGATTTACTATTTCAATTGTATCTTTTGTTTTGCTGGCCATTGTTTCACATGAAGAGATTAGGATTTCTGTGTGTATTTTCTCGTAAACTAACCCTGCAATAATAATAAGCTGTACACTTTTTCTCCAAATATAAGCTATAACATACCTTGTCAACCACTACTTGTATACTACACTGAAAATACTCGTACTTCACGAAACAAACCATCAAAATTCAATAGGGTATATGCTATGCACACCTCCCTCTCCACAGATATGTTTTAATGAAGACAAAGTATGCAGTATATTCAAGAAAATGTTAAATAATGAGAAAGAAATACTGCCTCCTGTATCATGTGCTCAAGTTTCACGTAATACAGGAGTTAAACCTATATAGACAATATGCAGCCTGTATAGATAGATTGATATATGTTACAGAACTGACATTCAAATTCAAGTCCTGAGAATTATGTCGACTTGCAGAAAATAACAATATACATCACAGAACTGACATTCAAATTCAATTCCTTAGAACTATGAGGATTTGCAGAAAGTGATTACAGATTACAGTTTGTTGGAATTTCAAAGGAGCCAGCATCAACAAAGTTAACCTTCCCCATTTATAAATGCATGCAAACCAAACTAACATGAAAAAGATGTAAAATGTTTTATGTTTGAGTTGGAGCTTGTGCCAATTTGAATGCCATGTGAGAAGGGAGGACAGAATACTGGTGGTGTGGGGTTATGAACGGTATACACCAGGCACTGTACAACTGATAACTCACATCAACACAATCCTGGGGCAAGGAAAGAAATAATTCAAGATGAATAATCAAGAAAGTTGAAATGCGACATTTCAATTTAAAAAATAATATTGCAAACAAAGTCAGATGTTTTATTGGTAGCAACTGTCATCTTCCACTTCTCAGTAACATGCTAGTCCCAAAACATTCATAGTAAATTTCACCTTTCCGTTTTTTAATCGTAGAATACCTGTTCTTTTAATGTATGGCTAGATTTGCTAAATTGCTAAGGGGTGGTGTAAATCCAGCTAGGGTCCATGGAGGAAGAAAATGTACTGTAAGTCCCCATGGTCCCTAGTATGGTGATCTACCTTCAGTCGTTGGCGATCAATAGCCTGTTTTTTATATTGTATCGTCTTGTATAGTTCAAATGTTTTAGATTTTGTTACTAGTTTTATATCTATATCTGTGATAATCTAGTTATTTTACTGTCCTTCGTTGGCAGAATTTTATAATTTCACTTAAATTGTTGATATATTTAGAACTTGCTTTAGTCACGATATGGCTGAAATATTGCCGATGTGACTTAAAATCCTAACTCACTCACTCACTCAGTAACATGCTACAGTGACCCCAGTGCTATGATGATGGTAAGTCTGTGTTAAAGTATGGGAGTTAGGATCACCTTAGCATTTAGATCTTGACAACAATGGTATGATTTTATCTGATCATAATGATTTCCAATTCCGGAATGCTTTCAAGACTTAAATTGTTACACCTATACCAATTCCAGTACTGAATACTTACTTGTGGAGATGATCCTGAGCACAACAATCTGAAACATGACAACAGATGACATAAAATGTCATGACAAGCAGACACAGACCTCTTATAGGGAATAAATACCATAACCGACTTCAAGTTGAAATGCTTTTGAAAAAAAGTGAATGGGTTGGGTTTAACACCAGCGTGAACACTGTTTCCGTTATATCATAGCATGTCAGCTACAGTGTCATCATTTTAGCAAAAACCTAAGAGCACTGGTTTGGAGATGATAAAAGTAGAAACACTGGGTCAAACACACAATAATTGGTTCGTGGCATACCCAAGGGACACAACTCTGTATTGCTGCATCTTAGACAACCTGGCCACTGATAACACCTGAAAATAGTCAACAAGCCTGAACACCTGTGTGACGACTTACTGGTACTCCTTATTATATGTAAATCCTATAAAGGGTAGATGGTTGCCAGCAAATGCTTTCAGTGGCTGGAAGTTTTCTTGTGGTGTGTCCTCTTTCTCGATGTCGTCAAAGTTGCTGGTGTCTATATCACTTGAAAGTTCTGGGACAACGGCGAGCACCTGGCAAACAGACAGAGACAGTCACATATAAACAGTTTTGCCACAAGGTAGATCAAGCCACACATGACAGTTGAACATCAGGTTACACGCGTCAGAGGTATGTCAGGTCATGTGTGACAGTTGAACATCAGGTTACACATGTCAGAGGTATGTCAGGTCACGTGTGACAGTTGAACATCAGGTTACACATGTCAGAGGTATGTCAGGTCACGTGTGACAGTTGAACATCAGGTTACACATGTCAGAGGTATGTCAGGTCACGTGTGACAGTTGAACATCAGGTTACACATGTCAGAGGTATGTCAGGTCACGTTGAACATCAGGTTACATATGACAGTTGAACATCAGGTTACACATGTCAGAGGTATGTCAGGTCACGTGTGACAGTTGAACATCAGGTTACACATGTCAGAGGTATGTCAGGTCATGTGTGACAGTTGAACATCAGGTTACACACATCAGAGGTATGTCAGGTCACGTGTGACAGTTGAACATCAGGTTACACATGTCAGAGGTATGTCAGGTCATGTGTGACAGTTGAACATCAGGTTACACATGTCAGAGGTATGTCAGGTCACGTGTGACAGTTGAACATCAGGTTACACATGTCAAAGGTATGTCAGGTCACATGTGACAGTTGAACATCAGGTTACACATGTCAGAGATGAAATGAGGTGAAATTGGGTCTAATGTATGTCAGGTCAGGTGAACATCAGGTTACACACATCAGAGGTATGTCAGGTCCGCGTGAGAATATTTCCCTCATATGATGATGTGCATGTGTGTGTATGTGCGCCTGCTTGTACTAGCTCAGACTGAAGCTGGTTTTATAGTGCTAGCCCACTGAGATACCATGCCGCAGTGAAGCATGAATACCGCACTCAGAAACAGTATACTGACTCCGAGCTGACCAGTCCAGGGGTGGAAATAACTTTAGAATTGCTAGTGTACTCCGGTACAGTGGCACATGTAAAATCACTTGCCCTGGTTATTTTCCCCTATACCGACCGATTTTCTTGGTGATTTTCTAAACAAACATTGGAATGTCAACTGGACACCGGTACAGCGTGATATACAAATGTCCTTGCCCGACAGAAAATACACTGGACTCGGACGTCGGGCAATGGGTTATTTCCACCCCTGCAGTCCTTGATGTACCCATTAATGCCGAGCGCCAGGCAGGGACCAACAAGTACCATATTTTAATCGTCTTATGGTATGATGCGGTCAGGGATCGAACCCGTGACAGTTGAACATCAGGTTATACACGGCAGAGGTATGTTAGGTCACATATGACAGTTGAACATCAGGTTACACATGTCAGAGGTATGTTAGGTCACATGTGACAGTTGAACATCAGGGTACAGGTCACATGTGACAGTTGACATGCGTCAGAGGTATGTCAGGTCACATGTGACAGTTGAACATCAGGTTACATGCGTCAGAGGTATGTCAGGTCACATGTGACAGTTGAACATCAGATTACACACGTCAGAGGTATGTTAGGTCACATGTGACAGTTGAACATCAGGGTACATGTGTCAGAGGTATGTTAGGTCACATGTGACAGTTGAACATCAGGGTACATGCATCAGAGGTATGTCAGGTCACATGTGACAGTTGAACATCAGGGTACATGCATCAGAGGTATGTCAGGTCACATGTGACAGTTGAACACCAGGGTACATGCGTCAGAGGTATGTCAGGTCACATGTGACAGTTGAACACCAGGGTACATGCGTCAGAGGTATGTCAGGTCACATGTGACAGTTGAACACCAGGGTACATCACATGTGACAGTTGAACACCAGGTTACATGCGTCAGAGGTATGTCAGGTCACATATGACAGTTGAACACAAGGGTACATGCGTCAGAGGTATGTCAGGTCACATGTGACAGTTGAACACCAGGGCCCACTTGCACAAAGCGATCTATGTTGGAGAATGGGAGTTACAATCATCGTAGCGCTAAGATCGCTTTGTACAAGTGAGCCCTGGTTACACACGTCAGAGGTATGTCAGGTCACATGTGACAGTAGCATCTAAGGTCACGTAACAGTAGAACATCAGGTGACATGTGACAGCAGTATGTCAGGTGACTTGTGACAGCTGAAGATCAAGTTACATGCAGCCGTCGTACGTTAGGTGACATATAACAAGTTACATGTGACATGTGACCTTTCACCCCTGCAGTATTGTTATTGTCACTTGGCAAACTACTTCAACAACAGCGTCAGTCAGAAACAGCAGAACACTGGACATCAATATTACTCACTTTGCCTTATACTGTCCCATGTCCAGTTCTCGTCTCTGAAGAAGGGATGTCTTTTGATTTCATCTACACCATTTCGTCCTAACCTTCCTGTTCTGTAAGCACACAAGACATGGTTGGTGATCCACTGTAAGTTTTGAGGTGCTACATTATTATTTGTTTGGCAAAGTCAGATCACAGTAATCAATGAGATTGGTCTGGCAGAAACTCCCCTGGTTAAGATCGGAATAAAGTAGTGCAATCAACATACAATATCAGCGTTTGCTTGTTTCAGCCAAGAGAATGGTTGAGGCTGTTATCCCCTGACTCACCAAGAGAATGGTTGAGGCTGTTATCCCCTGACTCACCAAGAGAATGGTTGAGGCTGTTATCACCTGACTCACCAAGAGAATGGTTGAGGCTGTTATCCCCTGACTCACCAAGAGAATGGTTGAGGCTGTTATCACCTGACTCACCAAGAGAATGGTTGAGGCTGTTATCACCTGACTCACCAAGAGAATGGTTGCGGCTGTTATCCCCTGACTCACCTATCAGTAAGGAAGGCACATATAATACTTTTAGCTTGGTCCGACATGTCCACATCAGGGGGAAACTGCAGAGATCGGGCGTGGTCCATGATCTTGCCATAAGTGCCCACAAGGGAATCAGCGTAGAAAGGTGTGTCACCTGTTGGAAATAAATAACTTCAGAAAAACTTATATCAGTGGTACATAAGAAGCTTCTTTAAACCATCAGTCATCTGTTTACTGTCACAGCTAAATAACATGGAGGAGTGAGGTAGTTTGCACTAAGGCTGCTATGAACAGTATCACAGTAATATAACAGTATCACGCACAGAGGTGCTTGAATGCCCATAATGGACTGCAGGTACATGACAGAGAAGTAGAAAGTAAAATAACATCTGGCCCAGTCCACAAAATGTTTGATGATTATGTATGCAATGACAAAATAATTTTTCAGAATCTGAGGATACTAACCAACGAGCATCTCATAGAGGAAGACCCCGACTGACCACCAGTCACACTCGCGGCCGTAGAGTCCCTCTCCGCCCTGGGACTTGAGCACCTCGGGGGAGATGTAGTCTGGCGTCCCTACAGCAGTGTCCGACCGAACCAGCCCGTCCTGCAACAAGCAGCCTCAGTAACAACCACTGGCAGCCTGGTGCAGGGCAACACAGCAGACACTACAACGCTTTTACATCTTACGATTGTGGTTCAATGCCTGTCAGTTAAATAATACAAACAATGTCTAATACTAATTGTAACACAGACCATATCACTGATGGAACGACATTTGGTTGAAGCACATAAAGAACTTTCTGCATAGTTCCTTCTGAATCTCCATCACAGACAGAAAAACTATTACAATCCATTACACACTACTTCTAACATAACAACACTGCAGCCACACCCTCCTTGTCTGGTACCGAGTACAAGGGACACATGGACAGGTAAGTACGTTAGAATGACAGGGCTTTACGGGACTTGGTAGGGCAAGACATTGTAACTCACAGCATCCATCCTCATACAGGTGCCAAAGTCAGCCAGCTTGAGATGACCAGCAGCATCCAGCAACATGTTGTCTGGCTTCACGTCCCTGAACACACAAACACAGTGAACAACAGTCCTCAATCCTGTAATGATAATTTGCTGTGTGCTGATCTCATGCAGAACACTGTTCTATCAGCCTGGTGATGTTTTTAAGACCAGTAGGTCTATATGGATCTGGTGAGGACATATGTCCAAGGCATCATGGACTTGGGAGAGTCATAGAGGATATGGTAGTGAGGTCCTACAGACGTAGTGAGGCCCGACAGATATGGCAGTGAAGCCCTACAGATACGGTAGTGAGGCCCTACAGACGTGGTAGTGAGGCCCTACAGATACAGTAGCGAGGCCCTACAGACGTGGTAGTGAGGCCCTACAGACGTGGTAGTGAGGCCCGACAGATGTGGCAGGAAGCCCTACAGATGTGGTAGTGAGGCCCTACAGACGTGGTAGTGAGGCCCTACAGATGTGGTAGTGAAGCCCTACAGATAAGGTAGCGAGGCCCTACAGACGTGGTAGTGAGGCCCTAAAAACGTGGTAGTGAGGCCCTACAGACGTGGTAGTGAGGCCCTATAGACGTGGTAGTGAGGCCCTACAGACGTGGTAGTGAGGCCCTACAGACGTGGTAGTGAGGCCCGACAGATGTGGTAGGAAGCCCTACAGATGTGGTACTGAGGCCCTACAGATACGGTAGCGAGGCCCTACAGACGTGGTAGCGAGGCCCTACAGACGTGGTAGTGAGGCCCTACAGACGTGGTAGTGAGGCCCTACAGATAAGGTAGTGAGGCCCTACAGATAGGGTAGTGAGGCCCTACAGATAAGGTAGTGAGGCCCTACAGACAGGTAGTGAGGCCCTACAGATAGGGTAGTGAGGCCCTACAGACAGGGTAGTGAGGCCCTACAGACAGGGTAGTGAGGCCCTACAGATATGGTAGTGAGGCCCTACAGACATGGTAGTGAGGCCCTACAGATAAGGTAGTGAGGCCCTACAGACAGGGTAGTGAGGACCTACAGACAGGCTAGTGAGGCCCTACAGATACGTTAGAGAGGCCCTAGAGATATGGTAGTAGTAAGGCCATACAGACAGGGTAGTGAGGCCCTGCAGATAGGATATTGAGGCCCTACAGACATGGTAGTGAGGCCCTACAGATATGGCAGTGAAGCCCTACAGACATGGTAGTGAGGCCCTATAGATACAGTAGTGAGGCGCTACAGACGTGGTAGTGAGGTCCTACAGATATGGTAGTGAGGCCCTACAGATATGGTAGTGAGGCCTATACAGGTAGTGAGGGTATGGTAGTGAGGCCCAAGACATGGTAGTGAGGCCCTTTAGATAGTGTGAGGCCCTACAGATAAGGTGAGGCCCTACAGATATGGAAGTGAGGCCCTATGAACATGGTAGTGAGGCCCTACAGATAAGGTAGTGAGGCCCTACAGACAGGGTAGTGAGGCCCTATTGATATGGTAGTGAGGCCCTACAGATATGGTAGTGAGGCCCTACAGACATGGTAGTGAGGCCCTACAGACAAGGTAGTGAGGCCCTACAGACAGGGTAGTGAGGCCCTACAGACAGGCTAGTGAGGCCGTTACATATACGTTAGAGAGGCCCTAGAGATATGGTAGTAGTAAGACCGTACAGACAGGGTAGTGAGGCCCTACAGATAGGATAGTGAGGCCCTACAGACAGGGTAGTGAGGCCCTACAGATAAGGTAGTGAGGCCCTTCAGATATGGTAGTGAAGCCCTACAGATATGTTAGAGAGGCCCTACAGACAGAGTAGTGAGGCCCTACAGATAAGGTAGTGAGGCCCTACAGACAGGGTAGTGAGGCCCTACAGACAGGGTAGTTAGGCCCTACAGATAAGGTAGTGAAGCCCTTCAGACAGGGTAGTGAGGCCCTACAGACAGGGTAGTGAGGCCCTATGGACAGGGTAGTGAGGCCCTACAGATAAGGTAGTGAGGCCCTACAGATAAGGTAGTGAGGCCCTACAGATATGGTAGTGAAGCCCTACAGATATGGTAGTGATGCCCTACAGATACGGTAGTGATGCCCTACAGATACGGTAGTGAGGCCCTACAGATACGGTAGTGAGGCCCTATAGATACGGTAGTGAGGCCCTACAGACATGGTAGTGAGGCCCCTATAGAGGAGCCCTACAGATGGTAGTGAGGCCCTACAGACATGGTAGTGAGGCCCTATAGATATGGTAGTGAGGCCCTACAGACGTGGTAGTGAGGCCCTATAGATATGGTAGTGAGGCCCTACAGACATGGTAGTGAGGCCCTACAGATATGGTAGTGAGGCCCTATGGACATGGTAGTGAGGCCCTACAGATATGGTAGTGAGGCCCTATGGACATGGTAGTGAGGCCCTACAGACATGGTAGTGAGGCCCTATGGACATGGTGGGACCTCATGCATGGTAACAAAACACATTGGGGAGAAAACAGGAAAACATCAGAAAAACATCTCCCTTGTTAACTGATGCAAATCTGGAATTCAAATGAATTTCAAGTTCAAGCATGATCACAAACGATAACATAATATCTATATATGCAGCAGGAAGAAAACTTTGTAATGCACTAGAAGAAGTCAATGACTCCTCATTGTAAGATCTGTCAGTCTAATACTTGTTGATCAAGCCATCATATAGACAGCTGTAAAAGAGCATGCTGTTAGCATGACAGCAGTTACAATGTCGGCATGTGACACTATCTCATGTAATAGGCAGTTTCCTTGATCTCAACGATGACACAACATGAAGTCAAGCCAGGCCTACGTTTGTAAAGCATCATCAAAGTAAAGTCCAGCTCTACTTCAGCAACCAGTCTCCACTCCACAACTCACCTTCTACAACTGGGCCTAGATTTTCAAAGCTCTCTTAGCACTAAGATAGTTGTAAGTGCCATACATTAACATTAACTTACAACTATCTTAGCGCTAAGAGAGCTAGTTATAACATCAAAAAACATGATACAATTGCAAAATGTAAATGATACATAAACATATTTAAACTGATACTTTCAAAACTAAGTATCGATACAGTTTTGAATGTTTTGATAATTGTATCGTCTTAGAAAAAGTATCAATGGTTCGATATATCGAGGCATCCCTAGTCAAGAGGTGTCAGTGTTATGTCCTGTTTGTCAAATGCTTCATTTTCTGTGTAAATGTATGAATGAGTAAATGGGCGAGTGAGTGAGTGACCAAATGACTTACTGAGATTCTGAGTGTAGGAGTGCAAGAGTGAGAGGAGAGAGAGAGAGAGAGAGAGAGAGAGAGAGAGAGAGAGAGAGACACCACCTTTAGCAATTTTCCAGCAACATCAAGGTGGGGGACACCAGAAATGGGCTTCACACATTGTACCCATGTTGGGAATCGAACCTGGGCCTTCAGCGTGACGAAAGAACGCTTTAACCACTAGGCTACCCCACCGCCATGAGTGAATGAATGAATGCAAGAGTCAGTGAGTTTCTATGAGTGAAGATAAATATTTGAAACATACTGTAAGCAACAGAACAATGTTTCACATCGCAGTGAGCAAAATTCCAGCCATATCATGGTTGGACCAGACAATCTAGTGACTGACATTACGAGCAATACCCCATAATGTCACAGTATGATGTAATTAACCCTTTACCCTTGGTAAATGTCAGCTCTTACCACAAGCATTTTATAAGCGAGATTTCATTTAACAAAACAAATAGATTCTAAACAGTGTATATCCTGAAAAGAGAAGTTGAACTTGGCTAAAGAACTTGGGCACTACCTGTGTACGAATCCCATGGAGTGGATAGCATCTAGGGACAGGACAACTTCAGCACAGTAGAACTTGGCCCACTTCTCAGGTACATCATAGTTACTCATGAGGTTGACCAGGTCGCCTCCGGGCATGTAGTCCATCACCATATACAGGAATCGGCCATCTTGGAATGCATAGTGAAGCTGCAAAACAGCATCGGAGACATGGTACACCCTGGCATTACATCAGAGGCAGGGTTTTACACAGACTTTTAAAAATGGGAGTCATGGTGACTCACAGTATTTATTTTTGGGAGTCATTTTCAATATTTGGGAGTCATGAAAATATTAATATTTCTTTGTGTTAATCATTCTCAGTATGTAACTGTGTATGTCACACCACCAAATGAAACTACAGCATTGTTCAATTCAAACAGCCAGGATTACTGTCTCCTCTGAGTTCTCTGGAATAATCTGACAGCTCTGTAAAAGTCAAACTATCATCGAACAATATCATTTTTGCTTATCAAATCGATTTTATTGAACTGAACTTGCGACAAGCTTGACTCATATGATAATATTTTGAGGGTCGTTTACAAAATTGTTGCGTCAAATACGCAGGAATCACGTGTCATGTAAAACCCTGCAGAGGGCTGATGACCAAATGTTTCCTTACAGATACATTTCACAATACACAGATCTAAGAGAAGGCAACCTGAAGGGAACAGACCTCCCTTGCGACTCATTAAATGTTAGGTTTTTTGTAATTTTTTGTTGAAGTTTCCTACAAAATATAAGATCAAATTTCAGATGATTGATTTTTTCAGAATATCTTCTATACTGTTATTTCATTGACATTTGTAGAATTTTCAGATTGTAATGAAGGTATGACGAGTGATGATAGATCAAAGGCTTTAATTTCAATGCAACTGAAGCAAGGTGTTATGGACTATGACATTGGGAGATGTGTTGAATGAGCCACATGAGTGATGTAACAATACCCTAGTCTCAGAGATTCCTGCCCAGGAATGTGATTTTGTTAAAATCATTTTTAGAATCAGTAAATATACACTAATGTATGTGGTCATATTTTCTGTTTACAATTTTCTACTTCGTAAAATCCCTGAGCGCAAGAAATATGCTAGCTTTATCTTTTAAGAATTTCTGCCCTTTTATTGTCATCATAGGTATTTAGCATGAACGTAAAGATACATTTGTCTGTTGAACTATGACAAAGATGAACCAGCCTGTTGGACATTGTTTTTCTAAATCTTGTCACGGTAATTCTTCCCGAGTTGTGGTGCTACTCATGATAGACATACATTCTTGTCAGAAAGACACAGTTAGACAGGGATTATATTTTATATGATTGCCTGTTTCCTGATTTCATTGTTCACACTGTGTCCATGTTATTGTAATGTTTTTACTCCTGGCAACTGCTTGCAGCCACAAGGCCAATTGTGCTTGGTTGAAATATCTGCTATCAGTTCATACAATATCAACATAACATTATTTATGATAGTGTTTATGAGGAAGATTCCTTCAGGTCAATGTAAATTTCAAAGTATACCAATGGCAAAATCATTCATCAATGCACATTTTAAGCATCCGATTGGAAGAGTAATCAGACAAATGTGATTGACTAAGGCCTAAATTCTGTGATATTCATGTATATAAAAATCCCATCAACATTCATTCAGAGAAATTAAAACTAGAAATGTAAGTGCTACACATCAAATAGTTTCATGTATTTGACTTTAATTGAAAATGTTGTACTGCTTTAATCAAATTATATACAATACCACATACCGTAATTAAATAACACTACAAATTAGACACTGGTATATTCATTCATGAAAAGCTGTTGCATACTGCCAACACCACTTGTCATCTCTCTCAAGCTATCTTGCTAAGTGGAGCTGAACATCAGCTGACAATGGCAGTGAGGGCAACATTGTTAATATCCAATCATCAACATAAGCGTTCTTCTATACAAAACATAAACACTTCGGGAGCACACAAACATTTAATGTGTTTCACACAGTGACAAACAACACAAAAGTTATTCAAACTTTTGCTCTTGTAAGTTACATTATACCAGAATCCAGAAATTCAGTTATTTCAAGATACAGGCAAGTTTAGACATCTGATATTTGCAGGGAAGGACCTAACATCAAAACACACACAATGTCCTGGAAATCAAAATATCAAACGTGTCTATGAATGACAACAAAACAAACACTAAATGGATATAATAATCTACAAATACAAAAAATCTGCTTGTGGACAAGTGATGCAAATCATCTAACTTCCAGTCTAATGTACACATCTTCAAGGAGGCGAATTGTGTATTTAACACCACTTATGTAAAACATTGGTAAACACACTATATCACATCTGTGCCATCTCAAACTAGATCAGTTTCTTCCAGTCTGCTATTTAAGCCTAGATTATTTGTGTTTAGTCAACCATATGTCTGCAGTACACCTCTCCAGACATGCTGTCACTCACCTGGACAATCCACTCGCTGTTGGCATTTGCCATAATTTCACGTTCTTCCCAGAAGAAAGCTGAGTCGGATCGCTTCAACTGCAATGCAAATACAAAATGACATAAATCTGGCAGGTCTAAACTCTTAAAAAATAAGCAGACTAAATTCTGAGTGAAGTCATGGAAGTGACACAATTAAAGTAGTGATCAATACTGATACATGCATGATACACAAGTGGTGGTTGAAAAGCTCTGAGCTTAAAAGTACACCTGTAACATTTGAATGTTTTAATACAATACTTTACATGCTTACATGCTTCATTTGAACCAAATACACAACTATTCAGCACATTTCTGCTGGTGAAACAGTAACTAGCAATTCTTTATTGATGAAAATGGAGAACAATGGACAAGTGGACAAAACATTCATTTTAGGGGATGATACTCCTTCCTGTTGAAATGTTGATAAAATGGAGAGCAGGGATACGAAGGAGTACACATATCCTTGAAAATGATCAAAGATCAGGAGTGAGTGAGTGAGTGAGTTTTGTTTATCGATGTTTGCATCGTCAACTACGCGATACGAGTGCATCGATACAAAACACATTTAGGCAATATATCAGGATATTTATATCGCGAGGGTCCATGATACATCGATGTATCACCACAAGAGATGATATATCCTGATACAACTTAAATACTACAGTCAAGTCTCGTTAATCCGACTCCTGTTTATCCGACAATCCACTTTATTCGACACTTTTGTTGGTAACAAATTGAATAAACGTAATTTAGTCTTGTTAATCCGACAGTCCAAGAACGTGATCTGTACTCAAAATTCGATAATCCGACATCCTCGTTAATCCAGCAATTTGCCGTGCATAGGACGACGTCAGATTAATGAGACTTAACTGTACTTAAAGTTGTAAGTATTGCATTAGGAATAGGAAGGGAGTCGCTTTGAAATCCTTTGAATTTTAATAACAAATTGAACCTTAAAGGAATTTGTTTGTGTCTGCTATCTTTGTTTCATGAACAAAGGAGTTGGTGAATAAGTCAAAGTGTGTGAACATTTTTCAAACTCTGTGAACTGTAGAATACTTGTCTTCAAGTAACTGAAACATGTTTTAGTTGTTTGGCATATAAGACCATATATTAACATTTATTAACAACTATGAATGATGTCTTAGCTTTGTTAAGAAAGAGAACAAAGAAAAGATATAACTTAGAAAGCATACTTCAGAGGTTTTTTCAGTGATACTGAATTCTGATATAAATTACCTTGAATTGTTTGTGAAAGCATTGGTGCAGAAACACAACTTCCCAAGGGAAACTTCAGTTTCAAAGTTATATATATATGTTAGATCAAGGTATACTGAATATGTTTGATTGTACTTTCTAAACTATTAAATACTGAAACTTTATTAGATGAACAGCCTTTTAAGTGTGTGTGAATTTAATCCAAGTTCTCATGTATAACAAATAAAGTTTCAGTCATTTTATCTATCATATATGTTCTGTTATTAGAAATTGTAAAGTATTGTATCATTGTGTCATGATGATAATTGTCTTGCAGGTTCCTTGCCAATACTTTCATGATATATCGTCTCGCCTCATTAAACTGGTATCAGGATATATCGTCTCGAAACTTAGGCCACGATACACATAGAGATTACTAAACGAGTGTCTATCAGATACCGTTTATCTTACGAGTTGTAAGGTAAATGGTACTGACAGACACGAGTACAGTAATCTGTTTCTTACACACCATAAAATTGCACCATTTTATGGTCGAATAGATTCAAATTTAATATTTTCTCATCGTAGCTGCGCAATAATACACAACACAACGTTTATGAATGAGTGACGTAATTGGCTTCCTAATCACTATTCATCCCCATGGTGACCCTCCACAAAAGAGTTTCTGCC
Organism: Haliotis rubra; assembly: GCF_003918875.1. Classification (NCBI taxonomy): domain Eukaryota; kingdom Metazoa; phylum Mollusca; class Gastropoda; order Lepetellida; family Haliotidae; genus Haliotis; species Haliotis rubra. The sequence goes on along the minus strand of NW_025765004.1, from coordinate 395,321 downwards.
ACATCTTCGCGTCAACAGGGCAATAGTGATAATGCAAACAAAATTAATTAAACACTCTAAAACGACAATGTTGCCATGTAAATGTGGATGATATTAATTCCTGCAAGCATAAAATATTTGAGCGTGTGACATAATCGTTATCATTTGGTGGTTGTCATCGGAAGATTGTTTTGGATATCTCTGGACATTGGGGATCTGTACTTGTGTACCAGTTTACGTTCAATGTTCTCCCATCGACCGGAGCCAAAACTATTGAGTGTGTGTAATTAGGTGCAACCCGTGTGCTTGAATGTGACATAGCTGAGGTTAAGTTCACTGTCAATGGGGGACTACTCTTCTTCGTCACAGTCTTCTCGTTTTCCCGAGCCAGAAACTGCCACTAGGAATGTTATGGAATTTACGGAGTTGTCAGTATGAAATGTGAGTTGATTACATCCTGCATGTTATGAAGACATGAACTTTGCATTATCATATGTCGGAAGAATATCTTAAGCAATGTCTTATGTGAAGATCAACCGTTCCTGTACATATTCGATTGAATAGAAAGGACGTGTGCCGCCATTTGCACTCATGAACACTTGCAAACATTGCACATTGTTTCAACGAGTGTGTTTTATTTCTGATTGTCATGAGTGAATTTGATAACATTGGAAAATCTGCATCAATTCATCTAAGACAGGCACTGACGTTATCGTGTCAGGTATTTTTTGCAAGATGATACATGATACACTTGTCGCATCTCTCCAGTAAAAGTACCAATGTTGGGCATTTTTGAATATTCTAAGGGACTCCTGGACTTTATCCCCAACGGCGATTTTCATAAAATTGTTTACGCAGGTATCACTGATTTTTCGTTTCGTTTTGAAATCATGACTAGAATCAAAGGTTTTAATAAAAGGAATTAGAAAAAACTAGATTCGTGTTATATTTATTGTAATTGTGTTTCATTGTATAAATACCTGTTTATGTTGCAATCGTGAAAATATCAGGTAGGTGTAAAGGGGTTTTTTGGCATGAGTAACAGGTTTCTGTTTGATTGAAGCACAAGTAACTTATCAATGAAGTTTAATCAGTAAAGTAGTTTGTTATGACCTGACCCTAGGTCATCACCATGGAGTAGCCAATCATGGGATTAGAAATCGATCTCACACATATCGGTATGTTTGATACCAGTTTTCTCATATGGGTTTCTCACCCATGGGTGTGTAAGAAAGCTCTATTCACAACTAGGGTTGGGTACCACGAACATTTCAGTACCACGGTATACCAAGGTTTTGATTCAAGTACCACGGTATACCAAGGTTTTTATTCAAGTACCACGGTATACCAAGGTTTTTGTTCAAGTACCACGGTATACAGTGCTGTAGTAACTAATAAGTAATGAATCCAATTGTCTTATTTAATGATTCCAATCCAATTGTCTTATTTAATGATTCCAATCCAATTGTCTTATTTAATGAATTGGGCCATGAAGTAATGTCATAACTATAATGAACAAGAATGACAAATACAAAAGCGTTTTAGACTTCTTTGTATTCTGTGAATTTCAGTCATCACAACAGGAAACTTTCACAAGAAGATGAAATCTGAAAACTTCAAAACTGAGCTCATTGCCAAGTTTAACAACTCAAACATTATGAACAAAATAAACAATCTTGCTAATTCCAAAATTCTAGGGTTAATTGAACACTAATGGTGAGGAATTATGAACATTCATGTTAATCCACCTCTCATAGCCATTCATGTACCTGACAAACCTAATGATAATAACAATAACATAATCTTGTCAAATTTTGACTATCAAATATATAGGAATGAACCCCATTCAATATCCAAACACAAACACATGATTAATCATCCTCATGATCATAAAAATATTTTCTTTAAAATAGAAATGTTTGCAGATACTGGAATAGAGCTAATATGTTTTTAAGAGCAACTACAGTTGTTAATGACAGAGAAATGTATAACCCTTTAACTGTGTATTCATGGTTTGCTCAACTCAAAATGTCAATATCTACAATGGAATTATGATCACCTCAGTTATAGTAAAGTCAACAGCCATCTTCTGCAAAAACAATATGATTCTTATCCATGTGAGACATGAATCTGCCCGACACATCTCCTCTGTTCCAGGTCCAGACAAAGGTTCAGAGGCTGCATGCTTCCATCAGCCAGGACTTACCTGTGTCTATATATTTTCGAGTCAATAGGACTCTAGGTAATAAATATTTGGGGTTCAACACATGACCACAGAGGTCAAAGGCTACATAACGTTTCAACTGATTGTAACATATGTTATATTTGGGGTTACACTTTCTCAGTAAAGTACAGATTCTAGTACTTTTGGGGGGTTGAGTCCCATCCGGGATTCGAACCCAAACCCTCAGAGTCAGGCACCTAATCGCCAGCACACAAAGTCAGATGCCTAGACCACTCAGCCACCGCAGCTTCCACAAAAATGGAAGTCGGACAACTGGTAGTCTAGCATGCGGACTTTGTGTACCCATCTGATAAGCTATTTCATAGCTTCCAATTGATTTCCAAGTATTTTACTGATACAGTGATGATAAGTGTATAAGAAATGGGGATTTCTGTACCAAAGGCAAGATTTTGCTTCTGGTATATTCTGAAAGAGCCTCTTGCATGTAGTCAGTGGCCAGTTTGCTTCACACAACTGCTAGCCAGCATTCAATAATCGCCTCCCTCTACACGCTTTAACCTCAGAGATTTCCAGACAAACACCAAACTCATGCTAAACCAAATATCAACAGATCAAGAGCTTCCCGGTCCAACAACTTCTGTGAGGTTGTCGTAACAGCTTAGTTGTTTTCACAACAAACCGTCCAAACTAATGTTGGAAATTTGGCCAGCTTCATATACAAATAACATGTTCAATGAAACAGCAACTTTTGTTTCCTTCTGAGAATCGTGGACAGTCATGAAATTTTCGAATAATATCAATGGCTGAGAGGTTGCCTTTTCTCAACAAGTGATACCTTATCAAATGCTCGGACTTAGTCAAACATAGCTACAATGTCAAACAGTAACAGTTTTAACAACATTAAACCTGGACACCTACATTAAGCTGAACAATAGGTTGAAAGAAGTTCCAATGGTTAAATCTTCATACCCTAAAACTTATACTCAGTGATGTATTCACTTCAGCAAATTTGTCAAATTATGCATCATATTCCACAGGTTACTGAAACTACAAATTGTGAACTATTTAAATTCACCATATAATTTGAACAAATGGTACTGTGGTTGGGGGAGTTCTTTTGCTCCCAGAATTACTAGTGTTGGACATTTATAACAAAGCTGCTGATGTGGTACTGTACTGTGATGGTGACAGGGTGTTTCTTGTTAAGGTGCCCTGCAGTTCCAGGGGGCAAGGTAAAAGCCTTAGCACTGAACAGACTGTAAGAGCCAGAAGATACAATGTGCGGCATGTTACACTGGCCAGCGACAGTGGGCCATAACACGTACTGGGACCACACATGGATAACACTCTGTGAGGAATGTAACATGCTACCACAGGATTGACACATAAGAAGCAATCAAGTACATTCACATCTAAATCTGTCTGCTCTATTGTGACATTCTTCAGCAGTATTGTATGCAGATTATTTCCTGCTACACTCAACACTGACAATCACACTTCCTCTCCATCATGTACGACCGAACAGTTGATTCATCCATCAATCTCGAATCAAATCAGGATATGGCATGTGTCTCTATCTCTACATGTACCTGGGATATGATGACACATGTCTGTATCATACAGCTGGGATATGATGACACAAGTCTGTATCATACAGCTGGGATATGATGACACATGTCTGTATCATACAGCTGGGATATGATGACACAAGTCTGTATCATACAGCTGGGATATGATGACACATGTCTGTATCATACAGCTGGGATATGATGACACAAGTATCTATCATACAGCTGGGATATGATGACACATGTCTGTATCATACAGCTGGGATATGATGACACAAGTCTGTATCATACAGCTGGGATATGATGACACATGTCTGTATCATACAGCTGGGATATGATGACACAAGTCTGTATCATACAGCTGGGATATGATGACACATGTCTGTATCATACAGCTGGGATATGATGACACATGTCTGTATCATACAGCTGGGATAGGATGACATGTGTCTGTATCATACAGCTGGGATATGATGACATGTCTGTATCATACAGCTGGGATATGATGGCACATGTCTGTATCATACAGCTGGGATATGATGACACATGTCTGTATCATACAGCTGGGATATGATGACACATGTCTGTAACATACAGCTGGGACATGATGACATGCGTCTGTATCATACAGCTGGGACATGATGACATGTGTCTGTATCATACAGCTGGGATATAATGACACAGGTCTGTATCATACAGCTGGGATATGATGACATGTGTCTGTATCTCTACATGTACCTGGGATATGACACAGTTCTATATCATACAGCTGGGACATGATGACATGCGTCTGTATCATACAGCTGGGACATGATGACATGTGTCTGTATCATACAGCTGGGATATAATGACACAGGTCTGTATCATACAGCTGGGATAGGATGACATGTGTCTGTATCTCTACATGTACCTGGGATATGACACAGTTCTATATCATACAGCTGGGACATGATGACATGCGTCTGTATCATACAGCTGGGATATGATGACATGTGTCTGTATCATACAGCTGGGATATGATGACACATGTCTGTATCATACAGCTGGGATATGATGACTCAAGTCTGTATCATACAGCTGGGATATGATGACACATGTCTGTATCATACAGCTGGGATAGGATGACACATGTCTGTATCATACAGCTGGGATATGATGACAAGTCTGTATCATACAGCTGGGATATGATGACACATGTCTGTATCATACAGCTGGGATATGATGACACATGTCTGTATCATACAGCTGGGATATGATGACACATGTCTGTATCATACAGCTGGGATATGATGACACAAGTCTGTATCAAACAGAGGGGATATGATTATATGTGTCTATCATACAGCTGGGATATGATGACACATGTCTGTATCATACAGCTGGGATATGATGACACATGTCTGTATCATACAGCTGGGATATGATGACACATGTCTGTATCATACAGCTGGGATATAATGACACAGGTCTGTATCATACAGCTGGGATAGGATGACATGTGTCTGTATCTCTACATGTACCTGGGATATGACACAGTTCTATATCATACAGCTGGGACATGATGACATGCGTCTGTATCATACAGCTGGGATATGATGACATGTGTCTGTATCTCTACATGTACCTGGGATATGACACAGTTCTATATCATACAGCTGGGACATGATGACATGTGTCTGTATCATACAGCTGGGACATGATGACATGTGTCTGTATCATACAGCTGGGACATGATGACACAGCTGAGATTCACACAGCTGAGATTCACAACAGAGAACATCATGAATAGGAACACAAGGGGAAAACTTGGGTTCTAAGCTTTAAAAGAACATAACATAGTCAATTATTCACAGAATATTATTCTTCCTGATGAAGGTAACAAAATGAATCGTTCAGGCAAAATTGGCAAGACTTGAAAATATTCTGAAAATGTTGTTGCATGTATGAAACTTGTCTCGATAAATGACTTAGTTTAGCCATAATGCCACAAAACCATATGCATCTAATGATGTTTTCCCACATCTCTCAAACAACAGAGGAGGAAAGCATAAGTCTGTAAGCATCACCCTCACCACAGACCTGACTCTGCATCTATATTAATAGCAGGAGGCTACATACTGAACTATGATCTATCACTACATTTCCCAGCTATAGTCCTCCCACAGTACCAGGGACGGGATGTAGCAACAGACAAGAAGAAGTGTGTTTCCTGCCTTCCCAGGAGGGCTGACTGTAGGAAGGTGGCCTACACATGTTCCTGAAAGCTGTGGGAGATCGACACAAGTATTTCCACCTTGTCATGTTGGACTGAATGAAATGACAAGCCTACAGCTAAAACTGGATACAGATGGGTGATTTGCTGGGAACTTTCACACGTATCTTGTCTTCCAGCAGGATCAATCACAGCTACCTCAGTGTTACTAGACCATGCTACACTAGACGTGTTCAAATAGATATTAGAGTCTTTAATCAAGTTAAATGATGATCGCAACGAAAAATTTATCACAGTCATTGAGCCCGTAACTGAGATGGAATATGGAATCACTCATAACCTGTGTTTATGTCGTGAACAGTGATGTATCAATACATGCAATAGTTCCATGACAACACAGATGTCAAACAACTCCCACCAACAAAGATGTATATAACACAGGGTAGGCCTGGAGTGTAGGCCTTATACACTGTAACACAGGGTAGTCCTGGTGTGTAGGCCATACACACTGCAACACAGGGTAGGCCTGGAGTGTAGGCCTTATACACTGTAACACAGGGTAGGCCTGGAGTGTAGGCCTTATACACTGTAACACAGCGGAGTCCTGGAGTGTAGGCCCTATACACTGTAACACAAGGTAGTCCTGGTGTGTAGGCCTTATACACTGTAACACAGGGGAGTCCTGGAGTGTAGGCCCTATACACTGTAACACAGGATAGTCCTGGTGTGTAGGCCTTACACACTGTAACACAGGGTAGGCCTGGAGTGTAGGCCTTACACACTGTAACACAGGGTAGGCCTGGAGTGTAGGCCCTAGGGTGTGTAGGCCTGGTGTGTGTGTAGGCCCTATACACTGTAACACAGGGTAGGCCTGGTGTGTAGGCCCTATAAACTGTAACACAGGGTAGGCCTGGTGTGTAGGCCCTATAAACTGTAACACAGGGGTAGGCCTGGTGTGTAGGCCCTATACACTGTAACACAGGGGTAGTCCTGGTGTGTAGGCCCTATACACTGTAACACAGGGTAGTCCTGGTGTGTAGGCCCTATACACTGTAACACAGGGTAGGCCTGGTGTGTAGGCCCTATACACTGTAACACAGGGTAGGCCTGGTGTGTAGGCCCCTATACACTGTAACACAGGGTAGTCCTGGTGTGTAGGCCCCTATAAACTGTAACACTGGGTAGGCCTGGTGTGTAGGCCCTATACACTGTAACAGGGTAGGCCTGGTGTGTAGGCCCTATACAACTGTAACACCTGGGTAGGCCTGGTGTGTAGGCCCTATACACTGTAACACAGGGTAGTCCTGGTGTGTAGGCCCTATACACTGTAACACAGGGTAGTCCTGGTGTGTAGGCCCTATACACTGTAACACAGGGTAGGCCTGGTGTGTAGGCCTTATACACTGTAACACAGGGTAGGCCTGGTGTGTAGGCCCTATACACTGTAACACAGGGGAGTCCTGGAGTGTAGCCCCTATAAACTGTAACACAGGGTAGGCCTGGAGTGTAGGCCCTATACACTGTAACACAGGGTAGGCCTGGTGTGTAGGCCTTATACACTGTAACACAGCGGAGTCCTGGAGTGTAGGCCCTATACACTGTAACACAGGGTAGTCCTGGTGTGTAGGCCTTATAAACTGTAACACAGGGGAGTCCTGGAGTGTAGGCCCTATACACTGTAACACAGGGTAGTCCTGGTGTGTAGGCCTTACACACTGTAACACAGGGTAGGCCTGGAGTGTAGGCCTTACACACTGTAACACAGGGTAGTCCTGGTGTGTAGGCCCTATACACTGTAACACAGGGTAGGCCTGGAGTGTAGGCCCTATAAACTGTAACACAGGGGAGTCCTGGAGTGTAGGCCCTATAAACTGTAACACAGGGTAGGCCTGGTGTGTAGGCCCTATACACTGTAACACAGGGGAGTCCTGGTGTGTAGCCCCTATACACTGTAACACAGGGTAGTCCTGGTGTGTAGGCCCTATAAACTGTAACACAGGGTAGTCCTGGTGTGTAGGCCCTATAAACTGTAACACAGGGGTAGTCCTGGTGTGTAGCCCCTATAAACAGTAACATGGGGTAGTCCTGGAGTGTAGGCCCTATAAACTGTAACACAGGGTAGGCCTGGTGTGTAGGCCTTATAAACTGTAACACAGGGTAGGCCTGGTGTGTAGGCCCTATACACTGTAACACGGGGTAGTCCTGGAGTGTAGCCCCTATAAACTGTAACACAGGGTAGGCCTGGTGTGTAGGCCCTATAAACTGTAACACAGGGCAGGCCTGGTGTGTAGGCCCTATACACTGTAACACGGGGTAGTCCTGGTGTGTAGCCCCTATACACTGTAACACAGGGTAGGCCTGGTGTGTAGGCCCTATAAACTGTAACACAGGGTAGGCCTGGAGTGTAGGCCCTATAAACTGTAACACAGGGCAGGCCTGGAGTGTAGGCCCTATACACTGTAACATGGGGTAGTCCTGGAGTGTAGGCCCTATACACTGTAACATGGGGTAGTCCTGGAGTGTAGGCCATATAAACTGTAACACAGGGTAGTCCTGCTGTGTAGGCCCTATACACTGTAACACAGGGTAGGCCTGGAGTGTAGGCCCTATAAACTGTAACACAGGGTAGGCCTGGTGTGTAGGCCCTATAAACTGTAACACAGGGTAGGCCTGGTGTGTAGGCCCTATAAACTGTAACACAGGGTAGGCCTGGTGTGTAGGCCCTATACACTGTAACATCGGTAGAACGGGTCATAGGGAACTTTGATCATTGATCTTTTGTTGTTGACCGCTGGGGTCAATAGAGATGGAATGTCACCCAGGCCATGAAATAATCCGGCCAACACAGGGAGCCCCTGTAGCCTGTCACTGGGCAGTCCACCAGCAGCAGACAAGCAACAGCGTCACCCTAGAACAATGTGCCTGATGTCACAATAGTCAGGAAGTCGGTCACTTGGGGTCAGCCAGGCTGAGGCCGATTGCCATCATACATAGTGACACTTGTGCCTCTGGTGTATAGCTACGCCAGCAGTCATTACGCAGTTGTTACACTCTGAAGCTCTTTCACGTGAGTATTCACACGGTGAAAATATCACGAATAAAACTGAGCAGACCAGCCAATATTTCTCCAAACATAACTGACCTTTCCACACTGACGAAATATGCCATTCATAAAGTTTTGTTCAGAACTTTGAAAGCTTAGTTTTTCAAAGAAATAACAGAAAATGTTCTACAGTTTTAAATGCATGTTTGAAAAGGACAAACAACATACAATTAATATAATTTATCATAAGTCTTACTCGTGCAACATTCACAGCATCTATAACAAGTACCTTCAACTCATCAAAATTTCGCACAATGTCAAGAAAGCTCACTTTCATTCACTACAAGCACGTTTTCCACAGGCTGGCTATTTATAAATCCCTGTACATTCTAAAGAAGAAACAACAACATGTCTTCAAAAGTAGTAGATAAAAACCATGGAGAACTATCTAATTACAGTTCCTTATTCCTGTCATATATTCCAGAGCATCACAATGTCAAGGGGCAATTTTCTTTCCCAGTTGTAGGCTCAAAATACACTTTCCATACGCAGCGTGTATCATCTGCAACTATATTATCAAAGCAGGAAAGTCAGTGCTTAACGTTCGTACATAGCAAACAAAATACTGTGCATTGTCTCAGAGACTGGGATGACACACACTGAAGCAGTATTCCTTACATTCACACAATGGTATGGTGTAAGGGTGCTTTTTGTAGGATGCATGGAATCCCACTGCCTGCTGTTACAGACGAAATATAGAGGGCACCTAAGTTGCAGGTCATGCTGACCCACAGCTAAATGACAACACTAGACTATCTCTGTGTGTAATCATGAGTGAAATATGAAAACAGGTCCCGCTGTAGGAGAGATACGACTTCATTCCTGACAAGCCTACCTCTATCTGACATAAATAACACCAATAGTGATTATTACATCCCTTACCATAAGGTGGGTCTAGGGGTGCATGGATGACCCCTGCATTAAGAGGCAACCCCATTATACTTAACACAGAGAAAAGGGCATGTAAAATCATATTTTCCATGTGCATAGCATAACTTCTATTTCATGTACTGTGCCCAATCAAAACTAGATCCTTTTGTAGGAGGCGAACAAACTTTGTAAATGAACTTGCATTCGCACATCACTAGAGTGAGTGAGAGAGTGAGTTTAGTTTCACGCCACTTTTAGCAATATTCCAGTAATATCACGACGGGGGACACCAGAAATGGGCACATCACTAGACACGATAATTAATTGTCGTTCCTCTTATGCTACTACAGTGGACTCTGTCAATACCGCCTCTCTTTTAACACCGCACTCTGTCTACATCGGCACAAAGTTTCAGTCCCGCAGAAATGCACGCTATTATCATTTAGAAACCTCTGTAAACATCGGCATCTGTCTATTCAGGATATCGGCATTGTTTTTCAGTCCCAACGAACAAGTTGTTATGAAAACGAATCTGTAAAACCGCACATGAAAGACGGCGTAACCCTTTGATGCAATTAGGTCCAAATGATGTAACAACACAATTCGCTGTGACTCCCGAGATTATTCAGAAACGGAAGTGTTAATCAGTATCTTGTTAATCAGTGAGTGGTAATGTAACACTTACCCAGAGTAATTAATACATGTAGTGGGCAGTTTGACTGTATAAACAAGCAAGTGTTTACATTTTGTTGATTCGCTGGTATTGACTCCCCGTGATTATTCAGAAACGGAAGTGTCAATCAGTTTCTTGTTAATTAGTGAGTGGCACGCGTCACTTACATAGAGGCTTAATCGCTTGATGGCGCATATCGCTCGAAAGCTCTGAACATCAACAATATCACTGTACTCTTGCCGAGAGTATTTTCACATTTGTAAGAAGCGATTTTATTGATAAAGATTGGTTTCTAACGACGCTTTTCACTACACTCTGCTTATAAGGGTCGGATTGGTCAAAATCAGACACGCGACCTAAGCAGCCAATCATATTATGGAAATGGATACCGCCCTCGTGAAACGAAAAAGTTTTAGATTAAGACGAAAGTTTTGGGGTAAAATAATGCTATTCTGAACATATTAAGAAAGACATCGCTACCTATAATGTGAAATCATGGAACGTATTGGACATATCGTATAGGTTATGGCCTATGACAAAAATGCTTCACGATATATTTTCACATTAAGCATCGTGGTGAAAGCCGAGATGTAACTTGTCAGTGACTTGACTTACATTGCATGATCGCCAAAAGAATGGAAATAGTAATTTTATATGTACGCTTGACAACTTTTATGAATGTTATTGTTGATTTCAATTTATTTAATGATTTCCTCGATGTTTGAAACATCGCTATTTTGCTCTTTGACAATGCTATTGTAGACCCGCCGTCAAGCATAAACAAGAATCGCTGTTTGCAATAACATTGCGAAAAATAGTTTATAATTTTAATTCTGCCGATAATATATGATCAGTTGAAATTTAATAAGAGATTTCAGACATTTTTATTTTTGATTTAAACAACATGAATGTGCATTCAGACACTGCCTTGTTTCTTATTCAAACATCTTGTTAATGCTAAAGTGACAGTACATAATTGACAGCTTAACTTCCGCGGTGCGCAGGGCGCCATAAGTTTAACCTAGCTTAAACCGCACTCTGTCAAAACCGCATTTTTACTTGGTCCCGACTGATGCCGGTATTGACAGAGTACACTGTAGAATTGTTTGTGTTCGATTATGAGAAAATATGAACGATTGCTTGGTCGTTTAGTCACTGCGACCAATCATCGATTATTTCAATTAATCGGACCACCACTAATTGCGGTAGAGTGAAAAGCGGACCCTCATGAACATGGTAAGAAGAAGTTGTATGAGTAAAGAATAAGCATGCCATTTCACACACGCTTTCACCAATGTTCCTGCAAACAGTTTTTAATGAATGAAAATGGGACAAAATTTAATCCACTGAAATGAAGTCTAGGAAGATTGTTTTATTGTGTGTTTTCTGACATCATACATTTTCGGATGGTTGTGTTTATTCTCACAAATAACTTGGTGTGTTGCATCACAGCAAGCATCATAAGTACTCGGGTGATGGCATGTCTTTATGATAAAGTTGTCTTTTATAAGTTAGTACAATGTTTCGTTGTTCATGTGATTCATAAAAACCCCTGAATATTTCTTAAACATCTGAAAACCCACAATACGAGGATCTGTACAATGATCACTTCTTACTGCAATCCACAATGAAGTTTGCTAGTTTACAACATGATTAACTTGAGTACGGCGGCGGATTTTATATATGCTATTTTCTATGACATAAAGAAGTGTGATCGGTGACGAACTCTCTTTTAAGGTAGCCACAGATTACCCGTGGTATCACAAAGGGCATTATTGCAAGGGATGATATTATAAAACTTTGATATGTTATTGTACAGTATGCTTTGATCCTAACATATATCATCAGCCCAAATCTCCAATAGTGCTGTTAGTGTTGCGACTGTTGTAAGCCAGTGTTAGATTATGGGAGATTATGGGAGTAAGCATTGTCTTACCATTAAGATTGTTTAGTTGAACAGGTACCTGGGCCATTTATATTATGTTTGATATGAGGACACTACTATACATATATTAAATGGATACTGTTTCTACAACCACTCACATGTGTACCCAGATCTGATCAACGTAATAACATCACTGGGTCATATTACATAAAGTTGATAAACACAGTTGAAGACAAATTCCAGCAGGGTGTATGACAAACATGTGTTTATCCAGTTGCAAGGTGAGCCATCCAGAGGTTACCACATCACCAGGCCTGGAGAGAAAGGGAGCACCTGTCCCAGACAAACAATGGGCGAGCCATGACCCCACCTACAGCCCACAGATAACTGTCTTGCCCCCAGTACCTTCAGCCGGGAACATCAGTTGTGTCTCGTCCAGTTTACACTGCAGTACCTATGGTAACCTTTTCAAAAGAATGAATGTTGGGAGGTATATTCAGCTACTTCAGCCATTTGTTGAAGTTATGAAAGTGAGTGAGTTTAGTTTTGCGCCGCTTTTAGCAATATTCCAGCAATATCACGGCGGAAGTTATGAAAGAAACACTTAAGAAATACACTTCGCTCTACCACCATGTATAGTGTAATAAAACACACTTTTGCCCTGAACTATTATAGTTAAAGCACGAGGACGCTTGATTACGAGGGGGCACACTAGAATGGCGCAGTGACGGGATAACGTCATTCAATTGTTACGTCATCAAAAAACTATACCTTTATTGTCTGATAATGTATTTTTTTTTTTGATTGTTCTAACCGCTAGACATCTTAGAATGTCTCATAACATACCATCTTGCATGTTGTAAAAATGATGAATGCTTAGTGTCTGAAAATATCTAACTCTGAGAGAAACACATAGTTCCATTTAAATTGAAAAAGAGCCAGTGTGAGATAGGAGATTCAGCCTGTAGAAATAGAGAACATAGAAATAACATGAAGTTGGTATAGCTTTCAGTTGGGTATTAAAACTGCAAGGACACATCAAATAACATCACCCTGAAAAATGCTGATCTTACATTTTTTACAATCTGCATTCATTAAAGGTCACATGCAACGTAAAACACAACTTTGCAGATTCTGATACCTTTCGGTATGGACTTACCGAAAAAAAGCGTCAAAAATGCAAATTCAACTTATAAAGTTGAAAAATAACGCGATGAAAAAAAACGCGCGAAATCAGAGTTCAAACGTTTCACTCATTTTCCCAGACTTTTCTGGGGAAAACGGGTTTCAACAGCTGGGCTAAGCTCATAGCACGCGGCGCAGTGAAATAGGTTCAGCGCAACTTGAGCTGGTTGTCCGGTGAATACTTTCGGTGAAGGCTTTGGTGTGAGCTATTTTCTAATGTTTTGTTGATATCTCACAGGCTGCGAGCTTTTTATATGTTATGACAGTAAATTAACTGTTTATATAATTTCACCACACGCTCTTCTTACCGAGTCACTTTCTCAGTTCGATACTTAAAAGCAACGCCATTATTTAGCTGACAGAATTTCTAACTGTGATATAGATATGTCGTTGTCACAGACAAAACTCAATGTCTTGTTTTATTGACATCTGTGTGTCTGCCTGCCTGTCTGCTAATGAAAATATTCAATACACATCTGCTATCACTGACCACATGTAATTTGAACTTAACACCAATCAGACTATACACCATAAACAAAATGCATTGATTTATGGCCCGAGTTTGGTCTCTGTCATATTATGTAATTACACAGACAGGCAGGTGTGATACTTGTACACATGACATGTTATGATGTCTGTTGATTGCAAAATGTTATACACAAAAACTGAGCATGTATTTACAAAACCCAACATCTCTACATATACACACACAATAAGCCGTGAGGGCATATGCAAATGAACCAGCCGTTACACTTGAGTGCACACCCACCCGCTCTGACTGGGTTCGGTATCCCGGCTGCTTCGTTTCTTGGTAAGTAAACCGAAGTACACAATATAGCACTTTTGATTTGCGATTGTACGCTTATCATTTTGTTTATATGTTTTTTCATAACCAGCAATGTATATTATATGTCACGAATAAGTGATAATTGTGTTTTAATTATGTTTGATTTTTTGGTTGCATGTGACCTTTAAGTGCTCTGGGTCATCACTGCAGGCAATTAGGCCCTGTACAGATTGCTAGAGGTTGATTGATTAGCTATTCCACTCAAGCATTTCAAAAGCGGGCAGCTAATGAATGATAAAAGAACTAAAGCATTAGCAGGATAACCTTGTACACTGTTGACACAAAAGCAGGATAACCCTGTACACTCCAGGCACAATAGCAGCAGGATAACATACACTCCCGACACATCGGTAGGATAACCCGGTACACTCCCGACAAAACATCGGCAGGATAACCTTATACACTCCCGACAAAACATCGGCAGGATAACCCTGTACACTCCCGACACAATAGCAGCAGGAACGGCGGGATAACCCTGTACACTCCAGGCACAATAACAGCAAGATAACCTTGTACACTGTTGACACAAAAGCAGGATAACCCTGCACGTTATCAACACAGCATTGGCAGGAAAACCCTGTATACTCCCGACACAATAGCAGCAGGAAAACCTTATACACTCCCGACATAACATCGGCGGGATAACACTGTACACCCCAGGCACAATAACAGCAAGATAACCTTGTACACTGTTGACACAAAAGCAGGATAACCCTGCCCGTTATCAACACAGCATCCACAGTATCCTGTACACTCAAGGATAACATACACTCCCGACACAACATCGGCAGGAAAACCCTGTACCCTCCCGACACAACATCGGCAGGAAAACCCTGTACACTCCAGGCATAATAACAGCAGGAAAACCTTATACACTCCCGACACAACATCGGCAGGATAACCCTGTACACTCCAGGCATAATAACAGCAGGAAAACCTTGTACACTCCGGACATAACTTTGGCAGGATAACATTGTACACTCCCGACACAATCGCAGCAGGATAACCCTGTACACTCCAGGCATAATAACAGCAGGAAAACCTTATACACTCCCGACACAACATCGGCAGGATAACCCTGTACGCTCCCGACACAACGTCGGCAGGATAACCCTGTACACTCCCGACACAACGTCGGCAGGATAACCCTGTACACTCCAGGCATAATAACAGCAGGAAAACCTTGTACACTCCGGACATAACTTTGGCAGGATAACATTGTACACTCCCGACACAACGTCGGCAGGATAACCCTGTACACTCCAGGCATAATAACAGCAGGAAAACCTTGTACACTCCGGACATAACTTTGGCAGGATAACATTGTACACTCGGCACAAATCGCGGCAGGATAACCCTGTACACTCCAGGCATAATAACAGCAGGAAAACCTTATACACTCGACACAACATCGGCAGGATAACCCAACATGTACACTCCCCGACACAACGCCGCAGGATAACCCTGTACACTCCAGGCATAATAACAGCAGGAAAACCTTATACACTCCCCAACACAACATCGGCAGGATAACCCTGTACACTCCCGACAATAACGCCGGGCAGGATAACCCTGTACACTCCAGGCATAATAACAGCAGGAAAACCTTATACACTCCTAACACACAACAACCCTGTACACTCGCAGGATAACCCTGTACACTCCCGACACAACGTCGGCAGGATAACCCTGTACACTCCAGGCATAATAACAGCAGGAAAACCTTATACACTCCCGACACAACATCGGCAGGATAACCCTGTACACTCCCGACACAACGTCGGCAGGATAACCCTGTACACTCCAGGCATAATAACAGCAGGAAAACCTTGTACACTCCGGACATAACTTTGGCAGGATAACATTGTACGCTCCCGACACAATTGCAGCAGGATAATCCTATATACTCCCGATACAACATCGGCAGGATAACCCTGTACACATCATGACACAAAAAAAGTGGAATAACCCCGTACACCTCCAGGCACAACAGCAGTGGGATAACCCTGTACACCTCCTGACACAACAGCAGTGGGATAACCCTGTACACCCCCCGACACAACAGCAGTGGGAGAACCCTGTACACCCCCCGACACAACAGCAGTGGGAGAACCCTGTGCACTTAAGCAACAGTTTTGGTGTCAGTAAAACAGTAACAAACACTGATGTTACCTTCACAAACATGTACAGGATGAATGAACCATGTTGAATGACTGACTAATCTACCAAAGGCTGAGTACTGCTGGGTACAGTGGAGCATGCAAATCTGCTTTCACATTAAGAGTATTTCAAATATAACATGATGCATCAGCGTACTCTTGTGCATGTCTTAGATGTTTACTAGTTCAGTGCAGTGGTGCTGATAATACTGGTTTGAACCGACTAACATAAGATTCTGCAACACCCAGAGACTCAGCATAGCCAACGTACAGGAGGTGCATGTGAGCATTTCCTGCCACTGATGGACATTGTGAGCCGACACAACTGGAATATACCACAAAGAAACCAAGAGATGTTGACCCGCTTGTGACAAGCATGGGTTGCGTAAGACCAATCCTAATCCACATCTTCAAACATTAAACGCGTAAAATGTGATGTGTGTTGAATATCCCCTAGGCTTGCCACTGACTCTAACAGTACAATAATATTTCTTATATGA
Organism: Haliotis rubra; assembly: GCF_003918875.1. Classification (NCBI taxonomy): domain Eukaryota; kingdom Metazoa; phylum Mollusca; class Gastropoda; order Lepetellida; family Haliotidae; genus Haliotis; species Haliotis rubra. The sequence continues at coordinate 378,155 of NW_025765004.1, read as the reverse complement.
GAAGGGTAATATTTAAAAGTACTCACCATTTCATATTTACTGAGCAACTTCATTGCATACACCTTCTTAGCCCTTTTATGTCGCACCTTTGGAGAAGAATTGAAACTGATCACAATAATATCTCTTACGTGTATCAATGTATCATTAAAGGTTAAAAACATACTCCCAAACAGAGGCATTGGGATACATGATACATATAGACCTGTATCGTTAAACATGACCAAACATGTCTATAAGACAATAAGAGACAGTTTGGCATCAAGACAAAGTTACGTTCTTTGTATTTCTGGCCTGTGTCATGTTATTTTTGAGTATCGTTTGGAGATAACCTGTGTATCAAGATATATATCATGGTCTTCCAATCGCTTTAAAGAGCATACAAAATACAGTGCTATCTGAAGAGATGACTCTACTTACCAACTGTACTTCACCAAAGGCACCACGACCTATAACTTTGATCACATCAAAATCGTCTGCTTTCATACGAAGTTTCCTTAGTAAGTCTACAGTTTTTCCATCTGAAAAAGAACAGTTACAAATTATTAATTCCGTGTAGGAGAATGAAACAACTGGCATCAGTGAGTGAGTGAGTGAGTGAGTTTAGTTTTACGCCGCACTCAGCAATATTCCAGCTATATGGCGGCGGTCTGTAAATAATCGAGTCTGGACCAGACAATCCAGTGATCAACAGCATGAGCATCGATCTGCGCAATTGGGAACCGATGACATGTGTCAACCAAGTCATCGAGCCTTACCACCCGATCCCATTAGTCGCCTCTTACAACAAGCATTGTCGCCTTTTGTGGCAAGCATGGGTTGCTGAAGACCTATTCTACCCCGGATCTTCACGGGTCAAACTGGCACTGTCTGAGTTGACTGCAGTCTCCACTAACAGACTTTCATCAGCCTTACTGCCTTGTCAAGTAAAGGTGGTTATTTTATCACTCAAAGAGGTCTCTCGAGTAGGGATAGGTGTTATCACTGAAAGGCTTTAACATCTGTGCTCAGCTGTGCTGTACAACAGCCATGCAAGTTCTGTGCTTTTGACTTTGTGGCATACAGCGACAAGAAGCACAATGCAACAATCACACAATCATTGTCATGTCACTTTGAACTCATGTATATTGACTTTGCTGGCCATGTCTCATCTACAAATGGTGAATTTTACAGGATTTCTAATTAATTTCTATTCAAATTTTCAAAATAGCAAATACACCTAGAACTGTCAATATAATTTTCTATAAACTCGAATCTGGTAACAGGCCAATTATGGACAGTCATGTAATCTTTGACCTTCTTAATATTGATTGGTCATTTATCAACATCTCTTTTATGATTCACACACCAAATTTGGTAAAAATAAACAAAGAGCCACTGCATGAAGGGGATCGATATCCCTGAATGTTCAGTTCTCTATCTCAGGATGTGAATGTTCCATGTGGCCCAGGCTACCATCTGCCACCAGTCTATGTGCCCCAGCAAACAGGAGTTTGTGTCTGTCTCTTCAAATGCAAGAACTCTTAAAGGCTATTTCTGTACCGTCATGGGGACTAGGGGTTCTGTTGTTTAGTTCTTAATTTCCCCCTTCTAAAGTGGTCCCTGAAAGCTGAGTGGCTCGAGTAATTGTGTACACAAGGGAGCATTCCAGAAGCATGTGCATGTTTTGTCTGTAGTGAGCATTGTTATGCAATGAAATGAGGTGTACTCACATCGGAGAAGGAAATGTTCCACATTCTTATTCCGCTTGATGGCTGTATGATCTAGATCGGCCACCAGAGCTGTTATACTGTCCTGAAATAGGAAGGGAAAGGATGACAATACTGGACCATGCACCCCCACTGTGCAGTGTATGATATAGGGAAGAGAAACCTGTGGTCAATAATGAATCAGTGCAAAGTGCACAGGAGGTGGCCACCACTGTCCAGTCATATGTGGTCAAGTCTGGTGGGTCACCAGGATCAGCCATGCTGAGCTAGATGGAGTCATGCTGGGCTTTGTGTGTTGCAGTGAAACATCTCTGCTTATTGCTGGGGGTATGACGACACACTAAAACAGCCAGGTCATACAGGAACTGATCAGCACTCACTACCCACATTGAAGCAATCTCCACAGTGCCCTTTCTTATACAGAGAATCTCTATATTCATAATCATTTGATTTGCACAGAAATATTAGGCATTTTCAATGATAACAACTGACAACACCCCATCTGAGAAATATCTGTACATATTGTCAACTCCTGACAGGCTGAACCCCCTCCTGTCACCCTCTACAACTGGACATGTCACCAGTTATCACTGTTGCAAATACTCGTTTTATCTGAAATGTCCTCGTAATTGCAGACAAGGAACAATATTTTTCATCATACCAAAAACAAAAATAAACTGGCAGCAGTACAAAAACAAGCCATGTCATTTTATCTGTGTAGTGGGGTGGTAGAACAGTCTAAATAAACTTAGGCTCAGTATTATTCGTTACACTACTATATACTGAGTCTAACAAAACCTAGTAGAAGGTCATGTCAGCTAACCTTTTGTACTGACCAATCAGAACACAGCTTACCAAATCGTGAAAGTTAACATTTGCTCATACCGTTTGAACCTTTACCTCAAAAACTTCGAATGATTCCAAACGCTATTTTCCGCACGATCGCTTCCGAGTGATACACGCAATGAGTAAACAGTCGCTGAAAATAGCGTCTTTGTCAATATTCAAGGATGTCATCTTGGGAAAATATAAGCAAATAGTTACCATGTCATTAGAAACCCATAAGCGTATATACTGCAGGTCACATATCTGTGTTTTATGCGGATTTTTGTATATTGATAGATCAGTGTCAGCGATCAGGGAAGAGAAAATCCAAAAACTGTTTTGTAAGTCCCGCCGAACCCTAACAAGTAGCCGTTGTCTGATTGGTTAAATCTGTTCGGCCGTCTTGCGTTTGATTGGACGGTCATAGGTTGCTCAAAGGTTACCTGACGCGACCTTCTACTAGGTTTTGTTAGACTCAGTATAGCAGTGTAACGAATAATAATGAGCCTAAGTTTACTTAGACTGGGTGGTAGAATAGTCTAGACGTGAAAGCGTTCGCTTGTCACGTCGAAGACCCAGGTTCGATTCCCCACGTAGGTACAATGTGTGAAGCCAATTTCTGGTGTCCCCCGCCTTGATATTGCTGGAATATTGCAAAAAGCGGCGTAAAACCATACTCACTCATTCATCTGTGTAAATATTTGACTAAAGGGCCCATGTGTGCCCACGCTCCTGTAACTATAAGAACATCATGAACCAGCTACTTCCTCCAACAGAGCAGTCAGAATAATTCTAGCTATCTGGCAACAGTCTGAACTAGCTAAATCAATGGTCATGTTGTTGGAGGAACATCCATGCAGTAGCCATTGCCTTCAGTTCAATTACCTTCATAAAAATCAAGGCTTTCAAGGTCAGTGTTCAGTGAGTTCCTACACAACCATAAGTCACACAATTTCCTGGTACACACTGTAGTACAATCATATAACTTCCTGATTGATCAGCTTCATTTTTCAAGGATTTCCTTATTTTAAAATGCAAATATGTTAAAGTGTGAGATATAAAATGAAATCAGATTTGGTAGACTAAGTTAATTTACTTGTTTTACACATGACCTTAAAGTCCGACCCATAACACACAATGTGAAACAGCAAATAGATTGTTGTGGATCGAAGAGTCATTGACTGAACCGGTTGAATTGTGTCATGACTAGTCTGTGACAAGGATTATTTATTCATCTACATCATTTTACAAAGTCCATGTACCAATGTAAAAAATACAAAAATTAAAACATTTTTTTTTTACCAACTTAGTAAACTAAACATCATGAACATAACAAACTAGCCAGTGCTATTGGCCTTCTAGTTTTATGAGAAATGCAATTACAGCTCAAACAATCAAATACCTGACCATCAACCACTGTTCAAAGTGTTGTTCAATACTCTGTATATTTCACTTCTGAGATTCTTATCTTGCACGAAAGACTTCCTTCTGGCAAATAGAGTCTATCTTATCCCCTACTCTGTGACATACTGAATAATACTCTACCCTCCTACATTCTGACCATGTTGACGCTATAATACAGAAACAAATAATCCAGGCAGTTTGTCTTTAAGTAAATAATGCAAATTACCGCTGGTATATTCCACCATAATCAGAGTGGTCCAAGTCAGCTCGTGCAGGCTGTAAAGCTAATGATTAGACTCGGTACAGTGGCTTGTTACCTACTCAGCTTCATTGTAGGTAATACAGGCAACTGCAGCCTCCAAACCATGTGTTTCATATCACAATTAATTAGGCAGAGTATTATTACATTAAATTGTGAGTAGAACAAATTGGAAGACAAATTACTGCTTGAAGTAACAGTTTCCAGATTTTTGTCTTCCATGTGCAGACAAGGTAGAGTGATGATATGCCTAGCTAGTATTCTACATATTTACATTTTGTCAATACATTTATTAGCAATAACTAGCTGAAAGCTCATAGAATTCTGAATTTGTAACTTAGCTATGACAGATTTACCATTCTTTCTAACGTTTATAACACCCCTTCAGCTTAACAAGTAACAGCTATTTGCAGTATGTTAAATCCCAAATGCACATCATTGTAACTCATATTGTATCATATTAATCTACTTATGAAACTGAGGTAAATACTGGCCACTTCCCTGTTCACTAACAGTAACATGCAGAAAGATGACGGATTTGTCAACCATGTCAAGTGGGAACAACAGGTTTGATTAGATTTCCTCATTTTATAATAATTCACTGGGGAAGGAGGGTCTGTGTATTGCCAGCAAACATGGGAAATGAAACAGAGACAGACATCGTATATCGATCAAACAACTTAAATGTTTTAACAACATATTGTACACTGGCATCTGTTCAGTGGACCAATCAAGTCAAGACTGGACCAGCCTGGCTGACAAACATATTGTGAACATGATGAAGGAGACTCAATATTAGAATATTATCAACCCCACTTTAATCAATAACGGGATTCATCATAACAGTCACATTTCACTTAATTCTTTTCCTACCACTGACTTCCTACAATTAACAATTTCTGAATCTTCGATCGAGTCCAATTAGCCAACTTTGATCATGACCTGCACCAGGGGTTTACAGGACGCATCCTATACACATAAAAATTGACAATGGACGCAACAAAATTGATTAGCAATTATACAGGGACGCAGTAAAAGTCCAAATACTTTAGTAAAAATTCCAATCAAGTAACAGTAAGTTATCACTGAGTTTGTTACAAGCTGAGTTATGGTATCATTTGCAATTTCATTATTGTAACAATGAAAATGTTGATCATGATACACAATATAATAATTTTAAGCTTGAGTCCCAGGGACCCTCAAATACAGGTAAATCCCTGCCTACACCATATGTCTATAATTGTCACCTGACATGGAGTTCATGCCATAAACTGACAAGCAATGTCTGCATTATTGTAGACCTTCACAATCCCAGTCACCTGTATCCATACAAAAGAAACACTCCTCCATATGCTATAGGACTACTTTATCTCACTGCTTGGTTTAGCTGCTATTACTAAGATGTGCACTTCCGGAGTACATACTTGACCCGAATACAGCTGAAACAAGGGACCCTCTGTCTGCTAGCTTCACTGACTTCATTGTTTTGACCATCAAATCTTTACGTTCATTCTGGGTTTGACAAAGGAGGACACCATGCCCCACTTAACCCCCAAAATGTAGGCCATTCACAATATGAGACCAAGCTTCATCCTTACTGCAACAAGGGATGACTAGTGGACCTGCTCTCAATGATACAGCAAGGAATGCTGACTATTAAATCTTCTCTCACACTGACAGCAGGGCAGCTTGTCTAATTAAACCTACTCTCTAATCTACTGCAAAGAAACTTGACTATCCTCAGTTTTAGTCTCTTTAACTTACATACCAATTACCAAATATGTTAATAACACAGTTAATAGGAAACTGGTATGTCACAGATTCCCACAAGGGACAAACACATACAGATGTCAGCTAAATATCTGCCAGCATGTAATAAACTGAACTAGGGTTGGCTAAATTCATTGATAATTTGATATATCATCTATGGGGAAAATTATGAATGATTATCGACATGAAACTGGAGTAATATGGCACATAAACTATTCTGATGGAAGAAAAGTGTTTATTTACTCCGACAATACACCAACATAGGTTGTTATTTATATGCTGCTTCCAAATCATGTTGAGGATGGTGACATGTCAGTAATCCAAACCTAAACATGTCATCATTCATCAGTGTTGTGAAATAGATTGATTTATTTCAGATTGTATTTTTGTCATTGTTGCTCAAAACTACTTTGGTATTTATTGATACTTGATAAAAACTAAGTTAACAACCATCGATATCTATGATCTATAGTGACAGCCAGCCTAAAACTTATACAGTAATTCAACATTTAGATTGTCCATTGATGGAAATATGAACTGTAATGTAAATGTTTTATAAACCCATTGCACTTAAACAATGAAAATGAAGATTGAGTGAGTTAAAATATTACATCCCTTCAGCAACATTTCAGCCTTATCATGATGACAATGATTTATATATAAATATAGATAATACATATAAATTGTCTTAAATTCTGTTTTCAAAGACTGACTGACTGACTGAGTTTGGTTTTACACCACTTTTAGCAATATTCCAGCAACATCACGGTGGGGGACACCAGAAATGGGCTTCATACATTGTGCCCATGTGGGGATTCGAACCCGGGTCTTCGGCGTGACGAGCCAAAGCTTTAACCATTAGGCTACCCCACCGCCCCTGTTTTCAAAGAGCCGTGAAATAACTAGATTATCACAGATTGGTAAAAACCAGCACAAGGACAATTAAAAGAATAAACTATGACTTAACGATAAATTGGGCCAGAAATCACTAGCAGAGGAAAAGAAAGATCCTTGTAGAACTGATGTTATTGAGCAATGTATAAAAACAGTGAAATTGTCCAAAACTTATGTTTAACATTGTCAACATGGTCAAGCAAATTTTCTGATTATTCACATAAAACTTAGTAAAGGTACAGTTGGTCCGTGCCAAATATTTTGGCATTCCTATTTGTGAAATCGGTTTGGTTAAGCTTAAAAAGACATGCTGAAGATGTTAAACGGAGACTTAATGAGTCTCATTATACTTTGTTCTATCAAGATCACTCAGCTGAGCATAGGTAACAGCTCTGCTAGTCTGAGATTACAGAAACGTGCAGAGGACGTGACAAAAATTAAATTCAAAGACTGATCAATAATACTGACTAAAGTTACCCATATTTGTTTCTGATATAATCAACTTTACTGTTCATTACTGTTCATCATCACCTCATTAGCGATGACTAACCAATACTCTGAGTGTCTTCTGTGAACTATTTCTATCAATGTCTACCAGCTACCAGCATTCATCAGCAGGACCAGCATTTAGTAATTACTGACATGGTCATTAATACAATACATCAGGATATATATGATATACTGTTATTATCACGGAACATTTCAAAATCTTCTGTTTATAAAGAATATATTCCCATGACAAGAGGACTGGGCAATACATTAAAACCACATTAATACACATGTTCACTTGGTGTTCACAGATCGAGCAGAGGTGAAGAGATATAGTTAAAACTTGTCATATGTCTCCAGGTGCCTTGCTAAGAAGCTCACATTTACCAAATACCAGATTGTGTTCTATCTGTGGCACATACACTATTTCTTTTTCAGTACAGGATGGCCAAATCCCTAACACACTTGCGATAAATTCATGATATTTTACTGATAGCGCTATTTGCAAAGTTAATTGAAATAATTTTTCTCAGTCCACAGGGAACATCTTCAAAGAGCAATATAGGGAAGTCTCATACAAATTGTTGAATAAATAAACTAATATAATACACAGAATAACCAAAAACATTTCTAAAACTTCACTGAACTTACAAATCAGTCATTTTTTCAATATTTTAGTGTGGTCATGTAAAGGTAAGTGAAATGACATTTCATAACTTGTTGCATAGGTTGCTCTGTTTGGGCACAAAGTTCATTTTGATTAAATCTACATATATCAAGAGATAAATTTCCTCCAATCTGCATATTTTTCACATTTATTTAGAGCAGTGTAGCATTGATGTCAACAACCAGAACAATGACAACTGGGGGCATAAACAGTCCTTCTCTGATTCATAATCATGTCTCATTAAACCATTAGGGCTGAAAACAGACATGACACAAGACTAGACAGAGTGGTAAACAATGATTCCAGTCTTCATAATCCATAAAACCTCCATCACGTCCTGCATACTCTCATGTGGACTTTATTCAATCTTAAACAGTCTTAGAGGATTCTTCTTGACCTACTTCTTCATTCTAAAACATTATATATAAAATTTCCCTTTGACCAACTTGTTAATTCTGAAACATTTCAGAGAAATATTCCCTTCAAGAAACTTCTTAATTCTGAAACATTTCAGAGAAGGGTTCCTCTACCATGCCTACACTGTGGTACACACATTATTTCATTCTGAAATTATTTGGAAAAAGATTCCCCTTGTATGACTTGTTCATTATGAAACGGGACGTGGGGTAGCCTAGTGGTTAAAGTGTCCGCTTGTCACGCCAGATGATCCAGGTTCGATTCCCAACATGGGTACAATGTGTGAAGTCCATTTCTGGTGTCCCCTGTCGCGATATTGCTGGAATATTGCTAAAAGCGGCATAAAACCATACTCAGTAGAAAGGAAAGTATATAAGGATGGGAAATGTTCACACTGTTTGGGTATGTTTTCTATCAATCATTCAATGGTTTTTCACGATAGGATACACGATTCATTTGTTTCATTAATGATCCACATTTTGAAATATATTGATTATTATTTTGATGTTGCACCAATGTCTCATATAAAAATGTTTACTAAAGCCTGTTTATAAACTATCTGGCCCAATGAAGAATACTAGACTACCCTACTCTTTCCTGGTTTACTTTTTGCCTAAGATAATACATTGCGCCAAATGTGATTGAAAAATGCAAGTACATGCTAGTGACCATAGCCAATCACAAACATCAAAATGCACATCCAGATCTTGATACCAAAAGCAGCATCATTAGAATCTGTTGAAGGCAAGTTTGCAAACCCACCAGGGAAATCTAAGCCTCCTGTTTGGTAATATTTTAAGTTTCCACTTATATTGATACTGGGGTGTGCAACGTTTGTTGTAAAAACATCTTGTGTGATATGGAAGTGACATTTAAACTAAAATCTAAAATTGTGGCAAGCCATTTCAACTTGTTGTTTAGATAACTGTAAGCTATCTACATTGACGCTAACAACAATTTTTTGTACTGTTACATTCTTGAGAGAATGAACAAGTTTAAGTTACGCTTTTACTTTACTTTGGTTATTAGTAAAATGTTTCTCTAAGAGTTCATTCAGAGTTCATTCACATAGCATTCTGCAATCTGCAAGGTACAGTGAATTATTAACTGTTTAAGTTGTTACATTTCACTTAATATTTACTGGGGTGGAAACCGAAGAAGGTTTATTTCTTGTTTTGTCAAACACAAACAGGACAGATTATGAAACAGTGAGCTTATCACTTTTATCTCTCGTAATTTTCTTATACAGAACAACAAAAATGAGGAGTGTGGTTGATGGGTACTTGGTTAATGTTTTTTTGTCTCTGATAATCTCTAACTATAAAAGACATGACTTAGATTAACTGGGGACTGGTGAGTTATGGTATCAACTTGCCATCCAGGTAATAGAAATGCAGTATTGCGATAAGTATCGTATCATGACCTCAGTATTGAGATACGTATTGTATTGTATCGTTAGGCACCTGTATCATGACATCCCTTGTCCCAAGTCTTAAATATTGCCAACTTGGATTTTGCTTTCCCTAAACCTGATATAAACATGGGACATTTATGGCATAGGATCATTTTAGTCTAACTCACGACAAAACCCTCCCAAAACAAGCATTGATAATCATGATAATGACATGGCACAAATAACATTCCCATGTGAACAGCAAATTTTGTAATCAACACAATTAATTAATCTCTGTCAAAAGCAGTGACTGCTGACATCAGGAAAGGAAAGATAAAAATGGATGTCTTTCCCATACCCTTTGAGAACCTTGCTATCAGAAACACTGTCAATATTTTTCAAATATAAAGACTTTGATTTTTTATGTTTGTGCCAGACAAGACCTTATCAATCTTGTCAGACTGTCATCAGACTTCACTTGCCATGCTTTCTGAAGACAATGACATTCCTTGGTATGCATACTAATTCAATAATGATGCATAATAACCATTAATACTTGTAATAGAAAGAGTCCCATCTATGTCAAGCATGGAGATAACAACTTACCAGCAAACCATCTACATTGATCTCTGAATTAGGATTCCTCATCTTTTCTTCAAGGCTGGCGAGCCGCCGTTTGTAATCGGTATCTGACATCACCATCTTGGGATCTTTACAATTCTGATCCTACTTGAGATTAAAATTAAATTTCAACAGGTGCAGGTATATTCAGTTGAGGGACGGTAATCACTTGAGTTGGGATTAACTGTCAACTCTGTCAACAACAAACCGCCCCCAAATCACCGACACTTTCGTACCGTGTCTCATTTACACATTTCAATTATGATGATGTAATCAATTCCAATTAACCAAATGCCATATTTCGCCATTTAACAACACATTTTGGCAGCAATGCCAGGGCTGTAAGAAGTTCCACCATTTGACATTAATCGCAGCTCATCACATTTGGCGCTTGACTTGCGATGTGAAATTCCTGTCCTGCAACTAGAAACCCGGTCGCTTCAGTCGAAGATGCAATCACATTATTAACACTTATCCGTGAATTCCAGTGTGCGTATATCAGTCACCTCTTCTGTGTAAACAATAAAGGAAAATCTAAACACGATGGAGATATTAAACGTGACAATTCCGGTACTCCTTTCCTGTTTCAAGTTAGTTAGATCATGGCTGCCATGGTTGAAATGTACATAGCCTCGACACACATTTTAAGGAAAACATTTACAAAACGACTAAGATAAAAACAATGCAGTAAAACTAAATTTCTTTTGCAGAATAATTACAATTCTTGTTTTTAAAATACTTGACATGATATCTTTGAAGTGTAAAGGTAACAAATCTTGATTTTACAATATCGATAATCATTAGGTTTTATATAGTTGTAGAGAAAGTAGCATATTACCCGACTCCGTGTGGTACGCGCTCTCAACCGCAGTCAGAAGCTCAGCAGGTGCGCGTTTTGAGTGCTGATATCATGTGCCTATCATATTCTATTTTTGGCATTTCCCACATATCAGTTGAAAACAAGTGTATATACTTGGAATTAATTGAACAAGATTGGTGGTTTACAGTTACGGTCAACATCGCTAAAGAAGAAAAATGTCATTCATCGTTTTTCGTGTGACATATCAGCTGTTGCGATACTAACTGTAAATGGCTGGAAATGAATGCAGATTCGACGGGGCGAATTCACATGGTTAATTATGTGAACAACAGTATGTTCATTTCACAACATGCTGTTAGTAAATTCGTTACCGTTTTAAAACCAGCTTGGCTGTGACAGACACTAAACTTCATGAAATAATAATCGGAAGTTTGACTCATACTTGGATTGCAAAATGAAAAGCAGTTACCATTTACACCTCACTTGGGTTGAAAGAAGCGGGCATAATTTGAATACAATGCTTTTGTAACACCGACAATTTCAGTCTTTTTGTTTAAAAAAACTTCTCATCGAAAACATGTAAAATGTTCACTGATCTCAACAATACTGATCGTGGAACCACATGGTTTTTATATTACAAATAAAATTCATTAATTCATTAATTCCGATATTTCTTATAAATATTACTTTTGGAAACTTCATGAATCTATATACCGGTATGCATATTTTTATACATATTTCCCATAATGTTGGTATATTCTGCATATATGTTGGTGGTTGTCGTGTGGATCTGCATCGTAAAAATACCGAAATTCCTATATTGCGACAAGTTGAATAAAAAAACGTAATGTTTATGAACAACCTCTTGGCGAGAGGTAAACCGCCTTACATAAATGTATTACGAACTCAGAATTGTAATTTCAAATGAACGTGTTTCGACTTAGAAATTAATATAATAACAAGCATGGTACACATGATAACAGGAAAATTAACATGAATTCCACCCTGACATATTTTGCTCCATAATCACTCGAACCTCGTTGGTTAATAAATGCATTTATTATATTCTTAAGGGTGAAATACTGTAAATATCGGTGAAAATAAAAATGGTATTTTCACTGAGTAGAATATCACTTTTGCCTGAAACTACTACTAATAAAATAATAATAAAATGCGTAATAAAATACAGACTTACTCGATGTCTCGATCATTTATAAACAATGATCAAAATATAATAAATAGAATATTTTGTTAATGTTGTCAAATAACATGTATATGTCATCGAGTGGTCTGACAAAGTTGATATGTTCACGAGTGGCGCATGTATATTTCATCGAGTGGTCTGACAAAGTTGATATGTTCACGAGTGGCGCATGTATATTTCATCGAGTGGTCTGACAAAGTTGATATGTCAGACCACTCGATGAATTATACATGTTATTTGACAACTTATCAAAATATCCTCTATACAACGCCTGTGTGAGATGAGCAGGATTTTGATTATGAAAAACTGCTTCCTTGCGTTGAGTGTCAGGCCGGAACTAACATTTATTGGGTAATAGTACAAAACGGATACATATAGAAGAGTGAGTGAGTTCCAGCAATATCACGGCGGGGGACACCAGAAATGGGCTTCACACATTGTACCCATATATAGAAGAGAGTCGAATTAACAGACGTTACAAACTGATTATTTACAGGCCCGATGCGTCCGCTGGAAACTTCGACAACGTCGTTACAAGTTATATTTAGTTTTTGAAGGAGTTTAGAAATGATGAACACGAGTTTTTGTGGATATCCACGTGTTGGTATGATTGACACGATGTTTTGGAGTTAATTCGTACTCCTTCAGGTGAATGATGCAGACTGTACAAAGACATATAAACTCTTGGCTAATGTTTATAACAAGATCACAATGGATAATTAACAATGGATAATTAAACTATACGGACGGGATATTTAACAAAGTGAGGTGGTTACTGAGAAGCCATGGTCATTGAAAGTCACGGGGTGTTGTTCGACAGATGATAGTGAGCAACCAAGGGATGTAGTTTACTAAAACAACAGTTTACTATGAACACAAGTAAATCACAACAATCAGTCGCAAGCACTTGGCAAATGAATGTCCTGGTCACTGTAAATGGCTGACTCGTGTTTTGACGCCAGCTGTTCTAGTTGCAGATTAGGAGTTTGGACTTGATGTTGTGATACACTGATTTTCTTTAGAGAAATGAAGAAAATGATTTAAAATACTTTTACCTGAAATATCTGAAGGTAATACGTCATATTTTCAAAACAATAATATGAATCAAAGAATACGATTCAGGCACCAATTTACACTCGAACTATGAGTTCGAGTTACCGATTTCAAGAATTCTGAAACTGGCAAGTACGAATTTGATACCAAATCTTAGCTCAGCCACTCTGGTTAAACCATTTCTTTAAATCTTCATACATGATAAGAAATTGGTTTAAGTGCGGTATACATTATGTCAGCGATATTTGTAATGAAAATGGATTTCTCAGTTTTGAAAATGTAAAACAGAGGTACAAAATAAGCGGAACCTTCCTAGACTATCATCATTTGTTAAATAACATTCCAATGAACTGGAGACAACTTGTAGGAAACAGAACTCTCTGCTTAAATCAATTAAACATTAATAGAGTTTACCTAGATATGATCTCAAATATTAAAGGTTCAAGGATATTCTATGATAAATTGATTAAGAACAACAATACCCCTAAAGTACTAGAGTATTGGAAAACTGTCTTTCAGCAGGATATAATGTGGAGTAATGTATTCAGATATTACAGGAAATGCACAAAATGATTGTAAGCTGTTAGATTTTCAGTACAGATTTATTTACAGAATAATCTATACAAAGAAAGAACTATTGAAGATGAAGCTAGTTGATAATGATACTTGTACTTTTGTAAAAAATACCTCAGAAGACATATTGCATGTATTTTTTACTGTGATTTAGTTAAAAACTTTTGGCGAAAAGTAGAACAATTTCTAAATGCCCACCTCCAGTGTGATGTCACATTTACAAAATTCACTATCATGTTTGGAATGTTCTCAAACAATAAAATACTAAACCATATTATACTTCTTGCCAAAAGATTCATTTATGTTTCAAGTATAAAACAACAAACACTTTCCCTTTGAGGGATTTCGTAAGTTATTAAAAGATATATATACAACTGAAAAATATATAGCTAGGAAAAACAATAGCTTAGATCCCTTTATAAGGAAATGGAAACATTTAGATACCTTACTATGTGCTAAACATTAAATTCTACTTATAATATCAGCTGAGACCTCCAGACCCTACTCACTACAGCCATACTATTCAACCTTACCCCTCCAATTTCATATTCCCTCCACAGAAACTTTAATGACATCTTATGTATCTATATAATTGTTGTAATCTCATGATGTTATATTTATATATGTGTATACATGCGTGTATGTATGTGCATATGTATGTATATGTATATATGTATGTGTGCGCGTGTGTGTATATGTTTGCAATACTGTCTTTTATGTCATATAGAACCTTGCAAAACATCACTAAAGCTATATACATATATATTTGGTTGTTGTCCTCTTTGCCATATGTATTTTGTGTGAGACTTCAAATCGAATAAAAAATTTTTTTTTAAAAAAGTACGAATTTGATTAAAATCCTAAACTTTCTTTCAATGATGAACTTGACTCACGCTTAGTCTCTGAATATAAAATTTGATAGTAAAAATAATCCAATTTAAATTAAAAAGGAGCCCCATTGAGATAATAGATTCAGAACCTGATGAAATCTAGACTTGCTTCATCTAGAGCTTTTAGCGTTTCAGGGAGGGCAAGGCAGTAGGGAAAATAATGCAAATCATGGACTGTGAGACAGACTAATGAAGAACCGTCATCCCATATTATGTGAACTCCTGACAAGGCGAAGTAAGTTTGAGATGGAGCTGTGAGCTACATCTTGTCTCATGTTTGACCAGTCTAATTAAACTTAGGCTCAGTATTATTCGTTACACTGCTATACTGAGTCTAATACCCCCTTCACACTTGAGGAGGAATGAGCCGGGATGCCGTCGGAATGAAAATTCCTGGATATTCCTGGAAATTCGAACTTCATTCTAAAACTTCTTTCTCCATTACGAATGCACTCCAACTATTCATGTCAATTCTTGTAACATGCCCAAATGTTTTGAACATGTTCAAAACCTTCGAGGTACATTCGAAGTGGAAATATATCGAACAACATTTGAAGTACATTCTAACTGCATTCTAAATATTCTTACTGCATTCTAACTGCATTCTAAGTATTCCGAACGTATTCGAGGGAGAATCGAAAAGGCAAGCCACTTCAAATCCTGCAAGAATGTCCCGAATGCACCTCGAATGTATTTGGATAGCTGGTGGAATTTAGGTGGAATATTCTTCAAACGTATCGGAATATTTCGATTGCACTTGGAATACAGCTCGAATGTACATCGAATACACCTCGAATACAGTCAGAACATCCCGAATGCTCTTCAAATGAGCCCTGGCGTCATCAGAATAACGCCGAATCGCATAAAAACGTAGCCACCTGTCACTGAAACTTCAGATACCATTCACATTTTCAAGTTGCGCAAGTTGTCTCCAGCCTCCTGGCACCACGTTGTGCTGCTCATCTTCCTCATCCACCATACCATTGTGGAGATTAGGATAACGAGTCCTCATCAAGTTGTGCAGGCAGACACAGTATTCAATGATGTCCTTCACAACGGAAGACCTTGGCAACATGGTGGTGAGGAGGATTTGCCAACTCTGGGCCATGATTCCAAATGCATTTTCCACTAGCCCACTACCATTTTCCACTCGGCCCCTGCTGATCCTGTAGTTGTAGATTCTCTCGTCTCTCTGGAGAGTCCTATGACCATACGGTTTCATCAAGAAGGACCTTATTCCAATGGCATCATCTCCGAGAATAACGCATGGCACACGCTAGTCATCTTGGGGTAAGGGGAACGGATCAGGAAATCCCATGCTCTCGCGTTTTCCTTGAGCTCGCACTCGTTGAAGATCTGAGCATCAGACATACTTCCGTAAGCACCAACGCCCAACCACAGGAACTTGTAATTTCCATCTAAGGGCCATGAGGACCACAGAGAAGTAGCCCTTGTAGTTGTGGTAAAATATGCCGCTCTTATGGCCACATGTTTGCTATCTAAAACTCCTACGACATGAGGAATATTCCCCCCTATTTCTCAATACATCTTCGATGGGTGCCCATTCTTCTGGAGTGGTAGGACAGATGATAACCTCATCATTGTATTCCTCCACAATGACCTTACATACTTCTGGGATGATCAGGCTGATTGTGTTCCTTGCCACGCGGAAGCTGTACATGATGCTATGGTACCTATCACCTGAAGCCAGGAACCTCAATCTGATGGCTAGCTTCAAGCCTGGAGGTAGCGCATTTCTCATAATATGTACCCTGCTTCTGTATTCTTGGTCCCACTTTCTGCACCAACTCATCAAAAATGACAGGCTCCATCCTAAGGTAATTGAAGAGTGACTTCGTGTCCTCAACTCTGAGCTCCTCCATTAATCTTGTATAATGTCCATACAGCCTCCTTCTTTCCTCTGTCAGCCATTGTCTGGTCTGGAATCTCCTGGGTCTTCTCCTGTTTGTTTCTTCTCCTGGTCTCCTCCACACCTCTTTCAATCAGGGTTCGCTGGAGGACATCAATCTGGAACAACGCAACATGGTCCAGGGCGTCCATACTCTATAGGAGTTGGGCAGTGACTGATGAATAGTCCAGATTCAACACGTTTTTATACCCCATCGTGGAACATTCCGGCAGCATTCTTGATGCATTTCGGACATTCGTGTTACAATCTAAGTGCATTTGAGGGACATTTGAAATATTCGTGCTGCATTCTGTTTTAATTCTTTAACATTCGATCCATATCATTCCAAGGGGGTCATTCCAAGACTGTTCTGAATGCATTCTAAGTAAATCCGTTCAGCATTCGAGGTACGTTCCAACTGAAATCCGAGTGCTATTCGCGCAGCAATCGAACCGGACTAGTACGGCAGTCGAAATTCATTTTAAGTTTTCTTAGTGTATCCTAACGGCATTCTAATTATTCCTATTGTATTCCGATTCATTCGAGCTGCATTCATGATCTAGTACATTTGGAATGAGTAAGAATCATTCGAGGCGGGTTCGAAGTGCGTTCTAAGTATTCCAACAGCATTCTTACAAAGCTTGAAAAAATTGTTTATTTTGACATTCTCTCCCGAATGCGGTTCGAATTTTGGAAATATTTTTTTTCTGTCTGATTCTCCTTGATTCCTGTCAATTCGAAATAGGTGTGAAAACCTACTAGAAGGTCGCGTCAGGTACCCTTTGAGCGACCTATGACCGTCCAATCAAACGCAAGACGGCCGAACGGATTTAACCAATCAGACAACAACTACTTGTTAGGGTTCGGCGGGACTTACAAAACGGTTTTTGGATTTTCTCTTCCCTGATCGCTGACACTGATCTATCAATAAACGAAAATCCGCATAAAACAGAGATATTTGACCTGCAGTATATACGCTTATGGGTTTCTAATGACATGGTTACTATTTGCTTATATTTTCGCAAGATGACATCCTTGAATATTGACAAAGACGCTATTTTCAGCGACTGTTTACTCATTGCGTGTATCACTCGGAAGCGATCGTGCGGAAAATAGCGTTCGGAATCGTTCGAGTTTTTGAGGTAAAGGTTCAAACGGTATGAGCGAATGTTAACTTTCACGATTTGGTAAGCTGTGTTCTGATTGGTCAGTCCAAAAGGTTAGCTGACGCAACCTTCTACTAGGTTTTTTCAAAAGGTTAGACTCAGTATATAGCAGTGTAACGAATAATACTGAGCCTAAGTTTACTTACACTGCATGTTTGACGTATTTATGAAATGCTATTTGGGCTAAATATAGCGAATTAATTATATTCATCTGAAAGACTACAGTCATCACATAAGTATTCGTCACTGTGCATTATTTCCATAGACATACATGTTAATTTGATGCAGCTAGCAAAAATGTCTTCAATTTATTTTTCGTTTGAACTGGTTCATATTTTGCGCATGTGTCATGAATCATCTCAACTGCAAAGACATAATTTCCGTTTTATTTTCCATTCAGTATTTCAAGAATGACCACAGGACCACAAGAGGGACAGCTCAGCCCAACTGCGCTACTAGGTGAGTGAGTGAGTTTGGTTTTACGCCGTTTTTAGCAATATTCCAGCAATATCACGGCGGGGGACACCACAAATAGGCTTCACACATTGTGCCCATGTGGGGAATCGAACCCGGGTCTTCGGCGTGACGAGCGAACGCTTTAACCACTAGGCTACCCCACCGCCCCAACTGCGCTACTGACAATGTGTTCCAGAGTGTATGCCCCAAGTGTGTTTGAATGAACAGTGTGTAAATTATGAAGTTGTGTGAATTATGAACGAATGAAGTTGTGTATATTATGAAATTATGAAGTTGTGTGTGAATTATGAATGAATGAACTTGTGTAAAATATGAACGAATGAAGTTGTGTAAATTAGGAACGAATGAACTTTTGTAAATTACCATTATATTATTTTTGTTAATTATGTGAACTTGTGTTGATTAAATATGTGTATTGCCATTACATGAAAACTTGGCTACATGCTTTATTAATGTTATGCTGATATTATGCTATATGTGTCAATAAATAATGTAAAACCTTTCTAAACTTTTTTTCTGTTCGGCCCTTATGACTAGGAATAAGGCCCTTTTGACTTTTTGTCACGGCCCTTTTGACTTTCACCTCGGCCCTGTTTGCTTTTTCCATCGGCCCTTTTGACTTGGCACCTCTCGGCCCTTTTGTCCTTCGGCCCTTTTGACTAGTTCCCGAAAGAATACACAATTTTGTAGTTATGTTGCTCATGTAACTACAATGCGGAAAATACTTGAAGGAACATTACATGGAAATTATGTATCTGTGACCAAGATGATTTCCTAACAACCTGCAAATAACGAAAACCGAATTAATGAAACTTATTAAATGAAACTTATTACAGCTACACTAAAATAACATGCAAGTCTATGAGAATTTTGCCGACTGACGAATACTTATGTCCCATGACTGTATATACACTTTCGTTATCTTTCATTTGCCGTAAATAATACAAGGATAACAATATTTTATGCTGTTAACAAACAAATTGATTTGCAAGTCTTCAAGGACACAGTTGTCGCTGACGCCCGATTCAAGTCTGTCAGTGTTGCTTGTAATCAGTTTCGTTTAGGAAACTGATGATTCACGAGAATCGGTTGATTTTCTACTATTCGAATGATTTCTGCGACTTAAACGATACCATACTTGGTTAATAACTTCTCTCTAATTGTTCATGACTTATAGTTGCATCAGTTTTGTTTGTTTAAAACACGAAATTCTGGGTCAGAATGAATTACAAGAACAATAGTGTTGCCCAATCAGAATGGTTTGTCTTGTGTAAGGATGGCAAGTATTGATAACAAGAGGGGTAGCTATTATATAACCAGAATTACCAGAAAACAGCACTGGTTCTTGCGACTTGAGTAGAGCTTTCCAGGGCTGTTATTAGTGTATTTCTCTTTGGAAAAGCTCAAACGACGAGCATGTCAGTGAATATCTCGTCTTCTGAAACGTAGGAGACTCATATATACAATTTTGTAGTTGTAAGTTGGGGTATTATAAAATACATAAATTGCTAATATAAATGTTCATATAGTCTGTTTAACCCACTGTAACATATATAACCTCCTTTGCTACTACACAAAGATCGGCGTGTCTCAACAACGCCCCAGGATGTAATATGGTATGACACCAGTCGTTAAAACAGATCAGAATATTCTCGATTGCTTGATGGGTAAAAATTGGAGCATGATGAATACGAAATAATTTTGAAAAATGATATAAATGTCGAACTAATGCTACGTTTTGATTACGTTTAAGGAGCTGATTTGTGAATGGGGATTAATTGTATGGCATTTTTTATTGCTCATTAATGAGCTGCAAAGCAAGAGGTTAGAAAAAGCGCCCCTAAAATCTCCACAGCGTTTCTTGTTTTATTCAAGGGAAATAACTCTAAAGTAAGTCTTAGCACTCATATGATTGGTCAGCACAATGTGCAAGTTCCCGCCATCTTCTGAGTGAACATCTTGTTGTTTTGCATTCGCTGGAACATTGGAGTCCTACTCAAAAGACAAAAAATGTGGCAGAATCAAGGAGGAGGTAAATGGCAGCCTTAGAAAACACAAATAGAGTATTTCGTCCTTGATGGAAAACGTTCTCTCATTCCATACATGTGCCTTGGAAGAAAAGAGAAATTAATGACCAAATACTGAAATAGACGTCATATTTTACAATATTCGAACCCGAAGCTAATAAATGACAGTAGGTGGACATGGATTATCTCAGCACAACACCTAGTAGTAAAGATATCATTCGACAAAAAAATCGAACGTACTGAAAAATGTTAAACCGTTTTAGCTGAGAGACTTGATAAATTTGCAAGGTCTGACAAATTGTACTGGGTGATTTATTCTCTTCATAGATATGTAATACTCCGATGTTCACTATTTTATGATCAGTGTATCATTCTTTCCTTTGAAGCTAGGGAATAAAAAGAAATCTTTTTCTGTGGACAATATGAATATGGATTTCTTTGGAGCAAACCAAAAGTATATGTGTATAAATAATCATGGTCAAATAGTGGTTGGTATGTATGGTTGAACTGACCATATGCAATACCAAAAAAACCTTCCCAATGTAACATCGGCTATTAAAATGTAAGTGTTTTAAAGTAGCATGTGATAAAATGTCACTGTCCTATTTGGTATTGAGAACAATCCAAAGTGGCCGTCAGGTAATCAGTATTGATTTCATTTAGCTAAAGCAGAAACTGAAAGTTAAGTAAAAATGTCACACGTTATAGTAAGATAACAATGATTAACATGATGTTAGTTAACTCTATTTTTCTCACAGTGCAGGAAATCCTTGGCAACGTGAAACTAAGTGTTTAAACATAAAAGACACACAATAAAAACTGTTCTTACTGTGTATGGAGAATATAGATTGTATCATTGTTTTCTATTCTAGTTTTTTTCAACATGTAAAATATTATATAGCTCATTGTTACGGTCATCTTCAGCTTTGAGAGCATGTCAAGTAATTGATTGGGAAAATTTCTTTATTGCTGCAAATTTCTTCATACCAAGTTCAAGGTGCCCACTGGAACTTATAATGTATGTGATGCATGTTTTCACAATGAGTTTAGCTGTGCCCCCCAGTCAGAGTCGGCATGTAGTCCGGAGTAGAAGCTAATTTCTCTTGCTAACATGGTTTAAAGTGAGAAACATTTCACAGTAAGTGTGTTTGCCTGTGGACCTGTGAAAAGAAAAAACATGCAGTTTTCACCTCCCACTTATTGCAAGTGTTGCTTGGGGCAAGAGCAGTTTTCGGTCAGTGCTGTTTTGTTGAGATGACAGCTTTACTATACAAAGTAAATACCCACTGTGAACATTGACCATCTACCAATGTTTACTGTGCTTGTGCTTTTCACTGTTGTATCCCATAGGGAACCAGTGTATTTACATCTGACCATATGTTAGGTTCAGTAAACAAAACATTGCTCTCAAATGTTCAGGTGGAAAAAGTTGAGTTTTTCCTAAGAAAGATCATTCCTGCCACTATTTTTTTGGCGGACAGGATTAGGTAACCCATAAGAGGATGAAACGGTCAGAAGTGTTACTGTTTCCTGAGTTTTGTAGGTGTGTCTCTCTATTCATCTCATGTATATATTGTTTCAGGCTTCAACCAAAGTGGCTATGGAGACCAGGGTGGGGGGTACATGTCCCCAGGGGGATTTGGCACCCCCCAGCAGTCACAGGAGAGAAAGGTGAATTCTTAGGAAGGTGCTCTCAGAACATGCAAAGGAGTTTCTGTCCTGCCAATGTGTATATGAATTATATAAGATGGCAGAACAAGATCAAGTGTTTTCTACTATAGTGTCATAAAATTATGCCATTTCTGGTGTCCCCCAGTGTGATATTGCTGGAATATTGCTAAAAGTGGCATAAAACCCAACTACTCGCTCCCTCACTCGTAAAATTTTGCTCAAAGTGTACTGTTGTACTTTTAAATTCTGAATTTGCTTAGGTTTAAAATGTTTGATAGCATGGAGAGTTCTGGGGTATAATACTCTAAATATGTCCACTTGTATAATCAATGATTGAAACAATTCAACAATAGGTCTTTAGCATTTAATGCATGATTGGGTTGTGTCACTGGTGTTCTGATCCAGATGTAATTATTCATAAACCAAAGTGATATTACTTGAATATTGTGGATGTCCAGGTAATTACCCAATTTTGCAATTAACCTGTAAGGTAAGTATGACTGTCCGCAACCTGAAGCTGATATGAGTTGTTTTGTTTCCTGCTCAGAGTCGTACCCGCGCCCAGAATATCATGCCCAGCACCGTGGCCCAGGTCCTGAATGCCGACCAGACTGATGACAAGTTCTACCAGGGAGACGTGGAGCTGTCACAGGTGAGAGGGGCGAGCATTCACAGTAGTGGTAATAGCATACACAGCTTACTTAATAACTTAAATGAGTAGAAGGACATATAGTTCCTAGTACAAACATAAAACTGGATTGTCCCATGATGAAAAAACACTATTAGGAGAAACACTCTCGGAAACTGTTTGAAACAGGAGTTGGGTGGACAAATGTGTGTGGCTGAAGTTTGAACCTGAAAGGTACAGTTGATAACAAGACAGGTGAGGGTGAGTTACACTGAGATTCTGGATTTGTTTCAGGTAACGATTGTGGGTTTGGTGCGGACAGTGAAAGAGTCCCCAACACGTATTGATTATGAGATTGATGACATGACCGGGCCCACCCCTGGAAGTTAAACAGTTTGTAGACAATGATGTAAGTACTTTATGTTCATCTCACTGTAGCTGGTAGTGGATGTCACAATTCATTGATTCATCACAAACTCTGAATACTCTACTATGTAAATCACACTACAATATACACTCCACAATGATATACACTATCCATACTCTATCTACCCAGTCTAGATTCACATTATAACTATGTATGGATGTGATGTAATTATGAGCATTGGCTACATGTTTCAGTAAGCTGGCCTCATAAGAAGCCTAGCTAGTGTTATCTTTGTGCCTATCAGGACACACAATACAAGGTCTAACTGCACAAAACCATTATCAGGGACACACATATGTAATAAATCACCTGCAATATTCGAGGTGTGCCTTAAATTACTGATGCATCACAGACACTGCATAGTCAAATATGATAAACACTACACGTACCACGTATAGATTCACTGTGTGAATTATTTCCTGGCAATCAAAGAGTACGTTTTCCTGTAACCCTGGTTGGATAAGTACTCTGGCTAGCATTACCTTGCTGCCTGTCATGAAACAAAATACTGGAACTGATTGCTAAAAACTCTTGTTATGGGTCTACATGGAAGATGTGTGTGAAGTGGTTGTGTAAGTGTATGTAGAGCTATGACTCCCTTCTGTGTGTGAAGTGGTTGTGTAAGTGTATGTAGAGCTACGACTCCCTTCTGTGTGTGAAGTGGTTGTGTAAGTGTATGTAGAGCTATGACTCCCTTCTGTGTGTTGTGTAAGTGGTGTGTGTATGACTCCTCTCTGTGTGTGAAGTGGTTGTGTAGAGCTACTGACTCCCTTCTGTGTGTGAAGTGGTTGTGTAAGTGTATGTAGAGCTATAGAGCCCTTCTGTGTGTGTGAAGTGGTTGTGTAAGTGTATGTAGAGCTCTGAGCTATGACTGTAAGTGTATGTAGAGCTACGACTCTTCTGTGTGTGAAGTGGTTGTGTAAGTGTATGTAGAGCTGTGTGTGGTTGTGAAGTGGTTGTGTAAGTGTATGTAGAGCTATGTAGAGCTGACTCCTTCTGTGTGTGAAGTGGTTGTGTAAGTGTATGTAGAGTGACTCCTTCTGTGTGTGATGTGTGAGCTGTAGAGCTATGACTCCTCTGTGTGTGTGAAGTGGTTGTGTAAGTGTATGTAGAGCTATGACTCCCTTCTGTGTGTGAAGTGGTTGTGTAAGTGTATGTAGAGCTATGACTCCCTTCTGTGTGTGAAGTGGTTGTGTAAGTGTATGTAGAGCTGACTCCCTTCTGTGTGTGAAGTGGTTGTGTAAGTGGTGTGTAAGACTCCCTTCTGTGTGTGAAGTGGTTGTGTAAGTGTATGTAGAGCTACTGACTCCTTCTGTGTGTGAAGTGGTTGTGTAAGTGTATGTAGAGCTATGACTCCCCTTCTGTGTGTGAAGTGGTTGTGTAATGTGTATGTGTGAAGTGGTTGTGAGTAGAGCCTATGACTCCCTTCTGTGTGTGAAGTGGTTGTGTAAGTGTATGTAGAGCTATGACTCCCTTCTGTGTGTGAAGTGGTTGTGTAAGTGTATGTAGAGCTATGACTCCCTTCTGTGTGTGAAGTGGTTGTGTAAGTGTATGTAGAGCTATGACTCCCTTCTGTGTGTGAAGTGGTTGTGTAAGTGTATGTAGAGCTATGACTCCCTTCTGTGTGAAGTGGTTGTGTAAGTGTATGTAGAGCTATGACTCCCTTCTGTGTGTGAAGTGGTTGTGTAAGTGTATGTAGAGCTGAAGTGGTTGTGTAAGTGTATGTAGAGCTATGACTCCCTTCTGTGTGTGAAGTGGTTGTGTAAGTGTATGTAGAGCTATGACTCCCTTCTGTGTGTGAAGTGGTTGTGTAAGTGTATGTAGAGCTATGACTCCCTTCTGTGCTTAGTGGTTGTGTAAGTGTATGTAGAGCCATGACTCCTCTCTGTGTGTGAAGTGGTTGTGTAAGTGTATGTAGAGCTATGACTCCCTTCTGTGTGTGAAGTGGTTGTGTAAGTGTATGTAGAGCTATGACTCCCTTCTGTGTGTGAAGTGGTTGTGTAAGTGTATGTAGAGCTATGACTCCCTTCTGTGCTCATGCCCCCTCCACGCTGTTGCTAGGAGAACCTGCCGGAGGAGGAGCGGGTGCAGGCTATGCGGGAAAACACCTATGTCCGTATCTATGGACATCTGCGCTCCTTTGCTGGCAAGCGCAGTGTGGTTGCCTTCAAGATGACCCCTCTGACAGATATGAATGAGCTGAGTTGCCACATGCTGGAAGTCATCCACTCCAACATCACATTGTCCAGTGCTCAGGTCAGTAGTGCAGTAAATGTGTTTCACTTCCTTAAACTTAAAGGTAATAATAAACCCCTATTCTAATGTAGACTGCAGAGATTCAGGTTTGGCAAGTGACTGCTGGATAGTTTATGAGTCAATAATTAGACAGTGTGTAATTTAGAAAACGATTTTCTTCATTTGTACCAGAGTTGATAACGAAAAATGTTTTGGGCAAGATATTTGCAAATTGTATGTACAGTGTGGCCCATGTATTTTGCATCCAAATGGACATTGTGATGGGGATGACCGCAACTTCTTTATGTCACAATGGATGTTTGGAGATAGCACTGCAGCAGCATTAGCACACAACAACAGATAGAGGTGTTGTCCAGTGGAATGTGTATTGTCAGTAGTCCATGCGGTATGTTACAGAGTGCAGGAGGTGGTGGGATGGCGTCCAACAACACTGGTGCTGGCTTCAGTGACATGGGTGGCGGTGGTGGTGGCGGAAGCACCATTCCTGGTCTATCCCCACTACAATCACAGGTATGAGGTGTTCCTTTCTCTGTACCACCCAGTGTATTGTGTCCCCATGTAGTGAAGATATTTACCATGGACCTAGTTACTCATTCTGAATATTTCACTTATATTGTTGATTTGATTGTTGTCCCCCGCCGCAACGCGGAACGGGGGACTATGTATTCGTACGTCCCGATTCTTGTTAACACGATATCTCATGAACTGTTGTTCCCAATGTCTTCAAATTTGGTGACAGCCTATATTGGGAGATTATGCAGACACCAGTCGATTTGGGTGACCTTGACCTTATTTTCAAGGTCACCACGACACTTTGACCACTTTTCAAACTCTTGTTAACGCGATATCTCATGATATGTTGTACCCAATGTCTTGAAATTTGGTGACAGCCTACATTAGGGGATTGTAAAGACACCAGACGATTTGGATGACCTTGACCTTATTTTCAAGGTCACCACAACACATTGACCACTTTTCAAACTCTTGTTAGCGTGATATCTCATGAACTGTTGTACCCAATGTCTTGAAATTTGGTGACAGCCTACATTGGTGGGATTACACAGACACCAGTTTATTTAGGTGACCTTGACCTTATTTTCAATGTCACCACGACACTTTGACCACTTTTCAAACTCTTCTTAACACGGCATCTCATGAAATGTTGTACCCAATGTCTTCAAATTTGGTGACAGCATACATTGGGGGATTACGCAGACACCAGTTGATTTTGGGTGACCTTGACCTTATCTTCAAGGTCACCACGACACTCTTTTAACTCTTGTTAACGCGATATCTCATGGACTTGTACCCAATGTCTTCAAATTTGGTGACAGTTTACATTGGGGTATTACACAGACACCAGTTTATTTGGGTGACCTTGACCTTATCTTCAAGGTCACCACGATACTTTGACCGCTTTTTAAAGGCGATATTTCATAAAACATTGCACCCAATGTTTTCAAGTATGTTGACAGTCTACATTGGGTGATTATGCAGACACCGGTCATTTCAGGCATCTTGTATGTTACCCAAAAATAAAAAGTAGTGAATATAGATATTCCATTCTTTAGCGGCGGGGGACATTGCCACATCAGTGGCAAACACTTGTTTATAATATGATGGGTAGGTTTCGTGGCAAAATATGGCCGACAAACATTCAATAGCCATGCCATTCTCACTCTGCATTTGATTCTTTCCCTCACTAGATACAACTGATCATAAAGAACCACCCATCTGACACTGGGGCCAGCATCGACGCTGTGTGCAAACAACTCCGCTCTGTGCCCGAGCAGCAGATCAGGTCAGTGTTACAGATACCACACAATCTGTTTCTTGAACATCATGCTTGATATACAGCAATCGACGGTGTGGTTACAGCTTTTTACCAGAAGGATCTGTATCTTTGTCAGATTTGTTTGTGCCTCCCAGATTTATTCACAGATATTTAATTGTTACAATAAGATAGCTGGAAAATGTACTGTCTTGTGAACCTACTGACTGACTGACTGACTGACTGACTGACTGAGTTTAGTTTTACGCCGCTTTTAGCAATATTCCAGCAACATCACGGCAGGGGACACCAGAAATGGGCTTCACACATTGTACCCATGTGGGGATTCGAACCCGGGTCTTCGGCGTGACGAGCCAACGCTTTAACCACTAGGCTGCCCCACCTACTCACTCACTCTTTCCCCTTGATAACCTTGATAAGGACCCTTGGTAGACATTACCTGAAGGGTTTATAACTCTGTCAGGTGTCCATCTTGACCGTGCTTGTTATCCAAGACCAAATTTGGTCAAGTGCAAAATGATCTATTACTGACACTGAAGTACACGTTTGTGGAATATACATTCTTCCTGAATTGTGTATGAAATGGTAATTATCTTCTCAATTGAATATTGAACTCTGGGATATAGGAACCTTGACATGTTTCTGTGTACATTGTAAAGAAGTTGTGTAATGTTTGTTACAGAGAAGCGGTTGACTTCCTGAGTGGTGAGGGTCACATCTACTCCACAATAGACGAGGATCATTACAAGGCCACAGATGGCTGATGTCGTCATTCGGTGCTGGATCTCTACATCATATACGCAGACATTGCTAGAAGGTTTGCTGATTCCCCTCCGGGAAGTAGGGAGCAGGTGTTGGTGTGGACATCTACCTCGTCCAGTACAACACCAGTGTAATTATGTATATAAGCTGAACACATTAAATGTGAAAAATAACTGATCTTGTGTTTGCCTTGTTTGACAAATAATGTCCATTGTTTCAAGCCATTGTCATTCCAGAAGTGGAGAGGGAAGTGCACAGATAGACATGATAATAGCAAGGTGTGTGTGTTATAGAGTGGTGTGGGTTCGACAAATTGTTGTGTTAGACCCACGGTTTTACTGATCTTGGCAGCAAGAAAACAAAGCAGTTGAAACAGTCTTAACACCAGTAGTAGCAAATTTCATACGAGAGAGTTCCATGATAATTCCACAGTTGAGCTCTGATCATTGAGTTTAATACTCTTCAATTTTTTCCTTTTTAATACTATCTGTTGCATGATGAACTGAGGCAAAGGAATGGGTTTACAGAGAAGTGCACATTCTCTTCCCTCATGTATCAGTATTCTTAGTGCAGCCTGAAGATTCACTGACACTGCCTCCTGTACACATCTAATAGCTACAACACCTCGAGGGTTTTCTCTGACATTAAGCACACTCCCAGATATACCTAAAATTCTTGTCTAAACAGTGTTAAAACCAAACGCACAGGGATCAAACACTTCAGAGAGGTTGTTTCAAGTCTTTTCCAGATCATACACAGAATACCACTGATGTGACCATACTGGTTGTAAGCTTAGTCTCAGCTTGACAAATCCTACCAGATAGATACTGCCTGTTTGTTTGAACACACTCTATGAACGTCAGTTGACACCACTGGCATAGCAAGCGTGACCACCCAATCCTGTAAGTCTCCTCTTACGACAAGCATGTGTTGATGGAGACCAAGTGTAACCTGGATCTTCACAGGTCTTCACATATTGAGTGTACAGAACAATCCCATCAGAATTTCTGGTGTGCACACTGTACTAGTTTTCTGTTGTGGCACTGGTGGAACAGTCTTTCATGCTGCATTTCAATGTGCTTAGTTGTGTCCCTGGAGCAAGCAAGAAGCTTTGAGGTTTTCATCCTGACTGGCCCAAACATGTATTTGGGTTAGTTAGTCCCTTTGATGTGGTTGGTTGGTTGGTTTGTTGTTTAATGCCCCACTTAGCAATATTCCAGGTATGGTGGCGGTCTGTAAATAATTGAGTCCTGACCAGACAATCCAATGTTCAACAGCATGAGCATTGATTTACACAATTGGGATATGACTTGTGACAACCAAGTCAGCGAGCCAGTTCACCCGGCCCCGTTAGTCGCCTCTTGAGACAAGCATGGGTTGATGAAGACCAATTCTAACCCAGATCTTCACAGGTTTCTTTGACGTATAGGAGTGAGATGTGCATCACTTCTGGTGTTCTCCCATATCAAGATGATGCATCACTGGTGCACTGGTCAGGGTGTCACTGGGTTCCTGGACTGCAATGGGCAGTCAGCTGTCTTACGTGATAAACCGATTTTGTCAACACAACTCTTTGTGAATATTCCTGGTGGTCTTTTTGAGCTTTATGGACACCATATTGATATGGCAGATTAAAAGAATTCCTGCAGATTCATGTTACCATGGTATGGCAGATTAAAAGAATTCCTGCAGATTCATTTTACCATGGTATGGCAGATTAAAAGAAGTCCTGCAGATTCATTTTACCATGGTATGGCAGATTAAAAGAATTCCTGCAGATTCATGTTACCATGGTATGGCAGATTAAAAGAATTCCTGCAGATTCTTTTTACCATGGTATGGTGGATTGAAAGAATTCCTGCAGATTCATTTTACCATGGTATGGTGGATTAATAGAATTCCCTGCAGATTCATTTTACCATGGTATGGTGGATTGAAAGAATTCCTGCAGATTCATTTTACCATGGTATGGTGGATTAATAGAATTTCCTGCAGATTCATTTTACCATGGTATGGTAGATTGAGGATCTTCCTGGAGATGGGCAAAACTGGTAGGTTGAACTCCAGCATCATATCCAAGAACAGCAACACAAGAATGTTTATTTCCATGTCATTCAAGTTTACAATTTTTTAAAGACCAATGACTTTTTGGCTTGTTAATTATGTCAGTTGTTTTATTCACCAAAGCAATAAATTGACATGACATGTCTATCAGCAATGCAACTGATGTTTCATCATTAACATTAACCTTTACACCATGAAGATGCCAAAGTAATTTGTTGATAGTGTTTTTATCCGTGATTCAGTAGATAACACACTGATAGTGTCACCTTCCATCAACAGGAAGATGCCCTCCAACAGGGAGTTCTGGTCTTGCATCGACATGGGCGTGTGGAGTAGCACTCGCTTGTCCTCCCCCTTTCTGTGCCGAATGACCTTGTGGTCAGTCTGCTGGCTCAGGAGGAGATGGGAGTAGATGTAGTAGTAGCTGGACACCGACACAGCCAGCTGCCTGTCCACCATCTCAAACCCAACCTTCACCTTGCAGCTCCACTGCAAGGCGGATGATTCAGACTTTGCATCTGTAACAGAATAACAGTGTAGAAGATTTCCTGACCTGTCTGATTAATGCCATACCATTCATACCACAATCACCCAGAAAACACTTTGATGTCTGAATATGTGAAAGACGGATATGTGTGATGGAATGATTAGACCGAATCAGTTCAAGTACAACTATGAAACACCTACAGATACATGCTACATGTCTACATACTGCCTGTAGTGATCTAGCTGTAGTGAGGCTACATGTCTACATACTGCCTGTAGTGAGGTTACATGTCTACATACTGCCTGTAGTGGTAGAGCTGTAGCAAGGCTACATGTCTATTGTTGCCTGTAGTGGTAGAGCTGTAGTGAGGCTACATGTTTACATACTGCCTGTAGTGATATAGCTGTAGTGAGGCTACATGTCTACATATTGCTTGTAGTGAGGCTACATGTCTACATATTGCCTGTAGTGAGGTTACATGTCTACATACTGCCTGTAGTGGTAGAGCTGTAGCAAGGCTACATGTCTACATATTGCCTGTAGGGTAGAGCTGTAGTGAGGCTACATGTCTACATACTGCCTGTAGTGATATAGCTGTAGTGAGGCTACATGTCTACATATTGCCTGTAGTGAGGCTACATGTCTACATACTGCCTGTAGTGATAGTAGTGAGGCTACATGTCTACATACTGCCTGTAGTGATATAGCTGTAGTGAGGCTACATGTCTACATACTGCCTGTAGTGATATAGCTGTAGTGAGGCTACATGTCTACATACTGCCTGTAGTGATATAGCTGTAGTGAGGCTACATGTCTACATACTGCCTGTAGTGATATAGCTGTAGTGAGGCTACATGTCTACATACTGCCTGTAGTGATATAGCTGTAGTGAGGCTACATGTCTACATACTGCCTGTAGTGAGGCTACATGTCTACATACTGCCTGTAGTGATATAGCTGTAGTGAGGCTACATGTCTACATATTGGCTGTAGTGATATAGCTGTAGTGAGGCTACATGTCTACATATTGTCTGTAGTGAGGTCTACATGTCTACATACTGCCTGTAGTGATATAGTTGTAGTGAGGCTACATGTCTACATACTGCCTGTAGTGATATAGCTGTAGTGAGGCTACATGTCTACATATTGTGAAGTTATATATGTAGTGAGGCTACATGTCTACATACTGCCTGTAGTGATATAGTTGTAGTGAGGCTACATGTCTACATATTGTCTGTAGTGAGGCTACATGTCTACATACTGGCTGTAGTGAGGTTACATGTCTACATACTGCCTGTAGTGATATAGCTGTAGTGAGGCTACATGAGGCTTACATGTCTACATACTGCCTGTAGTGATATAGTTGTAGTGAGGCTACATGTCTACATACTGCCTGTAGTGATATAGTTGTAGTGAGGCTACATGTCTACATATTGTCTGTAGTGAGGCTACATGTCTACATACTGCCTGTAGTGATATAGTTGTAGTGAGGCTACATGTCTACATACTGCCTGTAGTGAGATAGCTGTAGTGAGGCTACATGTCTACATACTGCCTGTAGTGATATAGTTGTAGTGAGGCTACATGTCTACATACTGCCTGTAGTGATATAGGTAGTGAGGCTACATGTCTACATACTGCCTGTAGTGAGTGACATAGTATACTGCTGTATATAGTGTAGTGAGGTTACATGTCTACATACTGCCTGTAGTGATATAGTTGTAGTGAGGCTACATGTCTACATACTGCCTGTAGTGAGATAGTTGTAGTGAGGCTACATGTCTACATACTGCCTGTAGTGATATAGTTGTAGTGAGGCTACATGTCTACATACTGCCTGTAGTGATATAGTTGTAGTGAGGCTACATGTCTACATACTGCCTGTAGTGATATAGTTGTAGTGAGGCTACATGTCTACATATTGGCTGTAGTGATATAGTTGTAGTGAGGTTACATGTCTACATACTGCCTGTAGTGATATAGTTGTAGTGAGGCTACATGTCTACATATTGGCTGTAGTGATATAGTTGTAGTGAGGCTACATGTCTGTAGTGATATAGTTGTAGTGAGGCTACATGTCTAGTAGTGAGGTAGTGAGGCTACATGTCTACATACTGCCTGTAGTGATATAGTTGTAGTGAGGCTACATGTCTACATATTGGCTGTAGTGAGATAGTTGTAGTGAGGCTACATGTCTACATACTGCCTGTAGTGATATAGTTGTAGTGAGGTTACATGTCTACATACTGCCTGTAGTGATATAGTTGTAGTGAGGCTACATGTCTACATATTGGCTGTAGTGAGGCTACATGTCTACATACTGCCTGTAGTGAGGAGGCACATGTCTACATGCCTGTAGTGATATAGTTGTAGTGAGGCTACATGTCTACATATTGTCTGTAGTGAGGCTACATGTCTACATGTCTAGTGTAGTGAGGGTTACATGTCTACATACTGCTAGTTGTAGTGAGGCTACATACATACTGCCTGTGAGTACATGTCTACATACTTGTAGTGAGGCTACATGTCTACATATTGTAGTGTAGTGAGGAGGCTACATGTCTACATACTGCCTGTGAGGTTACATGTCTACATACTACATGTCTACATATTGTGTAGTGAGGCTACATGTCTCTACATATTGGCTGTGAGTGAGGCTACATGTCTACATACTGCCTGTAGTGAGGCTAGTGATGTCATGTCTACATACTGCCTGTAGTGATATAGTTGTAGTGAGGCTACATGTCTACATATTGTCTGTAGTGAGGCTACATGTCTACATACTGCCTGTAGTGATATAGTTGTAGTGAGGCTACATGTCTACATATTGTCTGTAGTGAGGTTACATGTCTACATACTGCCTGTAGTGATATAGTTGTAGTGAGGCTACATGTCTACATATTGGCTGTAGTGATATAGTTGTAGTGAGGCTACATGTCTACATACTGCCTGTAGTGAGGTTACATGTCTACATGTCTACATACTGCCTGTAGTGATATAGTTGTAGTGAGGCTACATGTCTACATATTGTCTGTAGTGAGGCTACATGTCTACATACTGCCTGTAGTGAGGTTACATGTCTACATACTGCCTGTAGTGATATAGTTGTAGTGAGGCTACATGTCTACATATTGTAGTGCTGTAGTGAGTGAGGCTACATGTCTACATACTGCCTGTAGTGATATAGTTGTAGTGAGGCTACATGTCTACATACTGTCTGTAGTGAGGCTACATGTCTACATACTGCCTGTAGTGATATAGTTGTAGTGAGGCTACATGTCTACATATTGTCTGTAGTGAGGCTACATGTCTACATATTGCCTGTAGTGAGGCTAGATGTCTACATATGTGTTGTAGTGAGGCTACATGTCTACATATTGGCTGTAGTGAGGCTACATGTCTACATACTGCCTGTAGTGAGGCTACATGTCTACATACTGCCTGTAGTGATATAGTTGTAGTGAGGCTACATGTCTACATATTGTCTGTAGTGAGGCTACATGTCTACATACTGCCTGTAGTGATATAGTTGTAGTGAGGCTACATGTCTACATATTGTCTGTAGTGAGGCTACATGTCTACATACTGCCTGTAGTGATATAGTTGTAGTGAGGCTACATGTCTACATATTGGCTGTAGTGAGGCTACATGTCTACATACTGCCTGTAGTGATATAGTTGTAGTGAGGCTACATGTCTACATATTGTCTGTAGTGAGGCTACATGTCTACATGTCTACATGTCTACATATTGTCTGTAGTGAGGCTACATGTCTACATACTGCCTGTAGTGATATAGTTGTAGTGAGGCTACATGTCTACATATTGTCTGTAGTGAGGCTACATGTCTACATACTGCCTGTAGTGATATAGTTGTAGTGAGGCTACATGTCTACATATGGCTGTCTGTAGTGAGGAGGCTACATGTCTACATACTGCCTGTAGTGATATAGTTGTAGTGAGGCACATGTCTACATATTGTCTGTCTACATATTGAGGAGGCTACATGTCTACATATTGCCTGTAGTGATATAGTTGTAGTGAGGCTACATGTCTGTAGTGATGTCTACATACCGCCTGTAGTGATATAGTTGTAGTGAGGCTACATGTCTACATATTGTCTGTAGTGAGGCTACATGTCTACATACTGCCTGTAGTGATATAGTTGTAGTGAGGCTACATGTCTACATATTGTCTGTGAGGTGAGTGAGGCTACATGTCTACATACTGCCTGTAGTGATATAGTTGTAGTGAGGCTACATGTCTACATTGTTGTAGTGAGGTTACATGTAGTGAGGCTACATGTCTACATATTGTCTGTAGTGAGGCTACATGTCTACATACTGCCTGTAGTGATATAGTTGTAGTGAGGCATGTCTACATACTGCTGTACATATAGTCTGTAGTGAGGCTACTACATATTGTCTGTAGTGAGGCTACATGTCTACATACTGCCTGAGTACATGTCTACATGTCTATTGAGTGAGGTTACATGTCTACATGTGCCTGTAGTGATATAGTTGTAGTGAGGCTACATGTCTACATACTTGTCTGTAGTGAGGCTTACATGTCTAGTGATATAGTTGTAGTGAGGCTACATGTCTACATATTGTCTGTTGTGAGGTAGTGAGGTTACATGTCTGTATATATGCCTGTAGTGAGGCTACATGTCTACATATTGTCTGTAGTGAGGCTACATGTCTACATATTGGCTGTAGTGAGGCTACATGTCTACATACTGCCTGTAGTGATATAGTTGTAGTGAGGCTACATGTCTACATATTGGCTGTAGTGAGGTTACATGTCTACATACTGCCTGTAGTGATATAGTTGTAGTGAGGCTACATGTCTACATATTGATATGTAGGCTACATGTGAGGAGGTTACATGTCTACATACTGCCTGTAGTGATATAGTTGTAGTGAGGCTACATGTCTACATATTGGCTGTAGTGAGGTTACATGTCTACATACTGCCTGTAGTGATATAGTTGTAGTGAGGCTGGCTACATAGCTACATATTGTCTGTAGTGAGGCTGTACATGTCTACATACTGCCTGTAGTGATATAGCTGTAGTGAGGCTACATGTCTACATATTGGCTGTAGTGAGGCTACATGTCTACATACTGCCTGTAGTGATATATTGTTGTAGTGAGGCTACATGTCTACATATTGGCTGTAGTGAGGCTACATGTCTACATACTTGGCTGTAGTGATATATAGTTGTAGTGAGGCTACATGTCTACATATTGGCTGTAGTGAGGCTACATGTCTACATACATCTTGTAGTGTAGTGTAGTGAGGCTACATGTCTACATACTGCCTGTAGTGATATAGCTGTAGTGAGGCTACATGTCTACATACTGCCTGTAGTGATATAGTTGTAGTGAGGCTACATGTCTACATATTGGCTGTTAGTGAGGTTACATGTCTACATACTGCCTGTAGTGATATAGTTGTAGTGAGGCTACATGTCTACATATTGGCTGTAGTGAGGCTACATGTCTACATACTGCCTGTAGTGATATAGTTGTAGTGAGGCTACATGTCTACATATTGGCTGTAGTGAGGCTACATGTCTACATACTGCCTGTAGTGATATAGTTGTAGTGAGGCTACATGTCTACATATTGTCTGTAGTGAGGCTACATGTCTACATACTGCCTGTAGTGATATAGTTGTAGTGAGGCTACATGTCTACATATTGGCTGTAGTGAGGCTACATGTCTACATACTGCCTGTAGTGATATAGTTGTAGTGAGGCTACATGTCTACATATTGTAGTGAGGCTACATGTCTACATACTGCCTGTAGTGATATAGTTGTAGTGAGGCTACATGTCTACATATTGATCTGTAGTGAGGTTACATGTCTACATACTGCCTGTAGTGATATAGTTGTAGTGAGGCTACATGTCTACATATTGTCTGTAGTGAGGCTACATGTCTACATACTGCCTGTAGTGATATAGTTGTAGTGAGGCTACATGTCTACATATTGGCTGTAGTGAGGCTACATGTCTACATACTGCCTGTAGTGATATAGTTGTAGTGAGGCTACATGTCTACATATTGTCTGTAGTGAGGCTACATGTCTACATATTGGCTGTAGTGAGGCTACATGTCTACATACTGCCTGTAGTGATATAGTTGTAGTGAGGCTACATGTCTACATATTGTCTGTAGTGAGGCTACATGTCTACATATTGCCTGTAGTGAGGCTACATGTCTACATACTGCCTGTAGTGATATAGCTGTAGTGAGGCTACATGTCTACATATTGCCTGTAGTGATATAGTTGTAGTGAGGCTACATGTCTACATATTGGCTGTAGTGAGGCTACATGTCTACATACTGCCTGTAGTGATATAGTTGTAGTGAGGCTACATGTCTACATATTGTCTGTAGTGAGGCTACATGTCTACATACTGCCTGTAGTGATATAGCTGTAGTGAGGCTACATGTCTACATATTGGCTGTAGTGAGGTTACATGTCTACATACTGCCTGTAGTGATATAGCTGTAGTGAGGCTACATGTCTACATACTGCCTGTAGTGATATAGTTGTAGTGAGGCTACATGTCTACATACTGCCTGTAGTGATATAGCTGTAGTGAGGCTACATGTCTACATACTGCCTGTAGTGATATAGTTGTAGTGAGGCTACATGTCTACATATTGTCTGTAGTGAGGCTACATGTCTACATATTGCCTGTTGTGAGGCTACATGTCTACATACTGCCTGTAGTGATATAGTTGTAGTGAGGCTACATGTCTACATATTGTCTGTAGTGAGGCTACATGTCTACATACTGCCTGTAGTGAGGATACATGTCTGATACTGCCTGTAGTGATATAGCTGTATGTCTACATATACTGCCTGTAGTGATATAGCTGTAGTGAGGCTTACATGTCTACATACTGCCTGTAGTGATATAGCTGTAGTGAGGCTACATGTCTACATATTGTCTGTAGTGAGGCTACATGTCTACATACTGCCTGTAGTGATATAGTTGTAGTGAGGCTACATGTCTACATATTGTCTGTAGTGAGGCTACATGTCTACATATTGTCTGTAGTGAGGCTACATGTCTACATACTGCCTGTTGTGAGGATACATGTCTGAATACTGCCTGTACTGATATAGCTGTAGTGAGGCTACATGTCTACATACTGCATGTAGTGACATAGCTGTAGTGAGGGTAGATCTCTACATACTGCCTGTAGTGGTAGAGCTGTAGTGAGGGTAGATGTCTACATACTGCCTGTAGTGGTTGAGCTGTAGGGAGGGTAGATGTCTACATACTGCCTGTAATGAGGAGGTTGCAGTGTGCCATATTTCCGGTACCAAAGGCGTGTTCACTGCGATGTCTGCCATTCAGGGTCTGTTCATTTGATGCAGGATCTGTTTGTTGGTAAACAAATATAAACGTGTTATTTACATATCAAAACAAGAAAGACATAAACGTTTGACAATAATGGATTGAGTAAAGGCGAGAAAGTATGGATGTCGACTTCTATATTTTGAGGGACACAACGTTTCGGAGTATATTCTTACTGCTTCATCAGGTGAATGAAAGACTAGGAATCAGATAGCAATATAAATACATGTGAAACAACAACAGCGATAAAATAACAAGGGAACCCAGTAGTATATTAGCACTAAATTGGTAAAGTGGATGGACGAGTGGAAGCCAGAGATTATTAATCCAGACATGAATGATACGACACAATGGTTGCATTTAATCAGGGAAAAGAAATACACAAAGCCAGGATTTAATCACAACTTAATTATTGATAAGTACAAGGACAATGAAGCCAGCAGATTTTTTCCCTGGTCACGGTTGATTGCTGGTTGGGATCTCCTGATGTCTATGGCCTCTTGTAGTTTTCCTTTGACGCCAGTTGTTGTTGTTAGATAGGACTTTGGTGGCTTAACACATGATGGCGCGGTCCTGGTTCTTGTTGCTTGACTGTTTGTGCAGACTAATCTCATCGTGTGTACAAAACTGTTTCACGTCTCAAAATCTGTTCACAGCATGTATAGAACTGTTATCAGAATGCACACCAATGTTACATAGGGTACTGAATTGTTTATTTTTGTCCCCCGCAACGTAGAAGGGAGGACTATGTATGTATTCAGCAGCGTCCGTATGTCCCGATTCTTGTTAACGCAATATCTCATGTACTGTTGTACGCAATGTCTTCAAATTTGGTGACACCCTACATTGAGGGATTATACAGACACCAGTCGATTTGTGTGACCTTGACCTTATCTTCAAGGTCGCCATGACACTTGGACCACTATTCAAATTTATGTAAACACGATATTTCATAAAACGTTGCGCCCAATGTCTTCAGTTATGTGGACAGCCTACATTGGGTGATTACACAGTGACTAGTAAATTCAGGGCGACATTGACCTTATTTTCAGGGTCACATGACACTTTTCAAAATATTGTTAACTGTATAACTACTTCACACAAAAAGTAATTGTCTATGTGATCAAAAGATAAAAACTGGTAAATATGTTATATTTAATTCTTCTTTAGCGTCGGGGGACACGGCCATGTTAGTGGCAAACACTTTTCAAAGTTGTTAAACTGTGCATAATTATCTCGCTGTGTTCAGAATTGTTTCATAATATATCGATATGTTTCAGTTGAGATGGAAATTCGTTACTGCTTACCTTCAGTCAGAAGGTGATTCGAATGTTGCTGTACAAACTGAAACAGGAGAAAAACATATCTGTTAAAGTGAATTAGGTCAGAGGTGTCATGTTATGTACCACTCTATTGACTGCTAGCCCACGACACCTCCCAGAGAGTTGTGACAGGTGTCATGTTATGTACCACTCTATTGACTGCTACCCCACGACATCCAGAGAGTTGTGACAGGTGTCATGTTATGTACCACTCTATTGACTGCTACCCCACGACATCCAGAGAGTTGTGACAGGTGTCATGTTATGTACCACTCTATTGACTGCTACCCCACCATATCCAGAGAGTTGTAACAGGTGTCATGTTATGTACCACTCTATTGACTGCTACCCCACGATATCCAGAGAGTTGTGACAGGTGTCATGTTATGTACCACTCTATTGACTGCTAGCCCACCACCTGCTACCCCGATATCCAGAGAGTTGTGACAGGTGTCATGTTATGTACCACTCTATTGACTGCTAGCCCACCACCTCCAGAGAGTTGTGACAGGTGTCATGTTATGTACCACTCTATTGACTGCTAGCCCACGACATCCAGAGAGTTGTGACAGGTGTCATGTTATGTACCACTCTATTGACTGCTAGCCCACGATATCCAGAGAGTTGTGACAGGTGTCATGTTATGTACCACTCTATTGACTGCTACCCACGCTGCCATGTCATGTTATCCAGAGAGTTGTGACAGGTGTCATGTTATGTACCACTCTATTGACTGCTACCACGATATCCAGAGAGTTGTGACAGGTGTCATGTTATGTACCACTCTATTGACTGCTACCCCACGATATCCAGAGAGTTGTAACAGGTGTCATGTTATGTACCACTCTATTGACTGCTAGCCCACCACATCCAGAGAGTTGTGACAGGTGTCAGAGAGTTGTGACGTGTTATGTACCACTCTATTGACTGCTACCCCACGATATCCAGAGTTGTAACGGGTTGTGACAGGTGTCATGTTATGTACCACTCTATTGACTGCTAGCCCACTGCTACCTCCAGAGAGTTGTGACAGGTGTCATGTTATGTACCACTCTATTGACTGCTAGCCCACCATCCAGAGAGTTGTGACACAGGTGTCATGTTATGTACCACTCTATTGACTGCTAGCCCACGATATCCAGAGAGTTGTGACAGGTGTCATGTTATGTACCACTCTATTGACTGCTAGCCCACGATATCCAGAGAGTTGTGACAGGTGTCATGTTATGTACCACTCTATTGACTGCTAGCCCACGATATCCAGAGAGTTGTGACAGGTGTCATGTTATGTACCACTCTATTGACTGCTAGCCACCACGACATCCAGAGAGTTGTGACAGGTGTCATGTTATGTACCACTCTATTGACTGCTACCCCACGATATCCAGAGAGTTGTGACAGGTGTCATGTTATGTACCACTCTATTGACTGCTAGCCCACGACATCCAGAGAGTTGTGACAGGTGTCATGTTATGTACCTCTCTATTGACTGCTAGCCCACGACATCCAGAGAGTTGTGACAGGTGTCATGTTATGTACCACTCTATTGACTGCTAGCCCACCACCTCCAGAGAGTTGTGACAGAGGATCCGTTGTACGGTATTTCCTCTAATA
Organism: Haliotis rubra; assembly: GCF_003918875.1. Classification (NCBI taxonomy): domain Eukaryota; kingdom Metazoa; phylum Mollusca; class Gastropoda; order Lepetellida; family Haliotidae; genus Haliotis; species Haliotis rubra. The sequence goes on along the minus strand of NW_025765004.1, from coordinate 337,189 downwards.
ATAACCGCCCAGCCACATAATTTTTCAACGGAGTTCCGGACCCGGCGCTTATTAGAGGCTCCTGCGCTTTGGCGCTTACTGGTGTAGTTACCGTAATTGTTAGATGCTTTATCCCCGGCGCTTATTGGAGGAAATACGGTATGTATAATATAAGCGTGGTTCAGTAACTGTACATCATAGAGTTACTATCTCCATCCATAAAACCAATGAGTCAATTTACCAAAATTCAAATCCAAAACTAAAATAACTGCTAAAAACACTCAAACAAACTGAAGTTAGACCATAAACCCAAATGTAAAGACGGGTCGATAACAAAATTTAACTCCCACCGACATGAATTTAGTAATAAAGAAAACACCAAACGGACAAGTGCACACGCCCAAAGAAACGTCCGAACCTGTCCGACTACACACTACAAACAACAGGGAATGGTTGTCCAAAGCCCGCTGGACACCAGCACACTCGTAACACGTAGTACTCCTAAGCCCACTAAATAACAACCATACTTTCAAAGCTGGTATCTTTCAAATCAAAACTGGGGCGGTGGGGTAGCCTAGTGGTTAAAGCGTTCGCTCATCACGCGGTTTCGATTCCACACAATGTCATGTGTGCAATGTGTGAAGCCCATTTCAGGTGTCCCCAGCCGTGATATTGCTGGAATATTGCTAAAGGCGGCGTAAAACTAAACTCACCCACTCACTCTAATCAAAACTGGCCTTGTTGGTCGCATATAATCCCACATAACCCACTTATAGCGCCAGAGGTGCCATGTTACGTACCACTCTACCCACATGCTCTGTTTACCACTGGAGTCCATATCAACAATACTGGAATGTCTTCCCGGTTTGGTCTCACCTGCGGATGTCCCATGGGTCGAGGTCTTACGTGTCATGGTTCCCGACTGAGTAGGACCTTGCTTGTATCAACCACTCGTTTATCGTGTTCAGATTCGACCATTTAGAGACGGGATGATTATTCTTGTGTTCAAAGTTTAACATATATACACACGTATCAAATCAGACGTAAGAATAGTCAAATAGTGACATGAACCTACCGAATCAAATACGTCTATCAGTTTGCCAATTGTTCTGAAACAACAGAACTCTCTGTACTTTGAGGAGCGAGTTTCCCTTATGATCTGATCATCCTTCAACATGGCACATTTAGCACACAATGAAAACGCTTCATACTTCCCCTGCCCCGAGAGACGTAAACACGGACCCTCCGTAGTTCGGGGAATACTTCCTGTGGATGTTCTCATGTTACCATATGGGTGGTGATGCGAAGTCGGTGACTCAACGTCCCTCTGGTTGGCTTCATAATCATACACCATCGCATTTGTGACACGTTATTTGAACCTGTTTTCATTTCCTCGTCATGTTATGTTGGTGCGTTCTATTGTGGCTTGCAGTGTCTTTCCGGGGGTTTCATACAAAAGTTACCGATTTCCCAGTTTTTCAACTACCATGCTTGGTGTCAGAAGAGTCCTAGTTTGACCTTGGGTACCACGGCAGGATCCAGTGAGTGAGACAAATAGATAACAGACTATTTACGCTTACAAATTATTAGTCTTCAACGCACTGATTGAATGAATTAGAATATTTGTGCTCTCCTTCTTTATGTGTGTCGGTAGGTGAGTATGGTTTAATGCGCTTTTAACACTTATCCAGCAACATCACGGCAGGAGACACCAGGAATGCGCTTCAAACAAAGATTGTACCAAAGTGTGGAATCGAACCCGGGTGTCGGCGTGACGCTTTAACCACTGGGCTACCCCGCCGCCCCTCTGTGTGTGCGTGCGGCTATGTGTGTGTGTGTGTGTCTGTCTGTCTCTCTCTTTGTGTGTGTGGGTGTGTGACAGGTGCTCATAATGTCAACGTCTTCGTGTAATATCATGAAGATCATCTTGATCAAAATATTTATTTCAAATAAATATTGTACACCACCTTCGTCAGTTTTTGTGATTGTCCAGTCCAGTTTCAATTATTTTCAGGCCGTCGTTATACAATCGATGACACACAACTGATCAGTTGCTGTAAGCAGCTATACATGGTACTAAGACACGTGAGTAAGTTGGTTAATGTAAGCAAAACACGTGAGTAAGTTGGTTAATGTAAGCAAAACACGTGAGTAAGTTGGTTAATGTAAGCAAAACACGTGAGTAAGTTGGTTAATGTAAACAGCTATACATGGTACCTGACACGTGGAATGGTTGGTCAGTAAGCACGTCAGACACGTAAGTTGACACTCAGACACGTTAGTTAATGTAAGCAGCTATATATGACACTCAGACACGTGAGTAAGTTGGTTAATGTAAGCAGCTATATATGACACTCCAGACACGTGTAAGTAAGTTGGTTAATGTAAGCAGCTATATATGACACTCAGACACGTGAGTAAGTTGGTTAATGTAAGCAGCTATATATGACACTCAGACACATGAGTAAGTTGGTTAATGTAAGCAGCTATATATGACACTCAGACACGTGAGTAAGTTGGTTAATGTAAGCAGCTATATATGACACTCAGACACGTGAGTAAGTTGGTTAATGTAAGCAGCTATATATGACACTCCAGACACGTGAGTAAGTTGGTTAATGTAAGCAGCTATATATGACACTCTACATGACACGACACGAGTAAGTTGGTTAATGTAAGCAGCTATATATGACACTCAGACACGTGAGTAAGTTGGTTAATGTAAGCAGCTATATATGACACTCAGACACGTGAGTAAGTTGGTTAATGTAAGCAGCTATATATGACACTCAGACACGTGAGTAAGTTGGTTAATGTAAGCAGCTATATATGACACTCAGACACGTGAGTAAGTTGGTTAATGTAAGCAGCTATATATGACACTCAGACACGTGAGTAAGTTGGTTAATGTAAGCAGCTATATATGACACTCCAGACACGTGAGTAAGTTGGTTAATGTAAGCAGCTATATGACACTCAGACACGTGAGTAAGTTGGTCAATGTAAGCAACCATCGACACCAGACACGTGAGTAAGTTGGTTAATATAAGCGTAACACGCAGTTATATATGACACTCAGACACGTGAGTAAGTTGGTTAATGTAAGCAGCTATATGTAATGTAAGCAGCTATATATGACACTCAGACACGTGAGTAAGTTGGTTAATGTAAGCAGCTATATATGACACTCAGACACGTGAGTAAGTTGGTTAATGTAAGCAGCTATATATGACACTGTCAGACACGTGAGTAAGTTGGTTAATGTAAGCAGCTATATATGACACTCAGACACGTGAGTAAGTTGGTTAATGTAAGCAGCTATATATGACACTCAGACACGTGAGTAAGTTGGTTAATGTAAGCAGCTATATATGACACTCAGACACGTGAGTAAGTTGGTTAATGTAAGCAGCTATATATGACACTCAGACACGTGAGTAAGTTGGTTAATGTAAGCAGCTATATATGACACTCAGACACGTGAGTAAGTTGGTTAATGTAAGCAGCTATATATGACACTCAGACACGTGAGTAAGTTGGTTAATGTAAGCAGCTATATATGACACTCAGACACGTGAGTAAGTTGGTTAATGTAAGCAGCTATATATGACACTCAGACACGTGAGTAAGTTGGTTAATGTAAGCAGCTATATATGACACTCAGACACGTGAGTAAGTTGGTTAATGTAAGCAGCTATATATGACACTCAGACACGTGAGTAAGTTGGTTAATGTAAGCAGCTATATATGACACTCACGACACGTGACACGTGAGTAAGTTGGTTAATGTAAGCAGCTATATATGACACTCAGACACGTGAAGTAAGTTAGTTAATGTAAGCAGCTATATATGACACTCAGACACGTGAGTAAGTTGGTTAATGTAAGCAGCTATATATGACACTCAGACACGTGAGTAAGTTGGTTAATGTAAGCAGCTATATATGACACTCAGACACGTGAGTAAGTTAGTTAATGTAAGCAGCTATATATGACACCAGACACGTGAGTAAGTTGGTTAATGTAAGCAGCTATATATGACACCTCAGACACGTGAGTAAGTTGGTTAATGTAAGCAGCTATATATGACACTCAGACACGTGAGTAAGTTGGTTAATGTAAGCAGCACGTATATATAAGCGCGACACTCAGACACGTGAGTAAGTTGGTTAATGTAAGCAGCTATATATGACACTCAGACACGTGAGTAAGTTGGTTAATGTAAGCAGCTATATATGACACTCAGACACGTGGAGTAAGTTAGTTAATGTAAGTAGCTATATATGACACTCAGACACGTAAGTAAGTTGGTTAATGTAAGCAGCTATATATGACACTCAGACACGGCAGTAAGTTTGTTAATGTAAGCAGCTATATATGACACTCAGACACGTGAGTAAGTTGGTTAATGTAAGCAGCTATATATGACACTCAGACACGTGAGTAAGTTGGTTAATGTAAGTAGCTATATATGACACTCAGACACGTGAGTAAGTTGGTTAATGTAAGCAGCTATATATGACACTCAGACACGTGAGTAAGTTGGTTAATGTAAGCAGCTATATATGAGACACGTCAGACACGTGAGTAAGTTGGTTAATGTAAGCAGCTATATATGACACTCAGACACGTGAGTAAGTTGGTTAATGTAAGCAGCTATATATGTCACTCAGACACGTGAGTAAGTTGGTTAATGTAAGCAGCTATATATGACACTCAGACACGTGAGTAAGTTGGTTAATGTAAGCAGCTATATATGTCACTCAGACACGTGAGTAAGTTGGTTAATGTAAGCAGCTATATATGACACTCAGACACGTGAGTAAGTTGGTTAATGTAAGCAGCTATATATGACACTCAGACACGTGAGTAAGTTGGTTAATGTAAGCAGCTATATATGACACTCAGACACGTGAGTAAGTTGGTTAATGTAAGCAGCTATATATGACACTCAGACACGTGAGTAAGTTGGTTAATGTAAGCAGCTATATATGACACTCAGACACGTGAGTAAGTTGGTTAATGTAAGCAGCTATATATGACACTCAGACACGTGAGTAAGTTGGTTAATGTAAGCAGCTATATATGACACTCAGACACGTGAGTAAGTTATATGGTTAATGTAAGCAGCTATATATGACACTCAGACACGTGAGTAAGTTGGTTAATGTAAGCAGCTATATATGACACTCAGACACGTGAGTAAGTTGGTTAATGTAAGCAGCTATATATGACACTCAGACACGTGAGTAAGTTGGTTAATGTAAGCAGCTATATATGACACTCAGACACGTGAGTAAGTTGGTTAATGTAAGCAGCTATATATGACACTCAGACACGTGAGTAAGTTGGTTAATGTAAGCAGCTATATATGACACTCAGACACGTGAGTAAGTTGGTTAATGTAAGCAGCTATATATGACACTCAGACACGTGAGTAAGTTGGTTAATGTAAGCAGCTATATATGACACTCAGACACGTGAGTAAGTTGGTTAATGTAAGCAGCTATATATGACACTCAGACACGTGAGTAAGTTGGTTAATGTAAGCAGCTATATATGACACTCAGACACGTGAGTAAGTTGGTTAATGTAAGCAGCTATATATGACACTCAGACACGTGAGTAAGTTGGTTAATGTAAGCAGCTATATATGACACTCAGACACGTGAGTAAGTTGGTTAATGTAAGCAGCTATATATGTTACTCAGACACGTGAGTAAGTTGGTTAATGTAAGCAGCTATATATGTCACTCAGACACGTGAGTAAGTTGGTTAATGTAAGCAGCTATATATGACACTCAGACACGTGAGTAAGTTGGTTAATGTAAGCAGCTATATATGACACTCAGACACGTGAGTAAGTTGGTTAATGTAAGCAGCTATATATGACACTCAGACACGTGAGTAAGTTGGTTAATGTAAGCAGCTATATATGACACTCAGACACGTGAGTAAGTTGGTTAATGTAAGCAGCTATATATGACACTCAGACACGTGAGTAAGTTGGTTAATGTAAGCAGCTATATATGACACTCAGACACGTGAGTAAGTTAGTTAATGTAAGCAGCTATATATGACACTCAGACACGTGAGTAAGTTGGTTAATGTAAGCAGCTATATATGACACTCAGACACGTGAGTAAGTTGGTTAATGTAAGCAGCTATATATGACACTCAGACACGTGAGTAAGTTGGTTAATGTAAGCAGCTATATATGACACTCAGACACGTGAGTAAGTTGGTTAATGTAAGCAGCTATATATGACACTCAGACACGTGAGTAAGTTGGTTAATGTAAGCAGCTATATATGACACTCAGACACGTGAGTAAGTTGGTTAATGTAAGCAGCTATATATGACACTCAGACACGTGAGTAAGTTGGTTAATGTAAGCAGCTATATATGACACTCAGACACGTGAGTAAGTTGGTTAATGTAAGCAGCTATATATGACACTCAGACACGTGAGTAAGTTGGTTAATGTAAGCAGCTATATATGACACTCAGACACGTGAGTAAGTTGGTTAATGTAAGCAGCTATATATGACACTCAGACACGTGAGTAAGTTGGTTAATGTAAGCAGCTATATATGACACTCAGACACGTGAGTAAGTTGGTTAATGTAAGCAGCTATATATGACACTCAGACACGTGAGTAAGTTGGTTAATGTAAGCAGCTATATATGACACTCAGACACGTGAGTAAGTTGGTTAATGTAAGCAGCTATATATGTCACTCAGACACGTGAGTAAGTTGGTTAATGTAAGTAGCTATATATGACACTCAGACACGTGAGTAAGTTGGTTAATGTAAGCAGCTATATATGTCACTCAGACACGTGAGTAAGTTGGTTAATGTAAGCAGCTATATATGACACTCAGACACGTGAGTAAGTTGGTTAATGTAAGCAGCTATATATGACACTCAGACACGTGAGTAAGTTGGTTAATGTAAGCAGCTATATATGACACTCAGACACGTGAGTAAGTTGGTTAATGTAAGCAGCTATATATGACACTCAGACACGTGAGTAAGTTGGTTAATGTAAGCAGCTATATATGTCACTCAGACACGTGAGTAAGTTGGTTAATGTAAGCAGCTATATATGACACTCCAGACACGTGAGTAAGTTGGTTAATGTAAGCAGCTATATATGACACTCAGACACGTGAGTAAGTTGGTTAATGTAAGCAGCTATATATGACACTCAGACACGTGAGTAAGTTGGTTAATGTAAGCAGCTATATATGACACTCAGACACGTGAGTAAGTTGGTTAATGTAAGCAGCTATATATGTCACTCAGACACGTGAGTAAGTTGGTTAATGTAAGCAGCTATATATGACACTCAGACACGTGAGTAAGTTGGTTAATGTAAGCAGCTATATATGTACACTCAGACACGTGAGTAAGTTGGTTAATGTAAGCAGCTATATATGTCACTCAGACACGTGAGTAAGTTGGTTAATGTAAGCAGCTATATATGACACTCAGACACGTGAGTAAGTTGGTTAATGTAAGCAGCTATATATGACACTCAGACACGTGAGTAAGTTGGTTAATGTAAGCAGCTATATATGACACTCAGACACGTGAGTAAGTTGGTTAATGTAAGCAGCTATATATGTCACTCAGACACGTGAGTAAGTTGGTTAATGTAAGCAGCTATATATGACACTCAGACACGTGAGTAAGTTGGTTAATGTAAGCAGCTATATATGACACTCAGACACGTGAGTAAGTTGGTTAATGTAAGCAGCTATATATGACACTCAGACGCGTGAGTAAGTTGGTTAATGTAAGCAGCTATATATGTCACTCAGACACGTGAGTAAGTTGGTTAATGTAAGCAGCTATATATGTCACTCAGACACGTGAGTAAGTTGGTTAATGTAAGCAGCTATATATGTCACTCAGACACGTGAGTAAGTTGGTTAATGTAAGCAGCTATATATGACACTCAGACACGTGAGTAAGTTGGTTAATGTAAGCAGCTATATATGACACTCAGACACGTGAGTAAGTTGGTTAATGTAAGCAGCTATATGACACTCAGACACGTGAGTAAGTTGGTTAATGTAAGCAGCTATATATGTCACTCAGACACGTGAGTAAGTTGGTTAATGTAAGCAGCTATATGACACTCAGACACGTGAGTAAGTTGGTTAATGTAAGCAGCTATATATGTCACTCAGACACGTGAGTAAGTTGGTTAATGTAAGTAGCTATATATGACACTCAGACACGTGAGTAAGTTGGTTAATGTAAGCAGCTATATATGACACTCAGACACGTGAGTAAGTTGGTTAATGTAAGCAGCTATATATGACACTCAGACACGTGAGTAAGTTGGTTAATGTAAGTAGCTATATATGACACTCAGACACGTGAGTAAGTTGGTTAATGTAAGCAGCTATATATGACACTCAGACACGTGAGTAAGTTGGTTAATGTAAGCAGCTATATATGACACTCAGACACGTGAGTAAGTTTGGTTAATGTAAGCAGCTATATATGACACTCAGACACGTGAGTAAGTTGGTTAATGTAAGCAGCTATATATGACACTCAGAGACACGTGAGTAAGTTGGTTAATGTAAATGCAGCTATATATGACACTCAGACACGTGAGTAAGTTGGTTAATGTAAGTAGCTATATATGACACTCAGACACGTGAGTAAGTTGGTTAATGTAAGCAGCTATATATATCACTCAGACACGTGAGTAAGTTGGTTAATGTAAGTAGCTATATATGACACTCAGACACGTGAGTAAGTTGGTTAATGTAAGCAGCTATATATGACACTCAGACACGTGAGTAAGTTGGTTAATGTAAGCAGCTATATATGACACTCAGACACGTGAGTAAGTTGGTTAATGTAAGCAGCTATATATGACACTCAGACACGTGAGTAAGTTGGTTAATGTAAGCAGCTATATATGACAGACACGTGAGTACGTTGGTTAGTAAGTTGGTTAATGTAAGTAGACACTATATATGACACTCAGACACGTGAGTAAGTTGGTTAATGTAAGCAGCTATATATGTCACTCAGACACGTGAGTAAGTTGGTTAATGTAAGCAGCTATATATGACACTCAGACACGTGAGTAAGTTGGTTAATGAGTAAGCAGCTATATATGACACTCAGACACGTGAGTAAGTTGGTTAATGTAAGCAGCTATATATGACACTCAGACACGTGAGTAAGTTGGTTAATGTAAGCAGCTATATATGACACTCAGACACGTGAGTAAGTTGGTTAATGTAAGCAGCTATATATGACACTCAGACACGTGAGTAAGTTGGTTAATGTAAGCAGCTATATATGACACTCAGACACGTGAGTAAGTTGGTTAATGTAAGCAGCTATATATGACACTCAGACACGTGAGTAAGTTGGTTAATGTAAGCAGCTATATATGTCACTCAGACACGTGAGTAAGTTGGTTAATGTAAGCAGCTATATATGACACTCAGACACGTGAGTAAGTTGGTTAATGTAAGCAGCTATATATGACACTCAGACACGTGAGTAAGTTAGTTAATGTAAGCAGCTATATATGTCACTCAGACACGTGAGTAAGTTGGTTAATGTAAGCAGCTATATATGACACTCAGACACGTGAGTAAGTTGGTTAATGTAAGCAGCTATATATGACACTCAGACACGTGAGTAAGTTGGTTAATGTAAGCAGCTATATATGACACTCAGACACGTGAGTAAGTTGGTTGATGTAAGCAGCTATATATGACACTCAGACACGTGAGTAAGTTGGTTAATGTAAGCAGCTATATATGTCACTCAGACACGTGAGTAAGTTGGTTAATGTAAGCAGCTATATATGTCACTCAGACACGTGAGTAAGTTGGTTAATGTAAGCAGCTATATATGACACTCAGACACGTGAGTAAGTTGGTTAATGTAAGCAGCTATATATGACACTCAGACACGTGAGTAAGTTGGTTAATGTAAGCAGCTATATATGACACTCAGACACGTGAGTAAGTTGGTTAATGTAAGTAGCTATATATGACACTCAGACACGTGAGTAAGTTGGTTAATGTAAGCAGCTATATATGACACTCAGACACGTGAGTAAGTTGGTTAATGTAAGCAGCTATATATGACACTCAGACACGTGAGTAAGTTGGTTAATGTAAGCAGCTATATATGACACTCAGACACGTGAGTAAGTTGGTTAATGTAAGCAGCTATATATGACACTCAGACACGTGAGTAAGTTGGTTAATGTAAGCAGCTATATATGACACTCAGACACGTGAGTAAGTTGGTTAATGTAAGCAGCTATATATGACACTCAGACACGTGAGTAAGTTGGTTAATGTAAGCAGCTATATATGACACTCAGACACGTGAGTAAGTTGGTTAATGTAAGTAAGCAGCTATATATGTCACTCAGACACGTGAGTAAGTTGGTTAATGTAAGCAGCTATATATGACACTCAGACACGTGAGTAAGTTGGTTAATGTAAGCAGCTATATATGACACTCAGACACGTGAGTAAGTTGGTTAATGTAAGCAGCTATATATGACACTCAGACACGTGAGTAAGTTGGTTAATGTAAGCAGCTATATATGACACTCAGACACGTGAGTAAGTTGGTTGATGTAAGCAGCTATATATGACACTCAGACACGTGAGTAAGTTGGTTAATGTAAGCAGCTATATATGACACTCAGACACGTGAGTAAGTTGGTTGATGTAAGCAGCTATATATGACACTCAGACACGTGAGTAAGTTGGTTAATGTAAGCAGCTATATATGACACTCAGACACGGCAGTAAGTTGGTTAATGTAAGCAGCTATATATGACACTCAGACACGTGAGTAAGTTGGTTAATGTAAGCAGCTATATATGACACTCAGACACGTGAGTGGTTTGTTTAATGTAAGCAGCTATATATGACACTCAGACACGTGAGTAAGTTGGTTAATGTAAGCAGCTATATATGACACTCAGACACGTGAGTGGTTTGTTTAATTTAGGAAGCTATATAGAACACTCAGACACGTAAGTTGGTTAATGTAAGCAGCTATATAGAACACTCAGACACGTGAGTAAGTTGGTTAATGTAATCAGCTATATATGACGCTCAGACACGTGAGTGGTTTGTTTAATTTAGGCAGCTATATACATCACTCAGACAGGTGGGTTCCTGGCAGGCGCGTAGCCAGAAAGATGCAGAGTGTAAGTACAAATGATGAAACATTTTGAAATCAGGGAGAATATACCACAGCTAAAAGTAAAACATTTTTCTGAACACATGTTTAAGTTAAGGCAAACATCAATAACATGGTGCAAGTGCAGACAATCTGCCAGTTAACATTGCTTGGCTGAGGTAAGTCTACTGCGTCTCATTGCGCTGAAAGAACGTTCAGCTGTTGCAGCGGACACTGGCATTGTCGCCAAGGTTTTCACGGCCACGTGGATGTGAGGATAAAGATCCTCCTTGACAAAGTCGAGTGTTGTTAGCAGACAAGATGGCCTTTCATCAATGGCTACGTCCTGCCAATGGCATTTCCGCCGTCGGACTTCAACATTTAGCTGCTCAATGACGCGGTTCAACAAATTGTTGAAACACCCTACAATTTCATCAGTAAGGTTGTGCAGTGAGCTAGGCACTAAGTACTGTGCTTCCAAGCGACCATTAGGTACAATCAACCTCTGCTCCATTTGCTGAGAGATGTGGTCAAGAAGAGGGTAGTATACGTTCATCTTCCAGTACAGCATTGGAGTTGGAGCAGGGGCATTGTCTCTCTCATTGTCTGACGGCCAACACACCTTGGCATACTAGGGGCCAGTTCATATTTTGTTGCAAGCTGTGAGGCATCGTCAAACAGTTCTTACCATACATCATCATCCTCACGGATTTGTCGGAGACTACTAATGACAACTGAAGCCTCACTGGAAGCTTTAATTAAGTCAATACTATCAGACTGTAACAGTTTCAATAACTGTACAGTGTAATGCATGGCATGTTGTGAAACAATGAGACCAACGATGAAGTCAAAGGAGAGAATTGACAATCGTAACGATCTAGCTCTGGAATCCCCATTTTGTTCCAGTGCTCGCAAGCTATCAACAATAACATCAAATGCTGCTTTGAAAGTGGATAGAGAATCTGCACGGATTGACCATCGTGTTTCCCATAGTTCAGTGACCTTCTTTTTCCTGCCCATTGATTCTCTGACTTCTTGATTGGATTCAAGCTCATTGGAGAAAAATAGAAGACGCTTTGCTGAATATGAAAATGCAAATGCGATATCCTGAACTGTGGACATGATCATTTTCACAGACTTAATGGAACAACTGTGCACAAGCGCTAGGTTCAAGCAGTGAGACTTGCAGTGTACATAGAACACCTCGTTTAATGATTGCCTGAACGCCGTTGGCATGACCACACATGTTGGAAGCGCCGTCATATCCCTGACGTCTCATGATTTTTTTATCAACGGCATATTCACCTAATTCTGAAAGAAATTTCTCAGCTAAATTTGCTGCCGTTGTGCTTTCAGCTTCAACAAATCCCCCCCAAAACTTTCTTTTAATATTGTGAGGCCTTCCTCAATAACCGACACATACCTGACAGAAAAGGAAATCTGTTCCTTGTTTGAAGAATCAGTGGCCTCATCAGCAATAAGAGAAAAACATTCCTGAGCATTGCATTCATTTGCTATGTGTTCTTTTATTTGTAAAGCACACAGGTGAATGAGCTCGTTTTGAATCTGTGGTGAAAAATATTTGTTGTTATGGTTTTTCAGGATGACATCATGCCGCGCCGTGTATTGCAAGAGAGCAACGAAGTTACTTTTGTCCTGTGTGTGCCTCCTAATTGTAATATTTTGTTTTCCCACACAGGAGTGTTTCAATGAGTGTTTTCAGAAGTGAACGGTTTGGTAGCAACAGTTGCTTTATGGCTACTTGACAGTTGCGTACAAATATCATCTTGAACGTGAGAAGCAACCTTTCAGTAGTTACTGCATATTTCGATATTTCGCAGCAATTTTGGTGATTTCAAAGATTAGTGTGCCGCTTTATCAATGTTCCAATATTTGCCCAGTCATTTACATAAGCAGATACAAAAGCACCCTTGTTTGCGTCAGTGGCGAAAAGGACACATGGAAGACATATGACACCATCGTTAAGAGGAGAATAACTTAGCCAAGGATATTAATCTAAACATCTTGCGTTAAACTTTCTATTTTGGCCCCTGATATTCCTCAATGGGAACTTCACCGACTTATCTCTCCTGACGCCAGTTGCATCTAAGTCCCCGAGAATGAGAGAGCGATTGCTCTCAGTTTTGAGATCCTGTAATTCAAATGACGCAATATCAATACCAGCAAAACCAGTCTTAATATTTGTCAATTCTACCGGCTCAGCAGAGACAGTAGACGATCTCGGAGTGTCTGATTTAACAATTGGCGAGGAATCGGTATTTGACTCAGATAATGCTATTGTATCAGAATGTTTGGGAACACTGGGTACTATGGTGAGGTAAAACGGGCGTTTCAGTCAATTTGGGTTGTTTAAAGAAGAACAAATCAATTGTAGATGAACGTTTTGCAGGTCTCTTACTCATTTCTGCGCATAACAAAAGATACAATACTTAAGAGGTAAAACAATTTCAAAGAACAGACCAACGATGTCGCCTATAGAACGAACGATTTCGGTCTGAAGTGTCAGCCTGTTTCCAGGCATAATCTATTGTATAGTGTAGACACAACATGTTTTGTCTATAAATTATCCGCGAAGCGAGGTGCGTTCGGGTACCACGGCACTTTACCAGAAACCACCTAGTAAACATGAAAACAAATTAAATGTTATGTTTCTAAGCATCTTGAATCATAACCAAAAAAAATTCAATTTCAAAGTGTAAGCCACTGATTGGTCTAATGGAGGCAGCTATATATGGCACTCAGACACGCGACGGTACATTTGCTGCTGAAGTGAGTGAAAAACTAACAAATGTCATCATCAGATTGTAAACATGGGAAAGGTTGTAAATCCAAGTCTTTTGTTTCACCAATCGTTACATCGAATTTATGTGATTCAAATGTCTCGCTGTCATGTGGGGATGAATCACGTGGCCAGACTTACCTTGCTCCCCAAAAACACGACGTTAAAAGCGCGGAGTTCAGATGGACGATATCCATCAGACAAAACTCGAAATGATGATTATCTCCATCCATCTTTAAACATCCAAGAACAAATATATTCCCACAAACATCTGGTACTGAAAAGAATGCAAACATATATACTTTATGTATTGTTTATATATATAATCATCCATACTTGAAATACTCATATTTCAAATATACGAAAGCATACGAAACTAAAAAAGTTTGTCATCAGGCAAAATTTAAGTTTTCTCAAACATATATATCTGTAAACAGAATCTATAGATAAGAGAGTATGTAAAAAACTGTGTTAAAGCCGTTACATACAAAGTGGAAAAACAACTTCTCAGCTCCATTTGTAATAACCCTTATAAAATATCTGCAGCATACAACAAAGTATTATTTTCTCACACTTTTCACAATAATAGTAATAGTAAGAACACGATGTGTAATTTGTGACTGATAATATAAAAACACAATATGATAAAACTAATATTTCTCTTTAAACGGACTGTTTTCAATGGGAGGTAACTCCTGTAGCCATTTCCCAGGGGGCGTGCACAGCTAACATGGCTACCGTTTCATTTCGATTGGATCTCTTCAATATTATTATAAGAATTTAAGACACTTATCTTCATCTTAATGCCTGGTTTTCAAAGACTTTCGGTTACACTTTCGATTCTGCACGTAATAGTGCTGTGATAAGTACTGAACACGATGGCAGGTAAGATATATGCCCAACAAACGTAAAATTTTCACTGAAAACAGGTGTCTGTTGCTGTTGACTGTCAAACCCGTGAAACCGGCCCGTTGTTGATAACATACCGATCTCTTTTAACAAGGAACTTATTCGAAGAACACTTAATTAACACTTCATTTAATTTGTTAAGAACTCCCTGTAGATTTGTGTTTGCGTTCTCATGACTGCTACTACACCCGGGCGGTAGTCAATGACACTTGACTATCAGTTACACACTCTTGGTATAATAAGGTTTCCTAGAAAACACGAATAAGAGGTAGTTGGATTATTTAAGAAAAACGAATAAGCGGCAGTTAGATTCTAAAAGAACACTATTTGTTCATGTAACTTTGTTAATTTATCGATATGTAAACCGTTTTATGTGCTAACAGTAAGAAACAATGTAAGAAAGTGAATATGTTGTGGAAATGTGCTGCCTACCAGAGATGGTATATTGCAAGTAGCTTTTATGTTGATAATATGTTGGTTCAGTTCTATGTATGATTTAACCCTAGTTGGGAATCTTGGTTTCAATGGGTATTGAACTGTCCACTAGAGAGGCAAACTAATGCATTAGGTGGTTTGGCTAGTTTTGAGTCATTGTACCTCAACAGCAAGGTTATTGACAAAACCAACTTCAGAATGGTCTGGTTCAAAGTTATTCATTTACAGCCATCATCTTTTACATGGGATATTGTTTGAGTTCCATGATAAACAGGAAAAAAAACCATAGAAATATTTTAATGGTGCAAGTAAGACTTCGGAGTCTTCAGGTATAATTTTCATATGTGTTTTTGTCCCATTTATCTGACATGAAACTGACTTGCTGCATACTTGTCTGTTCTCAGGATGCTGTGGTTGTTGTGCAGCCTTAAAACCTCGTTACAAGAGATTGGTTGACAACATCTTTCCAGCAAACCCAGAGGTAAAGTGATAATTGATCTGTCAGTGACAGTACAGATCATGTATCCAGTCAGCTGGTCTAGACAGAACTGGCAAACAAGTCCTATTTCATGAGGCACATTTATGCATATTAGTTATATAATGATGGTTCGGGACCACTTTCTACGTAATTCCGCTCCTAACGCCTAGTATAAAATAGTGATTTTCGAGCAGAGACATCATTCGATGTACAGCTGAGCTCGCCAGCCTATACCCATTTTTGCTAGGGCTACCCATTTTGTTCAGCAACTACAAATCAACTACTTATAAGAATCTCATTTTCGCTAGGGCTACCCATTTTTTCAGCAATCATTTTTTTTCAACCCGACACCAAGGTTGCTCGAACTTCCAATTAGACATATGGAGTTGCTACAGTATACAGGGTACACTGCGATAACAACTATGGCAAAACAAATCGCAACAACTTTCCAAGAAATGGGCATTCGGTGCAGCAAATCGATCACACACCACCTTCTACTGGAAAACAGGCATGACAACAACCTTGTGTCCGATATCTCGACGGTAGACTATCTCGCTGGAAATCTCGGGGAAACCCACCTGCAACCACTCTCCGGTCTTCCAGCCTTTGTTGACGACCTCTACGTGTTTGGCTATCTATCTGGCAAAGACATCGTGCAGCACAAGGGAAGCGTCCAGTGTACGACGGGAGAGCACGGCCACGTGAAAAAAATCGTCGAACTACTCCACTGGATACTACGCACCACCTACAAAGAGCACACCAAAGCCACCAGAATATATGAGACACTTCTCCCCACGGCGCAAAAGACGAGTGCAGGAGCTATTGCCAGCACGAATCCAAAAGATTGAAAGCGAAACCCAACAGAAATCGCTACGAGCATGGAAAGCCCAAAACGACGACGAAACCCCTTTTGCAGTCTTTGTGGCCAAAGTGGACATCTCCGAAATCGCGATCGACTCCAAGAGAAATTGTCCAATCTAGAAACAAAACTTCAAGGCAACGGACTAGGGATCTACAGCATCGACTACACCTAAGACTATTCCGGCATCCTAGACCGCAAACAGCTCGTGCAATTCCTCTGTAGCCAACATGGATTTGTCGAACAAGGCGATCTCGTGGAAGCTATTGAAAGCGGAAAACCCACCATCCTGGACAACACCCACTCGGTCGGCAACCAAGTTTGCACGTGGGTAGAGACAACAAAGTCCGGCAAAGCGATGCGCACCAAGCTGTACAACAAAGTCGTTTGCAACTTCGAAGCCGGAGAAGTCTGAGAACCGATTGGCGGCCATCTTGCCGACTACATGGATTGTCCAAACGAGCATCTCCGCAAAACCTTTCTCCACCCAGACGTACAACAACAAGGTTGCACTCGCATAGAAGTGTCTGTACGCCTGCCAAGACACTGACATGTCCACCAACAGAGCAGAAAACGTTTTGCAAGACGTGTTGGAGCGGGTTTCACCAGCAGGCGACGGTCTATTCGTAGTACAACCACCAGCAACGCAGTGGCTTCGTCTCGCAGAAAAGATAGACCGCTGTTTGGTCCTAGCCGACTGTCCACAGCAAACGATCTTCGTTGCGTGGTACGCACATTCGAAACCAGGCCGCGTGTCTGGAGTACACATTCGTCCAACCAACACAAAATCCTGGAAAAAAACATCGACTGGGCCATAGGTGACTTCGGTTTTCAAAGGGTTCCAATATTCTACGTGGATATCCTATCGGTAGAAGGAGATACAGTGGAACTAGGCCCACTCGGATGCGATGCCAAAGGCGGGGACACCAAGACGGTGCTAGCTGCCAGCAAGAAGCCAACAGCTCTACATCCATCCGGCATGGATCCAGACATATTTCTCCCGACAACTCCACACATCGAATGGCAATGGAGACAGAAAATATGCCAAAAGCTGGGCAGAGAAGGATCTGACCAACCTTTCCAAGAAATGCCAAACATAGCAGCCAATCGCAAAATTTCTACTCTGTCTACACAAACACGAGGAAAGAAATTGCTGGAGCTACTGGAGTCCGAGAAGGCAGAAAAATTGGCAATGAAAAGCCGAAAAGGCACTACAAAAGAAACAGTAAACATGGCATTGATGAGATGACAAGGACTAATACAGTATACTTGGCATTGATGAGATGACAAGGACTAATACAGTATACTTTGGGTTTGATGAGATGACAAGGACTAATGCAGTATACATGGCATTGATGAGATGACAAGACAACAGTATACTTTTGACTAATGCAGTATACATGGCCTTGATGAGATGACAAGGACTAATACAGTATACTTTGGGTTTGATGAGATGACAAGGACTAATGCAGTATACATGGCATTGATGAGATGACAAGGACTAATGCAGTATACTTGGCATTGATGAGATGACAAGGACTAATGCAGTATACTTTGGGTTTTAATGTTGCCGCTATTGTCAGATTATTGGTCTGAGGGACAAGTACCCTGATACATAAGTGCAATAATCTGGAACACAGTGTTAGGCCAAGTCAAGTTTCCATTGGAACCTATATCACATTTTTCTACTTTTCTTTTTAGGATGGACTGGTAAAGAACAATATGGCTCAGTTGACATTCTATGCCGTGTCATCGCCTGACAAGCTGGACAAGATTGGTCAATACCTTGAACAGAGGCTGAATAGAGAAGTGCACCGACATCGCATACCGTAAGTCAGAATTTAGTGTATAGAACATCTTGTGAGAGGTACATGTAATGTTCAAGCATACTATTTTAAAGATAATCAGATTTCTGTCTCATATTTGCTGTTCCACATGATCAAAGTAATCCCTACCTGAACATTATGGAACATGTGTGATGATATGAGGGAAAATATGAAATGTTATTGTTTGTATGGCGTTTTGGTAAAAAACTGTATGATTTTCTCCATTTAGTACAAAAGGATATAAACCTACATTGTTTTCTTTAGTTTTGATTTTGAGGTATGTATATCTCATTTGCCATGACATATATTGAATACAAGTTAATTATTGGAAGTCTGTGAAACTGTGTCAGTATGTGTTATGCCATGAAGCCAATAATGTACCAGGATGGTTAAAGAAAAGTACAGAGTGTAGAATATTTGTCTGCTTAATTTGCATCTCAGATTTAAAACAATCTGTAGGTTCCAAGCACTGTCTGTAGAAAGTTAGGCTCATAGTTTGTGTGTTTGCGGATACCTACAGATACAGATAACAATGCTGTTGTTGCAGGTTTGTGTTTATTGCCATGGATGCCCTGGACCAGCTGTTAAAGTCCTGCCACGCCCAGTCCCTCAACCTGTTTGTGGAGAGCTTCCTCAAGATGGTGCAGAAGCTGTTGGAGTGTGAGGAGCCGGAGTTGCAGATTCTGGCCACCAACTCTGTAAGTTCACTCATCTGGGGCAAGTACTGTTTACAAGCTGTAAGTTCACTCATCTATGGGGCACGTACTGTTTACAAGCTGTAAGTTCACTGTAAGTACACTGATCTTCGCACTTACTCTTCACAAACTGTAGGTTCACTGATCTTCAGGACTTACTCTTCACAAACTGTAAGTTCACTGATCTTCTGGCACTTACTCTTCACAAACTAGGTTCTCACTGATCTTCAGGACTTACAGGTTCACTGATCTTCGGCACTTACTCTTCACAAACTGTAGGTTCACTGATCTTCAGGACTTACTCTTCACAAACTGTAGGTTCACTGATCTTCGGCACTTACTCTTCACAAACTGTAGGTTCATTCATCTAGGGCAAATACTGTTTACAAACTAGGTTCATATTTTTAAACTTATCTTATCTCACTGAGTGTCCTCTCTCTCCTATAATCGTCCGTTGAGTGGAAACGAACTGTAAACAAAGTTTCGGGCCTCTCTTGAAGCCATCGCTCGAACACAAACCACTGCTCCCGCTCCTTGATAGCCTGGTAGCCTCCTGAGAAGCATGCAGCATGTTCTCTGGTTGGTCATGTGACTCCTCTGTCTAGGGTGCTGATGTGCTGTAAACTGTGGCAAATATACTGACTAAGATCATCTTTAACATCATGGGGGAAAGAAGATTCAACGTCAAGGGAAGGAAAGTTTGCATGGACTGCAAGAAGACTTTCTACATCGTGTACCTACATGTATTCTGCATAGAGTGCTTTGGTCTGTTGCGTTGAAGAATTGAAGAGGAAGATTAGGTGCAGCATATGCGACAAGTTAGACGACGACAACTTTGCTAACTATATAGAAGAATCAGACTTTACTTCAGCTTAGAGCAGGGATCGAAGAAAGAAAGAATTTAAGACAACTATTTCAGGGGTCCCGGCGTTATGCTGACAGGGACTCCAGACACAAGTGTGGGTTCACTGCATCTTGTAATACCAATGAAAGTGGGTTCGGTATGATCGACAATCCATTCGATGCATCCAAATGCTCACGCAATGATAACTTGACGGCGTATCTAGAAGTTGTTTGATCTGACATATGTGTGGTTGTTCTATGTGTCTTCTTCACGGACCTCTTGGTTTTCTTAGTTGAAGAAGGGACGAATTCTTGTCATTCGGCAAACTGGCAAGATGCAGCAGTTCCTCACAATTCAACGATCCCCTTGAATTTGGCAAGACATCAGACATCAGGGAACTCGACTTTTACATCCTTCGGACGCATACCAACGGATCACCGATCCCTCAACCGCCAGTTTCATCATGGGAAGTGGTCATACAACGTTCTTCGAACCCACATGATTTCTTGAACTTGATCCTGTGACCTTGTACGATTACTAAGGTTTGCCGATTTCACCCATATTCGTTGAATAATCAAGGAAATCCCTGACGGCTCTTCCATATATCAGACGCCTTCAACAGCCCGCCGTACTGCGATGATCTCTCATGAATCGGCGATCTCTCTGGACATCCCCAGATGCTCAGCAATCCTATTGACATTGGTGAATTCCTCGCTCTCAGTTCAGCCATCCTTGACGATTATGACCCAGTCCTCAGCTGCACCACCGACCAGCGATTACGATTTACCGTTCCGCGAATGGACCCGCTCATCTCTACCTATTTGTCACAGGCTACTAGAGTGATGCAGCTGAACCTACCTGCCTACCTGGGATCATTCCCGAGATACACAACCTCACCCTGACATGGACTTTGACTTGATGGTGCAAGTCATGGCGACGGCTTTGAAGCAAGTACAGCAACTAGATATGTTTCCGTATCAGAACTGTCAAGTCCTGAGTTCGTCAGTGTCACCAGTCAGTGTTCGATGAGCTTCCTCTCCTTCTCCCACAGGGAGACCCCTTCGTCGTATCTACACTGAGCTCGGGCTATGCCAGCTCTACAGACCACTACTAATGGGGATCCTCCCATTTGGCATTTCTACAACGCGTGGCCATAAACCCACATCACGAAACACATCACTTAGTCTCTGCACCACTGAGGCATCGTGTTTGAGGCTTATATCAATGATTGTATACAATCCTCCTACAACATCTACTATTCACCACCAAATAGAGTAGATTCTCAACATCAAGAGATCAAAGCAGATTCCAACTTCATACGCACACACTCAGTCTACCATCCATTGTATCAGATATCAAGGAGGTCAACCTGATAATGCACCGGTGACGCAGGGAGTTGACTGGAGATACACTGGTAGTTCTTTGGAACTCAATAGATGGCCAACCTGGCTACTATACAGTTTCACTTTATTATCACATGGGAAACTTGTGTGGGTGAAATTTTGACTACATATATTCGACAGAATGCAATGCCTGCGCACCGGATCTTTAACATCATCAGGGGAGTACTGCATTCCGTGAAATAACAAGAGAGCAGTTTAGCCCGTGCCAGGCAGCATTATAGTGAGACAGCGAGAATTGCTCCGCATGCGCAGACTACTTCGTCATTCCATCAGTACATGCAGTGGTGGCTTTACGAATAGAAGAGTTACATTCTACGTCCGTTCCTGAGGCTCGACGATCCCCATACGCTGATCCTTCTAGCCTGGGATCAGGACGCCCTAGAAATCTCTTGGAAGGAGCTCAATGCTTACGCATTCCCACCACCAGCACTTCTTCCACAAGTACTACAGAAGTTTCGATCTACCAAGAAGATGACACTGTTTTTGGTCGAGCCTTACTGGACGGCTTGAAGTTGGTGAAAGTGGAAGAAGTTTGAAGATTACTGTAGACTGAAGATCATACCATCTCCCACTACAGCGTCTGCCCAGGTTGTTGCTGACTACCTACAACATCTGCGTACTTCCAAGAAATTGAAGGCGTCTACCCTTGCCACCTATTTAGCAGCCATCAGCACGCTGAGAGCTATGGCAACTGGCATTAAGCTCTCCACTATGCCTGAACTCCAGTCCCTTCTGTTCTCATTTAAGTTATCTGACCAATCGAAGAAGTTCCGACCTAGGATCTTGTCTACGAAGGACTACGAACCTCTAGAAGAGAAGAACTTTGAGCTTATCAAATTCAAGACCTTCTTCCTGGTAGCTCTTGCTACTGCTGCATGTATGTTGGAACTCCACAATCTGGACGTCAACTGAGTGCGTTTTGAGAGGAAGAGGCACAGAGTTTTTCTGGGTCTATCGAAGAACCAACTGCCAGCACAACAGTATAGACTGGTTACCCTACCGCCGTTGTCCACTATCCTTGGGCCTGATGACATCGAAGACCTCATGCTCTGTCCTGTCAGAGCATTGAAGGTCGTAGGCTGCTCAAGCGCCTATTCATCCCACTCTCAACAGCCTCATCAGCAGAAGTCTCTCATATGACACTCACCTTCTGGATGTGATCTACCATCCTACAAGCCTACATGTTCGCCAGTCTTCCCCCTCCAGCTGCGTCGAACCCTCATGAGATGCAGGCTTTGGCGTCAAGTATGGGTCTTCACAGTAACTGTTCGCTGACTTCCATCATGGAGAGATGTTTCTGGAAATCAGAGACGGTCTTCGCTTCCCACTGCCCACGCGACTAATCATGGAGGGATGTCTCTGGAAATCAGAGACGGCCTTTGCTTCCCACTATCCATGCGACCGATCAGTCACCATTGTTGAGGGGCTCAATCAGTTAGCTCCCTTGGTACTGGTGCAGCAACTGTCATAAGCCCATCAACACAGATGGGACATCCTTCGCTTGCGGAGATCATGTTACCTTGTGAAAATTGAATAAAGATGGATGGAACTCCATTTTATCACTGTTCTACTGTCCCTTGGGCATCACATCTACATATCCATGTTCTACAGATTCTAGTCGCAAAACTTTAATTTACTGGGGCCTTCTGATAAAAGGAGGCGAGGCGGGCTCTACTTGCTGAGTTCCGTCCTTTTAACTTCTTTAAGGCATTTAGAAGTTGGAGCAGTAAGGAAGGATAACAATATATGGATGAACATCACCTGCTTGATAACGGTGTTAGAACCTACACCGAAAAGTGGCTGTCACAGCAATAAAGAAGTTGTTCATCCATATATTGTTATCCTTCCTTGATAACGGTGTTAGAACCTACACCGAAAAGTGGCTGTCACAGCAATAAAGAAGTTGTTCATCCATATATTGTTATCCTTCCTTGATAACGGTGTTAGAACCTACACCAAAACGTGGCTCTCACAGCAATAAAGAAGTTGTTCATCCATATATTGTTATCCTTCCTTGATAACGGTGTTAGAACCTACACCGAAAGGTCGCTCTCACAGCAATAAAGAAGTTGTTCATCCATATATTGTTATCCTTCCTTGATAACGGTGTTAGAACCTACTCCGAAACGTGGCTGTCACAGCAATAAAGAAGTTGTTCATCCATATATTGTTATCCTTCCTTGATAACGGTGTTAGAACCTACTCCGAAACGTGGCTGTCACAGCAATAAAGAAGTTGTTCATCCATATATTGTTATCCTTCCTTGATAACGGTGTTAGAACCTACACCGAAACGTCGCTCTCACAGCAATAAAGAAGTTGTTCATCCATATATTGTTATCATTCCTTGATAAGGGTGTTAGAACCTACACCGAAACGTCGCTCTCACAGCAATAAAGAAGTTGTTCATCCATATATTGTTATCATTCCTTGATAACGGTGTTAGAACCTACACCGAAATGTGGCTCTCACAGCAATAAAGAAGTTGTTCATCCATATATTGTTATCATTCCTTGATAAGGGTGTTAGAACCTACACCGAAACGTGGCTCTCACAGCAATAAAGAAGTTGTTCATCCATATATTGTTATCCTTCCTTGATAACGGTGTTAGAACCTACACCGAAACGTGGCTGTCACAGCAATAAAGAAGTTGTTCATCCATATATTGTTATCCTTCCTTGATAACGGTGTTAGAACCTACTCCGAAACGTGGCTGTCACAGCAATAAAGAAGTTGTTCATCCATATATTGTTATCCTTCCTTGATAACGAACCTGTTAGAACCTACATCCATATAAACGTTCCTTGATAACTGTCACAGCAATAAAAAGAGTTGTTCATCCATATATTGTTATCCTTCCTTTCCTACACCAAACGCCGCTGTCTTGTACAAAAAGTTGTGTCCGTGAAAACCACATTTATATATTGTTATCATTCCTTGATAACGGTGTTAGAACCTACACCCAAGGGAGTTTTTGTGCAGTGTTAGCCAAGGGGTTTGGAGGAAGCGATCCATCACAAGTATAGGAGTAATGCAGTCAGTCAGGAGATTGTGCTCATAACAGGCCTTCTTATTCATCATCATCACGTCACCATGGTTGTCATCCCCTCAGACGCAGGGTAATCTGTGGCCCACCGTCTAACTGTGGGATAATTACACTCTGTGAGATTGGATAAGTTTAAAACTTGGAAAATTTTAACTATGAATTGTATATTTATAATACTTATCCTATCTCACCTGATGGATTCCCTCCTGACCAACCCCACTTCACAGATTACGACAATTGCTCCACGACAAGAATGACTATACAGAGGAGTCACATGACCAACCAGAGAACATGCTGCATGCTTTTCAGGAGGCTACCAGGCTGTCCAGTAAGGGGAGCAGAGGTTTGTGTTCGGTCGAAGGTTCCAAGAGAGGCCAGAAACTTTGTTTACAGTTCGTTTCGATTCAATGATCGATTATATAAGAGAGAGAGTACACTCCGTGAGATAGGATAAGTAATTATAAATGTACAATTTATAGTTATTTAGGGCACATACTGTTCACAGACTGTTGGTTCACTCTTCTAGGGCACATACTGTAAGTTACTCTTCGAGGGCACATACTGTTCACAGACTGTTGGTTCACTCATCTAGGGCACATACTGTAAGTTACTCTTCGGTTCACTCATCTAGGGCAGGACACATACTGTTCACAGACTGTTGGTTCACTCATCTAGGGCATATACTGTAAGTTACTCTTCGAGGGCACATACTGTTCACAGACTGTTGGTTCACTCATCTAGGGCATATACTGTAAGTTACTCTTCGAGGGCACATACTGTTCACAGACTGTTGGTTCACTCATCTAGGGCATATACTGTAAGTTACTCTTCGAGGGCACATACTGTTCACAGACTGTTGGTTCACTCATCTAGGGCACATACTGTAAGTTACTCTTCGAGGGCACATACTGTTCACAGACTGTTGGTTCACTCATCTAGGGCACATACTGTAAGTTACTCTTCTAGGGCACATACTGTTCGAGGGGCACAGACTGTTGGTTCACTCATCTAGGGCATATACTGTAAGTTACTCTTGAGTACTGTCACTCATCTAGGGGCATACTGTTCACAGGGCACATACTGTTCACAGACTGTTGGTTCACTCATCTAGGGCATATACTGTAAGTTACTCTTCGAGGGCACATACTGTTCACAGACTGTTGGTTCACTCATCTAGGGCATATACTGTAAGTTACTCTTCGAGGGCACATACTGTTCACAGACTGTTGGTTCACTCATCTAGGGCACATACTGTGTTACTCTTCGAGGGCACATACTGTTCACAGACTGTTGGTTCACTCATCTAGTGCACATAGGGCATATACTGTAAGTTACTCTTCGAGGGCACATACTGTTCACAGACTGTTGGTTCACTCATCTAGGGCATATACTGTAAGTTACTCTTCGAGGGCACATACTGTTCACAGACTGTTGGTTCACTCATCTAGGGCATCTAGGGCACATACTGTTCACAGACTGTTGGTTCACTCATAAGACTGTTCACAGACTGGGTTCACTCATCTAGGGCATATACTGTAAGTTACTCTTGAGGGCACATACTGTTCACAGACTGTTGGTTCACTCATCTAGGGCACATACTGTAAGTTACTCTTCGAGGGCACATACTGTTCACAGACTGTTGGTTCACTCATCTAGGGCACATACTGTAAGTTACTCTTCGAGGGCACATACTGTTCACAGACTGTTGGTTCACTCATCTAGGGCACATACTGTAAGTTACTCTTCGAGGGCACATACTGTTCACAGACTGTTGGTTCACTCATCTAGGGCACATACTGTAAGTTACTCTTCGAGGGCACATACTGTTCACAGACTCTTGGTTCAGGGCACATACTGTTCACTGTTCAGACTGTTGGTTCACTCATCTAGGGCATATACTGTAAGTTACTCTTCGAGGGCACATACTGTTCACAGACTGTTGGTTCACTCATCTAGGGCATATACTGTAAGTTACTCTTCGAGGGCACATACTGTTCACAGACTGTTGGTTCACATCTAGACTGTATACTGTTCACTCATCTAGGGCACATACTGTAAGTTACTCTTCGAGGGCATACTGTTCACTGTTCACAGACTGTTGGTTCACTCATCTAGGGCACATACTGTAAGTTACTCTTCGAGGGCACATACTGTAAGTTCACAGACTGTTGGTTCACTCATCTAGGGCACATACTGTAAGTTACTCTTCGAGGGCACATACTGTTCACAGACTGTTGGTTCACTCATCTAGGGCACATACTGTAAGTTACTTCGAGGGCACAGACTTCACTAGAGGGCACTCATACTAGTTCACAGACTGTTGGTTCACTCATCTAGGGCACATACTGTAAGTTACTCTTCGAGGACACATACTGTTCACAGACTGTTGGTTCACTCATCTAGGGCACATACTGTAAGTTACTCTTCGAGGGCACATACTGTTCACAGACTGTTGGTTCACTCATCTAGGGCACATACTGTAAGTTACTCTTCGAGGGCACATACTGTTCACAGACTGTTGGTTCACTCATCTAGGGCATATACTGTAAGTTACTCTTCGAGGGCACATACTGTTCACAGACTGTTGGTTCACTCATCTAGGGCATATACTGTAAGTTACTCTACTCATCTAGGGCACATACTTTAAGTTACTCTTCGAGGGCACATACTGTTCACAGACTGTTGGTTCACTCATCTAGGGCATATACTGTAAGTTACTCTTCGAGGACACATACTGTTTACAAACTGTAAGTTCACACATCTTGGGTCATTTCATGTTCACCAACTGTCAGGTCATTCTGTAGCTTTGATGTTGTCACCTGTCACACAAAAGCTGAAGTCAGTATTCACACTACCATACTGACAAATCTGTTCTGGTGTTTCAGTTCGTGAAGTTTGCCAACATTGAAGAAGACACTCCATCATACCACAGACGCTACGACTTTTTTGTATCCAAGTTCAGCTCAATGTGCCACAGCAGTATTTCTGAGGAAGACATGCAAAGAAGGTGAGTGGTCTCCCCCTTCTTTACAGGTGAAACACACAGATGTAGACTAGCATGCCCAGTTCGTCCAGAGGGACTGTAAAGTCAGTGTGCACCACAAACAATCCATTTATACTGACCCGACAAACATCAACCTGATATGTTATTTAGTACATTTTCAGTTTTTGGATCTTCTATTGATACAAATATATTTCTAAAATGTATATTTTAACCTTATCCTTATTACATATTGCATTTCCTTCTGTTTCCTGCCAAAATATGACTTGAAAATGTTTTCCCATGACAAAGACAATGTTCTCGAAGAAGGTTGAACTGCTCACCCAAACATAGTCTGCCCTCATGAGCCAGCCAGCCAGCATATGTGTCACTGTTTTCCCTGTCATGAACAGTTGTGCTGTGAAACTTGTGGATATTCAACCTATTCTAGGGCAGATGGGTGTAAATGTGTATGAATTGTTTCTATTTCATGCTTGGAACTTGGTTCATAACAGCACATATTGTATCTGCCATTTTGACTTGATGATTGTTAGGTTTTCTTGTAAAATGGGTTCAGGGTGAAGCAGGTGGTAAGTCCTTCCTGTACACACTTCAGAACTTTATAATGTGGGGTTGGTCTAAATGG
Source organism: Haliotis rubra (assembly GCF_003918875.1). Taxonomy (NCBI): domain Eukaryota; kingdom Metazoa; phylum Mollusca; class Gastropoda; order Lepetellida; family Haliotidae; genus Haliotis; species Haliotis rubra. The sequence goes on along the minus strand of NW_025765004.1, from coordinate 309,094 downwards.
GTTCAGGGTGAAGCAGGTGGTAAGTCCTTCCTGTACACACTTCAGAACTTTATAATGTGGGGTTGGTCTAAATGGCTTCAGGGTGAAGCAGAACTTTATAATGTAGGATTGGTCTAAATGGCTTCAGGGTGAAGCAGAACTTTATAATGTGGGGTTGGTCTAAATGGCTTCAGGGTGAAGCAGAACTTTATAATGTAGGATTGGTCTAAATGGCTTCAGGGTGAAGCAGAACTTTATAATGTAGGGTTGGTCTAAATGGCTTCAGGGTGAAGCAGAACTTTATAATGTAGGATTGGTCTAAATGGCTTCAGGTTGAAGCAGAACTTTATAATGTAGGGTTGGTCTAAATGGCTTCAGGTTGTTAGGAAATGGTCAGTACTGGACTTAAATGGCTACAGGTGTCAGCAAGGGGCTAGTACTTGCTAAGGACACTTATTAGCTGCAGAGAGTACCCAAGGTGTGCCAAGGACTTGTGCCTTGCTTGCAGCCTGTGGTCCCATTAAGTTAGTTAGATTGTCTGCCCATTGTTTCTTACACTCTTTTCCACCAACCTCGAAGTCTCATTAATCTAGCCTCTTATTACGCAAGCAGTCTCGATGCTAGTTGAGTATAATACGATTCATGCGACTTACAGAGGTACTGCCCTTGACAGGTTACCAAACACATGTGGCTCATTCTTTAGTCTCCATCTGTGTGCTCATTTCGGTAGCCAATGCTGTGGGAAGAAGCCTGCCTGACACTTATGATGCTTAGATAACCAGCCTCCAACTACTGGATCAAAATGGAACATGTAATGCAGTATAGGGCATGCTGAAAACAGATTACAGACATGTGCTGGCTGGTTGTGAGTGCAGGAAGTATTCAGGTGCACTGTTTCATGCTTGTTCAGGAACAAGTTTTGTCAACACATCCAGTCCTGTTTTCGCAGGAAAATGAAGGGAATGCAACAAGTAGAGGATACAAAATGTGTGAGATACTAGTAAATTTTGTGCCAAATGAGACATCTTTGACATACAGACAAGTTGATTTACAGGCTATCAGTAGTTCCTTGTTGATGTGACCAGAAACTGTAAATTAGCTTTTGACTGAGAAAGAATGGTTTAATTTGACTGGGTGAAGTGACCTGATGTCATGCTAAGATTGTCCTCAGTCTTTCATCAGTCAGTCACAGAAACTGCTGTCACTCCAACTTTACGTGATATGAATATGGGTCACATGACATGAATTGGCATATAGCAGGATATTGAGTATGACGGAAGTCACTTGTTAGTTAATATTGTTCACTTAAAATCCTTGACTTGAAAATTGAGAGATTGTCAGACAGATTTAGCACAGTGTCTTTGCAAATCCAGCTTATATTCTGCTATTTTGCCATATTCTGTTTCTTGTTACTGGCTTTCGATATGAAGGAGGCATATTGCTGCCAAAAATATAACTTTTACAATGAACATTAAGCTGATCATGATGACCTTTATTCAAACCCAGCATATGTATTCTTTATATTTCATGCTTTGAATTGACTTTATTGTTATATGAAGTGTGACATTTATATGTGAATAACTTGAGCTAGCACTCCAAGCAGTGAAGTGTAACCTGTGGCCCAGCCTCGCTGTATGCTTATTCATGTCTGAATGGTTCAGTAGTCTGTACTGACAAGGTCAGTAGGTTTTGTTTCAGGGACAAGTGTATCATGCTTCATGTTTGGATTCATTAGATGCACACAGGTGATCTCTCCTACTTGAGCTCTGTTCCAACATAGCCTCAGTACATTCATAGCTGACAATCATCCTGGTATGAGCTCACTTCTCAGAGCAAAGAACTACACCAGGCTGTACCAAACACTGCTGAGATTGTTAAGTAGATGGACCAGTTTCTCTAAATTCATAAAGTTCCTTGTCAGACAATCTCATTAAAATCCAATCTTAGGTTTTTCTCATTTAAGCAGATATCGGAAGAAATCCCATTACAGGTCGTGTCAGAATGACCTTTCATCAAACCAGTCAGTGTCACTTTTGAGATCTTGTGAATTGAAAGTCTGAATGTGTTTTCTAATCATGGAGTGGGTGGGTGAGAGTGAGTGAGTGAGTCAAACTAGCCATCTATTAAACAGTTTTCAAATTTTGAATGGAAAACTTTGTTGAAATATTTTTCCAGTGTATTCTTGAGTGAAAGTTGCCATAGTAACTACAAGTGCCATGAAGTTAAGGAAGCTGTTATCCCTCTCTTGTATGACATTATTATCAACTGTTAGTGGAAGTATCAACTACATAAGACTCTCCTGCATGACATTATTATTAACTGTTAGTGGAAGTATCAACTACATAAGACTCTTTTGCATGACATTATTATCAACTGTTAGTGGAAGTATCAACTACATAAGACTCTTTTGCATGACATTATTATCAACTGTTAGTGGAAGTATCAACTACATAACCCTCTCTTGTATGACATTATTATTAACTGTTAGTGGAAGTATCAACTACATAAGACTCTTTTGCATGACATTATTATCAACTGTTAGTGGAAGTATCATCTACATAAGACTCTTTTTGCATGACATTATTATCAACTGTTAGTGGAAGTATCAACTACATAAGACTCTCCTGCATGACATTATTATTAAGTGTTAGTGGAAGTATCAACTACATAACCCTCTCTTGTATGACATTATTATTAACTGTTAGTGGAAGTATCAACTACATAAGACTCTTTTGCATGACATTATTATCAACTGTTAGTGGAAGTATCATCTACATAAGACTCTTTTGCATGACATTATTATCAACTGTTAGTGGAAGTATCAACTACATAAGACTCTCCTGCATGACATTATTATTAAGTGTTAGTGGAAGTATCAACTACATAACCCTCTCTTGTATGACATTATTATTAACTGTTAGTGGAAGTATCAACTACATAAGACTCTTTTGCATGACATTATTATCAACTGTTAGTGGAAGTATCATCTACATAAGACTCTTTTGCATGACATTATTATCAACTGTTAGTGGAAGTATCAACTACATAAGACTCTCCTGCATGACATTATTATTAAGTGTTAGTGGAAGTATCAACTACATAACCCTCTCTCTTGTGTATGACATTATTATTAACTGTTAGTGGAAGTATCAACTACATAAGACTCTTTTGCATGACATTATTATCAACTGTTAGTGGAAGTATCAACTACATAAGACTCTTTTGCATGACATTATTATCAACTGTTAGTGGAAGTATCATCTACATAAGACTCTTTTGCATGACATTATTATCAACTGTTAGTGGAAGTATCAACTACATAAGACTCTCCTGCATGACATTATTATTAAGTGTTAGTGGAAGTATCAACTACATAACCCTCTCTTGTATGACATTATTATTAACTGTTAGTGGAAGTATCAACTACATAAGACTCTTTTGCATGACATTATTATCAACTGTTAGTGGAAGTATCAACTACATAAGACTCTTTTGCATGACATTATTATCAACTGTTAGTGGAAGTATCAACTACATAACCCTCTCTTGTATGACATTATTATTAAGTGTTAGTGGAAGTATCAACTACATAAGACTCTTTTGCATGACATTATTATCAACTGTTAGTGGAAGTATCAACTACATAAGACTCTTTTGCATGACATTATTATCAACTGTTAGTGGAAGTATCAACTACATAAGACTCTCCTGCATGACATTATTATTAAGTGTTAGTGGAAGTATCAACTACATAACCCTCTCTTGTATGACATTATTATTAAGTGTTAGTGGAAGTATCAACTACATAAGACTCTCTTGTATGACATTATTATTAACTGTTAGTGGAAGTATCAGTCAAAGTTTGGGGAAAACAGAAGAGGCATACTTAGGTATGGGAGACAACTCTGAAGGGTTTACCATTCCTCACTTATGGGGAAGATTCAACGTAGGTGCAGCCCAACACACCCCTTAAACGTGTAATTACAATCACACTTCAACTTTTCTGTGTTGAAAAATGATTTGCAACCAAAAGTATTTTCTGTCGTTTAGATCATAATGGGGCTCAGATTTGTACAATATGGAAATAGTCGTTTAGATCATAATGGGGCTCAGATTTGTACAACATGGAAATAGTTGTTTAGATCATAATGGGGCTCAGATTTGTACAACATGGAAATAGTCGTTTAGATCATAATGGGGCTCAGATTTGTACAACATGGAAATAGTCGTTTAGATCATAATGGGGCTCAGATTTGTACAACATGGTATTAACAACTTATGAAAATATGAATAATAAAGCTGAAATTATTGCCGCTAATCTGAGATCAGTCAGAGTTTGCTTGACAATTTACAGACATGGAATGATTGTCTTGTAACTTTTGACAGTACCTCAATTCATTAGGGAGATTGTTGTGGTGCCAGCTGTGGTAACAATGTAGCATATGATGCTGACCTTGTCAAGCAATACTTTACCACTGATCACACTGCTGCTTACAATCTTGTTTTTGTGTAGTGTAAATACACATAAAACATGTGAAGCAAGTCTTATACTTGATCAATGAAGATTTAGGATCAGCTGTTTGAGGATACTCTTATGACCAAATGTGTACAATCAGCTGTTGGGGGTAATTTGATGAATGTGTACAATCAGCTGTTGGGGGGTAATTGGATGAATGTGTACATTCAGCTGTTGGGGGGTTATTGGGTGAATGTGTACAATCAGCTGTTGGGGAGTAATTGGATGAATGTGTACAATCAGCTGTTCGGGGTAATTGGATAAATGTGTACAATCAGCTGTTGGGGGTAATTGGATGAATGTGTACAATCAGCTGTTGGGGGTAATTGGATGAATGTGTACAATCAGCTGTTGGGAGTAATTGGATGAATGTGTACAATCAGCTGTTGGGGTAATTGGATGAATGTGTACAATCAGCTGTTGAGGGTAATTGGACAAGTGGTAATTGGACAAGTGTGTACAATCAGCTGTTGGGGGGTTATTGGATGAATGTGTACAATCAGCTGTTGGGGGTAATTGGACAAGGGGTAATTGGACAAGTGTGTACAATCAGCTGTTGGGGGTAATTGGAGGAATGTGTACAATCAGCTATTGGGGAGTAATTGGACAAGTATGTACAATCAGCTGTTGGGGGTAATTGGAATAATGTGTACAATCAGCTGTTGGGGTGTAATTGGACAAATTGTTACATACAGCTGTTGGGGTAATTGGACGAATGTGTACAAGCAACTGTTGAGGTGTAATTGGATGAATGTGTACAATCAGCTGTTGGGGGTAATTGGACAAGTGGTAGTTGGACAAGTGTGTACAATCAGCTGTTGGGGGGGTTATTGGATGAATGTGTACAATCAGCTGTTGGGGTGTAATTGGATGAATGTGTACAATCAGCTGTTGGGTAATTGGATGAATGTGTACAATCAGCTGTTGAGGGTAATTGGACAAGTGGTAATTGGACAAGTGTGTACAATCAGCTGTTGGGGGGGTTATTGGATGAATGTATACAATCAGCTGTTGGGGTGTTATTGGATGAATGTGTGCAATCAGCTGTTGGGGTGTAATTGGACAAATTGTTACATACAGCTGTTGGGTAATTGGACTAATGTGTACAAGCAACTGTTGAGGTGTAATTGGATGAATGTGTACAATCAGCTGTTGGGGGTAATTGGACAAGTGGTAGTTGGACAAGTGTGTACAATCAGCTGTTGGGGTTATTGGATGAATGTGTACAAACAGCTGTTGGGGTGTTATTGGATGAATGTGTGCAATCAGCTGTTGGGGGGGGGGTATTGGATGAATGTGTACAATCAGCTGTTGAGGGGTAATTGGATGAATGTGTACAATCAGCTGTTGGGGTGTAATTGGTTGAATGTGTACAATCAACTGTTAGGGGGTATTGGATGAATGTGTACAATCAGCTGTTGAGGGGTAATTGGATGAATGTGTGCAATCAGCTGTTGGGGGTAATTGGACGAATCTGTACAATCAGCTGTTGGGGGGTAATTGGATGAATGTGTACAATCAGCTGTTGGGGGTAATTGGACAAGTGTGTACAATCAGCAATTGGGGTGTAATTGGACAAGTGGTAATTGGACAAGTGTGTACAATCAGCTGTTGGGGGTAATTGGAGGAATATGTACAATCAGCTATTGGGGAGTAATTGGACAAGTATGTACAATCAGCTGTTGGGGGTAATTGGAATTATGTGTACAATCAGCTGTTGGGGGGTTATTGGACAAAATGTTACATACAGCTGTTGGGGTGTAATTGGACGAATGTGTACAAGCAACTGTTGAGGTGTAATTGGATGAATGTGTACAATCAGCTGCTGGGGGTAATTGGACAAGTGGTAGTTGGACAAGTGTGTACAATCAGCTGTTGGGGGTTATGGATGAATGTGTGCAATCAGCTGTGGGGTAATTGGATGAATGTGTACAATCAGCTGTTGGGGGTTATTGGATGAATGTGTACAATCAGCTGTTGAGGGGTAATTGGATGAATGTGTACAATCAGCTGTTGGGGTAATTGGACGAATGTGTACAATCAGCTGTTGGGGTGTAGTATTGGATGAAAGTGTACAATCAGCTGTTGGGGGTATTGGATGAATGTGTACAATCAGCTGTTGAGGGTAATTGGATAGAAGAGGCATACTTGGGTATGGGAGACAACTCTGAAGGGTTTACCATTCCTTTCTTATGGGGAAGATTCAACGTAGGTGCAGCCCAACACACCCCTTAAACTTGTAATTACAATGACTCTTCAACTTTTCTGTGTTGAAAAATGATTTGCAACCAAAAGTATTTTCTGTCTGGTTAGTGTAAAGAGGTGATGGAAATTTAAGAATAATTTAAAGAAGTAATGTACTTTCGCTGAGTAGAGACTGTTACAGAATGTCTATTGTGTTGTTAGCTGGGCATTGTAGAGGTCATTGAGATCATAATGGGGCTCAGTTTTGTACAACATGGAAATAGTCGTTTAGATCATAATGGGGCTCAGATTTGTACAACATGGAAATAGTCGTTTAGATCATAATGGGGCTCAGATTTGTACAACATGGAAATAGTCGTTTAGATCATAATGGGACTCAGATTTGTACAACATGGAAATAGCCGTTTAGATCATAATGGGGCTCAGATTTGTACAACATGGAAATACTGTAAACGTACTTATTTTCGCGTGGTGCAATTTTCGCGGAATTGACAGTTCAGACTACATCGCGCGGTCAATTATTCGCGCAATCAGTAATTGCCGGAACTGCCAGCTGTCTCTTTGGCCGCCACTAATAGCAGTGAAAACAAACAGAGTGGCTGAACCTGTCAGGCGGCATTTATTACTTACTCACAGGAAATCCCTATCTGTGCGATATACTAGTACACAGTAACCTGTTTACTCCCGGAAGAGATGAAAAACACATCAGTATTATGTTCCGAATTCTGACGATCTGACTAATTAATTTATACTGTATATGAAGCTCTTCACGTGATTTCAAACAAGCCAGGTTGTTGTGAATGAGATGATTGAGTGTTAGTGACTATTTGCTTCATGATGATACGTTTGTATCTAAATGAATAAATAAAATACTGCTGTATTATTTCTTTCCGAGTCGTTTCGTGGTAATCTGTTTTGTATCAAACCATCTGTCATGTGACCAATTTCCATGGCGGCCACAACACACATTGCTGTTTTCGCTAATTCGGCGATGGGATTTGGCTCACTATTTAATAATGTTTTTGGAAATCCATTACAGCGACAGTTAAGTTTGATTCTTTATGCTACTATCAGTCGTCATTTTAAGATTCCCGTAGATTTCTGTCTTCAAACTTGATGTGTTATGGTAACAACTCAGGGGCGAGCGTGGCTAGACTGAATGAATGACAGGTTTATTCGCGGTGTATAAATATTCGCGCTAAAATGTTTTGCGCGAAAATAAAACCTGCGCGAAATATACTACGTTTACAGTAGTCGTTTAGATCATAATGGGGCTCAGATTTGTACAACATGGAAATAGTCGTTTAGATCATAATGGGGCACAGATTTGTACAACATGGTATTAACAACTTATGTTGTGAAAATATGAATAATAAAGCTGAAATTATTGCCGCTAATCTGAGATCATTCAGATTTAGTTCATGTTTGCTTGACAATTTACAGACATGGAATGATTGTCTTGTAACTTTTGACAGTACCTCAATTCATCAGGGAGATTGTTGTGGAGACAGCTGTGGTAACAATGTAGCATGTGATGCAATACTTTACCACTGATCACACTGCTGCTTACAATCTTGTTGCTGTGTAGTGTAAATACACATAAAACATGTGAAGCAAGTCATATACTTGATCAATGAAGATTTAGGATCAGCTGTTTGAGGATACTCCTATGACCAAATGTGTACAATCAGCTGTTGGGGGTAATTGGATGAATGTGTACAATCAGCTGTTGGGGGGTTATTGGGTGAATGTGTACAATCAGCTGTTGGGGGTAATTGGATGAATGTGTACAATCAGCTGTTGGGGTAATTGGATGAATGTGTACAATCAGCTGTTGGGGGTAATTGGATGACAATGTGTACAATCAGCTGTTGGGTTGGGGAAGTAATGGATGAATGTGTACAATCAGCTGTTGGGGGTAATTGATGAATGTGTACAATCAGCTGTTGGGGATAATTGGAATTATGTGTACAATCAGCTGTTGGGTAATTGGATGAATGTGTACAATCAGCTGTTGGGGGTAATTGGACAAGTGGTAATGGGACAAGTGTGTACAATCAGCTGTTGGGGTGTAATTGGATGAATGTGTACAATCAGCTGTTGGGGTGTAATTGGATGAATGTGTACAATCAGCTGTTGGGGAAGTAATGGATGAATGTGTACAATCAGCTGGATGGGGGAATGTGTACAATCAGCTACAATCAGCTGGATTGTTTGTGTACAATCAGCTGTTGGGGTAATTGGATGAATGTGTACAATCAGCTGTTGGGGTAATTGGATGAATGTGTACAATCAGCTGTTGGGGGTAATTGGACAAGAATGTACAAACAGCTGTTGGGGGTAATTGGATGAATGTGTACAATCAGCTGTTGGGGAGTAATTGGACAAGTATGTACAATCAGCTGTTGGGGGAAATTGGAATTATGTGTACAATCAGCTGTTGGGGTGTAATTGGACAAGTGTGTACAATCAGCTGTTGGGGTGTAATTGGACAAGAATGTGTACAAACAGCTGTTGAGGTGTAATTGGATGAATGTGTACAATCAATCAGCTGTTGGGACAAGTGATAGTGGATGAATGTGTACAATCAGCTGTTGGGGTGTAATTGGACAAGTGTGTACAATCAGCTGTTGGGGTGTAATTGGACAAGTGTGTACAATCAACTGTTGAGGTGTAATTGGATGAATGTGTACAATCAGCTGTTGGGGTAATTGGATGAATGTGTACAATCAGCTGTTGGGGGATAATTGGATGAATGTGTACAATCAGCTGTTGAGGGGTAATTGGATGAATGTGTACAATCAGCTGTTGGGGGTAATTGGATGAATGTGTACAATCAGCTGTTGGGGGTAATTGGATGAATGTGTACAATCAGCTGTTGGGAGATAATTGGATGAATGTGTACAATCAGCTGTTGGGGGTAATTGGATGAATGTGTACAATCAGCTGTTGGGGGTATTGGATGAATGTGTACAATCAGCTGTTGGGGGGTAATTGGATGAATGTGTACAATCAGCTGTTGGGGTAATTGGATGAATGTATACAATCAGCTGTTGGGGGTTGGGGAATTGTGGATGAATGTGTACAATCAGCTGTTGGGGTAGTAATTGGATGAATGTGTACAATCAGCTGTTGGGGGTAATGGGATGAATGTGTACAATCAACTTTTGCGGGGTAATTTGATGAATGTGTACAATCAGCTGTTGGGGGGTATTGGATGAATGTGTACAATCAGCTGTTGAGGGGTAATTGGATGAATGTGTACAATCAGCTATTGCGGGAGACTTATTGTTGCTGAAAATGGGAGAACAAGTGATGAAATACTGAACACTTTCAGAAAATGGAAAAGTATCAATATCATACGGGAGTGAAAACAACCAGCAGAGTAACATTTTATGCTAAAACTGCTTTCAGTCTGATTCACTGACACTGGTTTTCAGAGTAGAATGATATCAGTGTGAAAATACATGATAAATGGAATACATGTCTCTTCCTGTCAAGTTCCATGGTTATCATATTGAGTAACCTGTTCCATTCATGAAAATGTCAATATTTTCACTCATATGTGAGGTAACTTGATATGATTCAAGAAAAAACATGTATTCACAATTATATTTTATTAGTTTTCTTCTTTGGATGTCTATTATCAATGACACCCATCTCAAATTTCATTTTTGAAAGAGGAAAATGGCCATGATCGCTAACAAAATGAATAGAAACACTGGGATATGCAGCTAGGTGCGTGGTGATCTGTCAGCAGGACAAATAATGAACTGAATCTGATGGAGACAGAATAAAGAATGCAAGTTTCATGACAGTGGTACCAGGAGAAGGCTGACAAATAGGATACTCATGTATCATGAATTATACAACATATTACAATGGCTGGTATGTTTAACCCTTGAAATAAGGGAATTATAGACATCAAGGCTTTGGGATTGATATCTAAAGTACTGTCGGAAATAGAAAAAAACTGTGTTTTCACATTTAGATCCACAATTTATGTAGTTAATATGTGAAAGTGTGAAATATCTGTTAAACTAAGTTCGGCCTAACTATAGTCTCAGTGGTAGTGAGATAGGAAACATAAAAAAAGGACTTTTCTGAGGAGAGATTAGTGCAGAAATGAGCAATGTGTTTTTTTTCTAAGTCCAAGTCGACTTATTTGGAACAGACCTTGGCTTTATGCAAATTAGTGTGCAATGATATTGTATTACAAAGGACACTTTTTAAATGCCCATTTTTAAATTAGATGTAGCTTCATTAGAAACGATAGCTGCCGTACAAAATATTATTTTTACTGTTAAAGATGTAGCTACCATGGAGTCTCACTACCGCTATAAAAACAAACAGACATGGGGGGTCGTCTCAAAAGCAAAACCAGGTCAGATGTCGCAGACGATGGTTGGAGTTGGGCTGGGGGATTGGAGATATCAGCTAAGCTAATATTATCCTTTAGGGGAATTAAACTGGGGCAGTAACAATTTACAAATAATATCCTGTCCTGTCGATCTTTGGGTGGCCATGCTACCTATATATTTTGAGACATTTATAGTATGACCAGAAATTTTTGCGAATTTTAGGAAAATGTTTAATTGGATTTCTAGTATAAACAACCTTGACCAGCTATCAAGTGCTTGGTTTCATTCAAGAGAGACAACTCTGTTAATCCTTTTTCATTAGTTTGTGAAGAGTTATCCCCCTTTGTTTACTTGCTAGCAGATGACATTTTCAGTGATCCTCAGTATGGATGATTTAGAGAAGAGGAAGTTGATTTTAGAGTATTATAACAAGGACATCAGATCAGCTAAAGTGATTTCAAGTAGAACAGGCATCCCTTTGTCCACTGTTTATCGTGTTTTGAAAAATATTGCAAATGGATATGGCATTGAGCACCAGGGAGGCGCAGGTAGGCCCAGAAAATTGACTGTCGGTGACAGGAGGGGGCTTGGTATTCTTGTTTCTAAAAACAAACGAAGGAGTTTAGAAAACTTAAGGCTGGATATGATTAATAGAGGAACTGTGGCTGTCTGTAAGGAGACAATTAGAACTGAGCTGCATGCAATGGGTTGGCAGTAAAGTCGGGGAATTCCATCACCGATCATGAAACCTGAACAAAAGGAGCGAAGGTTGAACTGGTGCTTACAGCATAGAAATTTTAACTGGGACAATGTGATTTTCTCAGATGAAAGCTCTGTGTGGCTGTTTCCTAATACACTGAAATTCTGGACCAAACAAACTGAAAAACCTTTGTATCAGCGCCCAAAGTACAGTCTGAAATTTAACGTGTGGGGTGGCATATCTGTGTTAGGGGCAACGCCCCTCCTTGTATTTGAAGGGAATATGAACAGTGAGCGGTACACAGATATTCTTGAGGGACATTTACTTCCATCTGCTCACGTGTTCTATGGAAATGTTTGGATTTTCCAGCAGGACAACCACCTAAAACATCGTTCAAAGCATTCACAGGCCTGGTTTCGGGCCCAAAATATGACATTATTAGATTGGCCAAGCTATAGCCCTGACCTAAATCCAATAGAAAATGTTTGGGGACTTATGAAGGAAAGTGTCAATAAGAAAAATCTCACAAATATTGCTGAAATGGAAGAAGAGGTGGTCCGATATTGTGATAGCATGGACCACGACTTTCTAACTTCTTTGATCAGTAGTATGCCCCGCCGCATTGAAGCCTGCATTGCTGCCCATGGTGACTTGACAAAATAGTAACTGTTCACCTGTCTTTGAATCTGGAGTTATGTTCTGCTAATATTCACATTTAATACGTGAGTAATGAGTGAAAAAAAATTAAAAAATTTACAATCTTTAAATTCTCAATAATTTCTGGTTGTACTCTAATATGATGGCTGATTTAAGCCTTTCTATGGGTATCATACTGTTTTACATATCTCAACATAAACTTTATGAAAAAAAGACATGTTAGATGTTAATCAATATTTGAGACATATTCAACACACAACCGCATAGAATATCTTTGAGATGACCCCTTGTGCCTATAGGCAGCGCGTGCATTTCATGCTCGGTGTGTCGACGGTCCGTCATCATACCTGGCCGAGTGATCTAATTGTCATCTATAGTCTGATCTATTGTTTTAAGCAGCTATTCGTATTTTTTCTAAGTTTTGCCCGATTTGACGAGTTATCATGCTTTTCTCGATGTCCTATTACGCACCACACTGAACGCCCAGTTAGGCCGATGTGGGTTATTTCGACATATGCTATTTGCAATTGTGTATATTTTAGGGATAGAGAGTAACAGCCAAAAAAACAGTTTTTTTCTGTTTCCAACAGTACTTTAATAGGTGACCGTCCCTGGGAATAGTATTTGTGTGTAAGAGTATGACAATTCTACATGAATTTGTCATAAATAAGATGCCAACCAATGTTGAAATTATTACATCAGTTGGAACCAAATGCTGCCCACAGCTTGATCAAACATTTTGTCCCAAAAGACATTGTCTGTAAGCTAAGGTCGACCTTGCTTTAGACGAGGACAACCAGTTCATAACTGATTACAAGTCACTTGTTGCAACTTGTGATATTCACAGATTGGTGTTTGCGATATAAAAGAAATGCAAAACAATGAAAACATGTGTATATTTTCATGAAAAACTCCCTGTCAGACATGACTGATTATTCATTTGTCTTCAATATTTCGTATTTTAGATGACAGTTAACCTAGATATTACTGTTTACCCCCAATTTAAGATATCTGGCAGACTGCTTAATTGTCCCCCGCCGCAACGCGGAACGGGGGACTATGTATTCAGCGGCGTCCGTACGTCCCATTCCATTCTTGTTAATGCGATATCTCATGAACTGTTGAACCCAATGTCTTCAAATTTGGTGACAGCCTACATTGGGGGATTACGCAGACACCAGTCGATTTGGGTGACCTTGACCTTATTTTCAAGGTGACCACGACACTTTGACCACTTTTCAAACTCTTGTTAACGTGATATCACATGGACTGTTGTAGCCAATGTCTTCAAATTTGGTGACAGCCTACATTGGGGGATTACGCAGACACCAGCCGATTTTGACCTTATTTTCAAGGTGACCACGACACTGACCACTTTTCAAACTCTTGTTAACGTGATATCACATGGACTGTTGTACCCAATGTCTTCAAATTTGGTGACAGTCTACATTGGGGGATTACGCAGACACCAATTTATTTGGGTGACCTAACCTTATCTTCAAGGTCACCACGACACTCTGACCGCATTTTCAACTTATTTAAATGCAATATCTCTTAAAATATTGCACCCAATGTTTTCAGTTATGTTGACAGCCTACTTTGGGTTATTATGCAGACACCAGTCATTGCAGGCATCTTGTATGTGACCAAAAAATAAAAAGTAGTAAATATGTTATATATATTCCATTCTTTAGCAGCGGGGGACATTGCCATATCAGTGGCAAACACTTGTTTTTTTTAATTCAATTTACGAACTCTGAAGTCATATCAGTATCCAGAGCTGATGCATGTAAATTAGACTGGCATGTTCACATTGAACACATAACCATGCATGCTCATAAGCTCAGGGTTAAATAATCCTTATTGTAAGAAACAGATATGAAAAAGTATAAATTGAAATAGTGGCATCTGGTTATCAGATAAACATTTGAGAACACCGCTGAACAGAGCTCAGCATGCAGTGCACCAACCAGTATTGACAAAGCTGCTGAGTGACCTGGTCATGGAATAGCATCTGTCATGTTAACCATTATGATTAAACGATAGTCAGTACTCTACACAATAAACCATTAGTTTGAAAAATGTAGTAGTTGGTTTAAAAGTGTTTCTAAGTTTTCAGTGAGAAAATATCCTATCAATATTAGATATTTGGATATTTACAAGAGAAATCTCAATACTGGGTGTTCGTGAAGACCATCACAATCGTAAAACCATATATGCAATGTGTTTCATGAGAGAAGTGTCAGAGTTAATCATGATATTAACTGCCGTGATCACAGATGGGTGTGAAGTGATGGGCTGAATAGAGCCATGTTGTCGTCCCTCAAAGTGAAGAAACATTCAACATGTCGTTACCACAAAGACAGGGTTGTAAAACTGCCAGCACATTTAGTGGAATCACTGCTCCATTCATCACAGCACAGCAATAATGGAATTACACCCACTCAGCGAGTGAATGTCACTATAAAACTAACACACTTCTGTTGCTGCATATTATAAAATATTTTTTACCGTTTTCCCTTCTATATCTTCCCATTTTGAACCAGCATGTGTCTCTCTGTCTGTTTGCCAATTCTTTTCCTGTACAGATCAGAACAGTGGTGAAGTGGTGCTTTTGGATGGATTTGGATTTGTTCACTATTTTAAATTTTCATGATGACAAGTTGAACTTTTGAAGGTAGTGCTCTTTTCTACAGCATTACTTTTATGGAACAAAATATACTGAACATCATTGAAAACGCACCACTTATAAAAGTTCAGATTATTAAAAGCAATGTAAGGAATTGACATTTTTGAGTGGATAATAACAGATGGACGACTGATGAAAACAACAACACAGAAAAGACGCTCATTCACTGAAATGTTCCACAGTCAGAAAGGATCAAACACACAAGGATCGCGTGTGACCGCCATTTGCATTGACACATGCAGTTCAATGTCTCCTCATTGAGTCAATAAGCGTCCGAATAGAGTTCTTGAGGATGGCATTCTACTTCTGCAGTAGTGCAGCCTCAAGTTCCTGGATGTTTCTCATCTGTTGTCGCCGCGAAAGACTTTGACCAATTTCGTCCCACAAGTACTCCATGGGGGATACATCTGGCGACTGTGCTGGCCAATGAATAACCTGGATGTGTTGCTGGGCCAGATACTGCATGGAAAGTCTTGTTGTGTGTGCCCATGCGTTGTCCTGTTGAAAAGTATGGACATCTTGGTGGTGATTCTGAAGAATCTGCTCACGGTAATAAAGGGCATTAACTCTCCCTTGACAGACATGAAGGCAGTCCTGTGATTGTAATTTATTCCACCCCAGACCATGACACTCCCACCACCCAAAGGTCTGTCTGAACCACACACTCATCAGCATAACGTTCACCACGTCTACGCCAAACACGTAATCGGCCGTCAGCATTACGTAGATGAAGACGTGACTCGTCAGTGACTACCACACCATGCCATTGTTGTAACCTTTACTGAAAATGCCTGCTAGCCCATTGTATACGCTCATTACGGTGTCTGTCAGTCAGAATTGGTCCAACCTAAGGACATTGAGCATGGAGCCCTGTAAGCGTGTACACAGCGTAGCATGGCTACTGATGTGCGTCTATGAAGCCTAACGATGGTGGAGTGGCCAAATCAAAGTTGTCAAGCAATATCCCTGCTGCTGGTGCCAACCTGAATCATGCCTAGTGCATGTTCTCTTTCGTGAGGTGTTAACCTTGGCATCTCTGTCCTCGTTTCACAATCGTTAGTGAAGCAATGAGAATCGGTTCCCATACACCTGCTTTTAATGTCACAGTCAGTATGATTTCAGAATGAAATTTCGGCTTTTTTCATGGCGTGGCTGCATGTTGATGCATTTTGGAATTAAGAGTCATACTGTGGACAGGAATTTGTTTCTAAAGCATTTTTTTCAACTGGACATGCCCTTCGACTTCATGTTAGTTATATTCATTGATCATTGTCATGCTGAAATCCATCTTGATGAAAATATGGACAATTTTAGACTGGTGGGTTTTCAAAGATGTTCAGTATATAAATACTTCTAGATGAAACTTGCTGAAAAGATCCCTCTCGTGGTTATCCAATCATTGTAAACCAGGGTATTTCAATCTTTATTCCTTGAATATATTTCCTGATGCATGTAACAAAATTTGGGTAAATAATTTTGCAGTTTTAAGTTAGTTCCTGACAGTGTTACACCATCAGCTGCCTAACACCTGGTACTCATCTCTGTATGATGTAGGATTAGATTATTATGGTCTGAGCAAATGAGGCTTCCTCACTCACAGTGTCAACACCACATATGGAATGTCACATCTGCTCAGGTCCATTGGAAATACTGGCTCAGCTAATGAAGACATCAATGACAGTGAATGAATCAGGGATCAACCACAATCCTATCCTTATGTGTTATTAAGCAGGATAACTGAGTTAACAAGATTTTCCTCTCGTTACAAATGAGACTTCCCTGATGTGCAAAGATTAATCAAACAGTTAATGTGTTTACTACAGAAATGGTAGTTGAAAGGACCTGTCTCATTCACACATAATTAGGGCTGGAAGGAGCAGGGTGGTGTTGCAATATTGTTCCAGCTGTTTGTCTCTTCATAAGACTAGCCATTCTCCTTTATGCTGACTAATCACTACTACAGACTGGGTACTCCTATCTTGTATTGCTCCTTAGTTAGGTGGTGTATCCACACCTATGTTACATACATATGTTCAGTCAGACTGTCTGCCTGTTAACTGGCTTCCCCAGGATATTTCAGTCCTAATCCCTATTGTACTATACAAACACTTCCTCACACTTGCATATATGCACCTCCATATTCTGTTCATCACATGCTTGATAACGGTGTTAGAACCTACAGAGAATCCTTGCTCTCACTGTAATGAGGAAGTTGTTCAGCCTTATATTGTTATCCACCTTAGAACCCCAGCTTCAAAATACCTATCAAGGAAATGTCTTCCTTTGGTGATGTAACTTGTAACCATGGAGATACTTGTTAGAATTGATCTTCAGTAATCCATGCTTTTGTTGTAAGAGGCGACTAAGGGGATTGGGTGGTCAGGCTCGCTGACTTTGTTGACACATATCATTGTATCCCAATTGTGTAGATCGATGCTCATGCTGTTGATCACTGGACTGTCTGGTCCAGACTTGATTGTTTACAAACTCCCGCCATATACCTGGAATATTGCTGAGTGTGGCGTAAAACTAAACTCACTCACCATGTTCCATTTACCTACTGCAGCAACTACAAATCCTGTTCCATATATTCTTTAAAGGAACTTCATCATCAAATACTTGATTAAACACCGTGAGAGTAATCCTGTTCTGATAGTTGTACAAATCAATAGCTTGAAGTAAGGAGGTTTTGGAGGTTACAGTCAAGAGTTATTTTACATGTCTCTGATGAGGAACTCTCCTGTTTGGTAAGAAAGAAATCTAATTTTGATGGTGTGAATGAGATTAGACAGGATCCTTCTCATGTGGTAATTACATCTTGGATAATGTTGTGCATCTGCTGTGGAACTACACTGCAATTAGACTAGGGACGATGCATCTGGGAGTCCTGAATGGGATACTTCTGTAGATACCGAATGTCTGCACCAACATTAATCACAAGATTCCTCGGTGTTACAGTGCTGCTGTAAGACAAGGCATCACCTCCTTGTAAGACACATACCTCGTGATACATTTTAGTGTTACATACATTTACCTGATGTTGTTTTTTTTTAAATAACCTTCATCATAGGTCAAGGTCACTAAAAATATGTAGATTTCTCATTGAACTACAATTTACTTGAAGACTGCAAGTAATTCAGGATGCACTGTTAATTTTCTTGTTTTGATAGGGAATATTCATTACATATAAGTAACAACATATTTATATCAACATTTTGTGAATTAACAAATGGAAACATTACACGGTATCCCACTGTTCCTGAAAGAAATGGTGGCCTGTGTCACTATTTATTCTTTTTCTAGTGGGGCGGTGGGGTAGCCTAATGGTTAAAGCGTTGGCTCGTCACGCCGAAGACCCGGGTTCGATTCCCCACATGGGCACAATGTGTTAAGCCCATTTCTGGTGTCCCCCGCCGTGATATTGCTGGAATATTGCTAAAAGCGGCGTAAAACTAAACTCAGTCAGTCGGTCTTTTTCTAGTACACTTTACTTCATTAAATATGGAAGAAAGTCCTTAGTTACCAGAGTCATTTGAAAGATTTATAATATTTCTTTGTTGTATCCATGCTTGTCGTAAGAGAAGACTAACAGGATCGGGTGGTCAGGCTCACTGACTTTGTTGACACATGTTATCAGTTCCCAATTGCGCAGGTTGATGCTCATGCTGTTGATCACTGGATTGTCTGGTCCAGACTCGATTATTATAGACCGCCACCATATCGCTGGAATATTGCTGAGTGTGGCGTAAAACTAAACTCTCCCTCTCTGTTGTAACAAAATGTATTTCTCTGTAGAATGTATAATTACAGTGATCACATCTTTACTTTTTGTCAATCACACCTCATTGTGCACAACATGTGGAACATTGATCTCAGTTAAAATTGGTTTTAATAAACTAAAGTAGAGATTAACATCAGGCCATTATTTTTGGCATGCTTCTATGCTAAGAAAATATTTTAACAGCTTTTCCAGATTTTGTATGAGTTTTCGAAAGTCATCTTCATTGAGATGGTGTTTGCTGAAGATTAACATTTTAAGAGGTAATGTTTGGAATATTTTCTTTACTAAATGATTGATAATTCTGATTCAAGAATTTACTCATTTTCAAAATAATGATAAAAATATGTTTTCATCCAAATGAATGATTTTAAATAAATCTAATGTAAGTTTAATTTTGAACAAATTAGGATATCAGTGAACCACACAAGTTGTTTTTTTTTAAGATAGTTGCTGAGTAGACATTTATCCTTTCTTCACTGTTGTTTTTGTAAACCATTTTGGATAGGTACAAGAAAATAGACACTGCCATGTCAATTTTCAACCTGATCACATTGATAATAGGGTAACACTTGTGGTCAGTTTTGTGCAAACACTGTCTTCGTGGTCCATGTGCTGTACTTTTCACCTGTCCCACAGTTACACCCCATTGGTCATGTTCCCATTTGATATGTCCATTTCTTGGACTGACACCCCTTGCAGATACATGTTTTGTTACATGTAAGATCATGGTAATACAAATCACTAAATGTAATTAATAATAAACTTATGCGCTGACTTGAGAACATAGACATTGTAATGTTTGTGCTGTAAACAGCTATGGTGGGATCAGAACTAGTGTCTGTCATGTGTTAAAAGGTGGATTCAGTGTATGGTATACTGAAGACTTGTCACAAACACAGCTTGATGGACAGACCCACTGTGAGTGCTAATTGTCAAACCAAGGCCTCTTATTGTCACAGCATTTGGGGAAAATGTCATTCTCTCATCAAATTTAGCCTGGTTCTACAAATTGTCATCAGGATACAAGATATACATCTATTGTCGGGCAGACATTTCTATCAAATATAGAAAGTTATGAACGATGGTATTTTCTCAAATGCAAGCAATTTATAGAATTGAAATAACATGTTTGTATGCATTAACAAATATACAGTTGAATAGTAAAGCATGTTGTAAGTATATTTATAGTATTTTTCAGGTGTAGCAAATAATTGAAGCACTAGTAAAAAGTTGAGTGCTGTCAACTGAAAATGTTTGATGATAGATTGAAATATAGAGTTACCTCCCCTGTTTTTTTTTACAAGCATGGCAGGGTTGATCGTTTGGGAAATTTTAGGAGGGAAACTTTGAAGAAAGCTAGCTAATTCAACAAGAGGGCATTTTGCATCAAATTCATGCACGCATCCAATATTATTCCAGATTAAGCAGACAGACCAGATTTAAGAGAATCAACAGTGGTTACTTGTGAGTGCACTGACTTGTATTACAGGACCTGTAAGTTATTGCTACTGTAACTTATTTGACCCATTGTAAGGGAGGGAGGAGTAGTACTGGGTAAGGTCACTGACCTTTTTTATGGCATTAGGTGCCTTTTTCTGACTGTTTGGGTTTAAATCCTGGATGGTTTTCAACCCAAGACCAAATATATGTTACATTTTACAGGTTTTAGAAGACATTGCCTGTTAGAGTGACCTGTGATTGTAGCTCAGTTTACAACAAAGTTATCTGTAGTTCAGTTTTGTTGCATGTTACTTCTGGTTCGAATAAACATGTTTGGCATGCTTTAACCAGAATGTCCCATGGTTCTATCTTGATGTAATACAAAGTATTTGCTACTTCCCGACTGAAATATATGGCTTACTGCATGTAAACTAAATCACATAAAAACTCTTTTTACAGTAACTTAATTAACAAAAGCATTGTTGTCTCGGAAACAGGCTTGCATGTCAAAAACATCAAGAGGTATTATAATAAGGCACCAATTCATGACTAGACGTCTGTGATATCTGTGCAAATATAGAATTCTCTTAGAGCTACGCTCCAGAAGCAAGTTGTGATGGACAGACAGCACCCATTCCTGGACATACTAGCCCAAAGTGGCAGGGGTCATGAACAGTTTCAAGGTCAACAAGACCCATATACACACATATACCAACACAAAGATGTGTTAGACAAGACTGTACTTGGCTGTATTGTCAATGTAAAGACAGTGAATGGGGCTTGGTATCACAACATACTAACACATCTCGACATATGATTACATAGCATCTTTGCAAGTGTGTTTAATGGAAACCTGAAGACCAAATATGTTACTTTTGACATGCACAAAAAAAGCAACCAAAAAAAAAAGAGACAAAATCAATGATGATAGATAATTCCAACTTTCAATATTTTCTGTACAGAAAGGATGTCACTAGTAGTGTCCCATATGGTTTCAACCAAAGGAGGTTTGGGGAAACAGTTGACACGGTTTGATGTATTGAGTATGGAGATATGTACTCAAAACATGGTAATCAAGTTACTTTTACTTGCAACCAAGAACACAAACGGTGTGCATCTGGTATCAAAACATTTCTGTGAAGAACCTTGCAAGACATGACTTTTGAATTTAAATTGATGAGAAAAATTTGATGTGAAGTAAAACTAATATGAATACAACCAAAAGTGTATTGGAAATTGGTAGACAAATGATATTTGAAGCATGAAGACAAGTCTCAGAAAGTCAGGAGGTATTTCAAGTGATGGATTAGGGTTTGGCAGATGTGTACCCCAAACAAAGATAAATGCATTCTAAAAACTTTAAATCAAATCTGGCTACCAAACCACATGAATAAAATATAATTTCAATGGCTTAAAGAAACAGAAACATGTAAAGTTTAACAGTGTTTGAACAAGCAATAGGACAAAATATATCTATAAAGTATAATATGTTTTAATTATCTGACCATGGCAATTGGATCTTCAATTTTTCTGTAATCTGTGACACAGCTGTCTACAGACATGTACAAAATGTGGCCAGAACCTGGCAATTAGTTACTGAGTGATTTGTAGTAAACAAATAGGTGAAAAATAGTAGTAATACTAATATAACATAATGCTAATGATGGAACAATAATTGAGATGTTTACGATAAAGCTCTAAAAAAGTGAGACATTTTCACATTTTGATTCATTCCTGGATGATTTAAATGGAATACTTTGTTTATGATGGATTTTTTTTCAATGACATCTGCCCAGAGCTCCTGGTTTTTAATAGAAACTGAAAGCCGATCAATTCTTAGACTTGCTGCCAGAGCAACCACCTAAACACATTGTTTGATTTGGTTACTGATTTTGTATGTCCTTGGTTCTTGTAGGTTATGAGTGATCCCCTCTGTTTGTTGAGACATCGGAAATATTCATGTGGATCTGATTGTTTGTCCTAGACATCAGTTGCTGTGTGGGCTGTTTGCTTCACCAGTCACAGTGACTTGACAGTGCAGCAGGAAATCTATGCTATTTCCCCACTGAGGGTGTGTATGTTTCCTGCAAGTGGTCAATTATACAGTCTCATTCTGTGAGGGGACCCAGCAACCACATCACAAAACATGATGTTAAATTCATTTGAGCTGTATAACATGTCAGATTTACGTAATGCAGATTACACAGGAACTGTTGTTTGTGAATTCTAATGTATGCAGAAGATGAATGACATTAGTGTAAGATATATATCTGTAACTTCCCCACAAGAATGCTTGGATCATAAGTATTGAGCATTTTTGTCCTGGTTGTAGGATGTTAAATTGCATCTATTTGAGGAGCCGGACATCTTTTATGTAAAAATGGAAGTGTGAATCAATGCTTTTATTAATTCTATACATTGTTTTTCAAGTGGCACAGTTGCCTTGAATCTGTAAATTCCTGGGAAAATATGTGGGCAATTGGTCATTCTGAAGTCGTCTTCATCCTAGATGAATAGAAGCCTTTGGAACTGTGACCAGACGAGTGCCAGCTATGTCATTATATGGGAGAGAAGATGAACACATATCTGGTCATTTTAGAGGATGGGAGTTTTCTGTGTTTGGTTCATAATCTAATATAAAGTATTTACATTGCATTGAGGTTCCTGAATGTTAACTGTCAAAAGCCCAGCGAAAGTGGAAAGTTAAGTTGACTACAGAAGAAGGGCAGGGTTAGATATTGTTGTCTTATATTAGACATGTTTGTATTGAGTTACTGTCAGTCATGTTTGTGATCAGGTCCCTGGAGCTAGTGATGTTAGAGGTTCGGGAGATGATCACTTGTAGCTAAGCAGTCCTTGTGACAGTTCTGGCTTGGTGAGACTGTCCGCAACTGTCTCCATGCTATTTCAATACACCCTCAGTTGCTCTCATCTCTACCTGATCAATTATTGATCTTCATCCTAGCGGAGTGATTGAGTATTGCTGTAGTATCCCTTATCCCAGCTTGCCATGTGCTGGACTGGTCCATTCCACGCAGACAGAGACTGTTCACTGAGACCAGACTGGATAGCTTTATTGAATGCAGTAGTTGTGGTGGAGGCAACGGCTGTGCTGTTCTCCGCTATCTACGAGGAGGTTAATTGTCCCGGTGATTCAGCAAGGAGAAGGTGATGGATATATCTTGTATATGTTCTAGGTCACCTTGTGCTTGATACTTCTTGGCTCTGGATGTAGAGACACTCTTCTGGAGGATTCTGCATATAGAGCAACATGTTTTCTGTTGGTTTACGCATAAATAAGATGATATCACACATTTCTATCATATAGTTTTACAAAATTCACACTGTTTTTGATGGTACTATCATTATTTTTCTTGTGAGCAATAAAACCCAAAAAACCCTTAGCCGTGTTACTGTACAGAACTCTTAATGATGCGGAGTGTGTCAGTCACTAGGCAGATGCTGGCTTGATTAGTCTCGTGTGGAGGCACAGCACCATCAATTATTAACTTCCCTACTATAATGAATTGGAGGACCAGTTTTGGTAGATCTGCTCAGGCCATAAGAAATAATCACTGACACCAGGCTAAGTCTTGTTGCCATGGATACACAGTGATCAAGAGATTAGGCATATATTTACATGGAAATCTGGTTGAATGATATGCCATGGTTTTCATCATTTTGGTATGCTCTATAGAAATTCTGTAATGCAGCAGTCCTCTTAATGATGTGGTTTCTTATGTACACACATGATGTAAGCAGTTTGTTTTGATTAATCACCCAGGGTATTGCTCGGTTTCCCCACAGGGCAGTATTTGGTCCCCAAGTCTTTAGTATATATGGTAGTAAAATTCCTAATTTGAATTAAACAGTTCTCAGTTTCTCAGAATGCCATCAGTCATCGTCTGGCTGTATTAGTGTGTCATCATACCCTGATAACAAGGTGGGGTGTTGTCACTATCTGTCATCATCTGGCTGTATTGGTGTGTCATCATACCCTAATAACAAGGTGGGGTGTTGTCACCATCTGTCATCATCTGGCTGTATTGGTGTGTCATCATACCCTGATAACAAGCTGGGATGTTGTCAGCATCTGTCATCATCTGGCTGTATTAGTGAGTCATCATACCCTGATAACAAGGTGGGGTGTTGTCACCATCAGTCATCATCTGGCTGTTTTAGTGTGTCATCACACCCTGATAACAAGCTGGGATGTTGTCACCATCTGTCATCATCTGGCTGTATTAGTGTGTCATCACACCCTGATAACAAGGTGGGGTGTTGTGACCATCTGTCATCATCTGGCTGTATGAGTGTGTCATCACACCCTGATAACAAGGTGGGGTGTTGTCACCATCTGTCATCATCTGGCAGTATTAGTGCATCACCATACCCTGATAACAAGGTGGGTGTTGTCACCATCTGTCATCATCTGGGTGTATTAGTGTGTCATCATACCCTGATAACAAGGTGCGGTGTTGTCACCATCTGTCATCATCTGGCTGTATTAGTGTGTCATCATACCCTGATAACAAGGTGGGATATTCTCACCATCAGTCATCATCTGGGTTTATTAGTGTGTTTTCATACCCTGATAACAAGGTGGGGTGTTGTCACCATCTGTCATCATCTGGAAGTATTAGCGTGTCATCATACCCTGATAACAAGGTGCGGTGTTGTCACCATCAGTCATCATCTGGCTGTATTAGTGTGTCATCATACCCTGATAACAAGGTGGGGTGTTGTCATCATCTGGAAGTATTAGTGTGTCATCATACCCTTGTTGTATCTATGTGGTGCTATTATCTCTTTATTGTGGCTGCTCTCCAGGGTTGTTGTATCTATGTGGTGCTATTATCTCTTTATTGTGACTGCTCTCCAGGCTTGTTGTATCTATGTGGTGCTATTATCTCTTTATTGTGACTGCTCTCCAGGGTTGTTGTATCTATGTGGTGCTATTATCTCTTTATTGTGACTGCTCTCCAGGGTTGTTGTATCTATGTGGTGCTATTATCTCTTTATTGTGACTGCTCTCCAGGGTTGTTGTATCTATGTGGTGCTATTATCTCTTTATTGTGACTGCTCTCCAGGGTTGTTGTATCTATGTGGTGCTATTATCTCTTTATTGTGACTGCTCTCAGGGTTGTTGTATCTATGTGGTGCTATTATCTCTTTATTGTGACTGCTCTCAGGGTTGTTGTATCTATGTGGTGCTATTATCTCTTTATTGTGACTGCTCTCAGGGTTGTTGTATCTATGTGGTGCTATCATCTCTTTATTGTGACTGCTCTCCAGGGTTGTTGTATCTATGTGGTGCTATTATCTCTTTATTGTGACTGCTCTCAGGGGTGTTGTATCTATGTGGTGCTATTATCTCTTTATTGTGACTGCTCTCAGGGTTGTTGTATCTATGTGGTGCTATCATCTCTTTATTGTGACTGCTCTCCAGGCTTGTTGTATCTATGTGGTGCTATTATCTCTTTATTGTGACTGCTCTCAGGGTTGTTGTATCTATGTGGTGCTATTATCTCTTTATTGTGACTGCTCTCCAGGGTTGTTGTATCTATGTGGTGCTATTATCTCTTTATTGTGACTGCTCTCCAGGGTTGTTGTATCTATGTGGTGCTATTATCTCTTTATTGTGACTGCTCTCAGGGTTGTTGTATCTATGTGGTGCTATTATCTCTTTATTGTGACTGCTCTCAGGGTTGTTGTATCTATGTGGTGCTATTATCTCTTTATTGTGACTGCTCTCCTTTATTGTGACTGCTCTCAGGGTTGTTGTATCTATGTGGTGCTATTATCTCTTTATTGTGACTGCTCTCCAGGGTTGTTGTATCTATGTGGTGCTATTATCTCTTTATTGTGACTGCTCTCCAGGGTTGTTGTATCTATGTGGTGCTATCATCTCTTTATTGTGACTGCTCTCCAGGGTTGTTGTATCTATGTGGTGCTATTATCTCTTTATTGTGGCTGCTCTCCAGGGTTGTTGTATCTATGTGGTGCTATTATCTCTTTATTGTGACTGCTCTCAGGGTTGTTGTATCTATGTGGTGCTATTATCTCTTTATTGTGGCTGCTCTCCAGGGTTGTTGTATCTATGTGGTGCTATTATCTCTTTATTGTGACTGCTCTCCAGGGTTGTTGTATCTATGTGGTGCTATCATCTCTTTATTGTGGCTGCTCTCAGGGTTGTTGTATCTATGTGGTGCTATTATCTCTTTATTGTGGCTGCTCTCAGGGTTGTTGTATCTATGTGGTGCTATTATCTCTTTATTGTGACTGCTCTCCAGGGTTGTTGTATCTATGTGGTGCTATTATCTCTTTATTGTGACTGCTCTCCAGGGTTGTTGTATCTATGTGGTGCTATTATCTCTTTATTGTGGCTGCTCTCCAGGGTTGTTGTATCTATGTGGTGCTATTATCTCTTTATTGTGACTGCTCTCCAGGGTTGTTTGTCTGTTAGGTGTGTGATCCGTTTTTAGTTCCTGAACATTTTGTTAGTGAATTGCCACTGAGCCAGTGGAAAGACGTGATAGAAAACATATTAAGCTGTATGAGTTTGCTGTGTGTTTATCATGTTCCAACTGGAGTGTGTTGCACATTGCTATGAGATACTGGAATAGCTCTATTTCCCAGATGACTGCCAGTAGAGAAGAGGTTAGTAACAGGTATCTGGAGGATTGTCCCTGTGCAGGATGGTAAACATGTCCCTTGACATGCAGACAGTTGTCACACACATTTCTGGGTTTGTAAACATGTATTTCAGTAATGAAACTGGTGTCCGATATGGGTTTGAAATATTTTGTTGGTGATAGTTCTCCATTGCAATTTTGTATAAAAGTAATGCCATGAAGACAAGCAATATTGACCAAGGTAAAATGGATCATATCTTCTATAAATATGGGTTCATATCTGAGCAGGAGAAATATTACCATGGCATTTAGACAGTCTGAAGTTGATACAGTTCTCTCATAGACTCTGATCATGTCTTACAGATAGGAACGCTATTTTCTGTGTCATTTGGAATATGAGTGTTTCTCTGGCCTAGATAAATAGCATCTCCCAGCTCAAGATCTCTCATTAATATCTCATTAATCTGATGTGCGGATTCCGCTTACCAATTTTCAAAACTCCTTTCAGCTACTGCCTGGACCCACTTGTACCTTAGAAGGAACCTGAATTACCACTGATATGAACTAATGAATCATATTGAGAGATATGTAGCAGGAAAGCAAGAGGAAAATAATTTGAAACAATGCCAATCTTTGAAGTGAATCTCAACAAATGTTGCAAAAGATTCACTTGTGGAGTGATGGAGGAGTGTTATATAATTCACGGATGGAAACAAGCAGTGGGGAATTCACCGTGTCTTTATGAGACTTGGTAGTTGTTCTTTAATGGCTGGCTGCACATCATGGACATGGCTGATCTGTAATCTAAACCTCGGTGGAATACTGACCTGAGAAACTCTGGCTCAGGAGATAATGACAATAACTTAAGACCAACACAGACACAACTAGGAGCCCAGACAGTGTTGGACACTGCCAGGTATAGTGTGTCACAGCTGGTGTGGAAGTGTATCTGTATATGTATGTTGGAGGCATCGCTGATGGTTGGGCTAACAGAGCATGGTTATAAGGCCTACTGAGACAGTTGGAGAGATCACCTGTATGCCTTGAGCTGCTTGGAGTCTAGCAGATGTAGGTATCCAGTTGTGAAAATGTTACTAGATGTGATGACTGTGTTTTGCTGTCGTCGTAGGATCCGACAGGCGGGTCTGAGTGGACTGCAGGGTGTGGTGAGGAAGACAGTGTCGGATGACTTGCAGGTCAACATCTGGGATCCTGTACACATGGACAAGATAGTACCTTCACTGCTGTACAACATGGAGGAGAGAAGGTGAGTGTGTACCTCTAGTTACCTTCACTGCTGTACAACATGGAGAAGAGGAACATATCAATGTTTTAATAAAAATATTGTACAATAAATAAAAATCTTTTTATCTATTATTCGGCTCCCACCACGTGGAGTTACCTCCTTGCTACGCATGTGCAGCCAACCAGGTAAGCACCTAGGCCCGTATCATCATTCCTTCTGCTGTCACTCAAAGCGTTCACACGTGTTCGAGTTGCCTTGCTGAATACCTCTCTTGTGAGATAAAGAATAATGTCTGAGACTTCAACTGTATGTATGGTCTTTCTTTGTTCTTGACAGAATAGTTTTATTGACTTTGCAGTCTGTTATTTCTCATTCTTTGTATTAATCTTTACGCTAGCTTTCCCGTGCTTTACGCACGTGTTGCTTTTCCATGGCGGGAAGTTTAGTGTGCCACGTGGTTGTCATATTGCGTTATTAACCAAGTATTTCTTCCCGTGGTCGCATTCACGTAATTTTCAATGTTTTGTACGTGTATATTTATGCTGCTGGCTCCGCTGTTAGCTACATGCTTGCGTGTTTGCATTCAGGTGTTTACTGGGTGTTCTGTCTGCGGGCAGAACATTCCAAGAGCCGATAAGCACGATAAGTGCTTGTGCTGCCTTGAGAAGGTGGGACACAACCCCGATGTTTGTGACCTTTGCATGGCCTTTTCTCCCCGGGCCCAGAAATGGAGGGCTGCGGATTTCCGGTTCTACAAGGAATTGCGAGAGGCGGAAGGGGAACTTACCCAGGAGGTCCCCCCGTCTAAAGCTAAAACATCCAAACCGGCTAAGAAACCTAAGTCGCATAAGACGCCTCCCCAGTCATCCCACAGTGGTTTTGATATGTATTTAATTACACAACTTTTCCAGCAGCATATGGACTCTGTGAAGTCCCTTGTTCACGAGTCGTTTGGAAGTCTCCGTCGGGTTCCTCGCCCACTCTGAGCAGGGGACCGAGAGTCCAGGGATGGGATCGCTGAGCCCGGCTCGATCCCTTAAGCCTGGAGGTGTCTGTCGATCCTTTGCCTCTGACTTCGGGTCCAGACGCCTCGGCTATCCCGGAGGGGGAGGGTTCGCTCCCAGTCCCACTCTTGGTGCTGGCGCAGGGTCCGTTGAGGATTCCTGGGGTTCCGTTCTGGTCCAGACGCCTCGGCTATCCCTGAGGGGAGGGTTCGCTCCCAGTCCCCCTCTCGGTGCTGGCGCAGGGTCCGTTGAGGATTCCTGGGGTTCCGTTCCCTGTGCCGCGGGAGCGGGGAGTTCCTTAGGCTCTTCCCTTCCCTCGGTGTCTGGGGCTCGGCCTCCCAACGGGTCGGGGTTCGGATCCTCTTTTCGAGGAGACTCGGATTCTGACTCGGGCTCGGGTGCCGATTCAAAGTATATTCCCCAAGCCGTTGTACCCACCTGTCACTCGGACTCATCTAAGTTCCGCCTGCCGGGCGAAGCCTTTGCCCCTAGGCAACCCTCGCAGACACTGCTCTGCATCTTGCCTTCCCTGGTGCAGGACGTGATGGATCTCCTCCTGGTTGGGACATGCCTCCGATTCGATTTGCCCGAACTCGTTAAGAGGTACCAGCTGGGGGACGATTCGCTGTTCTTTGTGCCGGTGGTTAACGAGTGCGTCTTCACTTCGGTCGCCCTAGGGGGAGGCTCGGCTGCCTCTGGTGCAGCCCCGGCTGCCAAGCAAGGGCGTTAAGTACCACCGTTTGCCCTTGCGGGCGCCCCCCTGCTGCAAGCTAACCGGACTTATGAGGAAGTCTATCGGAATGCCATGCAGCAGGTGCGGGTGGTGATCCATGAGGCCTACCTTTCCTCTATCCAAATGTTTGGCTCTGGAGGCTGAAGGGAGCACTGGGGACGTGTCCCCGCATGTTGTTCTGCTTCGCCAGTTGTCTGAAGTGCAGGCCCACCTAGTGCGTGACTCTTTGCGGTCTGCGGCGTCTACAGTGATGTGCGTAGTCATGTGGCTGTCGATGTCCCGCTACTTGGCAGCGACACAGCAGACCTTGCTAGCCCTTCAGTTCCGGCTGGGAGCGACGTTGTTTCCGGGGGCTCAGCAGGTCATTCGGGAGGCTGCTACTACAGCTACCTCCTTCAAGGACTCTAAGGCCTTGTTGGAGCATCCACGGGCTTCTCGCCCCGTAGCGGTTTCCTCCTCTGGGGTGCAGCCTACACTCGTGTCTGCCGGCTGGCTTCGGCCGCTGGGCAGGGGTAGGAGGAGGAGCCGTCCCGCCAAAGGTAAGGGCAAGGAGCAGTCCTCTTCGTCTGGCTCCCATCAGCCTTTTCGCGCTCACGGGAGGTCTGCCCCAACCTCCCGTTAACCCAGCAGGCTGTCGCCGTGGGTCCGTCCCAGTCAGTTCGTCTGCAAGGGACCACTCACGCTCTCTTACCACACGTCCCAGTGGAGGGCCGCCTCTCTCTATTCCTGCCGAAGTGGGAGAAGGCTACCAGCAACACTTGGGTGCTTTCCACCGTCAGTATCGGCCATTTACCAATGTGGAAGCGAGACCTGCCAGAATTCACCGGCATACGTCGCACTCCGGTGCCGTCATGTCAATTGTGCTAGATTGGCTGTCCGTTCCTACATTCTCACATCTATCGGCCATTTCCATTCAGTTGTTAACATGGAAGGCTGTATTTCTGGTGGCGGTAACATCTGGGTGTAGGGTGGGCAACTTACATGCTATGTCGGCAGACCACGCGCTGACTGTGTTCCAGCCAGATCGTGTCAGTATTCGCCTCCCGGATACTTACCGTATGAGGTCGATCACGCTTTCCATGTGACAGCTCCTATCAAACTTCCTACTCTTACCCAGCCTTCCACATCGGGGACCTCTGCAACGACCACTCACCCGTTGGATGTCCGAAAGACTCTCAAGGTCTATATCAAACAAACACAGGGGATCCGTACGGGTACCCATCTGTTCTGCTGTTATGGTGGAGGGAAGGCTGGGGTGCCGGCGAGCAAACAGACCCTGTCTCGCTGGCTTGTATCGGTCATTTGTGCTGCTTATCAGGCTTAAAGGCAAGCCTCCCCTGAGGGGTTGAAGGCTCACTCGGTCAGGGCAGTAGCCACGTCAAAAGCTTTTGCATCGGCACTACCCATTAAAGAGATGCTCTGCCGCTATTTGGAGCAGGCCTAGCACTTTTATCAGGCACTATCAGCTCGATACACATTCACGTGATCGTGCGCGTTTTGGCCGTTCTTTTCTCTCCAGTGGACAGTGTCCTGCCACCCTGACCGAGTGAGTCTTGGTTATCTGGTTCGTTGACGCTGCTTTCAATTGTGTTTTATTGATATATCAGCTGTTGTGTGATCTAACTCCTTTCAATTCTCTCCGGAGATTATGGTCGGTTGTGAGTTGGTTTTTCCCCCTTACGGTGCTCTCTAATAGATCATGATGTGTGCGGGGTTGTTTATTTTCACACTGTGTACGAATTGCTATGCTTAACCTACGAGGTCGGTTCTCAGTACTTATCCTCCCTGTCGGTTACCCTCCCATAATGCTTCTTGTGGAAGCTCCGGGACACGTGACAGGTGAGTGTTGTGGCGTCTGTTACATTATTCCTAATGATCGCTATTCATGTGTACTTTGACAGAATTCTCTCCTCCCTGGCCTCCGGTCTTTGGGAGTCTGAGTTTATGCATATATGTACCCCAAGGACGATCTCTATGAAAAAGAATTAATTAAACCTGCAGAGGTTTCCAATTCTTTGAAGAGAGTCGTCCTTGGGGTAGGGCCGCCCACCTCCCCGCAATTCTGTTCACTGATTTATTCAGCAGAAGGAATGATGATACGGGCCTAGGTGCTTACCTGGTTTGCTGCGCATGCATAGCAGGGAGGTAACTCCATGTGGTGGGGGCCGTATAATAGATAAAAAGATTTTTATTTATTGTACAATATTTTTATTAAAACATTGATACAACTGTCACAGGACATTTTTAGCTGCAGAAAATGCATATATGTACCCCAAGGACGACTCTCTTCAAAGAAGTGGAAACCTCTGCAGGTTTAGTTAAATCTACTCAGGTCTTGAAACTTTCTTCTTTCTTCAGTGTATGTTTGGAGTATGTTTGGGTTTCAATAACAGAAATCTGTAGAGAGCATAGGACAGGCTAGCCATATTCGCTGACCTAATACAGGCCACCCATTGTTAAGCTATCACTTAGGGTATAGAAATGTTTTGCACTAGTTTTCAAACATTGTACTGTTGCAATATGTTGTACTGTGCTAATTGTCCTCCTTTCCTGGACAGTGTGTTGAGCCAGGGTACAGACAGTCCCCGGGATGAGGAGAGTCCCTCCTATGCTGCGGAGACGGTGTTTCGGGACCTGGTGTGTCGGGCGTCCTTTGGCTACATTGAGACGGTGCTCAGGCCAGTGTTAATGTGAGTACATTTGTAGGATGTAGATACTTTCTGTCTTGTTTTTGTTGGGTTTGATTTTATTCTAATTCTCTGTCACTTCTCCGATGTCATGCCATGTATGTGTTGTTTGACAAGCAGGGAGTATTAGAGATTCACTTTTCCATATTGACAGGTCAATTTGCAGACAAAAAAGTTGTGAGATTTGTTTTGGTTTTGCTGTTTGTGGGAAACAAGTGAAAGTGAGCACAATTCATTTTCCTCTTGTTGTGTGTACCTGAGGAGGGAGTCCTGGAGACGGCATGACACATCGTGGGATGATATAGTGGGGAGGGTCATTGAGTACAGGAGATGAACTGTTGCCGAGTGACTGTAGGCACAGTTGGAATAGACAGTGAATATTGATCAAAAGCTGCCTGTGAATGAGTGGCAAGGATTAAAGAGGATGACTGGCAGAAATTCTGTCCAGTGAGAACATTGTGATGAATCACTAATACATGGTGTGTTTTTTTAATGTGTGTGTAAGATGAGGCTGGCTTGCTCTTAATATTCCTTGGCTGTTGCTCACTGGATCATCACATACATGTCTCCCATGGGTACCATGGCGACCATGTGTGGGAGATGGCCTGGCTGGTTTGGAAGGAGAGTTTGTCTAGAGAATGGAAGGTTGTTGGTTTAATCCCTTGCTGCATCTGAAGAAAGACATTAGAATATGTTACTTGTTACCACCTTGGTGCCTGGCGTAAGGCAATCATGTTTCAGAGGGCATCTATGCTAAACTGCAACATGGCATCTTAGTGTGCATGCACTACAACAGACAAACAGGCAGACAGATGGATGGATTATATTGTTAGTTTGGTCAGACAGTAATGCATGTTTGCCAGAACTAATTATATAACTGTATCAGTTAGGTTATTCATTACATCCATGTCAGAGCATGAGTGATAAAGTGTGCCTTTTGTCTCCAGCACCTGTTATATCAGTCCAGGCAATCATGCTGATGCTGTCACTAATCACTCTTATACACCACCTTTACTGACATACACGGAACGACAAACAAACCAATTTTGTGATTACATGCCTGGTCAGAAGGCAATTGTGCTCCACGTATATGATATAGCCAGGATCCCATACCATTTAATCTTCCTCCTGCACTCTGTGGGTGTGAATGGCGTAACGACAGACTGCATTGCTTGGGGCTATGAGTTGCCAGGTAGCATTGTGTTCACTCCAGTTCCCATGGGTCTCCTACTCTCAGGCTGTTCTACCTGAGTCTTGGTCAATATCGGCCTGCTGAAAGTACTTCGTCTCTTCCACGCATTACACACGTGGCATTGCCAAACAGACTCGATCTATACCAAACGCTTTCTGATTAGACTTCAGCATGCTGAATCAAAAATCAATTTACTTTTATTCATTTTCAAATTGCTAGGAGAAATTAAGAGCAAGGGAAAAATGCCTGCCTCTTTTATTGAGAAAATTTGATTACATCCAAATGTGAAGAGTATAAATAGGCCTAACAAGCCACTTCGGAAGCTGAAATCAAGTCACTTAAACTTTCAAAGGGAATCGCACAGTGAAACTCTTATTCTGTCATGAAAACTGCAGCTGTGAAAACATGTCTAATCATTGCAGAATTGGTCTGTGCCACATAGTTCCTGTCAGCCTTGTACTCTCTAACTGACTGATGTGTTACAGGGAATTTACGGACATCACATCTTTACATATAGGGAAAATGGATACCAAAATAATGTGCCTCCACTTTGAGCCTGAATATTTTCTTGCATGTCAAGGAATGAATTCTTCTATTTTTTAATTTGGTGCCACTTACAATTAATTTTCATACATATTTTTTAAAAATAGGGTGCACAGTCAAATTCTTCCTGTAGCATCTGTACTTTAAGATTCTGTCAGTTTGGAAACTCTATATCCATTTTTAACTAATGGCCCCTTGGCTTGTGTTGTTTGACATCAGCTGCGGCAGCGTGTTCAAGTGACCTTGTGTTGTGGCCTGTTTGTTCTCTGTGTGTCAGACACAACTTCTCTGATACCACTGGGCCCATGCAAATGAATACTGTTCAGAAGGTTTGAATCTCACCTTCAATATGGCCTTGTGAAACCTGTGTTGGCTTTTTACTCTAGTAATATTTTGTTCAAAGATAATCAAGATTTGTCACATGTAGTCAATAAAAGGCCCCACAAAGAGGTCGATTTTTGTATGTATTAGATTTAACCTTTGATTTGAAACTTGCTCTTGGGCCATGTTGTAAGTTGAAACTACTTATGAACATTACGTAGCCTTTTTTGTCCAGAATGCAATGAAATTGTAGACAGGAGTGGCTCAATACAGCAGTGTTTTTTTCACCATGTTTAACATTTTGACCCTTTTTGACCTTTGCATGTTGGCTCTTTATCCTAACATGTCTCCAAATACATGTCCTTATGTGGTAACCATCAGATTCATTGAAGAAAGAAAGATTTCAAATTGTTGTTTCCACCAGAGATGACATCTCAATTTAAATCTGATTGACAACATGGCCACCTGGCTTTCACCAATATTTTCTGGGTTTTTAAGTATTTTAAATTTTGACCTTGTTTTTGTCCTACCCTTAAACTATCTCAAACAGCATAGTTGGTTGAGCCAGTTTCCCAACATGAGGACATCATTATTTGTTCAGATCTATAGACTCTGGGGTGAGTTTACAGTCCCCACTATGATTTCAATATCCATGCTGACAGCAACTTCTTTTTTAAACATCTGTCTTTGTAACCATTTAAAAAGTGTCATTATCAGGCTAACTTGTAGAGCTATGGCACTAGTTTTGACGTTTCATTCACATCATCATTTGGTAGCTTAGGACCCCCATTTGTTGGCCTGGTCAGGTAAATCCTTTGTAATCACTTGAAATCCATGTTATTGATAAGTCCTGCCTCAATCAACTTGGTTTAATGTTGCTTGTTACTGAAAATTCATGATCATACATTGACATATCTTGCATGTTTGGTCCTGTGTGAAAACCACTGATTACCATGTGCTGGCTAACTATACTCCTGATGATGGGTACACCTCAACAGCGTCCTGTCATGGCATTTACCTTGGTGGTCTCATAGGCATAATTACTGGTGAATTGCTAGCCCCACTATGAGCACTGGTCTATCAGGCAACACCATGTCTGTAGGCAGGAATGGAGAAATCTATAAGATTTTATGAGACATATGAGCAGTGAGACATTAAATATTGGCTGGCAGAGAGGCCTCTATTACTGGATTCATATAAAAACACCAAAGTTCAGCAATAAACCTAATGTGTTTATGTCACTGAACAAACTGGCATACAAACCCATGTAGCCTGCGACCTCGTTGTATCGCGGTACTTGACATATCTGTAATCGTAAATGAAATTAAAAACTTTTAAGGCCTATTCTATTATTAAATCCGATTAACATCACATTTAATCAACACATTTGTGAAAAGAATATTATTTTAACTTTGATAATGTTTCAGCGGGAGCCATTAAACGAACGAAGCCGGTTGATATTTACCAAAGGATAGAACTCCATCGTATCGCGGTAAACACTAAAACTCAGATTGCAAGGCGAAGTAGGAACAAAAAATGAAATTGTTTAACTCACCTTAATGTGAAATCAGTTGAGGTATTTTTTTAATCAAAGGTGCACAAAACTGCATCCATTATGAAATTTTATTCAAGGAAATCACCAAACTTCCAAAATACATCATTTCATCATGATTTTCTTAATATTTGTTCATACTGTTGTTTTTTGTTTTATTTCAGGCATGATTTCAACAAGATTTCAATGCAAAATATTATTTGAAATAATGTTATAATATGAATAAATAATTATGTGAACAACAGTATAATAAAATCCTTTCTAAATTTCTAGTTTGTTAGAGTGCAAAATCGTTTTCAGTGAACAGGGATCATTTTTACGTTTTGTGTCCTTAATTGAATTACAAATTTTGGTATTCACCGGGAGATAAATAAAGCTCATGACGTCACTTCCGCTGCCTTATATGGCAACAATGAGATGCAGACGACCTAGTTCAGATCGAGTGGTGGAAGGGTCATATACGACAATGTAAATATTATAGCGTGTATTTGATGAATGGGGTTCAGACAGATTCCATTAGATTCAAGAGTTTAATGTTAATATTTCTGCTGCATAATGCTTACGAAGATTTGATACATCCTGCTGGTTTCTAAAAAGTAAACAAGCGACTGACGTCTGGCTGTCGATTTACATATGCAAATCACCGCTAGGAGGCGTGTCTTGCTCGGAAAACCCGAAATACCGTTTGCCGCGATACCATGAATGCCGCGATACAATGAGGTCCGAGTATACTTGATAATAAGCTGGGTCACTGTACCGTTCCATACACAGATATGTGCAAGTTTATGTATGGGAGCTCATCTTTAGCACTACTGTCCCTCACTGCCTTCAAACTTGACCTGTTTGTTTTCATCAAGCAGAATAAATTGAAGGCATTATTGATTACTTCAAGGAACAATGTAAGTGAGCCTCATTTGTAGCCTGAGTTAACAAGGACACACAAGTAGGCGTTAACAACAGCACACTGCTGGATCCAAATATACACTTGTTGGACTGCTGGCCATTTGTCGCCCTCCCTGTAGATCTGCATCTTGGGCAATGTCACTGACAATTTAATGAATTTATTTAACATTTGTGGCTCCGACTATTTTAGTTACTTGTTTTGCAGAGTATTTTCACATAAAAATAAAAATTGTAAAATGTAAACGACAAGTAAATGGTCAACAGTGGATTGGGGGTTGTGAAGACTGTACTTATTGGATCAGAGACTCGTCTATTGGTGGTCTCTGTCTTCTCAAACAAACAGCATGCATTGTCTCTAATATTTCATTTCACTTATATTCCTTTTCTTTTTCACAATTGCACATTGATAAGTCCTAGTATGTCCATAAGTAACAGTCAACAATAGGCTGTGAATATATGATCACTGATGTTAGCTCGAACAGAAACTTGCCTGCTAAGCTCCACTGTACATGTACAAGTGACAAGATGCTGCCTTGTTTGCCACAACATGTCCTATCACAAAATGTTCTTGTTGTGATGGTGTGTTATTTATAAACAAGGTTCTTATTATGTCTGAGGGGAGAGTTACAAGAAAATCCCTTATTACAAGTTTGAAATTATTTGAAAGAGGTGTTTCAAGGCCTCCTGTATCTCTGATAGTTTAAGATAGAGTATTATTTCATTTTCCAACAAGTCATCAGTGACAGGCACATTAATGTCAACAACAAAGAGTGGTGAAAGAACATGTCAATATTTTCTTGCCACAAAAGGTTACTGCAGTAATGGCCGAGGTGATTACAGCCCGGTTAATGCTGTGATGGCCATAATCAGGGCAATATGATGAAATTGACAGTTGCTGCAGGAGGGGCCTCAATCAATAATACAATCAATAACTTCCTTGTTCATTCCATCTCTTAATCACTTGGGTAAATCTGATGTTAGAGTTCCAACCACAGATGACTGTGTGCCAGTACTTGAGCTGGTGAAATCAGTAGCGTCCTTCATGGGGTTTTATTGAAGTAGTGTGAGGTGGGAGGGTTTTAATGACTCTACCAGCTTGTATTTCATGACATCATGCCTGTACATGACAGCCTCATGACAGCCTCATGACAGGATGTGACAGCAGGACTTGTATATAGACCAGTCCCTTGTGTACACGAATTATATATGCAATTGAACTTTTTTAGATCCAAATCCAGTTAATTTTGAACATTTCTTTTGAGCATTTCTGTAGTGACATCTATACATAATTACAAAGACATTTCTATGCTGCTATGATGAGTTAGTCAGGACATTTGTTATCCTGATCTCTCCGGACACTTCTGTTCTCAATAAGGGTCATATTTCCCAGACAGTTTATTTCAAGACCCAACTGGTTTCCATAAACACAGTACCTCAACAATATGTAATATAATGTCAACGTCTCTTGTTCCTCATACAGAGCATCACATTAAGTACCTATGTTAAATGCATATCAATAAACGATCAATAAAACACAAACATGGACTCACATTATCAATGATATGTCCAGTGAATGTGTAGAATAAGAAAACCCATGTCCCTGGTTGCAGTACATATCTGTGTGTGTCACAGTACAGCTACATAGACTGTGTATTTACAAAGATACTACAATTTAACATGGAAAAATTAATGACAAATACCTTGACATATTTGTTTCTTAACTACTAGTGGTTGGTAGTGGCTGAAGTCTGTGCCCTGTTTTCCTTACATAACATACTCACCTGCATAAGCTATTGGGTTTTGTTTGAAATTTGTTCTGATCATTTTAAGAAAGAATCAATATTTTTACGACATTACCAGTAAAAATTAAGAAGCATAGCTTTTCAGTATTTGCGTTTTAGTAATTGTCACAGTCCAAGTCATTAATGGGAAGCAACATGATACATACTGCTTCCTCCTGTGTCCATTGTCCAGGATGATATATTGCTTCATTAGAACAAGATACTGACATGGTCTGATGTTTCTTAATGTCTCTGAATGAGTGATATATAGAATGGAACCTGCATGAAACACTGCTGCAGTATTGAGTATGTGTCCCTAGGGAATAAGCGCTTTGCCTAGATCTTGGAGCTTGCAATACTACCACTCTTTGATTAGTGGCATTATACTGTATGTCCTATCACCTTGTAAGTACTGACACAAAGGGAGATCTTGTACTGATAGGGTGCAGATATACCAACGTTCACACCAAGGTCTGAGTTCATTCCTGTCATCCAGGAATCATTGTTAAAGGATCATGTCCTTCTATCCAGACACTTGTCAACATCTGTATATTTTCATGAATTTATCTCTATCACTGAGGGACTCTGGTTTAGAACCGATCTCCAGCAATTTATGTTTGTTATAAGAGGAAATCTAATGGTCAGGCTTGGTGATTTGGTGTAATTCATGTGGATGTTGCTCATAGTATTGATCACTGGATTAATGAATTCATTGCTACTCTGTTTAGCAGACACACTTTCCAAAAACAAAGCTCCACACTGTTACATTGTGCTCTCCTCCAACGTTGTGGTTGTATGTTTCAGTCACTTTGACAATCACAAGCTTTGGAGTCCCAATGTGTTTGCCATCAAGTGCTTCAAGATCATCATGTACTCTGTGCAGGTAAGATTGTTATACAGAAACAGTACTGTGTGTAGTCTCATCATCTACAGGTGCAGGAAGTGCTGGTTCAAATCAGATTGGTCTCATTTTTAATCTTTGGTCTGTGAGAACCATACCTGTGCTTGTGGCTCTTACCATTCATTATTAATTGCCATGATGTAAATGGAATAGTGTTCAGAAGCTGTGTTAAACCCAGATGACTTCACTATATCAATGTCTAGAAGCATGTGAAGAGATAATGTATTTGGTTTTGATAAAAATGATTATTTCATTATTTTGTTAGGCATGTATATTTTCATGGGTTTCCTATAACCATTGTAAACATATTATCCAGCAGCTGGACATAATGATGTCACTGAAGTAATGGGGGGGAACAGTGTTAAACCTACTGTCATTCCTTATCTATCCAGTCAGCAAAACTGTATCTTACCACCTTTATCTTGAAAAAAATAATCATATCAGTTCCAATAAAAAAACAACAAAAAATTGTTGTCAGACAGTTAGTGATGGATTGTTCTGAAATGAGGCGTGGAGTTATTAAGCTGACTGTCTGAGAGGATTTCCACATGAGACAGATGACATTTACTAACATGTACATTTCCTGAGGTGCTGACTTTCCCATGCATCTCCCAGGGCGCTACTGATATTTGTTGTCACAGTGAACTGGTGCGTCCTGGCCCGACAGTGTTGGTGTAATGGAGAACACATCGGGAGCAGCTTGCTGGCAGTAATTACTGACTGGACCAACACTGACCGGTGGCCTTCTCCACTTGCCCATGGACATACCACAATCTCCTTTATTGCGAAGCTGGCTAATAGTGTCATTACACGCACGTTTGCTGTCCGCCAGCCTTGCTCTTGTGTCTGTGGGACACTGCTACCATATCGATGGCTGTCTGATTAGCATGATCACAACTCCATGTATTCTCCCAGGTTCATGAGTTCAGCTGGCCACACTTACAATACAGTCCAAATATGTGCTGTGAATTTTATGTTTCAACTGAACTGTACAAATTTTAGATAAGTTAAGATAAGATAAGAGTGTGAAAGGTCATGCTTTCAGTCTTTTTCATTCATAAAGTCCATTCTAACATTTCGTTATGTCAAAACAAACTCTTCACAAGCTTCAAATTTGCTGTGTATTCTGTATTAGTTATACATGGATGACGACAGAATAATCGGTCGCTCAGTGCCCATGAACATGACTCACCACTTTTGACTTTAATGCACAATTTTAACCAGCATGAGCACAATTATACCATTTGGATGTATTCCTCGACTTACATTGGAGGATGCATCTCCATCGTCAGTGTATATTATACTTACCCTTGTTCAGTACCGTTTATAGAACTTTCTGGGAAAACTGATAGCATGATATCATTGGAATTCCACTTGTTCGATGAAAATGGTATCAAACGTGAACACATTTAGTACCGTATATCCCTCAGCCATATAATGTGGGAATGTGGTCATACTATGGCGATGAGACTAAAAGTGCAATTTTATTTCTTCTTCACAATTTGTACATATGTTACCTTAGTGTTTCCAGTAGAATGAAGAAGTCAGTCAATATTTGTGTGTGAAGCATCACATACATATAAGCTTTGAGATGTGCTGGTGCTTTGTCTAGATTAGGTCATTTTTCAATTCTGTTAAACTGGTGATTTTGTTGTCACAGGTGTTGATGTTATGCTGGTGATGTTTGCATATCATGTGTTGATATAAAGCAAGTGATGTTGCAATGCTTTGGCATTGATATTGCAGGCTTGTGTTGTTGTAGTTTCAAGTTTCGATGTTTAGCTGGTGAAGTTGGCATGTCGTGTGTTGATATAAGATTGGTGATGTTGGCATGTCAGATGTTGATATAAGATTAGTGATGTTAGCATGTCATGTGTTGATATAAGACTGGTGATGTTAACATGTCAGATGCTCATATCAGGCTGGTGATGTTGGCATGTCATGTGTTGATATAAGGCTGGTGATGTTGGCATGTCAGATGTTGATATAAGACTGGTGATGTTAGCATGTCAGATGTTGATATAAGACTGGTGATGTTAGCATGTCAGATGTTGATAAAGACTGGTGATGTTTCAGGCTCAGTATGGGTACCTAGTAATCCAGAGTCTTTTAGAAGCACCTGGACAAGCATGTGAAGAGTGACCCCTCACGCGGAAAGTGGGCATCATTGGCCATGCTGTTTGAGTCAGTTCTTATTGCTGCCGAGGCTCTATAGGTCCATCAGTACTGGAGGTGTTCAACAACCTACTGCGACACCTTAGAATTTCCGTTGACAACAAGAGCAATGACACACACAAAACGTACATCAGAGAAGAAGTTTGAAGAGGCCATTATCAATACTATAGGTGAGATGCAGTAATTTTGCTTAAAACAAGTGGTATTAGGGCATTTTCTTGCAATATTGAATCAAATGTGAAGGAAATCTTCAGACATTTATGATGACGGTCTGTCTGGCACCTAGGGATAGAAAGCATCCTTAAATTCCCTGATCTTGGTAACGGTCTCTTTACATATTCATACATGGTGACATTTCCAATCAACTGTGCCATTCAGGCCCTGATACTGATGTCTGTCTGTCACTGTTTCTCCCAACCTTCCATTCAAGCCTTGATGCTGATGTCTGTCACTGTCTCTCCCAACCTTCCACTCAGGTCCTGATACTGATGTCTGTCACTGTCTCTCCCCACCTTCCACTCAGGTCCTGATACTGATGTCTGTCACTGTCTCTCCCAACCTTCCACTCAGGTCCTGATGCTGATGTCTGTCTGTCACTGTCTCTCCCCACCTTCCATTCAAGCCTTGATGCTGATGTCTGTCACTGTCTCTCCCAACCTTCCACTCAGGTCCTGATACTGATGTCTGTCACTGTCTCTCCCACCTTCCACTCCAGGTCCTGATACTGATGTCTGTCTGTCACTGTCTCTCCCCACCTTCCACTCAGGTCCTGATACTGATGTCTGTCTGTCACTGTCTCTCCCCCACCTTCCATTTAGGTCTTGATACTGATGTCTGTCACTGTCTCTCCCAACCTTCCACTCAGGTCCTGATACTAATGTCTGTCATCACTGTCTCTCCCCACCTTCCATTCAGGTCCTGATACTGATGTCTGTCTGTCACCTGTCTCTCCCAACCTTCCACCCAGGTCCTGATACTGATGTCTGTCCTGATGCTGAGTGTCTCTGTCTCCCACCTTCCACTCAGGTCCTGATACTGATGTCTGTCACTTCCACTCAGGTCCTGATACTGTCTCTCCCTCACCTTCCACTCAGGTCCTGGTACTGATGTCTGTCTGTCACTGTCTCTCCCCACCTTCCACTCAGGTCCTGATACTGATGTCTGTCTGTCACTGTCTCTCCCCACCTTCCCTCAGGTCCTGATACTGATGTCTGTCCTGATACCTTCCCCTGTCCACTGTCCTGATATCTGATGTCTGTCACTGTCTCTCCTTCCCTTCCACTCCCTGATGCTGATGTCTGTCACTGTCTCTCCCCACCTTCCACTCAGGTCCTGATACTGATGTCTGTCTGTCACCGTCTCTCCCCACCTTCCCTCAGGTCCTGATACTGATGCCTGTCACTGTCTCCCCCACCTTCCACTCAGGTCCTGATACTGATGTCTGTCACCTGTCTCCCCACTTCCACTCAGGGTCCTGATACTGATGTCTGTCATGTCTCTCCCTACCTTCACTCAGATCCTGTACTGATGTCTGATGTCTGTCCTGATACTGTCTCTCCCCACCTTCCACT
Organism: Haliotis rubra; assembly: GCF_003918875.1. Lineage (NCBI taxonomy): Eukaryota > Metazoa > Mollusca > Gastropoda > Lepetellida > Haliotidae > Haliotis > Haliotis rubra. The sequence goes on along the minus strand of NW_025765004.1, from coordinate 265,522 downwards.
CAGGTCCTGATGCCTTATGATTAGTGGCGCTATACTGTATGTCCTATCACCTTGTAAGTACTGACACAAAGGAGATCTTGTACTGATAGGGTGCAGATATACCAACGTTCACACTTCAAGGTCTGAGTTCATTCCTGTCATCCAGGAATCATTGTTAAAGGATCATGTCCTTCTATCCAGACACTTGTCAACATCTGTATATTTTCATGAATTTATCTCTATCACTGAGGGACTCTGGTTTAGGAACCGATCTCCAGCAACTTATGTTTGTTATAAGAGGAAATCTAATGGTCAGGCTTGGTGATTTGGTGTAATTCATGTGGATGTTGTTCATAGTATTGATCACTGGATTAATGAATTCATTGCTACTGCAGTTTAGCAGACACACTTTCAAAAACAACACTCCACACTGTTACATTGTGCTCTCTCCAACGTTGTAGGTTGTATGTTTCAGTCACTTTTGATAATCACAAGCTTTGGAGTCCCAATGTGTTTGCCATCAAGTGCTTCAAGATCATCATGTACTCTGTGCAGGTAAGATTGTTATACAGAAACAGTACTGTGTGTAGTCTCATCATCTACCAAGGTGCAGGAAGTGCTGGTTCAAATCAGATTGGTCTCATTTTTAATCTTTGGTCTGTGAGAACCATACCTGTGCTTGTGGCTCTTACCCATTCATTATTAATTGCCATGATGTGTAAATGGAATAGTGTTCAGAAGCTGTGTAAACCCAGATGACTTCACTATATCAATGTCAGAAGCATGTGAAGAGATAATGCATTTGGTTTTGATAAAAATGATTATTTTCATATTTGTTAGGCATGTATATTTTCATGGGTTTCCTATAACCATTGTAAACTTATATTATCCAGCAGCTGGACATAATGCCATGTCACTGAAGTAATGGGGGAACAGTGTTAAACCTACTGTCATTCCTTATCTTATCCAGTCAGCAAAAGCTGTATCTAACCACCTTATCTTGAAAAAATAATCAAATCAGTTCCAATAAAAAACAACAAAAATTGTTGTCAGACAGTTAGTGATGGATTGTTCTGAAATGAGGCGCGATAGTTATTAAGCTGACTGTCTGAGAGGATTTCCACATGAGACAGATGACATTTATTAACATGTACATTTCCTGAGGTGCTCTTGACTTTCCCATGACTCCTCCAGGGCTACTATTTGATATTTGCTTGTCACAGTGAACTGGTGTCCTGGCCCCGACAGTGTTGTGTGTAATGGAGAACACATCGAGGGCAGCTTGGCTGGCAGTAATACTGACTGGACCAACACTGACCGGTGGCCTTCTCCACTTGCCCATGGACATACCACAATCTCCCTTTATTGCCGAAGCTGGCTAATAGTGTCATTACACGCTCGTTTGCTGTCCCAGCCAGTGCTCTTGTGTGTCTGTGGGACACTGCTACCATATCGATGGCTGTCTGATTAGCATGATCACAACTCCATGTATTCTCCCAGGTTCATGAGTTCAGCTGGCCACACTTACAATACAGTCCAAATATGTGCTGTGAATTTTATGTTTCAACTGAACTGTGTACAAATTTTAGATAAGTTAAAGATAAGATAAGAGTGTGAAAGGTCATGCTTTCAGTCTTTTTTCATTCATAAAGTCCATTCTAACATTTCGCTTATGTCAAAACAAACTCTTCACAAGCTTCAAATTTGCTGTGTATTCTCTGTATTAGTTATACATGGATGACGACAGAATAATCGATCAGCTCAGTGCCCATGAACATGACTCACCACTTTTGACTTTGAAATGCACAATTTTAACCAGCATGAGCACAATTATACCATTTGGATGTATTCCTCGACTTACATTGGAGGATGCATCTCCATCACCAGTCAGTGTATATTATACTTACCCTTGTTCAGTACCGCTTTATAGAACTTTCTGGGAAAACTGATAGCATGATATCATTGGAATTCCACTTGTTCGATGAAAATGGTATCAAAACGTGAACACATTTAGTATATCCCTCAGCCATATAATGGGAATGTGGTCCTACTATGGCATTATGACTAAAAGTGCAATTTTATTTCTTCTTCACAATTTGGTCATATGTTACCTTAGTGTTTCAGTAGAAGACATGGGCTAAAATGTGTGAATTTTATTTCTTCTTCTGAATTTGCTGGACATATGCTTAAAGCCTAAACTCAGTCAGTCAGCAGTGAGAGGTGAAGAAGAAGAGAGTCAGTCAATATTTGTGTGTGTGAAGCATCACATACATATAAGCTTTGAGATGTGCCGGTGCTTTCTTCTAGATTGGGTCATTTTCAATGATGTGTTAAACTGGTGATTTTGTTGTCACAGGTGTTGATATAAGGCTGGTGATGTTCTGCATATCGTGTGTTGATATAAGGCAGTGATGTTTGCATATCGCAATATAAAGCTAGTGATGGCAATGCTTGATATTAGGCTTGTGTTGTTGTAGTTTCAAGTTTAGATGTTTAGCTGGTGAAGTTGGCATGTCGTGTGTTGATATAAGATTGGGTGATGTTGGCATGTCAGATGTTGATATAAGATTGGTGATGTTAGCATGTCATGTGTTGATATAAGACTGGTGATGTTAGCATGTCAGATGTTCATATCAGGCTGGTGATGTTGGCATGTCATGTGTTGATATAAGGCTGAGTGATGTTAGATGTTGATGTTGATATAAGACTGGTGATGTTGATGTCAGATGTTGATATAAGACTGGTGATGTTAGCATGTCAGATGTTGATATCAGGCTGGTGATGTTAGCATGTCAGATGATATGGGCTGGTGATGTTAGCATGTCATGTGTTGATATCAGACTGGTGATGTTAGCATAGCAGATGTTGATATCAGACTGGTGATGTTAGCATGTCAGATGTTGATAGGGCTGGTGATGTTAGCATGTCTGTTGATATTATAAGACTGGTGATGTTAGTCTTGATATAAGAATGTTAGCATGTCAGATGTTGATATCAGACTGGTGATGACATGTCAGATGTTGATATCAGACTGGTGATGTTAGCATGTCAGATGTTGATATCGGGCTGGTGATGTTAGCATGTCGTAATGTTGATATAAGACTGGTGATGTTAGCATGTCAGATGTTGATATATAAGATCGGTGATGTTAGCATGTCAGATGTTGATGATCAGACTGGTGATGTTAGCTTCAGATGTGATAAAAGACTGGTGATGCTCTTCAGGCTCAGTATAGGTCCCAGTAATCCAGTAGTCTTTTGAAGCACCTGGACAAGCATTGAACAGTGACCCTCACATGAAAGTGGAGCGTCACCTGTTTGAGTCAGTTCTTATTGCTGCGAACATGGACCATCAGTACTGGAGGTGTGTTCAACAACCTACTGCGACACCTTAAATTTCCGTTGACAACAAAGGCAATGACACACACAAAGAGAATCAGAAAGTTTGAAGAGGCCATTATCAATACTATAGGTGAGATGCAGTAATTTTGCTTAAAACAAGTGGTATTAGGGCGTTTTCTTTTGCAATATTGAATCAAATGTGAAGGAAATCTTCAGACATTTATGATGACGGGTCTGTCTGGCACCTAGGATAGAAAAGCATCCTTAAATTCCCTGATCTTGGTAACGGTCTTTTCATATTCATACATGGTGACATTTCCAATCAACTGTGCCATTCAGGCCCTGATACTGGCGCGTCTGTCTGTCACTGTTTTCTCCCCACCTTCCACTTGCGGGCCTGATACTGATGTCTGTTGTCACTGTCCTCCCCACCTTCCATTCAGGCCTTGATGCTGATGTCTGTCACTGTCTCTCCCCACCTTCCACTCAGGTCCTGATACTGATGTCTGTCAGTGTCTCTCCCCACCTTCCACTCAGGTCCTGATACTGATGTCTGTCAGTGTCTCCCCACCTTCCACTCAGGTCCTGATGCTGATGTCTGTCAGTGTCTCTCCCACCTGCCACTGTGGTCCTGATACTGATGTCTGTCTGTCACTGTCTCTCCCCACCTTTCCACTCAGGTCCTGATACTGATGTCTGTCTGTCACTGTCTCCCCAACCTTCCACTCAGGTCCTGATACTGATGTCTGTCTGTCACTGTCTCTCCCCACCTTCCACTCAGGGTCCTGATACTGATGTCCTCTCCCCACCTTCCATTCAGGCCTTGATGCTGATGTCTGTCAGTGTCTCTCCCACCTTCCACTCAGGTCCTGATACTGATGTCTGTCTGTCACTGTCTCTCCCCACCTTCCACTCAGGCCTTGATACTGATGTCTCTGTCACTGTCTCTCCCCACCTTCCACTCAGGTCCTGATACTGATGTCTGTCAGTGTCTCTCCCCACCTTCCACTCAGGTCCTGATACTGATGTCTGTCAGTGTCTCTCCCCCACTTTCCACTCAGGTCCTGATACTGATGTCTGTCTGTGTCTCTCCCCACCTTCCACTCAGGTCCTGATGCTGATGTCTGTCACTGTCTCTCCCCACCTTCCACTCAGGTCCTGATGCAGATGTCTGTCAGTGTCTCTCCCCACCTTCCACTCAGGTCCTGATACTGATGTCTGTCTGTCACTGTCTCTCCCACCTTCCACTCAGGTCCTGATGCTGATGTGTCTGTCACTGTCTCTCCCTCACCTTCCACTCAGGTCCTGATACTGATGTCTGTCTCGTCAGTGTCTCTCCCCACCTTCCACTCAGGTCCTGATGCTGATGTCTGTCTGTCACTGTCTCTCCCCACCTTCCACTCAGGTCCTGATACTGATGTCTGTCACTGTCTCTCCCCACCTTCCACTCAGGTCCTGATACTGATGTCTGTCAGTGTCTCTCCCACCTTCCACTCAGGTCCTGATGCTGATGTCTGTCTGTCACTGTCTCTCCCACCTTCCACTCAGGTCCTGATACTGATGTCTGTCAGTGTCTCTCCCCACCTTCCACTCAGGTCCTGGTACTGATGTCTGTCTGTCACTGTCTCTCCCCACCTTCCACTCAGGTCCTGATACTGATGTCTGTCTGTCACTGTCTCTCCCCACCTTCCACTCAGGTCCTGATACTGATGTCTGTCTGTCTCTCACTGTCTCTCCCAACCTTCCACTCTCTCCCCAGGTCCTGGTGCTGATGTCTGTCTGTCACTGTCTCTCCCCACCTTCCACTCAGGTCCTGATACTGATGTCTGTCTGTCACTGTCTCTCCCCACCTTCCACTCAGGTCCTGATGCTGATGTGTCTGTCACTGTCTCTCCCCACCTTCCACTCAGGTCCTGATACTGATGTCTGTCAGTGTCTCTCCCCACCTTCCACTCAGGTCCTGATACTGATGTCTGTCACTGTCTCTCCCAACCTTCCACTCAGGTCCTGATACTGATGTCTGTCACTGTCTCTCCCCACCTTCCACTCAGGTCCTGATACTGATGTCTGTCTGTCACTGTCTCTCCCCACCTTCCACTCAGGTCCTGATACTGATGTCTGTCACTGTCTCTCCCCACCTTCCACTCAGGTCCTGATGCTGATGTCTGTCTGTCACTGTCTCTCCCCACCTTCCACTCTCAGGTCCTGATACTGATGTCTGTCACTGTCTCTCCCCACCTTCCACTCAGGTCCTGATACTGATGCCTGTCACTGTCTCTCCCCACCTTCCACTCAGGTCCTGATACTGATGTCTGTCATTGTCTCTCCCCACCTTCCACTCAGGCCCTGATACTGATGTCTGTCTGTCATTGTCTCTCCCCACCTTCCACTCAGGTCCTGATACTGATGTCTGTCTGTCACTGTCTCTCCCCCCACCTTCCACTCACTGTCCCTGATACTGATGTCTGTCACTGTCTCTCCCCACCTTCCACTCAGGTCCTGATACTGATGTCTTCTCATTGTCTCTCCCCACCTTCCACTCTCAGGCCCTGATACTGATGTCTGTCTGTCACTATCTCTCCCCACCTTCCACTCAGGTCCTGATGCTGATGTCTGTCTGTCACTGTCTCTCCCCACCTTCCACTCAGGTCCTGATGCTGATGTCTGTCTGTCACTGTCTCTCCCCACCTTCCACTCAGGTCCTGATACTGATGTCTGTCACTGTCTCTCCCAACCTTCCACTCAGGTCCTGATACTGATGTCTGTCACTGTCTCTCCCCACCTGCCACTCAGGCCCTAATGTCTGTTAGAAGCTCAACACCATCCTGCCAACAGTGCTATCAGCATTAAGGAGTCCTGATCAATAGTTTCAGTCAGCTAGCAATAATTGCTGCTACATCTTGTTGTTGTTTGGCATTATCTTGTCAGGGGGTCACCATTAGCTACAGTGGGACTGACATCTGTGAGTGTTGTGTTTCAGGGGAGTTTGCTAACAACCTTCCAGACTATCAGAAGATTGAGATAATGATGTTTGTCATGGGCAAATTCCCACAGTTCACAAATGAAGAGGATATTGGGTAACCTGTTAACTTTTGATTTAGTTCAACACTTTTTTTCTATTGATGGATTGATACAACTGGAATGATTCTTTCCCATTATGATTTATACTGGCTGTTTAAATGAGTGTTAAAAGCCTAGGTTTCTTAGCACCTAACCCCAGTGATGACCTCCAAGTTTCTGCTGTAGAAAAACTGTAGCACTTCAAGAGCAAGTGAACTTATGACAGAAACTGGTTTACAAAGTTCATTGACACGACCTGTAAATCACCACATATAGTGCGACCCCTTGTGTACTAGGTGATTCCTCCTCTACAAGCCGACCCCTACTCTATAAGCCTTCAAAATCAATGCTACTGTGTGTACCAAGTCTATAAGTGACCCTGAACGAAGCACATCATCACAGTATACATGATTCCTGTAGTAGATACATTACACAATATTTTCCTATCCGATGCTTGGTCATGTAGAACTCCAGCATATGGCGCCATGTTGTGTGTTGACACAGTGCAACACCAAATTTGTGACAGTAAAAATATTCTGTTCATTTCATTTCTGACGTAAGTTCAGGTTGAAGACATCCATTTCCTGCAATTTCATTGCCAATTATCTATGTTTCAATTTACAAGAGAAGGAATATACATTTCCTTGTATGCTAGCTGAAACTTGTCACTAAGATTGTCACTGGTGGGCAACACTGTTCTGGGTTTGGTTTGGCTTGAGAGGAAGATACCTTAAACATGACTGACTGCTGATATTGAGTGGCTGTTGTTGCAAAGAGGAGTAATGACTCGTGGTCCATGTTGATTGTTTGATGATTTCTGTCCCTGTAGAGGCTCCATGGACACACAGCTTCAGATCAACTTACTGAAGACACTGTTGAGGGTAAGTGGCATCCCCTCTGTATTGATCCACCTCGCCTTACCTTGTTGGTAGAGTTTTCTATCCCTTATCCATGCTTATGACAGTAAAAAATATATAAACTGAGGATTTTGTGGCCATAGAGTATGACCTTGCCTAATGTGTGGCATTATTTATTGGTTAACAATTGTTTCTTTCTGTCAGGTTGCCACCAAGTACAAGACAATGAACATGCAGAATGCGTTCCCCCCCGAGTTTCTGCATCCACTGCTACGGATGTCCCTCCTGGATGATCCTGGGATGAGGATCATCGTTCAGGAGATCCTGCACACCATGATTGACAGGCACAATAACTCAACCAAACTCAAGTCAGTTGTGTAGGTACCAAGTTTGATCATAGATATTACATGTTTATGATTTATGTGTATTACCGTTTGAAGGACACTTTCACCTCAGTGATCAGCCAACCTCAGGGCACAGGTGGTATATGTTTAAGAACTGCATCACTTTGGGCTTTTCCTCAACATTAACCTGACCTGATGTGACTGGAATAGTCTCCAAGAGGGGTCTGAAACTCACTCACTCAACCGACCATTATTGAACAAGTAAAATCCATGTTATTACCAACCTAAACTTCAGATCATCAAATTTGTCTAACCTTTGATACAGTTTCCATGAGGGTTCCTGCAGCCTCTAACATAAGAGCCAATTCATAAACAGAAGTGGTTTTGCCTTATGTATTCTGTGTGTTGTCTCTCCTACAGACATCAATTCCAGATTTGTGTGTTGCAGGATGTCTAAAGACGTCAGTGACCTTGACCTGTCTGTGGAGAAGACCAGCAGACAAGACATCATGTTCATGAAGAAGGTGAGTTAGATGGAGTCATCAAAGCTGCAGGCTTTTGGCACTGGTGCAATAATCCCATCTTCATCATCCTTGTTTGTCAGATTCTCTCTCAGGATTAACAAGTCCAATGTATTAACCTGATGCCTAAGTCCATACCTGATGCCTATAGAGATTAACAGGTCTGTTGTATCCCATGTATGTTGTCATGATGCCTATAGAGATTCTATCGTATCCCATGTATGTTGTCATAGCAGATGCCTATGTTAACAGGTCTATCCCAACATACCTGATGCCTGAGATGCCCCCATGTATGTTGTCAAAGCTGATGCCTTATAGAGATTAACAGGTCTATCGTATCCCATGTATGTTGTCATATGATGCCTATGGAGATTAACAGGTCTAGGTCTATCATGTATCCCATGTATGTTGTCATATAGAGATTAACATGGTCTGATGCCTATAGAGATTAACAGGTCTATCGTTATCCCATGTATGTTGTCATAGCTGATGCCTATAGAGATTAACAGGTCTATCGTGTTGTCATACTATGATGCCTATGATCCCATGTATGTTGTCATAGCTGATGCCTATAGAGATTAATGGTCTATCGTGATCCCATGTATGTTGTCATACCTGATGCCTATAGAGATTAACAGGTCTATCGTGATCCCATGTATGTTGTCATAGCTGATGCCTATAGATCCCATGTATGATTATGCCTATAGGTCCATGTATGTTGTCATCCCATGTATGCTGTCATATAGTTGTCTGATGCCTATAGAGATTAATGGTCTATAGTATCCCATGTATGTTGTCATAGCTGATGCCTATAGAGATTAATGATCTATCGTATCCCATGTATGTTGTCATAGCTGATGCCTATAGAGATTAATGGTCTATCGTATCCCATGTATGTTGTCATAGCTGATGCCTATCATCATCAATGTGTTGACAGAGTGGGATGCAGTTCTACTGGCACCTGCTGGAGAACATGCAGATGGAGAGCAACTGTGTGGACAACCTCGAGGCTCTCTACTGCACCATGGCCCTCATCTGCATCGAAATGGGAGGTGACGAGATACTTGTGGAACTTTTCAGACTCGCCCTTGATATTCAGGTATGCAGAAGTGTTAAAAAAGCTTGAGGCAGCTAAGCTGAGATGTGTGTCATCATCATGCATCTTCCTTGAACTGTGTTGCTTTTGTTTGTTCAAAACATTTTGTAACTTATCCATCCACAACATTGAAATATGTCACCTTTCTTTGATTTTAAAACAGTGTAGGAAGATTTAGCAAACACACCCTACGGGCCCCTTGTCCCAGCATGCCTCTGTATAACAAGACATCAAGAGTGTCAAGCGAGACTCTTGTTTTGGGGGTGTTGATTACTTGATTAATAATCTTCATTTGTGAAACATTAACATGTGATTTTCTAGCTGTGTGATAAAGTTGATATACCTGGTATTTTTAACATTTGTGTGCATGTCATACAGATCAGATTTTCTTATTCAGTGTCTAAGGTGGCAAGTCAACTTTTTGACAACTTCAAGTGTATTTCTTCCCAGGCAGCTGCCATGTTCACAGGGAGCTTTGACTCATGGAACTTGTTTCAGTCTCTGGTTGTCTCATGGCCCACATATAGCAATGCCTGCTCACAGGACTCCACAGCTTCTCAAGTTCTAGTCTCTTTAAATCTTCCTGCAACTGTGGTGTGATCCTGGAGGTCTTTACATAGGTCACATTAAGCCATCATCTCTTCATCGATGCCAAAATGAGAGATCAACTATCCAGGAATTTCAAGCAGTTATGTTTGACTGTAAGACATGGCGGCGCTCTACGGGGAACATGGTTGTGATGGTCAATATCACAGTCCTCAGTTGCCAGGGATCCAATTGTAGAGTCTTCTAGATTATTTATAGGATATTTATATAGCTCACATATCCATGCAACTAGTATCAATAATAATCTCAACTTCCTGAGGAGTATATAACTCTTGCTGCCGCTAGGCGCACCGAGTTATTGTGGCTTTCTCATCCTAACGAGGTACCCATTCACAGCTGGATGGACTGGGACACATAGTCAAAGTACTTTGTCCAAGTTCACTGCATGTTGCTCTATCTGCAACTAGGTGTTTGCACGTATTCATGTGGCCACCATCTGGTCATATACCAACGAATTCGTGGGTTCTTTTAAGTGCACAGGGTTAAGTGCACAGTGACAACACTAAAAGAGTCTGCACACAAAGTTGACACCAAGGTTTTTACACCCATTCACAGGTGGGCTCGATCCCGTTACCTCAACCTCGCTGGATCAGTAACCTGGCACCAGTAGCCTGGCACCTTAGCCAGCTCGCCCACTGCGCCCCCTTCACCTCACCTTCATGTTCATCAGTCACAGATGTCCTCCTATTTAAGGGCTACTTCATCATATCCTGGTGTGTGATCTGGTGTAATAAATAAGCAGGTTGTGTGTTAGCGCTTAGAAGATGTACCTTTCACATGGAAAAGGTGCATTATAGATTTGCATTTACTCCTAGGCATTTCCAACATTCTTGCTGATACTTCCTCTCTCTCCAGACAGACAGCTCCCACAGAGTGACAGCTGAACCAAGACACCTGCAGGATGATTTGCAAACACCTCAGCCAGCCAGATATTCACTTGTTCAACACTGGTCATTACATCAGCTTCAGTTTTCATCCCACTAATACTAGACTCTGTGGATTGGGATCATGCCACCCCTATATTTTCAGAGTGTTCCACTTATTTGTATAACTGTCCTGACACAACAGGCCTGCCTGCCCATCCCCTCAAAAGATGGATCAGCCTGCCCATCAGTCATGAGATAGGATAACGAATATCAGGGAAGCATGCTTGGAGTGTGTAATCTGGTACACAACCATGGAGTCCAGTGTTAATGTCATCTGCACTTGCTATTGACTATGCTATGTCGATGATTTAAATAACCTGTTTAATTTGAGGCTTTATATACTTAATTATGACTTTCATTTTTCAGCAAATGGCTGTAACAAACATGGGCCTTCCACTGACACACAAATGTGCAATCCATGGTCTGATAGGAGCATACCTGAACCTTGTCAGTCAGCTCACTGCCATCCCCCAGCTGTGTCAGTACGTAGCTCAGGTAATACCACTGTCTTGACCTCCTAAATGTAGTCAGCTGTGTCAGTATGTAGCTCAGGTAATACCACTGTCTTGACCTCCTAGATGTAATACCACTGTCTTGACCTCACCTAAAACCTCTGTCTTGACCACCTAAAAGTGGGATAGCCTAGTGGTTAAAGCTGCTGGCTCGCCACAATGGCGAGACCGGGTTCGAGTCCCCACCTGGGTACAATGTGTGAAGCCCATTTCTGGTTTCCCCCGCCATGATGTTGCTGGAATATTGCTAAAAGCGGCAAAAAAACCAAAGATGTAGTCAGCTGTGTGTAGCAGTCAGTCCTAGATGTAGTCAGCTGTGTCAGTATGTAGCCTCCTAGGTAATGTGTCACCACCACTGTCTTGACCTCCTAGATGTAGTCAGCTGTGTCAGTATGTAGCTCAGGTAATACCACTGTCTTGACCTCCTAGATGTAGTCAGCTGTGTCAGTATGTAGCTCAGGTGATACCACTGTCTTGACCTCCTAGATGTAGTCATCTGTGTCAGTATGTAGCTCATGTAATACCACTGTCTTGACCTCCTTGTCAGTATGTAGCTTAGGTGTCTTGAACTATACTTATAGAATCACCAGACTGTCTTCTTTCTTCTTCATGGTCATACAGTAATGGAAGCAGACTCAGGATTTATTTTCTTCAAATGTGAAACCTTAATGTGAATCAATATATTGATCGGAATTTCCATGACCTGCCTGGCATGTGTGTCATGAGGTTTATTGATTGTGTACACAGATCTTTTTAGTGATTTACACTTTGCTTTGTTGCTATGGTTTCTTTTTGTTGCAAGTAAACATTTATCTGTGGACATTATAAGCACCCCCATCAGCCTTAACTCACTGTGAAACTTCCCAGAGAGAAAGGTGTGATTAAGGTGATCCAAAATGTTAAAGTGATTTGCATTTTAACTACTAGTCAGTGGATGTTGAGGTCTGATTCTGGTATCATAATATTCCTGACAGAGATGAGGTCTGTGAAGGAACCATTGTTATTAATGTCACCGACAGGTGCAAGTATTGAATCAGGCAGCATGTTGTCATGTGTATTTTTTGTCAAGTCCTTTTGTCAATTTCACTGACATGTTGTACAGGGCAGATTATCTTTGTGATACTGATGTTGTTGTACTGGACAGGTGATAGATACACGCAGTAAGGAGGCCCCCCATCTCCTGCCAAACTTCGCCTACAACCGGACAAATCGACCACACAGGTAGGTGCAGACAACCCCACATAGCATGCTACTCCCAAGCATACATACACAGCCCTCTCTGTTACCTCGCACGGTAGTGTAGGGACAGATTGACACTAATTCCTTGTATGGGGAAGGGAGATTTATCATTGAATTTCTTCTCTGTTCCTCTTATGCAGGTTGATGGGCCATTGCACAAAGGAATAGATATCTATCTATCTATCAAATTCAGTATCTTTCATCATTTCACTTGACCAAAGTTTATGTGAAGTTTGAGTTGAAGTAACAGTGTTTTCTACTACAATTCTGAAACCTGAAACACACTACTGTCTATATAGTTGTTTTGTCCTTAGGAGAGATAAATGTAATGTCAGTGGATCTATTTACAGAAGCTCATTGTACACTTTCTCTGTTCTGCTTGCAAGTTGTTGTTTATTTGCAAAGCTTTATGTCAGGAATTTTTTGATCATGCAAAAGCCATTTTGCTTTAAATGAGGTAAATATAAGTTTTGCAATCGAATACCAATGTTTTATTAGCTGTCACAAGTTTGCTGTGCTTTCAATCTTTGATGTAATTTAAGGGAGGTAACTCAGGTCTATGTTTGCGGCCTACTGTTAACCATCAAATGGTATTGTTCCATAGTCATTTCCAGTGAATATGTGTTTGATATTTTACAGTAAGTATGTAATAAGATACAGAGATCCTTCTATGCAAGTTTTTCAGTTTTAACCTAATTTATTGTACATTAAAGTTTGTTGTTTCATTAAACATCGATATTTAATACAGCATGTTTGTCATTGATAATAAATGACTTGATGATGTGAGCCTGGAGGTGTGTGTTGTAGTGTTTCCATCATAGCACTGTATGCACACATATAATGGGTACACAGATAGTAGAATGATCCATCCCGTTCCCTCTTGACAGCCTAGATGAGCTTGAGAACTCCGATCTGTAAGTAACAGCATGGGTAACCTCCCTTTACAACAACTTCTACTATTCAGGCTTTAGAAGGGGCCGAGATGTTACAATGGCACAGCTAGAGACACGAACAAAATGCTCCCTTTATGGACAACTTTGAGTCAGTCATGCTTTGTTGTGTCTGCATGAAGCTGTATGGTGCTTCAACTTCAACACACTAAAAGCATTTGCACAAATAATGATCACAGAAAATAGTTTGAAACTTTTTGCTTTAAGCTTTCGACGTAAAGAAACTTTTTGGGCACCTAACTGAATGTGTACAGAATCTGCCTGAATATGATACTTCCTTTGTCATACACTATGTATAAGATTTTACTTTCAATTATCATCAAAAACTTTCTTCACTTCATAAGTGCTTTTTGAGCTGGTAGTGTTGCTTTTTGAACCGTTGATGAATCATGTTATGACAGTGTCCAGTGCCTTCTCCATCCGTGATTGCCCTCACTGTTCTCCTGCTGTGAGTAACGTCACGGCCCCAGAATCCTGTGTTCACACGGCTTCCTGTGTAACCATGTAACCAGCATGATGTTTTTGTCCTAACTTACTTATGTTCTAAGTGTCCTAGCTACTGCTCAGAATCATTGTTTGCGCAATATTTCAGTAGTAGTTTGTTGCAGTTTGAAACAAGCTTCAGTTTTTGTGCAACACCCGATTCTTAGTTATTCTTGCATATGCTCAATTGTTAGATGTCATTTATTCTGCGCTTGTACTGACTTACACATGAATATTCAGACATGTAATGTGTATCGTATATTGTCACAAGACGAATGTAGTTGTGTGTGTTTGTCCAGTCAGTTGGCAGCATGTATTGTGACGAGAAGTCTAGCAGGGCCCAGTGAATGTGATCTGTGTCTAGCCAGCTGGAACAGGAAGCTTGCCCTGGTTGCTAATAACACCAATGAACATGGTTCTGATTGCAACAATGGATGGGAACCATGTGCAAGTGTATTTGGGGGCAGATTGCTTAGCTGATGGAGCCTTGTAGGGATCTGGGTTTTGTAACAATCAACTGTTATGTATCGAAAGTGGGACTGATGCTTATGCTCAGTCACTGATCTGATTGGTCCAGACTTGGTTATTTGACAGGCTGCATGATATAGCTTATATATTGCTGACTGTGATGTTGAATAACCCGTGGTTGTATGGTGCAGCAGTTATCAAAGGTAGGAATATCTTGCTGGTCACCACTGCGGACTGTAGACTATTTCTGGTGACACAGCAATAACCCCCTGTTGACCCCAATGTGATCTGGAACCCAGGACTGGTATGATGATCAAACACTGTAACCACTTGACATTGCAGGACCGGCTTAGGTCTGTGAGAACTGCTCGTCAGCAAGCCATTCTTGTCAGAAAAGGCGACTTCTGAGAGGTGTTCAGACTGCTCATGGTGTCTTTACTGACTACTGTTGCTGGAATACTGGACATTAAAGAATCAAACAAAACAAACAAACAAAAGTCATTGCTTGTGAAGTGAGTTTAGCTGTAAATGTAACATAAGTACATGTCTAGTAGCATCTGTGTAAAATATCCTGACAATCTCTGGATTTATATTTTCAGAGAGTATAGCACTTGACTACACTTACAGATTTGTAAAACAGGAATGATTGAGTTACCACTGACAAAACAAACTTAATTGATATTCAGGGCTGCTCATTCACTCCAGAAAATGAATGTAGGAAAAAGAATATAATAGAGTATGAGATGTAGACCAAGAGACCTACTGACTCGGGTCACTGTACCCAGCGGCACAAAGAAAACACATCCTGGAGCTTTTTTACCTGATGCCATTTCAAGGATAACTGATACATTGCAACTTCGAATTATTTTGTTGTCTGTCACTTTAGCCTCAGCATTTGCTAGGCAGCACTATCCATCATACCAAACCTTGCTTCTGTATGACACTGCTGTTCAGTAATGACTTTACCTTACCTTATGATTTTTGCAGGATTGATAGCATTCACATCTATATCTAACATCAACTTTCAGATATTTTGTAAAGAAGTATTTCTGTTGGTTCAGTTTTACTTTGTGGCAATCAGTATATGTATCACGATGTACTTGTTTGTGTATGTAGAAAACAATAGTAACCACAACTAGATTTCTTTGTCTAACCATTTCGTTCTACTGAAACTGTGTACATGGTCTAATTAGTTTATTGTTTACATGTTCGGTTTGTACATACATGTATTTATATAAGTTGAATTCAGGTGTATGTGTTCCTGTGTGTTGAGTTGATCTATGGTAGTGGTTCTTGTGCCCACTGTAGGAAGAGAAGTTGATGTGTGGTGTGTTCCTGTGTGTTGAGTTGATCTATGGTAGTGGTTCTTGTGCCCACTGTAGGAAGAGAAGTTGATGTGTGTTGAGTTGATCTATGGTAGTGGTTCTTGTGCCCACTGTAGGAAGAGAAGTTGATGTGTGGTGTGTTCCTGTGTGTTGAGTTGATCTATGGTAGTGGTTCTTGTGCCCACTGTAGGAAGAGAAGTTGATGTGTGTTGAGTTGATCTATGGTAGTGGTTCTTGTGCCCACTGTAGGAAGAGAAGTTGATGTGTGGTGTGTTCCTGTGTGTTGAGTTGATCTATGGTAGTGGTTCTTGTGCCCACTGTAGGAAGAGAAGTTGATGTGTGGTGTGTTCCTGTGTGTTGAGTTGATCTATGGTAGTGGTTCTTGTGCCCACTGTAGGAAGAGAAGTTGATGTGTGGTGTGTTCCTGTGTGTTGAGTTGATCTATGGCAGTGGTTCTTGTGCCCACTGTAGGAAGAGAAGTTGATGTGTGTTGAGTTGATCTATGGCAGTGGTTCTTGTGCCCACTGTAGGAAGAGAGAAGTTGATGATGTGTGTTCCTGTGTTGATCTATGGTAGTG
Organism: Haliotis rubra; assembly: GCF_003918875.1. Taxonomy (NCBI): domain Eukaryota; kingdom Metazoa; phylum Mollusca; class Gastropoda; order Lepetellida; family Haliotidae; genus Haliotis; species Haliotis rubra. The sequence goes on along the minus strand of NW_025765004.1, from coordinate 249,237 downwards.
GTTCTTGTGCCCACTGTAGGAAGAGAAGTTGATGTATGGTGTGTTCCTGTGTGTTGAGTTGATCTATGGCAGTGGTTCTTGTGCCCACTGTAGGAAGAGAAGTTGATGTGTGGTGTGTTCCTGTGTGGTGTGTTGATCTATGGTGTGTTGAGTGGTTCTTGTGCCCACTGTAGGAAGAGTTGATGTTGATGTGTGTGTGGTGTTGATCTATGGTAGTGGTTCTTGTGCCCACTGTAGGAAGAGAAGTTGATGTGTGGTGTGTTCCTGTGTGTGGTGTGTTGATCTATGGTAGTGGTTCTTGTGGTTCCCCCACTGTAGGAAGAGAAGTTGATGTGTGGTGTGTTGATCTATGGTAGTGGTTCTTGTGCCCACTGTAGGAAGAGAAGTTGATGTGTGGTGTGTTCCTGTGTGTTGAGTTGATCTATGGTAGTGGTTCTTGTGCTCACTGTAGGAAGAGAAGTTGATGTGTGTTGTGTTGATCTATGACAGTTGTTCTTGTGCTCACTGTAGGAAGAGAAGTTGATGTGTGTTGTGTTGATCTATGGCAGTGGTTCTTGTGCTCACTGTAGGATGAGAAGTTGATGTGTGTTGAGTTGATCTATGGTAGTGGTTCTTGTGCCCACTGTAGGAAGAGAAGTTGATGTGTGGTGTGTTGATCTATGGCAGTGGTTCTTGTGCCCACTGTAGGAAGAGAAGTTGATGTGTGGTGTGTTCCTGTGTGTTGTGTTGATCTATGGTAGTGGTTCTTGTGCCCACTGTAGGAAGAGAAGTTGATGTGTGTTGAGTTGATCTATGGCAGTGGTTCTTGTGCCCACTGTAGGAAGAGAAGTTGATGTGTGGCGTGTTCCTGTGTGTTGAGTTGATCTATGGTAGTGGTTCTTGTGCCCACTGTAGGATGAGAAGACTATTTAGGGATTGTTTGTGTGTTATATTGATCTATGGCCCACTATAGGTTGATATAAAGTTTGTCCTGTGTTACCAGCTACCCAGCAAGTGAAACAGTCAAAGACAGCTGGCTCTTCTCCCAGGCCCAGATTGCAGAAGCCTTGAGTGGCAGTGGCCATGACACTTCCAGACTCTCAACTCCGTTCACGCACAAACCTTTCGCTGCAGGTAACACCGATGTACTGATGGGAGTGCTTCATGAAACAAGACTGGGTTCATAGTTCCTTCACATTTGTTGTCATTCTTTGGGTTAGATTTATCAAGAGTTAAAATAGAATCATTTCATGGAAATTCTACACTGAATTATTAGCTTTCTTTTTTTTATTTTGTAATTGTGTGTTTTCAGAGACTCCTGATATTGGGCGGAGTGTTAGTGACATAGGGTCTATCAACATTGAGATGGAGAGTGTCGATGGTTCCCCTTCAATGCTCAGGGTAAGATCAAAGATCAAAGATGCTGCTACCACAATGGTTGTAAGCTCCCTTATTTCACTGACGCTGAACGTTTCATTACAGATACAGTATATCCAAATCCTGTCAGAATTTCTCTCAACAAACACATGGAACTATTTACTTAATCATGACTCAGTGTCTCTCTGTGTGTCATAATTAGAGGTATGCATATTAGTACCTTCTTCTGAACTGGCGTTTGGAATTAGCATATTTAGGAATGGCTGGCAGTGATGCCATGCCCAGAGTTGATGTTCACAACCAGTATGATACAGCTAGGATACTGATGACTTCGCCTATCAAACATTTGTCTTTCATTATGAATGTATTTTCATTTATTTGCTGACTTAGTTATTTTGTCTTTTCTCCTTCCAGAGAAGGGTTGACGAGGAAATAACCGTAGAATCACTGAAGAAAATGTTGGGTACGTTTGATCAGTTTACAGCACAAGACTGCTGTTTCCATACTAACTTTGTTGAAGGCAGCGGAAAACACTTGATATGTCTGGGCTTTGTACTCTCTATTTTATGTTAATGTTTATTAACAGTTTCAGGCCCAGCAAAGAAATCAAGCAGAGGGTTGTCAAACTATTGAATATATACACACCTCAGACAGAATTAGCCGCACAATTTGCGAACAACGACACAGTTCCCCAGATAGTTTGCATCTTAATGAAAGAACCAGGCACATTCTCAGTGGAACCTAACAGTAAAACATGCATTGCATAACCATTGTTGTTGTCTGTTGGTGTAATGTAGGCCAGTAGAACCGGGTACATGGTTTCTGAGGGCTGGCTGAAAACACTAAAAGGTTGTGACTAACCTAAGTTTAAGGTCAAGGTGATCTTGAAGGTCATTTCTAAATTATGGTTGTCATTATCACTGAATTGCTTCTTTCTGCAGATGATGTTACAGCCTTCTTGTAGTCACATTATTTGTAAATATGTATGACAAGTTGTAACAGTTCACAGTGACCTACTTTAAATGACAAGAACATGGCATATCTTGTTTGGTTATCATGCTTGATAGCCCTTTGAAATGTTCTTAAGATACTTGCAACTGATAATGAAGGTCGAATTCACTCTAAATCTCTCAAAGTTGGAAATGTTCAAGCAGTGTTCCTTGTGGTATTTGGTAACTTTCATCCTTAAGGTGGGGCATTGAAACGGTAAGGTTTTGAGAGAGATCACTAAATTGTACATTCTTGTTGTTCATTTTTTGGTGTCCTTTGGTTTGTGACATGTTTGTGAGAGCTCATACTTATGTCTTCAACTAGATGTAATCAAACATGTGATGAAATTTAGCATCAATATCGTTAATATACTCAAAAGGTTCAAAATATTGTCTGAAGCCCTGAAGTTAGTGTGAGGGATTTGTTCTCTGTTTTAAAGTTCTCTTGCAAAAGACAAATGTTTCCGAATTTGAAATGACATTATGTAAGTGAATGTGCAGATAACATGGTCAGTAACATACCTACAAATGAATGTTGAGATTTGCTTGAGTGTGTGTTGTGACCTGGCTGAGTGTGTGTTGTGACCTGGCTGAGTGTGTGTTATGACCTACCTTTTTGCTATGACCAAGTGTGTTATGACATGACTGAGTGTGTGTTATGACATGACTGAGTGTGTGTTATGACCTGGCTGAAAGTGTGTTATGGCCTGGCTGAGAGTGTGTTATGACATGGCTGAGTGTGTGTTATGACCTGGCTGAGTGTGTGTTACGGCCTGTCTGAGTGTGTGTTATGACATGCCTGTTCGCCATGACCAAGTGTGTTACGGCCTGTCTGAGTGTGTTATGACATGCCTGTTTGCCATGACCAAGTGTGTTATGACCTGGCTGAGTGTGTGTTACGGCCTGTCTGAGTGTGTGTTATGACATGCCTGTTTGCCATGACCAAGTGTGTTATGACCTGGCTGAGTGTGTGTTACGGCCTGTCTGAGAGTGTGTTATGACATGCCTGTTTGCCATGACCAAGTGTGTTATGCCCTGGCTGAGTGTGTGTTATGGCGTGTCTGAGTGTGTGTTATGACAAGCCTGTTTGCCATGACCAAGTGTGTGTTGTGACCTGGCTGTTGTTACGGCCTGTCTGAGTGTGTGTTATGACCTGGCTGAGTGTGTGTTATGACCTGTCTGAGTGTGTGTTATGACATGCCTGTTTGCCATGACCAAGTGTGTTACGGCCTGTCTGAGTGTGTGTTATGGCCTGGCTGAGTGTGTGTTATGACATGCCTGTTTGCCATGACCAAGTGTGTTATGACCTGGCTGAGTGTGTGTTATGGCCTGTCTGAGTGTGTGTTATGACAAGCCTGTTTGCCATGACCAAGTGTGTGTTGTGACCTGGCTGAGTGTGTGTTACGGCCTGTCTGAGTGTGTGTTTTGACATGCCTGTTTGCCATGACCAAGTGTGTTACGGCCTGTCTGAGTTTGTGTTATGACCTGGCTGAGAGTGTGTTATGACATGCCTGTTTGCCATGACCAAGTGAGTTATGACCTGGCTGAGTGTGTGTTACGGCCTGTCTGAGTGTGTGTTATGACCTGGCTGAGTGTGTGTAACGGCCTGTCTGAGTGTGTGTTATGACCTGGCTGAGTGTGTGTTATGACCTGGCTGAGTGTGTGTTATGACATGCCTGTTTGCCATGACCAAGTGTGTTACGGCCTGTCTGAGTGTGTGATATGACCTGTCTGAGTGTGTGTTATGACATGCCTGTTTGCCATGACCAAGTGTGTTACGGCCTGTCTGAGTGTGTGTTATGGCCTGGCTGAGAGTGTGTTATGACATGCCTGTTTGCCATGACCAAGTGTGTTACGGCCTGTCTGAGTGTGTGTTACGGCCTGTCTGAGTGTGTGTTATGACCTGCCTGTTTGCCATGACCAAGTGTGTTACGGCCTGTCTGAGTGTGTGTTATGGCCTGGCTGAGAGTGTGTTATGACATGCCTGTTTGCCATGACCAAATGTGTTACGGCCTGTCTGAGTGTGTGTTATGGCCTGTCTGAGTGTGTGTTATGACCTGCCTGTTTGCCATGACCAAGTGTGTTACGGCCTGTCTGAGTGTGTGTTATGACCTGCCTGTTTGCCATGACCAAGTGTGTTATGACCTGTCTGAGTGTGTGTTACGGCCTGTCTGAGTGTGTGTTATGACATGCCTGTTTGCCATGACCAAGTGTGTTATGACCTGTCTGAGTGTGTGTTATGGCCTGTCTGAGTGTGTTATGACATGCCTGTTTGCCATGACCAAGTGTGTTATGACCTGTCTGAGTGTGTGTTATGACCTGTCTGAGTGTGTGTTATGACATGCCTGTTTGCCATGACCAAGTGTGTTATGGCCTGTCTGAGTGTGTGTTATGACGCCTGGGCTGAGTGTGTGTTATGGCGGTCTGAGTGTGTGTGTTGATGACGCCTGTTTGCCATGACCAAGTGTGTTATGACCTGGCTGAGTGTGTGTTATGGCGAATGTCTGAGTGTGTGTTATGACAAGCCTGTTTGCCATGACCAAGTGTGTTGTGACCTGGCTGAGTGTGTGTTATGGCCTGTCTGAGTGTGTGTTATGACCTGTCTGAGTGTGTGTTACGGCCTGTCTGAGAGTGTGTTATGACATGCCTGTTTGCCATGACCAAGTGTGTTACGGCCTGTCTGAGTGTGTGTTACCGCCTGTCTGAGTGTGTGTTACGGCCTGTCTGAGTGTGTGTTATGACATGCCTGTTTGCCATGACCAAGTGTGTTACGGCCTGTCTGAGTGTGTGTTATGACCTGCCTGTTTGCCATGACCAAGTGTGTTATGACCTGTCTGAGTGTGTGTTACGGCCTGTCTGAGTATGTGTTATGACCTGCCTGTTTGCCATGACGGCGTGTTTATGGCCTGTCTGAGTGTGTGTTATGGCCTGTCTGAGTGTGTGTGTTATGACATGCCTGTTTGCCATGACCAAGTGTGTTACGGCCTGTCTGAGTGTGTGTTATGACATGCCTGTTTGCCATGACCAAGTGTGTTATGACCTGTCTGAGTGTGTGTTACAGCCTGTCTGAGTGTGTGTTATGACCTGCCTGTTTGCCATGACCAAGTGTGTTACGGCCTGTCTGAGTGTGTGTTATGGCCTGTCTGAGAGTGTGTTATGACCTGCCTGTTTGCCATGACCAAGTATGTTACGGCCTGTCTGAGTGTTGGTTATGGCCTGACTGAGTGTGTGTTATGACCTGCCTGTTTGCCATGACCAAGTGTGTTACGGCCTGTCTGAGTGTGTGTTATGGCCTGGCTGAGAGTGTGTTATGACCTGCCTGTTTGCTATGACCAAGTGTGTTGTGACCTGATTGAGTGTGTGTTATTACATGACTGAGTGTGTGTTATGACCTGGCTGAGAGTGTGTTATGACCTGGCTGAGAGTGTGTTATGACCTGCCCTGTTGCTATGACCAAGTGTGGTGTGACATGACTGGATTACCTGCTGCGTGTGTTATGACCTGACTGAGAGTGTGTTATGACCTGGCTGAGAGTGTGTTATGACCTGCCTGTGTTTTACATGACTGAGTGTGTGCTATGACCAAGCTGTGTTGTGACATGAGTGAGAGCGGTGTTATTACCTGACTGTTTGTGTGTTGTGACATTACTGGCCTGGGAGTGAGAGTGTGTTATGACCTGCCTGTTTGCTATGGCCAAGTGTGTTATGACCTGCCTTTTGCTATGACCAAGTGTGTTGTGACATGACTGAGTGTGTGTTATTACATGACTGAGTGTGTGTTATGGCCTGGCTGAGAATGTGTTATGACCTGCCTGTTTGCTATGGCCAAGTGTGTTATGACCTGCCTGTTTGCTATGACCAAGTGTGTTATGACATGACTGAGTGTGTGTTATGACCTGGCTGAGCGTGTGTTATGACATGCCTGTTTGCTATGACCAAGTGTGTTATGACCTGCCTGTTTGCTATGACCAAGTGTGTTATGACATGACTGAGTGTGTGTTATGACCTGGCTGAGAGTGTGTTATGGCCTGGGTGAGTGCGTGTTATGACCTGCCTGTTTGCTATGGCCAATTGTGTTATGGCCTGCCTGTTTGCTATGACCAAGTGTGTTATGACCTACCTGTTTGCTATGACCAAGTGTCTCATGACCTACCTGTTTGCTATGGCCAAGTGTGTTATGATCTGCCTGTTTGCTGGGACCAATTGTGTTGTGACATGACTGAGTGTGTGTTATGACCTTGCTGAGTGTGTGTTATGACCTTGCTGAGTGTGTGTTATGGCCTGGCTGAGAGTCTGTTATGACATGACTGAGTGTGTGTCATGGCCTTGCTGAGAGTGTGTTATGACCTGCCTGTTTGCTATGACCAAGTGTGTTATGACCTGCCTGTTTGCTATGACCAAGTGTGTTATGACCTGCCTGTTTGCTATGACCAAGTGTGTTATGGCATGACTGAGTGTGTGTTATGGCCTGGCTGAGAGTGTGTTATGATCTGCCTGTTTGCTATGACCAAGTGTGTTATGACCTGACTGAGTGTGTGTTATGACCTGGCTGAGAGTGTGTAATGACTTGGCTGAGAGTGTGTGGTTATCGCTGTTTGTTGTAACCTGCTTGAGTGTATGTTACAGCTGAGGACAGCTGTGCCAACAAGGAGCAGGAGGACAAGAAGCGGAAGGAGATCCTGGAGACCTTCCAGAAAGCTCCCTTCGAGGAGATTGTAGCCAGGTCAGAAGCTAAGGTGAGTAGTGACAGACCTGAGGATATCAGTTTAGCCATGGCTTTTATAATAATATAGCCCCCCCTCAGACATCAGAGATTAAATCATTTCCCACTATCCTGTGCTTGTCAAAAGAGGTGGCATAGGGAAGATGGTCAGGTTCAGTTAATACACCATGATTTCCTCAGAACTGTGTCTTAATCTTCATATCTCACACATTTGGAAAAACTGAACTTCGTACTGAAACACTTACAGGGTAGTCTGTAGATATAGAAAGATAATGATGATTGTGGCGTAAAACCCTGGCGCTGGTGGCCAATAGAACGTTTGGATAGCTTGCTGGACACAATAAGTAACTGTGCGGTGACGTTGTTGTTGCAGTCCAACCACTTCCACAACAAGCTGAGTGAGATCCTGGACATGGTGGAGGAGACTGTCCCGAACCCCACCAACGCTGCTGTCACTGATGATGATGACAAGTCAGCAACATCCGTGCCTGTGTTTGAGATGCAGTTCCCAGATCTCTTTGTATACTAAAGCTGTGTTTTACCTTATGGACAGTCATTTATGATCTTATTTATCCGTTTTGATTGCTACATATTTCTGACAGTTTTCACATCATGGATGAAATCAGATCTGATAAACATGTATCATTCAATCTGACTAGTGCTGAGAAAGGAAAATCTATCAGTATGAAGACAGCAGATTGGTGGAGAGAGACTCCATCCTCTGCTGTTGGAAATACTGACAACATGAAACTTCTCCCTCCCCCTACTATAATCAGCGATGAGAATTTTCAGTAGATTTGGCTACAGGAAGGGTCATGTTTGTAATACAAACCATTCCAAAGTATGCATACATCATGAAGTCCACAAGATCCTAGGCCATGTTTTAGTGAGTATTTATAATATATTTGATAGCCAGTTTGTCGCTGTTCTGTCCATTCAGATTGTCAGAAATATGTAGCATTTTTCACAAGATGGTACACTCATGTACAAAGCTTTCTATGCCGTATATCTCTACTCAGTCCTGCAAGGTTGAACAGTCGGGCAGATGCAAGGTCGACATTTACAAACACTGACTCTTTGACTTCGTACATTTACAAACATGTGCACATTGGACTTAAATGTACTGCCATTTGGTTGGGATGATTATCATGAGAAGAAAACTATTTTGACCATAGAGAAACCAATGAACTGAAGGTAGTGATGCATTATAATCAAATAAGGGTTGCAGTATGTTTTGGTAATCAAGCTTTTAAGGTGTGATTGTACATAACGGATGCAAGATGATCACATCATTATATCTATAGCTTTAATTATAGTGTTGGCATTGTTTTAATCTTTCTGTTCCATTGGATGCAGTGGGGAAGCTAATGTTTCATTACTAGCACCAATAGCAACCATGTCCACATCCACAAGGCCAAAATCATTCAAGAGCCATGCTAGAACAATTTGTTTAGTGTACTAGATTAACTAGATTACTGTAGGAGAGGTTGATTTATTTGAGAACACCATCTTGTATCAAAGGCAGCAGTAGGATGGATGTGAATACATGTAGTGTTCTAGCAGTGCACATGTCCGGTCAGCTCGCTGGTTACATGTTATAAATTCATATGTACATACTCCATCACTTCAGTTGGGTCACTTAGAGACCAACGTCATTCATGAAAACCATTGTAACAAGGGTGATTCTTTGTTAATCTCAGTATATGTAAAGTGCATGTACGGTAGGAGTATTGTTCAGTAATTTGATCCCCAGCATTTGTTTTCATTATTGTGACTGAGATCATGAAGTTTCAGCAATGAATTCCCATATGTTTCTTTATACACTATAATTTGGCATGATCTAATTGTGTAATCTCTGGATATTGATGTTTGATGAGGTAGTCTGTCAGTTTCACATTATATTATTACTGTTTATAAGTTACCATTGTAGCATTGGTAGTAGAGCCAGTAATAGTACTACAAGACAGGGTAAGGCAGACAGGACAATGATTAGAACACACAATACTTAAACCACATAAGTATGTTAGATTGAAGAGGGCTTGTTACTAGCACGCTGAGATACCCAATGAGAGACTGAGAGACCCAATGAGAATACAGCAGAGTATGTGTTATACATCCAGTGAGAATACAGCAGGGGAGGGGTCTGATAGACCCAGTGGGAATACAGGAGGGGAGGAGTCTGATAGACCCAGTGGGAATACAGGAGGGGAGGGGTCACATACATCCAGTGAGAATACAGGAGGGGAGGGGTCACATACATCCAGTGGGAATACAGGAGGGGAGGAGTCTGATAGACCCATTGGGAATACAGGAGGGGAGGTGTCACATACATCCAGTGAGAGAATACAGGAGGGAGGGGTCACATACATCCAGTGGGAATACAGGAGGGAGGGGTCACATACATCCAGTGGGAATACAGGAGGGGAGGGGTCACATACATCCAGTGAGAATACAGGAGGGAAGGGGTCACATACATCCAGTGGGAATACAGGAGGGGAGGAGTCTGATAGACCCAGTGGGAATACAGGAGGGGAGGGGTCACATACATCCAGTGACAATACAGGAGGGGAGGGGTCACATACATCCAGTGAGAATACAGGAGGGGAGGGGTCACATACATCCAGTGGGAATACAGGAGGGGAGGAGTCCGATACATCAAGTATGAATACAGTGTTTGGATACTTGTAGAATACCTGTTTGCACTGTATGTTTATTTATTTTTTTGTATTAGGCACTGTTAATTAATGTATTATGAATGTTTGTACTATAATCTGTATCTTGTGTTTCTTTTTATACATATTTTACAGCAATTTGTGTATGTAGTGTGCCTGTAGTGAGACATTTTAATATGGAACCAACGTGTTTTGTCTGAATCACAATCATGTCATGACAAAATTAAGGCAATATTTTTGTCAGTTATGAAGTAAGTTAATGAATAAATTACCATTGCAACAAATCAGTTTTTACAGAAACAATAAAAGGTAAATTATTTTAACTAAATATAGTAGAAACATTGACATTTCATGAAAACTGCTGTTGTTGAATGTTATAAAGTGGATACCATAAGGAGATGTTATAAACATCTTGTATACATGACCTGCATGTGGTTCATATATTGTGTACATAATGTAACTATCTGTAGAAATGTGATCTTAGCAGTGTTGTATATACAGAGGGGTGAAGGGTCTTGGGTGGTTTGGGCAATAGGATTTAAATCTTTGGATGTGAAAGTCCCATAATTTTTAACTATGACAAAGACCCCTTGACTTTCATCCTTAATTTCAAACACTGCAAAGGATGTATGTATATTAGATTACTAAATATCTGTGATAAACATTGGGTATTTATTTCATGTAGACTCTCCTTAGCCACAAGTAGAGCTCTATTTCTCTGTCTTTCCACATGTGCATGTGTGCTTGTATAAACTGGTGTTCAGATGAAACCGTGAAGTAATACTCTGCTCCTTAACATTACTCACATTTCTGATTCTGTTCATGCAAATTAAGATGATATGAATATTCATCATGTTACATCATTATGTTACTGCAATTAATGCAGTGTATGAAATAAGGCCCGTCCGACCGCCAAAGACGGTCTAGATTGCTGACGGACGGTCTAAATTTACAGCTAGCCTGCCTGATGGTCTGGTAGATTTTTTAGATGTTCCATACATCTGAGTAAATTCACCATATTTGGTCTGGTTAAATCCATTTTGAGCTGGTAACATTTTGAAGTTACCACCCCTGATGTCTGGCTGGAAATTTGGCTTATTTCATACACTGATTAATGTAACCTGTAGTATGAGCTTTGTACCTCAAAACTGGGAAAATGTCGACGATAGCTGAAAAATGGGTAGTTTGTGATTAGAATACCAATGACATTTTATCATGAAACACCATTTCATATAACTTCTCTAAACACTATGATTTCATGATGAGCATTAATTTTATAAAAGTGTTATTGTCATTAGGATAATAATTTTTACATTTGAAAGTAGTCATCGAGAAAGCTTTGAAAAATCTCTAGAGTATGTAACCAACCTTATGTCTTGGTGGTAAATAAATAATAAACATGGTCTTTAACAATGACATAACTCTCGGATGTGCAGGAGTAAATATGTATTGTTGTAGGAGACCAATGTTTCTAATGGCATTACTGTGTTTGATTTTAAATAGCGGTATTCATGAACGGTTTACCTCTTACTAAGCTAGCATTATATCACTGTTGAAGTAATAGTCTCAATAACCAACCAACCAGACAAGTTAACATCATCCAAGAACATTACTATAAAGACATCAAACTGATATGGAAAATGCATTTCTTTCTAGTCGTACATGGGGATATTTACCCGCTAGCTACAAATATGTTTCTGGTCATGTGAGCGTCTTTCACCTGCCAGTGCAGCCAAACTTGAATGTAGTGTTGATGACCAATCATCACCTTGTCATCATAGTAACCAAGTTCTGGAAGGTTCTTATAGGTACCAATAAACAACTGTGGATTGGTTGGTAACAATGTTGGATGAGTATGAATAGTCCATTGTCCATTGTGGGTCATCATCCTCCTGACTGGAGTGATCCTCACACTGCTGGCCTTGGTTTGTTTGGTTTACTTAGTTGCTGAGAGATTGCTGTATAGTAGCTGCGATATTGCTGACTAAGGTATTTACTGACTGCTGTTACCATGCAGATGAATAGGTACAGATGATGTTATTGAATTCTTTTACTTGACTTTTATTAATTTTGATTGAAGGGTATTCCATGATACATTTGTAATGTATAGTTGCAATATTTATAGGCAGATTTTACCAGCAGACTTTCCTCTGATGTATGTGAAATTGTTTGTGAACAAGCATTATTGTTGAACACAGGCCAGAAGTTTCGCTAAATGGTGAAGGCTTGCTTGCGAAATCTGTTCCAATCATGGAAAGTTGATGCTGGTGTTGCTGAAGGGGTCATTGTGGCCACATTACACTTTTGAGTACCTGGCACACAGAATACACAGGGAATATACACAGATTATAATTGTAATTACTAGACTGGGAAATTGTTCACATATCATGTGAAAAGAACTGTGACAAGACTTATGTGTATTTCTGAAAAGAATGTGGTGACACAAAGATTCCAAAGCCAACAGGAATGAATACATCCTTGGTAAAGGTTGCTGGCAAAGCCACCAAAGGATTTTTGTAAAATCTAGTTGTAAACGCAGATGGTTGTATGCTTTATGCCAGGTACTTAGAAGAGTACCCATGTAGACAATGCACCTTTCAGTGTTAGTGTTCCATGTCTATGGTTCTGCATCACACTGTTTGAATGTTAGATCTGAGAGGAGCGGATGTTGACTCTACATCATTTGTGCTATTAAACTATTACAAATACACGTCTTTGTTGTCTGATTGCAAGGAGGTGAATTACAACCTTTAATGATATATCCCCAAAGCCTAACTTCTGCCACTTCCTTTGGTACCATTTTAGGAGACATGCTTAGTTTCTTCCTGTATCTACCCAATGCCGTGTGTGCCCCCTAAAAAAAGAGAAAAAAAAGAAAAAAGAGAAGCAAAATTATTGTTATCGAAGCATCGTTATTTACACTTTCATGACGTAAGTTCTTCTTTTCAAAGTAAAAATAAAAAACTATTTTGATATAATACATACTATTATGTATAATTTATGTCATATGAAAAAAACAACATGTCAGCATTGTTGTTTGAGGAGATTTAGAGTTGCCAGCAGCCTAAATAATGCATTATGAAAATTGGTTTTACGAAACAAAACCTAACATGAAAGCTCTGTTACATATTAGACGAGATGAAATAGCATTGAATTGTATCATATCAAAAAGGAAACATCTTTGAAAGAGCTGACATTACAAAAAGAAGCTATTGGCTTGCTATCACACCCGTATACTTCTTAAAGAAGCTATTGGCTTGCTATCACACCCGTATACTTCTAAATTTCAAGTCTTTGATGCATATTGTTACTTAATGAAACATTATTAAAATCAAATCATCATTATGGTGTTTGCCTAGTAACTATACTTCTGAACCTTCCTGTCAATGGCCACCACTGCGTCTTTTAGGGCCATTAGTATTTTTGTTTTTCAAGATACTAAGCTGTTGTTTTGAGGATGGGTATCATCATCTAAGGAACAATGATGAACTTACCAATGTAACGCCCGGAATAATGGAGGCCTGAATACTAGTGCTACTGACAGTTTCCAATATAGCGGCAAACATCAGGTTACTTCCGTATCGCTGCTACCATGTTTATGCATCATGAGTTTCCCAAACAATAATAAACAAGAGTCATCAGAAGATGACAAATCCCCCTGGCCCCCACAAATTTGAAAGAACAAATCATCTGACAATTACTTAAAGTCCAACTTGATTTTTTGGACTAAGTCCAAATCGTTTCCATGGAAATCAGGAAAAGTATAAATGCCAAAAATCTGCAAATAGCAAAAGACACCACTTCCATTTCTGTTTGTTATATCTAACAAGTCTTGAAGAAAGATAGTTTTTGAGTTGTGCTCTGGAAACGAAGCCCATCTCTCGCTTTTGAGACTAAGTCCAGAACGTTTCCATGGAAACCAAGAAAAAGAAAAATGACAAAAATCTGCAAATAGCAAAAGGCACCACTTCAAGATCTGTCTCATATATATGCCACGTTTTGCTGAAAGAAATTAAGAAGTTTTCGAGTTGTGCTCCGGAAACAAAGCCCACCCCTCCCTTTTGAGACTAAGTCCAAATCGTTTCCATGGAAACCGAGAAAAATAAAAACGACAAAAATCTGCAAATAGCAAAAGGCACCACTTTGGGATCTGCCTCACATATCTGCCAAGTTTTGCTGAAAGATATTAAGAAGGTTTCGAGTTGTGCTCCGGGAACGAAACCCATCCCTCCCTTTTGAGTCCGGATCGTTTCCATGGTAACCGAGAAAATAATATATCACAAAAGTCTGTAAATAGCAAAAGGCACCACTTTAGGTTCTGTTTGATATGTCTACCAATTCTTGTAGAAAAATATTGAACGGTTTTTGAGTTATGCTCCGGAAACGATGCCTACCTCTCCATTTAAGATTAAGTCCAAAATGTTTCCATGGAAACTGAGAAAAATATAAATGACAAAAATCTGTAAATAACAAAAGGCACCACCTTAGGTTCTGTTTGATATCTCCACCAATTTTTGTTTAAAAATATTTAACGGTTGTGGAGTTATGCTCCGGAAACAAAATGATTACGGACGGACGGACAAGGCGTCGACTATATCCCCCGCATTACATGCCGGGGGATAAAAACGACAATATGACGTTCCTAGACAACCGGAAGCCATTAAATACAACTGCCCCGGTACAGAGGGTATAATATGTTTGACACTATCGGATATTGCAACAGTGTTATCAAAGTGTATGTGACAGATTGTGTCTCGTTCTCCATATTATCGTACCAACGTATTTGGGATTGCATTTTATTAGTTAAGTACACATTCTAGTACTTTCTGGAGTACGTTTGGTCCTTCTCTGAGAGTGTTGCTTCGAATCCCGGATGGGGTTCCGCTCAAAAGAAGTACTTGAATCTGTACTTAACCGAGAAAGTGTCATCCCAAATATAACACGTTGCAGCCCATGATCAATGGACGTTAAATCTAACGACTGCCTTGCCTACAAGGACCAGGGTGCCGTTCCACTAACCGATCTTAGCCCTATGCCAATCGTAAACCCCTAAAATCCCAATCTTAGCGTGACGTTAAGATCGGCATACCGTTCCACTAACCAATCTTACCCAAGTCAATCGTAAAGTTAAGATTCAAAGTCTAAGTTGCTCATGACCAACTTAGGATAGCTAAAATCAATCGTAGAGAAACCAAAATGGTGGCTTTCCTATTCTATGTGAAAAATAAGAGCGAGCATTTCACCGTGAGCGTCCCCTAAAATCCCCCATGAAATGAATTTGTATATTTCTGTGATGTAAACAACTGAAGCCTTACAAATGTCAGGCCAGTCTGACCACTGTCGTCATGGGAACAACCGAGCGAGTCGGTGTAACACATTTGTACAACAATATTGCAACGTCATGGTTAAGAATAGGGACAGCCTTGAAGTGAACAATGTTCTGAAGCAAAAAGATACAAATATGCTTGATTTCACTGCGCATATTTGGTGGGAGATTCTAAAGGCAGGCCGCGTGTTATTCAAGCCTCGTCGCGCCTTGTGTATTCTGATTGACAAGGTTCAGGCACATATGAAAAGCTCTGACACAATTGACATTTTTAAAGTCCAGACTTAAAACCTGTTCTCAGTATATTACTTATAATCTCGGCTGTAAATATTCTCGTGTAAAATATCTGTACACAGCGCTTTGAGCATGCCCAAGGATGTGGAATAAGCGCACTATAAATATGCATTTATTATTATTATATTATGCTTGATACCCAGCGTTCACACGCACTTGCACCTGAAACCAAGGTGCTCACTACCCTAATATTTAGCTCTTGTTTTTTTCTCCACGTTTACACTTGGTTGGAAAAATACCCTTGAAGGCCCGGGTTAGAATATTTAACACATGCTTTTCCACTAACTAAGAGGCCACTAACGGGATCGGGTGGTCAGGCTCGTTGACTTGGTTGACACATGTCATCGGTTCCCAACTGCGCAGATCGATGCGCATGCTGTTGATCACTGGATTGTCTGGACTCGATTATTAAGATACATAGCGTTCACTAACATGAACGCTCATGTTAGTGAACGCTATGCATCTTAGCTAGATTATTTACAGACCGCCGCCATATAGCTGGACTATTGCTGAGTGCGGCGTAAATCTAAACTCACTCACTCACTCAGTTGGTTCGTAAACTACTTCCATCATTTGCTAGACTATGCAAAGGGAGATAACTCGTGCCTCGCATTCCTCTATCTCTCGCACGAAAGAGTCTCGATCTAAGTTTGGATCGGATCGTAAGATCGGGACCGGCTACGATCGGCCTAAGATCGGTTAGTGGAACGGGTGTAACTTTTAGCTAAGACGATTGTAAAATTGGCGTAACTTGCTAAGATTGATCTTAGTTAAGATCGGTTAGTGGAACGGCACCCAGATTATCTCCACATTTCTAATGGAAGATTGAATGTATATTGTCACTCTGAAGATGAAAATCCTTTCCAAGCAGTGACTTATGCATACACTGCCTACTGAATATAGGATTCTGCGGGTCTTAGACTACATTACCAGACATCCTGTCTGGAACAAAGGAACTATGTTTGATCTCAACCCAGATATGAAGGGGCTTTGGCCTCTTAAGGGAGCATGGTTGGTCCAGTAGGACCAGTCGCCCCTATCAACTGTGCTGTGTAGCATCCCTGTGTTGTGTTAGAATCTTTTGGTTGTGGGTTCGAATCCCAGAAGCTCTCTTATTAAGTTACATGGCTTGTCAGGACTAGGCCAATACTATACAATGAATTCATCAAAGTGATAAAAGCCTTGACCATCATCGCCCAAGACTGCCATGAAGAGATGTAAATGAAAGACTACACCGAATATATCAACATTAGATCTAAAACACAACACAGACACCATTTACGTTTTATATTCCAATTCATATATAGACAATATAAACATAAACATAAAGAAATATGAAGAAAGCTACAGAAGTAAACAGTGTCATTGGACAAATGCAAAACTGCACTGAAAATGCAAGACAGCAGTGTATATTCTGAAAGAACGGATTTCGTTGAACGTATTTTTGAATCAATGAATTTCACTCAGAAATCACATTTTCTTGTTGATTGCGTCCAGTTTCCTTGTCTTAATTGCTTCCTGGATCATGTTTCTGGCAACCAGAATCATTTCCCTTATTTCACTAGTACTGTTATCCGTGCACCACTAAGTGTTCAGCACTGGTAATGACCCTGTGACGAACCGAGTTCACTGATGTCTAATGTTATTTATGTGACGCTACAAGAACAGGAAAGCAGTTTAGATGACCGATATACAGTATTACATTATTTGTTGCTACTAAACGATATTCCAGCTTTATGACGGGGGTCTGTTAATAATCGAGTCTGGACCAGACAATCCAGTGAGCGTCATGAGCGTCGATTTACCCAATTGGGATACGATGACATGTGTCAATCAAGACAGCGACCACCCAATCTCATTAGTCGCCTCTTCACAAGCATGTGTTGATGAAGACCCATTCTAACCGGCATCTTCGCGGGTTCTAGTTTTCATATTATAACTGGAAATTATAGGAATATCTCGTATCCATCTAAAATAGTTACAACCAACGTCAGCACTACATATAAGGAAAGGATGTGACAAGGTCAACTGACCAAGTTCGTTTTAACCCGAATTCAACTATGTTCAGTGTAAAACCTATATACATGTACCTTTAAAAGTCTAAATCTATCACTAGTCAATACACGAAACATTGATGAAAAAAGCTGAACGTCTATAGTCAGAAGATACTGTGTATTTGGTATTCTGAGTCAGAATCCCTACCGCTATCTAACCGAGTTGCTTTGTTTATTTGATCGTGTAGACAAACACACTAAAAAGTAAAAATTTCACATTGCACGTCTGCGATCTGATTGACTATTAACAGAAAAATGCACGAGAAAGTTTCCTTAACATCGTGTGCTCTGAACGGCGCGATCGTTTTCAGGGCAGGGTACGCCAAGACTATGGAAGTTGTGCATTCAAACGATGTTTTCACTGTTGCTTGTTTCACACACTTCATATTGTTTTCGCCTGCAAAATCTGTTCTTGTGTTTCACATAACTGAAACAAAGTAGCATATATGTGTAAGTCACACAAGTCACAACAGAGGACTGTCATGCTGATGACATATACTGGCACTATCATAACGACATTAGTTGAGATGAAGCCCAATGCTACTTGATTTGAAATGATTGGTTGTTAAAATGAGGCAAATTAATCTCTCTCTCTCTCTCTCTCTCTCTCTCTCTCTCTCTCTCTCTCTCTCTCTCTCTCTCTCTCTCTCTCTCTCTCTCTCTCTCTCTCTCTCTCTCTCTCTCTCTCTCTCTCTCTCTCAGGGGTAGCCTAGTGATTAAGGCGTTCAAAGCCAATTACTGGTGTCCCCCCGCCGTGATATTGCTGGAATATTGCTAAAAGCACCGTACAACTAAACCCACTCACCAGTCTCATACAGTACTTACTTCAGGCATATAACCTGCACCACCGCCACGATGAGGAAGGGCGGCATCACCAGGAGGAAGGCATACAGGACGCGGATCTTCAATGTGTCCGCTGTGTCAGGAGAGTCTGAAATAAATAACGGATGGAAGAAATTGTCTCGAAATTGCATGAATTCCTTGAATGCTTCCTTGTTGCTTTAACGCAAGACAAATATCACAACCAATATATCCTCACAGGTTACAGAACAGTTGATAAGAAATGAACTAATATCATACTCCGTGTATCATCTACTGGAACCAGGACCTCCTTTCACAAAACAACCTTTACTACAGAAAAGGTTAACTTTAGAGATAAGGGTGTTTTGTGAAAGGAGACTCAGGGCAATTGCCAGTTAATGCTTTAGTTGCGCGCACTTAAAATCATTTGCCTCATTATTACTTTGCAATCTCAATCGTACGATAGCCTCAACCGTACGATAGCAATACAGCCGTGCAATACGGTAAGCTTAGGCTCCTTGAACCTCACTGATTAAAAATAAAATTTGAAAGACGGTGTGATCTCTAAACAGTGTCCCAAGTGAAATGTTTGAAACATTATAGTTATAAAATGTGCGTTGTTTTGTGTCAAATATTATAATTCTGTTTTGTTTCTGGCACTTGATTGCATTCGAAACTACTCGTGTCATTCCGGCAAGCAGGGTGGCGACTCGTACAACTCTCGTGGCCATGTTCACGACTGGGCCTTGTCTAAGCGCAAACGGGCACGAAGATGAAAATAGTCTAGTACTATTTCCATGGAAATATAACTCTGAATTTTCAAACATGGCTACTCCAAGAATATCCCATATCCCGTATCCCGTGGGCAAAACAGCTATACAGTCATTCCCTTCGTAAAGATGTTTCAGTGTTGAAAGTTGGTGATCCTTTAGCTCAAAAGATGTGTTCAAAATTGTGCTTTGCATGGTTTACTATTTAAGAAATACACTTCGCTCTACCACCATGTATAGTGTAATAAAACACACTTTTGCCCTGAACTATTATAGTTAAAGCACGAGGACGCTTGCGTCCGAGTGCTTTAACGTTATAATAGTTCAGGGCGAAGTGTATTTCTTTTCTAAGATGCCAAATTTAATACTTTCTAAAGATAATTACGATTAATTTAAGGCAGAAAACAACCGACGGTGTCGGTGACCTAAATTAAGAATCCTCGCACAGGGCTAACTGGAGCGCTGTTCTATTGGTGTGTCTGCCCCCTACGTTAAGACGAACGTTACCAGAAAAAAACAAATGATAACAGTTTGATGACGGTTTACGTTCGGATTAAATATCTTCTCTGAATTATTTAAATTACATCTGTCATTAACGTAAACCATATGGGGCAATATGAACGTTGCATTTCTACTACCAGCGTAAGTTTAGATCAGTACATCCAGAGGAAGTTGAGTACACACTCCGGCACAGCGACGACTTAACATGCTTAGTTAAAATGTGTCATTTCGACTCACAAGTTTTCAGCGACACGGTAACGTTCGTATTGTTTACATTCCCACAATGCAATTGTGGAATGTCGCTTGACTACTCAACTCACTCTCCTACCCAGAGTTCCATGCGGCAAGCTGGAACTCTGGGTAGGAGAGTGAGTTGAGTAGTCAAGCGTTACCGTGTCGCTGAAAACTTGTGAGTCGAAATGACACATTTTAACCGTCGTAAAACATAAACGTAATGTTTCCACCAGTGATGTTAGCTGCGTGAAGCAACAGCAAACCAAGAAACTGGATGCAACGGTGTAGTTTACTGTAGGAGGCCGTACGAGGCGATGACAACTGACATGCATCGTGACGTCGCTTACATTGTGACGTAATGTAAAATGGTTCGATTACGAGGGGGCACACTAGAATGGCGCAGTGACGGGATAACGTCATTCAATTGTTACGTCATCAAAAAACGATACCTTTATTGATGTCCAAGATATTTTTATGGATTAAACTTCTTTTTTAAAAAAAAAACTAAAAAAGAAGTTTAATCCATAAAAATATCTTGGACATCAATGTACAACTTCTAAATGCCACTGAAAGACATGAAACCTTTATTGTCTGATAATGTATTTTTTTCGATTGTTCTAACCGCTAGGCATCTTAGAAACGGTATGAATCTTCTTGTAGGTCACGGAAAGAGGCGAGTAGTTACGAATGCTCAATGCGGAAGTTTCAGTAGCGACGTTTCGAGATAGATTAAAACTATCTGTGTCATGAAAAGGGTATGAAATAGATATAGATCTTCATACTTATGCATGTGGACCTAATGTATTGAACTCGAAGATGCCACGGCAGGAGACAAACAACTCGTTCTTCCTACCCGTTGCTTCTCTCCTGCCAGGAAATCATTAGGTCAAAATTCAATGATATGACTTTCCATATATGCATTTGGAAGTGGGAATTTTGCTTTCATTGAAACTGCATATATATTATGCCAAAGAAGCAAATGGAAGAATAATTATATTCGACTTTGACCTACATCCATGTGTGCGGGTTTTCGTGACGTCCATGGTGTAGGTGCACAGCTCGGTGTGAGGGAACTGACTACAGGAATAACACGCTGCTGGACACCTCTGGTTGCATCTCGCACCTCTCCACCCAGCTTCACAGCCGACACTACAGTTCCCAATAACCACAGATCCTGTTCTTACAGGTTTACACTTGGGGAAAATGTAGAGAGGATACTGGACAGCGACAGTACAGTTCCCGGTATCCTGGTAGCACATGTCGTGAAGGCAGTTGTTGTTGCAGGACATGTTACAGAAGCGTCCGTGCCAGCCCCTCTGGCAGCCACCAAGGCACGAGGCGTCGGTCTGACTGCAACCGTCCTTACAGGTGGTCGTGCAGGGGGCGCTGCAGGAAGGACCATGGTAGCCCCGGATGCACGCATAGTCACACTGTCCAGACGTCCTGTTACATCCGAAGTCACAGTTGGCGGGGCATGCTTCAGTACAATCATCACCGTACAGACCCTCCACACAATGATTGCATAATACATCCAGGCAGCCTGGTTTTGTACTCCCTGAAATATAGGTGAGAAATGATGTATGAGTAATTCAGTTTTAACTGTGTTTTACAGTTTAGTAGTCAGCTAAATGTTGGAGGAACAATCAACGTGACCCCGCGAGTCAAGACGTTTTCCGAACTGGTTAAAGAAACGAGCTGGGGGTACTGCTGACAAATCTAAATGATCGTACCTTTTTAAAAAAAGCCCCATTCACATGCACAACATTTGCAAATGTGCGTAAATATACATAAGTGTGTATATGTCAATTTTAAGTGTTCTCATGAAATTAAGTTGGGTGTGTAATTAAGGTATGTATACGAGCCAAGATACAGATTTTGAAAATGCCTCACTCTGTAATAAGATTCAACATGGCAGACTGATGCGTATCGGAAACTTATTGGTCTGTCAAATGAATGATGACACGATGAAATGCATGTCTCGACCGTTTCCTATGTAACAATTTGTGTTCAATACGCTTTGGATTACGATATTTACACCCGTGTACATTCTTAGCTAAACGTTCACTTGTTCTGTCAGTCACAATCACTGGTAGAGCAGTTTGGAAATAAATTTATAATGCAATCTATTTTACTTGTTATTTGAAAGCTAGTACATGAAACTGAGAAAGACATGAAAAGCAAAACTCGTCAACAAAAATATCAATTTACAAATATGAATTCAAAGGGTGTATCATATGAATGGATGGCAATGTTTGTCTTTCCGAGGCATATAACCTGACGGTAGAATGAGTTTGTGCACTTTTATTCGTCCCAATAAGCCCTTTATCGTGCCCGCTCGCCATAGACGACCCTGGTTTTGCCACACAACATGCTAGGAAATTTTCCTCTTACATATCGTCTCGTCAAAACCAAACTCATCTTCTGTGAATTCGGTTTGTAAAAAGGCTTATTGCTTAAGACGCTGGGCGGGTTGGTTGTGGTCATATCTTGTAGGTTATATATTCTGCGTTACCTGCAACTGACAGGCTGAGCTAGTAATAGTAATAGTACTAGTCCGCTTATATGGCGCTCACGGCGCTACGTACATTACGGCGCCCGGTCATAGGGCACTATCGTACTTTCCGATACTCTTTCAACTCCCTGGGGATCATACAGTCATGCTTCCTGCTTCCCTTCCTGAACTAAACATTCACATTGCCAGCACATCCTCACGGGTACCCATTTTACAGCTGGCTGAACTGTGGATCTAAGTATCTTGTCCAAGGATACCCACCTCTAGTCTACTCGGGACTCGAACCTAGGTGCCTCCACCGGGGATCGAACTGAAATATCGTTGACTATGACTCATCTTACCTTCAATGGATCCAGATCCACAAAAGGAATCACAGTTTGTACCACACCAATTTACAAGGCAGTTTTCCCGGCATTCCCCGGTCACCTGATCACATGACCTACATCCTTTACGACACTTCCGGTGACACATCTGACCTGTCCAGCCATCGACACATCCGTCACTGCATCTAAATGTTCCACTTCCGGGTTCCGACAAGCATTTAGAATTGTTGCAGTTTTGTCCACAGATGTCCACAGCGTGTGCAGCGTGCACAACATAGCAGCAAATGATGACGACAGCAACAACACTCATGTTCTCTGTCTGAAACAAAGATTCCAAACCTGAGAATCTTAAAAAAACGACCTACACTGGAGATGTAAAGCCTAGCAGTGAGTAAGTTTGGTGGTTCCCCTCTTACTGCGGTCACACGACAATGACAAAGGAAATGATGCATAATACAGTACATTCGTAACCAGCTTCAACCTGACTGTAAACTGTGCCTTCTTTATATTCGCAGCCAATAAGATAAGAAGAGCCTGGCTTCGAGTACTACGATACAGCAATTTACAGAGTGAGTTTGTGTGTTTTTACGCCGCTTTTAGCAATATCACCAGAGACCAGAAATTGGCTTCACACATTGTACCCGGGTGTTCTTCGTGATGATCCAACGCTTTCACCAGTAGGCTACCACACCGACTCAATTTACAGATGATATTACCCAAGTACCAATATTACGATACGACAACACACAGATTGGATAACTCTGGAATGAAAATATGATACAACAGCATTGAGATAATATTGCTCTGGTACGAATATTACGATTCAGTCAATATTGTCGTAACCGGGGCTTGGGTGTTAATAAATCCTACTACCAGTTACCTATTAAGATGGCCGTTCCGCATTGTCAGGGGTGATGTAAGCTCAAGTTACACACTCGCTTGGTCCAGGGGGAATGTTAAGTCTAGGAGTGAGAGGTCAGACGACTGAAACTCCTCAATAACCACATTTCATTCATGTACTGGCGCTCTGGCACTCTGGCACTCTGGCATACAACAATGAAGAACTCAACACCAGGTTCTATACTCACATAGGTTTACTCGATCCCTCTCATCGTTACAAGGTGTCGCGGTCTGGACAGGATAGGGCAAGCTCTTCACCAGATATGGAACTGATCGATCGCGATGCGAACGTTCTGCTGACTTTTTAACCCGCACCACTTTCTAGTGCTGACGGTATCTTTTTAAGGTGTTCGAGCCTGCTCCACCCTTGTCACACGACCACATACAATCCCTTCGATTCGTTTAAAGTTACATCATTCGATGGTCCCATATAGCGGCTCGTGATCGGAAATATTCCTCGATGGATATCCGTTTAATTACTACTTTAAGAGGCTTATCTGTTACTGACATTTGTCCTGTTCTTTATCCCTTAGTTTATCACCAAGCAGTAACAGCATTGCTTCTATGACGAAATAACCGTAAGTTTCAATAATAGATTTGTGATACGTTTCTTGTATAACGGGAATTTTCACCTTATAACAAAATGCTGACAACATGAATCTGGAACGACTATTCCGAGACAGCAATATACGATTATAAAGAAACACACAAGATGAAATAGTACTTACAAACCAAGACCACTGCATGATATTTTCCTCACAAAAGTAAACTGTGTTTGTTTATTGGTAATACACACTGCGCTAGTGTAAATACCGCGTTGACAGAACTCGCAGAAACACTTCCTTTCGTCAGGCCCCTAGCGTCCTTGACACATGGTCCCGGCTTACTGTGATACTGCTTGCTATATCATATCAACCATTTCCTCGTCATATGGCGGTAAACTATCACAGCTAGATGATTTACTAGCGTAATGTTATACATGTACAAATGGGTACCACCTGTCTTGTAACCCTATTTCTGACTTGGATAATACATGAATATTTCATGTCAATCACTGGGCCGCGATACAGATCTGCCCGGCGTTCCTCTTAAATTCAATCCACAGTTAGGGTATTTTCATATAGGCACGTGATTGGTGATACTACCATGCATGGTATTCGTTCACGTAAAGTCGTCTGTATTTATCACTGAACTCCTATGCACCGAGCGACACAATACATTTAACGGACATTCACACAATACATGAAGTGTCGAATGTATGCATCAAGTTCACATTCTGAATTGAATCATGCAGTTTAATACGTAAATGTATCCAAAAGATTAACTGATAACTATATCAATCAGCTACATGGTAACAATAACTCACCTCAAAAGTATTGAGTTCACGAGTCTGCACGTACACACGTAATGATACTCAACCAAGGACATTAAATTGTTGCCTGGTGGACAAAGAGTGCATACAATGCATGGATGAATAACGATAAATGTAGCGCTTGCACGTACTTTACCCCAGGTCACCATGACCGATAAGGTGAACCTACCCTGATAGCTTTCCAAAGTGCACTCACAAATCTCCGAGAAACAGCCAACCAAGGTATTCGGTTATGTGTGTTCTACACGCAAGCTGTCACAAGCTGTCTATGATATGCAGAAAAAGAAACGATGTTTTGTATGCAAGAATACACACTAGTCATTTGTGTTGATGAATATGTAAGTCCAATAGAAGTAGGTAAATGCATGGAGTTAGTCAGACTATATTACGACCAGCGTTTTTGATCAAATAAAAGATCAACTTAAAGTATACACTTATATAGCGGTGGTATCCCGCAGTGAGTAGCCATGGGCTCAGATTAGTCCTTGTAGACTTTGCTGAACAAATGAATTTTCAGGAACGATTCATTGGTCGATCGGACTTGGTCCGAAAGGCCCGATATCCATGTTTCTATACAGGATTTGGATGTTTGAAGAAGATTCTGATCCCCTGATCGTAGTGATCAACAAATGTGATCTAAATACGTTTTGATGATCGAGACTTGCAGGCTCTCACAATAGGAAACTGTCGATCAGCTCTGCAGGTCACAGGAAGAGTAGTATTGTGTAAAATGCAATTCAATTAGACATTATAATTCTAAAACACAGTGACTATCAATAACACACTCAGGCGTAACTACTGTTGGTATTAATTGCTGTAGGCGATATAATTTGCCATCCGTGTCATTAACGTGTCAGTTCTCACTAGAATCATATAGTCAACCCGCTTTCAGTAAATCATCTGTGTTCCGGACTGTTAAAATTCCAACGTTTGGAGCGGACTTTGACAATAATAACAATATTGCCAGTCAATGCGCACGTTTTGTTCTGACCTAAATATTCTACAGATTTAAGGTTTTGGCAATCTCGAAAGGAGCTTACAAGTGTACTAGTATTTGTTGTGGTGTGTGGTCTCGTGTTATATTCGTTAAAGCATAGTATCATGGGAAAAAGTTCATATAAAACGTAGCTTAGCATTGCTACACAATTTACAATGTAAGATATTATATATTTGGGACATTCCTAACAATGGGAAATGTTCGGTACAAATCATGCTGTATAAAAGAAACTTCAGCTCAGTCAATTCTTGTACATGCCGTTATTCAATCTCAGCACCTAGAGAGTACTGCAGAGCCTACCAAATAATGCTGTTGACTGAATCTTTTAGTTTGACAAGATGATGCACAAAGAATTTGTGAATTAGCTAACAACAATACGTGAAACTATGCACTCATTTTTCTTACAATGAGGGTATAAACGTCCATGTACGTACTGTCCATGTTATGCCATTATGTGGCCTTTGTTTGCCGAGCTAAACAGGCTAGAGTTACCTCCCTTTGATAATGACGTAATGTCGTCTCCTGTCAAGTCCCAAAGCAAAAGATATCAACATAGATTGATCATGTATACTTTCATTCATAAACCTCACCTCAATGACAATACCAAATACGCATAACAATGTTGATGTACGTATGACATCAGAGATGGTCTCTGATGACATCACTATCGGGAAGCGACTTTCTGGTAAAAGCGTGTTCACTGACACGAGTATTCAGGATATTTGGAAGAAAACTTTCGTTGTTTCAAGCAACTTATATGCATAAATATGACATGTAAGTAGTCCGAAACATTAAGACAATCTGCATGTTGTTATTTTCTCTTTGTTTTCATTTTGACCAAGGGAAATAGTCAAAGTTACGAAGTGTCGCCAACATTGTGCGTGAGTTTGCGTCAGTCATGGCGTCACGCTTACGGAAACTATAATATACTGTATAAATAGTGTTGAATCTAGGAAATCATTGGAATACACCTATTCTTATTTCCCTATTTCTTGCTACGATAATCTTCCCATGCATGTTCTAAAACTTATGAGCAAGTGTATGCAACGAGTAGGCGAACTGGTCTCTCACAGTATGAGAAAATGACACATAGTGTAAAATCTGAGCTTGGCTTTGATTACATGTCAAACAAGAGGTCCTTTCCCAGCGCGACATTCATTTTCACATGTGGTATATTTCGCTAGATGTCACTGAGACACTTGGTATTGTGACAAAGACAGGGGCGTAGCAACCATTGTAAAAAAAAGCCCGGGCTTACACATAATGGTTGCTAAAAAGGTTTGGCAAGCCCTCAATACTATCTAAATATAAAGCTTATCGGGCTTACACGAAAAAAAAGGCCTGCTACGCGCCTGAAAGACCATTTAATTTGTCATTTTATTGTGAACTGTATCAGGAATTCAGGGATTCGTTTAAGGGAGCTGATATTGAATTATAGCTGTGATGTAATGGGCACAACATAACCGACATACGTGTTACGTGTTTTTATAAACACTCCGCATTATGGCTGAAAGCTTTTGTTTTCCAAAACATTCTCAGCGATTCTCGGTTCATCAACGACGTTTCAGAATGACTACTGGTGATTTCGATAAAACAACAACAACAACAACAACAACAACAACAACACAAACCAAAATACCGCTGATCACAATGAAACGTTTTTCTTTTTCAAATTCAATTCAAAACTCCCAGTAAAATTCGACTTTTCAATCAAGACATAGAGCTTTATAATATGAATCAATAGGCAGTGCTGTATACGACGTGTTTAGCGCCCTGTCCTCATAAGCTAATAGATATTTCACATCATCAGATTTTCATAATTGTTTTTAACTCATGTCGACTAGTCTGAACACCCTTGTAAGGGACCGTCCTTATTTTATGGCTAGGTTTGTGTGTGTGTGTGTGTGTGTGTGTGTGTGTGTGTGTGTGTGTGTGTGAGAGAGAGAGTGAGTGAGTGATATGATGATTTTTATGGAGAAGGAAGTACAATGTGAATGACCCCCCCCTTAGAATTTATGTACAAAGGAAGTACCCCACCCCTTGCATGTCATGTCATGACACCAACCCCACCCTCACCACCCATAATAATTAAGCATAATTTTTTAACATAGGCATGTACAAAATTGTTGACCCCCTTTGTACATGTGTACAACATTGAAGACCCCTACCTCTCCCGAACAAAATGGGTTATCCCCACCCCCACCCCCAAGCAAACAAACAAACATGAAAACCAAAATAACAAAAACAAAATATAACAAAAAAAATCAAAAAAAATCCCCATAAATTATGAACGGTCCCTATGCGAACAGCCATGTCGGTCTATTCCGAAAAAACGGTGTGCCATAAAAATTTACTTGTGACAAAAGTGTCATTGCTTCGACCCATTATCGATTGTTTTCAGTCGTGTACAGTAGGTTGATTTAAACTCTTTTCTCATTCCTGTTACTGAAATTTGCAACCTATTAAAAATTCAGTAACAGGAACGAGGAAAGAGTCCCTTGATCGATAGTATTTGTAAAGACCGAATTGACGGCAACATGCTGAAATTCTAACAAGGATGTATAACTGACACCAAATACGGCCCAAATTCCAAATAAGCCATGGTAAGGCCACATAAAAAATATTCTTGTTTCTAATTACCGCCCGACCCAATAATTCGACCCGGCCCTAAGGTTTTATATATTTTTTTACATTAGAGAAAATGCAACTTTGACTCTCCAAATGTGCATGAAGTTTTGACACTTCTATAAAATTTAATTTTCTATCGGAGAAAAGGTGTAAATTTCCACAAAAATCAAGGGATCTGGCACATAAAATAAATAAATAAAAATAAAAAATAAAATCCGCCTGCCCACCTCATATTTATTTTTGAGAAAGTGTCGATAACCCTGATACTCGAGTACTGTTCCTGTATAAAAAGCAGCAAACATGAATTGTATTTTCTCGGTATCTTGTCAAATATGATAATACATGTACATTTGTATTGATAAAAAGATACGTTTTAAGATACGTTTCTTACATATAAAAAAATAGGATGAATATATTTCACGATTTACTATTACATTACAGACGATCATTCGATCGACTTCTCGTCATTTGTTTGAAGACAAAATTTGTCACCTTTTCAAAAGATAAACGCATACATTGGTGCAAAATCATTAACATTATAACATTATTATAGCATTTATCGGTTGATGGTAAGGTATGCGTTTTTACGATTCGTTTATTTGGGTTTAAAATATTACTAATTGCAACACATTCCTACTATCGCCCATGCTCTGCACAAATTGTAGCTCTGTAGTAATTATTATTTGATCTTTTACATAACTGACATGTATGTATTTTCTTATGGGGGTTGAGGGGTAATTTTTCATGCAAATTATTTATTTCAACATGGACAGTAGTGATAATAACGGAATTGTTACAGATTTTTAAAAAATCATGTTCATGGTCCAATTAAGAGAACCAAGAAACGTGTTGTTTAAGACTAACATTCATTTGGTCCTTATGGCACTTTTAGTATCGGCTAACATTGATTTATGTGACTGAAATTTAAGTCCAAACTGCAAAGTGCATTTATCTTCGTGATGTATTTGGATATGGTTTTGACATCAAAGTGAGGGCTGACGAGGAGGGACATAAATTGTACGATTTATGAAGAAATTAAGTAGCAAACTTAGAATGCCGGTACATTCACCGATGGCTAGCTACATATAGTGCATATGCTTTTCAGTTTTGCTGTAAAGAAGATACTGTTGGAGGGCGACCGACTCAGGTTGAATGTTATACAATTTGGTTACGTGGTAACACTTTTCGTACAATGTATACCTTTCATTCCAAACCGCAATGTCAAACAGTGTGAAACGGACCGGTACACAAAGCCAGCAGACAGCCAGGCAACAAAACAGTAGCCAGCGCATCGAGACACAAGAACCACACCTATACCTGCACCAAGTGAAATGGCATTCGTGAACAGTTCGTGCTATTCCGGGACAAGGCCCTTCTTGGAGGTTACGGAAAGGGGTTAGTGGTGACGAATGGTGAAATGGGTCAAATAGAGTATAATGACGTCATTTGTTTATAAGTTTGGCATAAAATGACATCATTTGCAAGGGACATAAGCCATGGTGTGTTTATTGTGGACATACAACTCTCGGTAAACTGTGCAAAATATGTATCGATGTGAAGCAAAAAGTAAATTAGTTACTTATGATATCTGTACTGTTTTGGCTATGAGACTGCTTGACAAACACTTTATGCAAAAAAAGTGCAAGAGAAAAAAGTTTCGTGTAAACTTGCCCTTTAAACATTTTCCTCAACTACACCATATCTTGTTATCAAAAGCATACCATATCGATCTTTTTTACCATGATCAGATCCAAATTACAAGT
The DNA here is from genome assembly GCF_003918875.1 of Haliotis rubra. Lineage (NCBI taxonomy): Eukaryota > Metazoa > Mollusca > Gastropoda > Lepetellida > Haliotidae > Haliotis > Haliotis rubra. Next base: position 219,023 of record NW_025765004.1, on the reverse strand, counting down.
TATCCCTGTACGTTTCTTTTCTTAACCCTAGCTCTCTTTGAAGCAGAATTTTTTAAAAATGCTTATTTTACGTTATTGGCATGAAAACAGCGGACTATAGATTCCTTAGATTTGGGACCCTGTGGAAAAAAGTCCAAAACTGTTTCATACTTTGATCACACACACACCCCCGATTATGGTAGTACAGCATTAATATTTAAAAAGTAAATATATTTTGCCTTTGAAATCCACGGATCGTATATCCAACACATCATCTGATTACCAGTTTACATACAGTATCCGGGAACTTTGCCGGCAGGAGCTCTGCCCACAAGAACCTGTTGTTCAGTCATTCACTGAGGAAAACCCTTATCAATTAGAAAGCCACGCAACAGATACTTGAAACAAACCAAACAATCTTACCTTGAACAGCGTAGGTCTGATAAGTCTAGGTAATCCTAATACAAGTGTATACACGCCAGAAAGTGGGATCATGTATGTAGACAATAGGATGTATGTATTAACTGAAGTATCAATAAAGATAATTACGTCGAGCAAAATGGGAAAATTCCACGTGTCCTTCACCCTTGACATCGTTCATTGCACATCGCTGTTTAAAAATAAATAAAACAACATACTAATGTGCTACTACATGTCAGAAGACACTGGGTCGTACATGCTTGTTCACGTTTATGCATGTCTGGTGTGTGTGGATGAGAGTTGACCACTAGCCTACATGCAACCGTCATGTGTCCCATGTTTACTCACAATGTATCAACGTGATCCTTTCCTCTCAACATGTCGGGGCAGCGCACACACAGAGCGACGTAACAGTGCAGTGGAAACTCCCGTGTGATATGTAAGCGTAGCACGGAATGACACACATATGTGTTCTGCATTAGTGGAAAAAAACAATCGGTTGTTATGTCGTAGCAGCAGCCTCCGAAGCGTAGTCCTGGCTCTTCTGCACATACACTCACAGAAAGATGTCACACTTGGTACGCTCTATTGTCCTCCCGAACCGTAAGGAGCGTATATTTCATGCAAGATACGCGTTGGTGCACACACGCGTGTAAGTTGACCTGGATATAAATGTGGGTTTTCTTTATTGGACAATGTTTGACTTTTTCGTAAGTCCGGGAAACGTACGTCGTGTGTTTATCATGTATATATATCATGGGATGTATACATGTTGATAATACGTTACACAATGGGATGTATACATGTTGATAATACGTTACACAATGGGATGTATGCATGTTGATAATACGTTACACAATGGGATGTATGCATGTTGATAATACGTTACACAATGGGATGTATGCATGTTGATAATACGTTACACAATGGGATGTATACATGTTGATAATACGTTACACAATGGGATGTATGCATGTTGATAATACGTTACACAATGGGATGTATGCATGTTGATAATACGTTACACAATGGGATGTATGCATGTTGATAATACGTTACACAATGGGATGTATACATGTTGATAATACGTTACACAATGGGATGTATACATGTTGAATATACGTTACACAATGGGATGTATACATGTTGAATATGCGTTACACAATGGGATGTATACATGTTGATAATACGTTACACAATGGGATGTATGCATGTTGATAATACGTTACACAATGGGATGTATACATGTTGATAATACGTTACACAATGGGATGTATTCATGTTGATAATACGTTACACAATGGGATGTATACATGTTGATGATACGTTACACAATGGGATGTATACATGTTGATAATACGTTACACAATGGGATGTATACATGATGATGATACGTTACACAATGGGATGTATACATGTTGATAATACGTTACACAATGGGATGTATACATGTTGATAATACGTTACACAATGGGATGTATACATGTTGATAATACGTTACACAATGGGATGTATACATGTTGATAATACGTTACACAATGGGATGTTTGCATGTTGATAAAACGTTACACAATGGGATGTATACATGTTGATAAAACGTTACACAATGGGATGTATACATGTTGATAATACGTTACACAATGGGATGTATATATGTTTATAATACGTTACACAATGGGATGTATACATGTTGATAATACGTTACACAATGGGATGTATACATGTTGATAATACGTTACACAATGGGATGTATACATGTTGATTATACGATACACAATGGGATGTATATATGTTGATAATACGTTACACAATGGGATGTATACATGTTGATAATACGTTACACAATGGGATGTATACGTGTTGATAATACGTTACACAATGGGATGTATATATGTACAAATACGTTACACAATTGGATGCATACATGTTGATAATACGTTACACAATGGGATGTATACATGTTGATAATACGATACACAATGGGATGTATACATAGCGATATTACACCACACAATGGGATGTATCCATAGTGATATTGCATCACACAATGGGATGTATACATGTTGATAATACGTTACACAATGGGATGTATGCATGTTGATAATACGTTACACAATGGGATGTATACATGTTGATAATACGTTACACAATGGGATGTATTCATGTTGATAATACGTTACACAATGGGATGTATACATGTTGATGATACGTTACACAATGGGATGTATACATGTTGATAATACGTTACACAATGGGATGAATACGTGTTGATAATACGTTACACAATGGGATGTATACATGTTGATAATACGTTACACAATAGATGTATACATGTTGATAATACGTTACACAATGGGATGTATACATGTTGATAATACGTTACACAATGGGATGTATACATGTTGATAATACGTTACACAATGGGATGTTTGCATGTTGATAAAACGTTACACAATGGGATGTATGCATGTTGATAATACGTTACACAATGGGATGTATACATGTTGATAATACGTTACACAATGGGATGTATACATGTTGATTATACGATACACAATGGGATGTATATATGTTGATAATACGTTACACAATGGGATGTATACATGTTGATAATACGTTACACAATGGGATGTATACGTGTTGATAATACGTTACACAATGGGATGTATATATGTACAAATACGTTAAACAATTGGATGCATACATGTTGATAATACGTTACACAATGGGATGTATACATGTTGATAATACGATACACAATGGGATGTATACATAGCGATATTACACCACACAATGGGATGTATCCATAGTGATATTACATCACACAATGGGATGTATACATGTTGATAATACGTTACACAATGGGATGTATACATGTTGATAAAACGTTACACAATGGGTTGTATGCATGTTGATAAAACGTTACACAATGGGATGTATACGTGTTGATGATACGTTACACAATGGGATGTATACATGTTGATAATACGATACACAATGGGATGTATACATAGTGATGTTACATCACACAATGGAATGTATCCATAGTGATATTACATCACATAATGGGATGTATACATGTTGATAATACGTTACACAATGGGATGTATACATGTTGATAAAACGTTACACAATGGGATGTATACATGTTGATAATACGTTACACAATGGGATGTATATATGTTTATAATACGTTACACAATGGGATGTATACATGTTGATAATAGGTTACACAATGGGATGTATACATGTTGATAATACGTTACACAATGGGATGTATACATGTTGATTATACGATACACAATGGGATGTATACGTGTTGATAATACGTTACACAATGGGATGTATACATGATGATAATACGTTACACAATGGGATGTATACGTGTTGATAATACGTTACACAATGGGATGTATATATGTACAAATACGTTACACAATGGGATGCATACATGTTGATGATACGTTACACAATAGGACGTATACATGTTTATAATACGTTACACAATGGGATGTATACATGTTGATAATACCTTACACAATGGGATGTATACATGTTGATAATACGTTACACAATGGGATGTATACATGTTGATTATACGATACACAATGGGATGTATACGTGTTGATAATACGTTACACAATGGGATGTATACATGTTGATAATACGTTACACAATGGGATGTATACATGTTGATAATACGTTACACAATGGGATGTATACATGTTGATTATACGATACACAATGGGATGTATACAACGATACACAATGGGATGTATACAAAGTGATATTACATCACACAATGGGATGTATACATAGTGATATTACATCACACATTGGGATGTTTACATAGTGATACTACATCACACAATGGGATGTATACATGTTGATTATACGATACACAATGGGATGAATACGTGTTGATAATACGTTACACAATGGGATGTATACATGTTGATAATACGTTACACAATAGATGTATACATGTTGATAATACGTTACACAATGGGATGTATACATGTTGATAATACGTTACACAATGGGATGTATGCATGTTGATAATACGTTACACAATGGGATGTATACATGTTGATAATACGTTACACAATGGGATGTATACATGTTGATTATACGATACACAATGGGATGTATACGTGTTGATAATACGTTACACAATGGGATGTATACATGATGATAATACGTTACACAATGGGATGTATACGTGTTGATAATACGTTACACAATGGGATGTATATATGTACAAATACGTTACACAATGGGATGCATACATGTTGATGATACGTTACACAATAGGACGTATACATGTTTATAATACGTTACACAATGGGATGTATACATGTTGATAATACCTTACACAATGGGATGTATACATGTTGATAATACGTTACACAATGGGATGTATACATGTTGATTATACGATACACAATGGGATGTATATATGTTGATAATACGTTACACAATGGGATGTATACATGTTGATAATACGTTACACAATGGGATGTATACGTGTTGATAATACGTTACACAATGGGATGTATATATGTACAAATACGTTACACAATTGGATGCATACATGTTGATAATACGTTACACAATGGGATGTATACATGTTGATAATACGATACACAATGGGATGTATACATAGCGATATTACACCACACAATGGGATGTATCCATAGTGATATTACATCACACAATGGGATGTATACATGTTGATAATACGTTACACAATGGGATGTATACATGTTGATAAAACGTTACACAATGGGTTGTATGCATGTTGATAAAACGTTACACAATGGGATGTATACGTGTTGATGATACGTTACACAATGGGATGTATACATGTTGATAATACGATACACAATGGGATGTATACATAGTGATATTACATCACACAATGGAATGTATCCATAGTGATATTACATCACATAATGGGATGTATACATGTTGATAATACGTTACACAATGGGATGTATACATGTTGATAAAACGTTACACAATGGGATGTATACATGTTGATAATACGTTACACAATGGGATGTATATATGTTTATAATACGTTACACAATGGGATGTATACATGTTGATAATAGGTTACACAATGGGATGTATACATGTTGATAATACGTTACACAATGGGATGTATACATGTTGATTATACGATACACAATGGGATGTATACGTGTTGATAATACGTTACACAATGGGATGTATACATGATGATAATACGTTACACAATGGGATGTATACGTGTTGATAATACGTTACACAATGGGATGTATATATGTACAAATACGTTACACAATGGGATGCATACATGTTGATGATACGTTACACAATAGGACGTATACATGTTTATAATACGTTACACAATGGGATGTATACATGTTGATAATACCTTACACAATGGGATGTATACATGTTGATAATACGTTACACAATGGGATGTATACATGTTGATTATACGATACACAATGGGATGTATACGTGTTGATAATACGTTACACAATGGGATGTATACATGTTGATAATACGTTACACAATGGGATGTATACATGTTGATAATACGTTACACAATGGGATGTATACATGTTGATAATACGTTACACAATGGGATGTATACATGTTGATAATACGTTACATAATGGGATGTATACATGTTGATTATACGATACACAATGGGATGTATACAAAGTGATATTACATCACACAATGGGATGTATACATAGTGATATTACATCACACATTGGGATGTTTACATAGTGATACTACATCACACAATGGGATGTATACATGTTGATTATACGATACACAATGGGATGAATACGTGTTGATAATACGTTACACAATGGGATGTATACATGTTGATAATACGTTACACAATAGATGTATACATGTTGATAATACGTTACACAATGGGATGTATACATGTTGATAATACGTTACACAATGGGATGTATGCATGTTGATAATACGTTACACAATGGGATGTATACATGTTGATAATACGTTACACAATGGGATGTATACATGTTGATAATACGTTACACAATGGGATGTATACATGTTGATAATACGTTACACAATGGGATGTATACATGTTGATTATACGATACACAATGGGATGTATACAAAGTGATATTACATCACACAATGGGATGTATACATAGTGATATTACATCACACAATGGAATGTTTACATAGTGATATTACCTCACACAATGGGATGTATACATGTTGATAAAACGTTACACAATGGGATGTATACATGTTGATAATACGTTACACAATGGGATGTATATATGTTGATAAAACGTTACACAATGTGATGTATGCATGTTGATAATACGTTACACAATGGGATGTAGACATTTTAATAGTGCATTAAACAATGAGATGTATACATGTTATACAGATGTACACAAATTGATATATACATGTTAATGATACGTGTACACAATGGCATGGATAAATGTTGTCCATATTTGTATACAGTGGGATGCGGGGGCGCGGTGGGCGAGGTGGCTAAGGCGCCAGGCTACTGATCCAGCGAGCTTGAGGTAACGGGATCGAGCCCATCTGTTACCGGGTGTACAAACCTTGGAGTCAACTTTGTGTTCAGACTCTTTCAGTGTTGTCACAACCCTCCTAGTGTATAGTACACAACCCTGTGCACTTCCCTGTGCACTTAAAAGAACCCACGAATCTGTTGGTATATGACCAGATGGTGGCCACATGAACACGTGCAAACACCTAGTTGCGGGTACAGCAACGTGCAGTGAACTTGGACAAAGTACTGTGACTATGTGTCCCAGTCCACCCTGCCGTGAACGGGTACCTCGTAAGGATGGGAATGCCACAATAACTCGGTGCGCCTAGTTGCTGCAAGAGCTGTATGATCCCCAGGGCGTTGAGATTGACATCAAGTGAACGAGGGAAAAAACAAAGCGCCTTTGAGCAGCTGAGCTGGATATCGGCGCTATACAAATGTTAGTATGTAAGCATGTTAATAATGCATTCAAACAGGCCTGTAGCTGATCACACCACATGTTACATTACATTAGTCAGCGTAATCATATAGCGACAGGAGAGATATAAACTTCCCCAGCCATTGATGTAAGTAGTAACTGTTCCTAAATTTGCCAACAACCCCGATGATACCAACAGTATTTCATCTATGGATTTCCTCGCTGTTAATTACTTCTACGTGATCGTTTGCAATGTGTAAAGCTACCACTATGTTATACCCACTAAATTAAGTATTCAATGCATACCTGAAAACAGATGTGTCCCAGAGAAAAACCTTGTCTGCAATCAGCGGCACGAAGAATACATTCCGATCATGTTCAAGCCTATCCACTTCTATCTGATGAACAATATTTAGTGTTGTAATGTGCATGCAAACCACACAGTGTTGCTGTCATATCATCGAAAACTATTACTAGTATCTAGTGTAATATCCATGCATCATGTGTGGCGTTGCTGTAATATCGATGCATCCTGTGTGCCGTTGCTGTTATGCCAATGCACCCTGTGTTGTGTATCCATGCACCCTGTGAGGTGTTGCTGTAATATCCATGCACCCTGTGTGGTGTTGCTGTAATATCTATGCACCCTGTGTGGTGTTGCTGTAATATCCATGCACCCTGTGTGGTGTTGCTGTAATATCTATGCACCCTGTGTGGTGTTGCTGGAATAACCATGCATCCTGTGACGTGTTGCTGGAATATCCATGCATCCTGTGTGGTGTTGCTGTAATATAAATGCACCCTGTGTGGTGTTGCTGTAATATCCATGCATCCTGTGTGCCGTTGCCGTTATGTCAATGCACCCTGTGTTGTGTATGCATGCACCCTGTGTGGTGTTGCTGTAATATCCATACACCCTGTGTGGTGTTGCTGTAAAATCCATGCACCCTGTGTGGTGTTGCTGTAATATCCATGCATCCTGTGTGGTGTTACTGTAATATCCATGCGCCCTGTGTGGTGTTGCTGTAATATCCATGCACCCTGTGTGGTGTTCCTCTAATATCCATGCATCCTGTGTTGTGTTGCTGTAATATCCATGCACCCTGTGTGGTGTTGCTGTAATATCCATGCATCCTGTGTGGTGTTGCTGTTATATCCATGCACCCTGTGTGGTGTTTCTGTAATATCCATGCGCCCTGTGTGGTGTTGCTGTAATATCCATGCACCCTGTGTGGTGTTGCTGTAATATCCATGCACCCTGTGTGATGTTGCTGTAATATCCATGCATCCCGTGTGGTGTTGCTGTAATATCCATGCATCCCGTTTTGTGTTGCTGTAATATCCACGCATCCTGTGTGGTGTTGCTGTAATATCCATGGGCCCTGTGTGGTGTTGCTGTAATATCCATGCACCCTGTTTGGTGTTGCTGTAATATCCATGCACCCTGTGTGGTGTTGCTGTAATATCCATGCATCCTGTGTGGTGTTGCTGTAATATCCATGCATCCTGCGTGGTGTTGCTGTAATATCCATGCATCCTGTGTGGTGTTGCTGTAATATCCATGCATCCTGTGTGGTGTTGCTGTAATATCTATGCACCCTGTGTGGTGTTGCTGTTATGTCAATGTACCGTGTGTGGTGTTGCTGTAATTTCCATGGACCCTGTGTGGTGTTGCTGTAATATCCACGCACCCTGTGTGGTGTTGCTGTAATATCCATGCACCCTGTGTGGTGTTGCTGTAATAGCCACGCACCCTGTGTGGTGTTGCTGTAATAGCCACGCACCCTGTGTGGTGTTGCTGTAATATCCATGCACCCTGTGTGGTATTGTTGTAATATCCATGCACCCTGTGTGGTGTTGCTGTAATATCCATGCACCCTGTGTGGTGTTGCTGTAATATCAAAGCACCCTGTGTTGTGTTGCTGTTATTTCAATGTACCGTGTGTGGTGCTGCTGTAATTTCCATGGACCCTGTGTGGTGTTAGTGTAATATCCACGCACCCTGTGTGGTGTTGCTGTAATATCCATGCACCCTGTGTGGTGTTGCTGTAATATCCACGCACCCTGTGTGGTGTTGCTGTAATATCCATGCACCCTGTGTGGTCTTGCTGTAATATCCATGCACCCTGTGTGGTGTTGCTGTAATATCCATGCACCCTGTGTGTAGTGTTGCCACGCACCCTGTAATATCCATGCACCCTGTGTGGTGTTGCTGTAATATCCACGCACCCTGTGTGGTGTTGCTGTAATATCCATGCACCCTGTGTGGTCTTGCTGTAATATCCATGCACCCTGTGTGGTGTTGCTGTAATATCCATGCACCCTGTGTGGTGTTGCTGTAATTTCCATGGACCCTGTGTGGTGTTGCTGTAATATCCACGCACCCTGTGTGGTATTGCTGCAATATCCATGCACCCTGTGTGGTATTGCTGTAATATCCATGCACCCTGTGTGGCGTTGCTGTAATATCCATGCACCCTGTGTGGTGTTGCTGTAATTTCCATGGACCCTGTGTGGTGTTGCTGTAATATCCACGCACCCTGTGTGGTGTTGCTGTAATATCCATGCACCCTGTGTGGTATTGCTGTAATATCTATGCACCCTGTGTGGTGTTGCTGTAATATCCACGCACCCTGTTTGGTGTTGCTGTAATATCCATGCATCATGTGTGGTGTTGCTGTAATATCCACGCACCCTGTTTGGTGTTGCTGTAATATCCATGCATCCTGTGTGGTGTTGCTGTAATATCCATGCATCCTGTGTGGTGTTGCTGTAATATCCCTGCATCCTGTGTGGTGTTGCTGTAATATCCCTGCATCCTGTGTGGTGTTGCTGTAATATCCCTGCACCCTGTGTGGTGTTGCTGTAATATCCATGCATCCTGTGTGGTGTTGCTGTAATATCCATGCATCATGTGTGGTGTTGCTGTAATATCCCTGCACCCTGTGTGGTGTTGCTGTAATATCCATGCATCCTGTGTGGTGTTGCTGTAATATCCATGCATCATGTGTGGTATTGCTGTAATATCCATGCATCCTGTTTGGTGTTGCTGAAATATCGATGCACCCTATCCATGCACCCTGTGTGGTGTTGCTGTAATATCCATGCACCCTGTGTGGTGTTGCTGTAATATCCATGCACCCTGTGTGGTGTTGCTGTAATATCCATGCATCCTGTGTGGTGTTGCTGTAATATCCATGCATCATGTGTGGTGTTGCTGTAATATCCCTGCACCCTGTGTGGTATTGCTGTAATATCTATGCATCCTGTGTGGTGTTGCTGTAATATCCCTGCACCCTGTGTGGTGTTGCTGTAATATCCATGCACCCTGTTTGGTGTTGCTGTAATATCCATGCACCCTGTGTGGTGTTGCTGTAATATCCACGCATGTTATGCATAAAAACTGTGTGGTGTTAGTGTAATATCCACGCATATATTATATTGCTGTAATATCGATGCACCCTGTGTGGTGTTGCTTTAATATCTATGCACCCTGTGTGGTATTGCTGTAATATCCACGCACCCTGTGTGGTTTTGCTGTAATATCCATGCATCCTGTGTTGTGTTGCTGTAATATCCATGCATCCTGTGTGGTATTGCTGTAATATCCACGCACCCTGTGTGGTGTTGCTGTAATATCCATGCATCCCGTGTTGTGTTGCTGTAATATCCATGCATCCCGTGTGGTATTGCTGTAATATCCACGCATATATTGTATTGCTGTAATATCCATGGATACAGCCTAGGGGGGAAGGGGCGGGGAGGCTGTGGCATTCATGGCGAGAGGAACAGCTGACAATCTTTACAACTAAAGTACTGTCGGAAATAGAGAAAAACTGTTTTTAGGCTGTTACTCTGTATCCCTAAAATTTACACAACTGCAAATAGCATATGTCGAAATAACCTACATCGGCCTAACTGGGCGTTCAGTGGGATGCGTAATAGGATATCCAGAAAAGCATGTTTACTCGCAAAATTGGGAAAACCTTAGAAAAAATACCAATAGCTGCTCAAAACAATAGATCAGACTATAGATGGCAATTAGGTCGCTCAGCCAGGTATGACGACGGAGCGTCGACTCACCTGGCATGAAATCCATGCGCTGCCTACAGGCACAAGGGGTCATCTCAAAGATATTGTATGCTTTCTCATGTGTGTTGAATATGTCTCATCTATTGATTGACATCTTACGTGTCTTTCATTCACAGAGTTTATGTGGAGATATGTAAAAGAGTATGATACCCATTGAAAAGCTTAAATCAGCCTTCGTATTAAATGTCTCAAAATATATAGGTGGCATGACCACCTGATGATCGACAGGACTGGATAGTATTTGTAAATTGTTATGACATGCCGTTTGATTCCCCAATCAATTTCCCATAAAGGATTATCTTATCTCAGCTGATATCTCTATCACCCAGCCCGACTCCGACCACCGTCTGTGACACCCGTCCTAACATTCAGTTTGAGACGACCCCTCTTACCGGTTTCTTTTATAGTGATAGTGAGACTCCATGGTAGCTACATCCTTAATAGCTTCAGTATTAAAGTTATTATTTTTTACGTCAGCTATCGTTTATAATAAAGATAAGTTTATTTTTGAAATGGGCATTTAAAATGCGTCCTTTGCAATACAGTATCGTCGCACACTAATTTGCATAAACTCATGGTCTGTTCCAATTAAGTCGCTTTGGACTTCAAAAAACCGCATTGCTTATTTCTGCACTAATCTCTCCTCAGTAAAGTCCTTATTATACGTTTCCTATCTCTCTACCACTGAGACTGTAGTTAGGCCGAACTTAGTTTAACAGATATTTCACATATTAACTACATACATTGTAGATGTCAATGCGAAAAATCAGTTTTTTTTCTATTTCCGACAGTACTTATGTTTTAAAATTATATTTTATTCGCAAACCTATAACATTGTGCATATAGATTCAAAAATGAAAAGGAGGACACTTTGAAGCCGGGTAGAGACGTGGACCTATTGTTCTACCTCATACGTTTGAAACATCAAATTTTACATTTATTTATATGTAGGCAGATCAGAACCTGCTTTCACATGAGAACTAATCTTTTAATTCCCATCTCAGCATATCCACACCCTGTAATATCAGTCCATGATCAACCTTTAGCAGTGAGTGATACAAATATATCGCCATGGTTAGGTCACACATAGGATCGCTGTTATATCAAACGACACAGTATGATGCCAAGGTATAAGATACCAAGGTATACTTACATTACATCAGATACCTGTCGTGCATACACACATGCGCATTAATCACGTACCACCCACTTCTGATATGATAAATACGAAAACTCTCTGTGTGGTTGTATATCCTTTGAAAGCAAATTCTGCGTATTAAAATGGTAACTGGAACTGTCATTCATTTATTCATCAGGACCAGGCTAGCTATTCTCGAAACGTTCGAACCCTAAGAACTTCGTAAGCCCATTCTTAACACAATGGCCACGATCAAAGTTAAGAATTCTTAGGACTACGAACGTTTCGAGAATAAGGCCCCCTGTGTAGACACCCCTCGCACGGATAACATCTGCCAGTCAGCATCGGAAACCTTTGCCATTTCTAATGGAGTGCCTGCGTCAGTTCCTGCAGATCTTCAGCTCGTACTTTGGCGTAAAGTTGCATTTTTCTCGGAGCCCGCGCTATGTTAGACGTTCTTGCCTGTGTCAATCTGTGAGGAAAGGATGTCTGATTGTAAGCCGTTCCCTCCTTCCCCTTCTCGTGGTACTGGTGGAGAGTCGGGCTCCCGCTCTCTATTGTCAGTGCAGATGCTTCGGAATGGATCTAGGAATTGCGCCTTACCAGGCGAATGACTCGGTCATCACGGTTATTGGTCTTCCTCGGTCTTTCAGGTCTTAGGCGATCCTTTACTTCACCCGTGGACACCTCAAACATCGACGAATAAGGTGGTTAATGTTGAAGTCAGCACCGAGGTTGCCACGCGACATGCTGGCATCATGCATACGAATAACTTACCATCATCTATTTTCTGAAAGTGTAAGCTTTGTCACTAAGTTAGTACTGCCGTCTTTTAAATCAGTTCAGATAGCCATACTGCGCATACTGCAATTATGAAATTCATACCCCAATGTGCTTGGCGCCTTCGCAGCAGTGAACATGCGACCCATAGCTTCTGAGATATTGTTTGAAGCACGTGGTTTGCACGCGCATTCCAGTATGCTAGGATATCATCGCCTGGGTGGACCCAAATTTTAAACATTGCCCTTGGATTCAGGTGGTGCTGAATTAATGCTCATGCGTCATATACAGCCAATATATCGTGGTTGCTATAAAACAGGTGTATAAAGCTGGACATATGCAGAAACAATAATCCCACCTGCAATTGTTTAATATGGTTATAACACGTAGTTGAATAAAAAATAGATCATAAACATGGAAACTGTGACATGGCGGCGACATCAATACTCGAATATAGCACACAACTCGGTTCCAGAACTTATTGCAACCATGAATATTTTACATGAAATTCCGCTGAAAAGTCTCTTTTCCGTCAGTGATGAATTTGTTGACGTGATTTGCATACGTAAACAGCCGATGCGGAGATCGGTATTTTCGCTTTCCCGATCTGATCACGTACCGCTCTGAGAGCCTACGATAATACTGACTGACTGACTGAGTTTAGTTTTACGCCGCTTTTAGCAATATTCCAGCAATATCACGACGGGGGACACCAGAAATGGGCTGCCTACGATAATAGAGGCTCCGAGTACATATGCATCAGTTACATTTCAACACACATGAAGAATGTTTCGAAATGTTTCTATTACCATGCCTCGAGGACTTGAGTTCGGTGCAAACACCCCAAACCTTCATATTGATATAGTGAGAGGCTGAAAATGGCGAAAACGCCGAACAACTTAGAAACAGCAACTAAGGAGGAACTCGCGAACAACCCTTACCAAAATTGAGGAAGGTGCATATATTGCAGTCTAGGCGATACTGACGTCAGTACTACCACATGATGCACTTGCACAGTGTACTCACCCCGAGTCCCTTTTGTTGATACACAAGCCAAGAGAGAGATGTACATTTCTGAAATGCAAATAAAACCACTCCTTGATAATTATGGTGCTATGACGTCATCAAAAACATATGACGTCATATCAAAATATTTCATGACGTCATTATAACATTGGGTTCGCTGATGAAAGTATTATTGTGTTCTATTTGTAAAATTGTTTTTATGAGAGTGGTAGAGAAATCTATGTGGATTTATAGATGATATAATGAGCGAAATGTGCAAAGGCAGTTTATTCAGTTTGTGTGTTATTGTAGTGCATATTCAGTGCAATTCTGTAATCGTAACAGCGATGATGAGTAAAACGATCAATGTAAATAATCAATCACTTCTATATAGATCTAGAGCGGGGTCAGGTATTTCCGAGCAGTTAACACCATATGCAACATTATTCTTGTTGTGTTTCATTTTTTAAACAATAATTACTACTAACAAAGAACCTTTCAATGAGAATAATATTTTTACGCATAAAGGCGAGCAAATCCTGTCCAACATACTTGTTTCTGATAGATATTTGACGATGTAATCAAAGTATTCCCCCCCTCCCCCCAGCAGCATGTGGTACTTACACGATAACAGTGAAGACGGAGCAGAGTATTCTTCTCCGTGTTTGAACACCAACACCACACATTGTCATGACACTCCCACCATCAGGACACACGATGCCACATGTCCTTGGATTTGAACGTGAGACAGGATATTTTACGGGCGCATCGGAAAGTGGTGAAACATTCAAAACACGAAAGGTCCACCCGCTCAATGTTTTTTTTCTCTGACGGAGGAGAAAGTTACAGTATTGATTCACAGGCATATTTTGAGGAGTGTTGCATATAGTTGTTGCTGACGACCTCACCAAGCTACAGAGACCAAGGCTGATCTGAGGGACACGGATGTAGAGGTGTACTGCAGGAATGGCAGACTGATTACAGAACCTTGCTCCCATGGCAACACAGTAAATCAACCACTCATGCCTGTTTCTAACAAATCCCAACCCCATGGAGTTGACTACAGTAGGTAATGTATCACACTGTGGGTATAAAACAAACTAATTCCAACGTAAACCAATAATTTTAAGTGAAATTGTTTAGTATAATTGTATATGATAAATCTAGGCTATATACCACTAGCAACTTGAGCTAGACCACTTTTCGTCGGATCAAGGGAACGTACGGTGCTTCCTGCATGACTCCCTTCACTGCCAAGGGGACAATACTTTTACGCTACTTTAGCCTCCTGCTTTGATAATCGTGAAATGCTCATGTGCTAATAGTCCCTGAACCACACGGGGACACGATAACATGCATGCAGACATGAAAATTACATCTGTGTCCTGTGTTTGTTGGCAGCCAGCCTTGATAACATGCTATAAATCGTAATATGAGGATACTGGTGAGCTGATAATTCGGTGAGCTCTGAAACAGCCCTGGCTGACAGATGCTGTACGCACTGACGAGGAGAGGATGTTTGAAATGAAATGAGCAAAGTATTCATCCATTAATATGATTGAAAATATATTCGTGCACAATAAAATGTATATGTACTTATCAAGATAACAGTGCTTTTCCCAGTCCTGCTAGACATGCAGATGAAACCATACCTGGAACGGTTTGTAACTGTGGCTTTGTCATGTCCAGAGCGACATTGTGGCCAGACCATGTCCAGGGCGAGATTGTAGCTAGGCCATGTCCAGGACGAAATATTGGCTAGGTCATGTCCAGGACGAGATTGTAGCTATGTCATGTCCAGGACGAAATATTGGCTAGGTCATGTCCAGGACGAAATATTGGGTAGGTCATGTCCAGGACGAGATTGTAGCTAGGCCATGTCCAGGACGAAATATTGGCTAGGTCATGCCCAGGACGAGATTGTGGCTATGTCATGTCCAGGACGAAATATTGGCTAGGTCATGTCCAGGTCGAAATATTGGGTAGGTCATGTCCAGGACGAGATTGTAGCTAGGCCATGTCCAGGACGAAATATTGGCTAGGTCATGTCCAGGACGAGATTGTTGGGTAGGTCATGTCCAGGACGAGATTGTAGCTAGGCCATGTCCAGGACGAAATATTGGCTAGGTCATGCCCAGGACGAGATTGTGGCTATGTCATGTCCAGTACGAAATATTGGCTAGGTCATGTCCAGGACGAAATATTGGGTAGGTCATGTCCAGGACGAGATTGTAGCTAGGCCATGTCCAGGACGAAATATTGGCTAGGTCATGTCCAGAACGAGATTGTTGCTATGTCATGTCCAGGACGAGACTGTGGCTTGGCCATGAACAGGACGAGATTGTGGCTAGGTTATGTCCAGAGCGAGATTCTGGCTTTGTCATGTCAGGACGAGTTTTGTAGTTAGGTCATGTCCAGGACGAGATTGTGGCTAGGCTATGAACAGGATGAGATTATGGCTAGGCCATGTCCAGGACGAGATTGTGGCTAGGCCAAATCCAGGACGGGATTATGGTGAGGCCATGTCCAGGAAGAGTATTGTAGTAAGGTCATGTCCATGACGAGATTGTGGCTAGGTCATGAAAAGGACGGGATTGTGGCTAGGCCATGTCCAGGACGAGATTGTGGCTAGATCATGTCAGGACGAGATTATGTCTAGATCATGTCAGGACGAGATTATGGCTAGATCATGCAGAGGGCGAGGCTTGGCCATGAACAGGAAAAGATTGTGGCTAGGTTATGTCCAGAGCGAGATTGTGGCTAGGCTATGAACAGGACGAGATTGTGGCTAGGCCAAATCCAGAACGAGATTGTGGCCAGACCATGTTCAGGACGAGATTGTGGCTTAACCATGTCCAGGACGAAATTCTTGATAGGTCATGTCCAGGACGAGATTGTGGCTAGGCCATGTCCAGGACGAGATTATGGCTCGGTTATGTCCAGAGCGAGATTGTGGCTCGGTTATGTCCAGGACGAGATTATGTCTAGATCATGTCAGGACGAGATTGTGGCTAGATCATGCAGAGGGCGAGGCTTGGCCATGAACAGGAAAAATTCGTGGCTAGGTTATGTCCAGGACGAGATTGTGCCTAGGCCATGTCCAGGACGAAATTGTGGCTAGATCATGTCAGGACGAGATTGTGGATATTTCATGTCCAGGACGAGTTTGTGGCTAGGCCATGTCCAGGACGAGATTATGTCTAGATCATGTCAGGACGAAATTATGGCTAGATCATGTAGAGGGCGAGGCTTGGCCATGAACAGGAAAAGATTGTGGCTAGGTTATGTCCAGAGCGAGATTGTGGCTTGGTTATGTCTAGGACGAGATTGTGCCTAGGCCATGTCCAGGACGAGATTGTGGATATGTCATGTCCAGGACGAGATTGTGGCTAGGCCATGTCCAGGACGAAATTGTGGCTAGATCATGTCAGGACGAGATTATGTCTAGATCATGTCAGGACGAGATTATGGCTAGATCATGTAGAGGGCGAAGCTTGGCCATGAACAGGAAAAGATTGTGGCTAGGTTATGTCCAGAGCGAGATTGTGGCTTGGTCATGTCTAGGACGAGATTGTGCCTAGGCCATGTCCAGGACGAGATTGTGGCTAGGCCATGTCCAGGACGAGATTGTGGCTAGATCATGTCAGGACGAAATTATGGCTAGATCATGTAGAGGGCGAGGCTTTGCCATGAACAGGAAAAGATTTTGGCTAGGTTATGTCCAGGACGAGATTGTGGCTTGGTCATGTCCAGGACGAGATTGTGGGTAGATCATGTCAGGACGAAATTATGGCTAGATCATGTAGAGGGCGAGGCTTGGCCATGAACAGGAAAAGATTTGGGCTTGGCCATGTCCAGAGCGAGATTTTGGCTTGGTCATGTCTAGGACGAGATTGTGGCTAGGTCATGTCCAGGACGAAATTGTGGCTAGATCATGTCCAGAGCGAGATTGTGGCTAGGTTATGTCCAGAGCGAGATTGTGGCTCGGTTATGTCCAGAGCGAGATTGTGGCTCGGTTATGTCCAGGACGAGATTGTGGCTAGGCCATGTCCAGGACGAGATTATGGCTAGATCATGTCAGGACGAGATAATGTCTAGATCATGTCAGGACGAGATTATGTCTAGATCATGTCAGGACGAGATTATGGCTAGATCATGTAGAGGGCGA
The DNA here is from genome assembly GCF_003918875.1 of Haliotis rubra. NCBI lineage: Eukaryota > Metazoa > Mollusca > Gastropoda > Lepetellida > Haliotidae > Haliotis > Haliotis rubra. The sequence continues at coordinate 200,449 of NW_025765004.1, read as the reverse complement.
GGCTTGGCCATGAACAGGACGAGATTGTGGCTAGGTTATGTCCAGAGCGAGATTGTGGCTTGGCCATGTCTAGGACGAGATTGTGGCTAGGTAATGTCCAGAGCGAGATTGTGGCTAGGTTATGTCCAGGACGAGATTGTGACTAGGTTATGTCCAGAGCGAGATTGTGGCTTGGTCATGTCCAGGACGAGATTGTGGCTAGGTTATGTCCAGAGCGAGATTGTGCCTAGGTTATGTCCAGAACGAGATTGTGCCTAGGTTATGTCCAGGACGAGATTGTGCCTAGGTTATGTCCAGAGCGAGATTGTGGCTTGGTCATGTCCAGGACGAGATTATGTCTAGATCATGTCAGGACGAGATTATGTCTAGATCATGTCAGGACGAGATTATGGCTAGATCATGTAGAGGGCGAGGCTTGGCCATGAACAGGACGAGATTGTGGCTAGGTTATGTCTAGGACGAGATTGTGGTTAGGTAATGTCCAGAGCGAGATTGTGGCTAGGTTATGTCCAGGACGAGATTGTGGCTAGGTTATGTCCAGAGCGAGATTGTGGCTTGGTCATGTCCAGGACGAGATTGTGGCTAGGTTATGTCCAGAGCGAGATTGTGGCTAGGTTATGTCCAGAGCGAGATTGTGCCTAGGTTATGTCCAGAACGAGATTGTGCCTAGGTTATGTCCAGGACGATATTGTGGCTAGGTTATGTCCAGAGCGAGATTGTGCCTAGGTTATGTCCAGAGCGAGATTGTGGCTAGGTTATGTCCAGGACGAGATTTTGGCTTAACCATGTCCAGAGCGAGATTGTGGCTAGGTAATGTCCAGGACGATATTTTGGCTAGGCAATGTCCAGAGCGAGATTGTGGCTTGGCCATGTCCAGGACGAGATTATGGCTTGGCCATTCCAGGACAGGTGAGGCTTGGCCATGTCCAGGACGAGATTGTGGCTAGGCCATGTCCAGGACGAGATTGTGGCTTGGCCATGTCCAGGACGAGATTATGGCTTGGCCATTCCAGGACGAGATTATGGCTTGGCCATGTCCAGGACGAGATTATGGCTTGGCCATTCCAGGACGAGATTTTGGCTTGGCCATGTCCAGGACGAGATTATGGCTTGGCCATTCCAGGACGAGATTATGGCTTGGCCATGTCCAGGACGAGATTATTGCTTGGCCATTCCAGGACGAGATTATGGCTTGGCCATGTCCAGGACGAGATTTCGTCTGGGTCATGGACAGGGCGAGATTGTGCGACACCTTCTCCTCGAAGTGTATTGGATCAGGTTACTAAATCTGGGCCAGCACTCCGTCTTAAAGTCATACCCGAGGAGCATCTCCATACTTTACATTATGTAAATAACAGTTAGATTTAAACCGGTGGATATGAGTGCCCAGTGCTTGATCGTGCTGGTGCTGGTGTCTATATTGTTTAAGGGATCACTTGTGTGTGTGTTTGCTCAACTTGGAGCAATCGTTGAAGCAATGCTTTGGATCCATGTGAGGGCAGGTGCCAGTAGTAATGTTAGTGTGGAATTCAGACAGTGTTCAAACATCAGTCAAGTAATGGTTGTTCCTCTGCGAAACTGGACTCAATCGAAATTAAACGCATGCTTTGTAATGGATGAAGTAGAGACGTTGTGGGTGGTGAATTTCCGTGGATGTTTACTCTTTTTGGACTGTTTGAAAATGGGAAATTGGTAAAAGCTGCATCTAAACTTCTGATGAGTCAGAAAAGGATGACACAATATCACCCTCTGTAGAAGTAGCTATCGTTAGTGATATCCATGTTGAAACAAAATGGCAAATAAAGATTGGCACCGACCTTGAAAGGACGCCATCTCTGTGGCATCGAATCTTAATATTAATGAAATACAAATATCTCAAAGAGAAGGGTGATTACAAATTCCGGACTTAGGCTCTTCTCTCTTTTAACCTTATGTGGTCAAGCATGACTGGATATGGCTTAATACACCATGAGTATACTTACAACACGTACGTCGTGCTTACGTACAAATATCAATCACATAATGCATGCAATAACATTTTTGGTATGCAGCTGTACCCATTGTCAGTAACTATTGAAACTCTACCTCGCCTATGGTTCAGTGGTGAGACCGTCTGGTACTTGTCGTTGCCCTGGCTGGCGCTAGGAATTAGGGTTCTAAACCATGGACAGGTCAGCTAGGAGACAGCATACTGTGAGGGGAAGTCGTGTTTAAACAGCGACATGCTGTCTCAATGAGCTGACCGGTAGTGGAAGCAGTCACACACATACGATCATGTACGTCGCAATATATATACTACCCATCAAACGTTTAGACTCACAATATGTTATATATATATGTTACATCGAAGATGAATTCCTCCACTAACTTGGTATAACCAACTGAAAACCTTATGCAGATGAACTGCACGAGGATCATGCATCAAATTGCTGAAAAGCATGTGCAAATATAGTGCATGTGAACAGCTGACTTTTGGTGTAAAGTTTTGTTAAGAATTCACCAATTTTCACTGAGTTCCATCAGTTATTGAACTAATGACAATAATCTTTTCAACGTTACGAATTTGCTTTACAATACATCAATTCATGTTTAGAGAATACATTTAAGCAGTACGGAATATTTTGCAAAATCTACTTCAGAACAATTGACTGAAGTAAGTGGCTACAATTACACTAGTGAGTCTAAACTGTTGATGGGTAGTCTAAGTACAGAATTCGAAGACATCTCATTTTCAGTTCATCTGATCGCATTTCGTGGCGTCTAGTAACTTGCATTGTCATATTGCACATACCAATGAATTAAAGTATTAAAATTCCGTATCACAGTTTCCGTATAGAGCCTCACCACACCCTTTCACAACATATGCTGTGGAAGTATTTCAGCAAATACGAAGCATACATTCACCACAAAAGAAGTTATCTTTGGAGTGTCGTTTCACTGATAAAGGAGAAATGTACTCGGAAGTCGTGATGAGATCATGCAGTACATGAGCAGTAAGATGAAGGCGGGCAAAGAAGGACCGGCAGACATTTGAGAGTATGCTCTGTTTTGAGTAAACAGGTGAATGGAAACCTCCCTCTCACCCCTTTCAATCCTTGTTTCAAAGACGTAAAGGTCGGTAATGGACCTGTGATTGAATAATAATACTGTAGGCCGTGGTGGTGGGGCCACCTTGATCAGTCGACAAAATAACTATTTATGACACATGTTTATTTATTGCAATTTACTGCGATTCAGTGACAAAATACGTTGGTGAATCACCAGTGCCTACTTCTCCTTGGCTGCACAAACCTACTCGCATCTATGTCTGTTGGTGTAGTACTCTCATGTACCCGTCCACCGTGAGAAGGGTATTTACATACTTGGATTGGTTCAATATCATGTCTGACTTGGTGGCGAGGGAGGTGGGCACAGGACGCATACGGTTCAATATACTCAAAGTACCCAATTACAATCTTACTATTTCAGCGACTATTTCATGACGACATAGTTTATTCACTTGTGTGTACGTAACAACAATGTCAGACACTCTCTTAGTCAAAGACCTCGATCCTTACAAAGTATGTATGTTAAAGGCTTAGCTGAAGACGTACTAGCATACAGCTGAATGGTTTGTATAATCAGACATAGCACTGTTTGTCAAGGCATTTCTGCTTATCCTTTACAATTACATATATGAGACCAATTTGTTTTGGGATACCAACTTCTTTATTTGTTAAAAACGAGTTAATTCTTACTGCTAAAGGTACGTTCACCTCAGAAGGTGGAGGGTTACACCTTCGTAAGCGTATTGTTTAACAAATAAAGAAGTTGATATCCAAAACATACTATAATCAGTGCTTCATTACTTCTGAATGTCATTCAAAGGACTAATTACATATTTTCGATGTTGTGCAATACGATGAAAGAAGGGAAGAATATAAGTACAGTAGATCTTGAAATCCTTTTACACGAACAGGAGAAAAATATATACTTTAATGAATTAAAACATCAAAATATATTTCGAATCATCCTGTTTTTGTACCGCCTTACGCACTCGCCAGGAGTTTCTTTTATTCGGCTTCTTAAATAATAATTATATAGAAGAAGTATATAGTTAGACAAGCCTGTAGTGTAAACCGTGACCAAGGCCATTTTCATACCTCCTGCGCACCATCAACTCATCTAAGATGAATTCAAATCCTTATGTTTATACAGCAGGCTTCACGTGTTAACGTTTCTATCTGTCTTAAACAATGAGTAGTTAACTGGCTTCCCATGCTATTGCAGTCCTAATCCCCATTGTACTGTACAAACACTTCCTCACACCTGATCATTTACCTCTCAATCCTTATTCTGTTCATCACTTGCTTGACAAAGGCGTACTAGAGAACCCACACCAAAACGTCGCTCTCACTGTAGTAAACAAGTTGTTCATCCATATATTGTTATCCTTCCTTAATTTCACGCCCAGTTTTCGGCGCGGCTGAATGTATGTAATGTATGTATGTATGTATGTATGTATGTATGTATGTATGTATGTATGTATGTATGTATGTATGTATGTATGTATGTATGTATGTATGTATGTATGTATGTATGTATGTATGTATGTATGTATGTATGTATGTATGTATGTATGTATGCATGCATGCATGCATGCATGTATGTATGTATGCATGTATGTATGCATTCAACGTTATGTGGCGTTTAATAGTGAAGGATGAGATAAAACACGCTTTAATGAATATTAAAAGAAGTAAGTCTATATTTGAAGGCACAGTGCCTTTGAAAAATATATGTTAATATATCTTCCGTTTCATTCCCTGTAAAAAACCCACCCGAATCTGAACATACGCGCGTATTGTCAACGATGTCTGAAGTAATGCTTGTCAGAAGGAAATATTCATAGACTAGTCAGAGCAGACCTTTCCGCTTGCTGGTTATTTACAGAGGGAGACCCTTATTTCCATCAGTTCACAAGATGCAGTCCCATGTGGGTTTTAGTCCTACGTCATATGTACCGCGGTTTAACACACCCTCAAAGCACCAGTGTACAGAGAAAGGAGAGAAGGCGGACGGGCCTGAGTAAGCTCAATGACTCCAGTGTATCGCAACAAACACGACTCAGTCTCAATATAGCGGCAGGGCTAATTACTCGACCCACATGTGGTCATGAAGTGTTTGCGCTGCATATTTGGTTAGTGTGTGTCTCCCCACCCATCCCATGATAGTTTAAGACCAGTGGCGAAAACTATCCATTGCGCTTAGATATTTAGTCTTTTCAAGTCACAGTTTTACTTACTTCACAATTTTACCTCGACCTATCCACAAGCACCATGTTGAGGATTGCAGTTTTGTTACTGTGTGTTGCGGTGATTCAAGGAGCTACGTTTGCCAGACGCTTCGTCCCAGGTATGGTTTAAACAATATTATATTCAATGAATGAATGGATCGGTAAACATGCATTACGCCTATATGCATACCTCTCCGATACAAAGGTAATACGTAATACACTGTTAATTTATCAACACTGGAAAACACACTTTAAAATTAATGGTATTAGGTAACAGTAAAACACTAACAATACATGCTATAGAAGGAAATAAGCTAGAGAAACGTTTTGTCAGGGGAAACTAGTTGTGTTACAGAGTTAACAATATTTTGATTAATGTCATCAGAAAATGAATAATTTCCATATAAAACTGATTGTAGATCAAAACCATTTTCATAGAAGAAACATCTTGATCGAACTTCCCAGGTATTTATTGATAAGGTTTACAACTCGTATACTTTATGAAATAATTGTATGCATTAACTTCAGATTCTACGAATTGATAATGAGGTATTTGGACTGTACATACACAATGGTTCTGGAAATATTGGCTACTAGAAATTATATGGATGATGATGATACACAAGCCATATCTTTGTGATTAATGGATGTGCAATATATATATATATATCATTATGGAATATATATTTTGTCAGAAAAAAATACATATGTAATTGGAGTAAAACTTCTATATGTGCCTGAAATGTCGATAGTTTCATGCATTCATAATTGACAACTAAATGCGATAGACATTTTTTTATGAGATGAACTGTGTATTAAAAACCGTCTGCAGTAACTATCAGTCGATAGTATTGTGACGCATGTAAACACCCGTCTTCATAGTGTCTGCATTACCTCCTTAATACAATATACATTACAGTTAACGAGTGTCATTGTGTTTCCGGTGTTATTAAACATTAGATAACCAGTAATTATTTTACAAAAACAAGCTTGTTTAAAGATATTGAACATACTGAAGGTATGTGACTGTCTATCTATGACTTCGGCGTCTATATTTTCAATAGGACGTCAATAGTGGTAGGCTAGAGGATAGGAACAAGTCTTTGATACCACAAAATGTTATATTACTTAAAATCGACAGGCAATTAACCCCGACATTGTACAATTTTTTAGCGATAAACATGTTTACTGTTTATAGGTTTGACATATGAAGACATATTTATATACCATGCACCCTTAAATAGTAAGAAACATACCAATGTATAACATACACAGTTAAGTACTGGTAAAAATATACCAGTGTATAACATGATCAGTTAAATAATGGTAAGAAACATACCAGTGTATAACATGCGCAGTAAAGTACTGGTTAGAAACATACCAGTGTATAACATGCACAGTAAAGTACTGGTTAGAAACATACCAGTATATAACATGCACAGTAAAGTACTGGTAAGAAGCATACCAGTATATAACATGCACAGTTAAGTACTGGTAAGAAGCATACCAGTATATAACATGCACAGTTAAGTACTGGTAAGAAGCATACCAGTATATAACATGCACAGTTAAATACTGGTAAGAAACATACCAGTATATAACATGCACACTTAAGCAGTATAACATACCAGTGTATAACATGCACAGTTAAATACTGGTAAGAAACATACCAGTGTATAACATGCACACTTAAGTACTGGTAAGATACATACCAGTGTATAACATGCACAGTTAAGTACTGGTAGGAAGCATACCAGTATATAACATGCACAGTTAAGTACTGGTAAGAAGCATACCACTATATATACCAGTGTATAACATGCCAGTACATGCACAGTTAAGTACTGGTAAGAAGCATACCAGTATATAACATGCACAGTTAAGTACTGGTAAGAAGCATACCAGTATATAACATGCACAGTTAAGTACTGGTAAAAACATACCAGTATATAACATGCACAGTTAAGTACTGGTAAGAAACATACCAGTGTATAACATGCACAGTTAAGTACTGGTAAGAAGCATACCAGTATATAACATGCACAGTTAAGTACTGGTAAGAAGCATACCAGTATATAACATGCACAGTTAAGTACTGGTAAAGAATACCAGTACATGCACAGTTAAGTACTAACATGCATGCAGTTAAGTACTGGTAAGAAGCATACCAGTATATAACATGCACAGTTAAGTACTGGTAAGGAACATACCAATGTATAACATGCACACTTAAGTAGAAAGATACATACCAGTGTATAACATGCACAGTTAAGTACTGGTAAGAAACATACCAGTGTATAACATGCCCATGTATATTGTTTAAACAATATTTATTCTTGCACTTAAGGCATGTACAGTGGGATTGACACTGGTGTCTGAGCGGTCTAGGTGTCTGACTTTGTGTGCTGGCGATTAATTAGGTGCCTGACTCTGAGGGTGTGGGTTCGAATCCCGGATGGGACTCAACCCAACAAGAGTACTAGAATCTGTACTTTACTAAGAAAGTGTAATCCCAAATATAACATATGTTACATTTGACCACTTTCTAAATGGCATTGCGTATTCCTATCTTTATATGTAAGGGAACAGCTGAAGCTATTTTCCAAATTGAAGGAAATAATGACTTTGATGGAGATAAATTAAATAGTCAACTCAGCGATTTGGAAATATTTTTGCTTAGTATTTGAAGAATGCGATTACTTATCAAGTCAGGTCCTACTGATTTGCGGATATCAAGAGTTGATATTATATCTTCAATTTCTATATCAGTTATGCGTATTTCGTCTAGTGACGAGTTAGACTAGGGTACATGATCTTCAATATCGTCATCTTCGTTATCTACAGTGTCTTGTCTAACAAAGTAATCATTAAGTAAATTTGCTTTGTCAATATCATTTTCATAGACAATTCCATCATTTTCTAAACTCGGAAACAATTTTGATTTATTCGACTTATTTGTGTAGTTCTTTATAATTTTCCACCAAAGTTTGCTATCCGATAGGATGCTTAACTTCTCATCAAGCTTGACATTGTAATCTTGTTTGCATATTCGAACTTCGGAAATAACTGTTTTTCGCCCACTCAAGTAGTAAGAAACATTGCAGTGTATAACATGTCCACTTAAGTAGTAAGAAACATTGCAGTGAATAACATGCCCACTTAAGTAGTAAGAAACATACCAGTGTATAACATGTCCACTTAAGTAGTAAGAAACATACCAGTGTATAACATGCCCACGTACTTAGTAAGAAACGCATCAGTGTATAACATGCCCACTTAAGTAGTAAGTAACATACCAGTGTATGGTATGCCCACTTAAGTAGTAAAAAACATTGCAGTGAATAACATGCCCACTTAAGTAGTAAGAAACATACCAGTGTATAACATGTCCACTTAAGTAGTAAGAAACATACCAGTGTATAACATGTCCACTTAAGTAGTAAGAAACATTGCAGTTTAATAACATGCCCACTTAAGTAGTATGAAACATAGCAGTGTATAACATGCCCACTTAAGTAGTAAGAAACATACCAGTGTATAACATGCCCACGTACTTAGTAAGAAACGTACCAAGTGACATACCAGTGTATAACATGCCCACTTAAGTAGTAAGAAACATACCAGTGTATAACATGCCCACTTAAGTAGTAAGAAACATACCAGTGTATAACATGCCCACTTAAGTAGTAAGAAACATACCAGTGTATAACATGCCCACGTACTTAGCAAGAAACATACCAGTGTGTAACCTGATTAGCCGATCGTCGACACGTACGTGTGCGTAAAACCATAAACAATGTCAGAAAGACGACGTCAGTTTCAAGTTTTGAAGTTATAACTGATAGTTCGGATACCTCTTTGTGGGACACATATTATTGGTTTAAAATCGAACATAGCTTCCGATTCACTGATCACGAGTACATACATTATGGTGGAACTATGCCCGGAAATAAGATAACTGGTTGTCTGTCTCACAGTCCCTGAACCCCAAAGTTGTCTACCGCCCAACCCTTCCTGGAATGAGAAAGTCCTAAATGAAGCAAATCTAGATTTTCCTCAGAATCTCCCATCGTACGGGCGCACTTTTTCAGTTTTAACCTATTTGTTTCTATGAAGATGGATGATTTGTCACAACTTCATCGTTGTTGTTTCAGGCGAGTCCCGGATCCTCTCTGATGGGACTGTTTGTGAGGGTAGCCGGAGGTTGAATGACCAGTGGCAGACACCTGGCAAGTGTAACAAGTGTACCTGTCTTCAGTCGGGGCAATCTGTGTGTGAAAGGTGGGTATATGTCTCATCTGGGAATTTCCCTTGAGGGTCTAAAGAAGGGGGTAGTGTCTTGATGTGCAGAACAGAACAAACAGAATTTAGAAGCCTTGACTTGACATCTTTGGTTAGACAGAAATTCGATCTGACGCTGCCTTTTACGGAGGTGTTCTATTATATCTCATATAAAAGTGTCACATGGAGCGAAAGAGCTGGTGTTGATGAGATTAGTACAATAAGGACGACGGTCATATATGATGTAAATAAGTGCTTACTTGTAACCGTTCAAATGTATGCTCAAAGGCAAAAGTTATTGCAACACGCAAACGACAAACAGAATCATTGGTAAATTGCTGCGAATGAAATGTCATTACCTGGAAAGACAAATGTTTCACGGTAAAGATCATCAGAACAGCGCACCTGGCATATGCAACTGAGCCACACCACAAGACTGGTTCACAAGCAAGTTGACATGGTCAGTAGCGAGTTAGTTCACCTTGTGCATTGACAGACCGGACACCTCACCTCACTGTGGCCACTAAACGTCGATGAGAGTCCTGGGGAAGATCCTTGCATATCCGAGGAAGGATTTGATTGAATTCCATATTGGAGGATTCGCATGACGTCGTGAACGTCTCTCCATTTTATCCCAGGCGTGTTCAGTGGGTGACAAATCAGGGCATGCGGGGTGGGGTAGGAAACGTAACTCATCGGCGAACAGAATTCTTCTCCACTCACGTGCTCACAATCCAAGTGCTCTGACGTCGATGTATGTTCTGGTGTCAGAATTGGCCGTCAAACTGGTCGTCTAGACGTCGTCGACATGCTCACGCAGATCCTCACATCTGTTGCCAGTTATGGTACTCGCTGTAAGGCTTGCTGTCTGGAACCTGTGTCTCGAATCCATCAGTCCTGACGTGGGGTCGTTATTGGTGGGCGGCCACAATCGGACGGTCCCTAACTTAATTTTTGCAGAAAACGTAGCCATAAGTGGCAGATGGGGTTTCTGTGGACGTTGAATCAACGAGCAACGGCACACTGGGAAGTACAGGACTAAAGCATAGCCGCAGCTCGCCATCTATCATTTTATCCCACTCGTGAAGGTCCGGGTTAGAATGTGCCTTCAGTTACCCATGCTTGTCGTAAGAGGTGACTAACGGGATCAGGTGGTCAGGCTCGCTGACTTGGTTGACACATGTCATCGGTCCCCACATTTCACAGATCGATGTTCATGCTGTTGATTACTGGATTGTCTGGTCCAGTTTCGATTATTTACAGACCACCGCCATATAGCTGGAATATTGCTGAGTGCGACGTAAAACTAAACTCGAATATGTCATGCTTCTCGAATATGTCATGCTTCTCGAATATGTCAGCTTCTCGAATATGTCATGCTTCTCGAATATGTCATGCTTCTCGAATATGTCAGCTTCTCGAATATGTCATGCTTCTCGAATATGTCATGCTTCTCGAATATGTCATGCTTCTCGAATATGTCAGCTTCTCGAATATGTCATGCTTCTCGAATATGTCATGCTTCTCGAATATGTCATGCTTCTCGATGACATGCTTTTCGAATATGTCATGCTTCTCGAATATGTCATGCTTCTCGCAACTTTCGTGCAAACCCAACAACCTCTACGTTACGTTTCTTCGACTATTTTAACACACTCTTTCTCAGCTTCAAATCCAAACTTTCAGTCACAAGATTACCAGTGAAAACATATCCATGTCACAAAAACGCTTGCCTCTCAATATACAAACACATCCTTTGTCCTTATGACCATATAATTCCATCTTGAAACAATGCTAATGGGTTGTATACTTTGTTGTGTTCGCATGATAGTATAGTTGTATATAGGGAACGTGTTGGACAATAAAACACATTACTGCAGTATCTTTACTGTGACGATACCGTTCTTACGTGTGATTGTGTTGTTGTAGTTGCGGTGTGTCAGTGCGGTTACAAGACACCACCGGGAAGTTCTTCTGTTACCGCTCGGCAACCACATACCCTGGCTGTTGTGATGACGTCATATGTCAGGGAGACACAAGGTTCAACTTCATGGACTTCCTGAGATCCGCGTCACTGTAGGCGGTGACGTCGTGATGACACCGTGCAGTGAGGGCGCCGTTGCTGAATGGTCTACCACATTTTGAATAAGTCATAATATTTTCTACCTTTTGATGGAATAAACGTATTCATGTGCCAATGGGTTCGTCATTTACTGTATAGTTGATTGCTGGGAACCCTCAAACTCTCCACCAGTCATCTCGATGTGTATCTTTAGGGGATTTGCTGACCGACACGGTTAAATAGTCTGTGAACAAATATTTATTACTGTCTATGATACTGAAAGGGAACGGTCACCAAGCACATCTGTTCGTATCCCTGTTGCGTAGATTGATACTCACGATGTCAATCACTTGATTGTCTAGTCCAGACTCGATTAGATATATAACAAGAATATTGTTGAGTGCGGCGTAAAACAACAAAGAACAAATCTTATGAGTTATGAGTAATATAGTGAGTTTGGTTTACCGATCTGGTGTCTCAGTAATGTTCATGGGGCGAGTCTACTCTGATGAAGGTGAAGTAGATTAACTGCTGACAGCCAAGAGTATGGGCACATTGGTTTTGAACAGTGTATGACAGAATGTAAAGCACTTTCAGATACATTTGTCACTAAGTTACCCTGGAAGTACAGAAATGAAATCAATACTCTGTAAGCAGGCTGTGTGAATGGCGGGTGCTAGGTAGAGCCGGACATGCTTTCCCCTTGGCGAACGTCTGGTGATATCACTTATTTCCAGTCTTCCATTCATGTAATTTTCTATCTGTTTTGTCCTTTACACCAAAATAAATGATCTGTTTCTGAGGATAGTCAAGACGGGGTATTCTCTTGCACTGACGATTTATGTTTACAAAATACTAATTGCCAACTTGCCTGGATTAGAATCCAGGGATGATCAATCAAAGGTTAGATCATACTCCGTCTGTACATCTCGTACTAAGCCAATCACTCTCCTTGCCAGGGCTCCTCGCGGCCAGTCCTGTACCTCCGTCGCTGAATCCTAAAATGGGAAAACAAACTATTTCTATTTGTGTATTTTCCCATCTATAGCTGTCTTTGAAGCCCTAGGGAGAGCGAGGACTGTCGTTCTGATGTGAAGAGCTATATCGTTATGCATCCCAACTGTTACAGTGACCGTAGTTCAGATACATTACTTTGCAAAACAGTATGTGAAACACTGAAACACTTCCACGGGCCTGTGTGTTCTCATTTCAGCATAAAGGCGTTTGTTTTAAGACAAGAGAAAGGACTCCGGTAAAATAGGATCGTCCAAGACCTGGATGACCTAGGAAGACCAGTGATGTCCGAGTTGTAATTCGCCTGGCAAGACACAACACCATGTCCCATTTCGGAAGAACTGTGCTGGTAATGGGGAGTGAGAGTCCCATTGTAGCATCAGGAGGGGGCAGCAGATTGCTGATCTGAGGGACCTTCGTCTAATCAGACGTCCCTTCCTCACAGATAGACACAGGCAAGGACATCCGGCGCCGTCCGAGAAGCCGCAGTTGGAGGACATGGTGAAGGGTTCCTTATTCTCATAAACGTCGCTATCTTCTAAACCTTACCAACGGCCGTTGTCGCGTTTGGAGATGCAGAGGTTATCCATTTGATTGTGGCTCAGTGATGCTGTGGGGTTGCGTTTCGTATCACTTCATACCCGTGAAGATCCGGGTTAGAATTGGCCTTAGGTAACCCATGCTTGTCTTAAGAGGCGACTAACGGGGTTGGGTGGTCAGGATCGCTGACTTGGTTGGCACATGTCATCGTATCCCAGTTGCGTAGATCGATGTTCATACTTGCTGATCACTGGATTGTCTAGTCCAGACTCGATTATTTACAGACCGCCGCCATATAGCTGGAATATTGCTGAGTGCGGCGTTAACCAATCAATCAATCAATCAATCCATCAACCGACCGACCGACCGATCGTACCACTTCAAGTTGGATCTCAATAAACTTATCAAAATGGTCAACGTTATCAAGGTGAAATACTAAATACTGCCGGCGTGCCTCATTTTGATAACCTTTCCCTTATAAGTAGTCTGATATTTATGGATGCACAACACTGTCGAAACATTATCGTGGATGTAAAGTTCGAGCAAGAGGTCCTATTGTTCAAAACGTACAGTAATTGATACAGACACTTCATGAGGATTGGCAGAGGATTCCGATGCTGAGAATTCAACGCTTACAAACCAGTATGAGGAGACAATCAGATTGGTGGCAAAATCATGATGCCAATTCTCTCCGGCATTGTTGTTCACGTTTTCTGTGTATTTCCTGAGATTGCAAGAAAATTGTTACCAAATTTCAATTTCAGTTTTGTTTTTTGTTTTGATCGGTGTAATTTGATGTATAGCTCACATGTATATTCTCCCAGAAAAGAAACGCATAGGTCGTATTGATATATGAAATTTCAATATATATTTTTCAAAATTAGTGTTTGTTATAATTTCGCCATTATAGTGCTGGTTTAGATACATGGAACGAATGAGCAGCACAAAGACGCTCAATCTTCGGAGACTTTTATCCACGTTTACGTTCGAAAGTGTCAACTTGCATGAACATGTCATGGGGAAAAAGTGGTTCGCAATATGCACGTGCAGTTCTGCGGAATCTTGACCAGGGACATGGCCAATGTAAGACCCTTTCGCTTTTAGACGGTCATTAGCCTTTTTCAGCTATATGAAAGGCTATCGTTATCCAGCAACTCACTGCTATAAATCGAAACATTGCCATTGGACGTCTGGAGGCTGGGAAGTCTCTATCTGCTGCAACACAATGAGACATCACCTCAATGTTCACCAGAGTACCATCAGTCGTTTGTTGGACCGATATGAACAAACCAATTCAAACCAAGATCGGCCTCGAAGTACTAGATCATGGATTACCACTGCAACGCAGGCTAGGTACATCCGGGTACTTCATTTGTGGAATCAACTGTCACAGAAACAGCAAAGTTCTGCAAATACACCGTCTGATTTGAGGAGAGCGTCGGCGCAAACTATTCGTAATCGTTGACGAGAAGCTGGAGGACTACGTCAGAGGACCCTATTTTAGCCCTGTGACTACATTGACTTCGACGTCGACAATGATGCAATAACGTTCGATTCTGGAATCTACAAAAACTGGTGACGTATATGGTTCAGTGACGAATCACGCTGACGGAAGAGACCGGGCCTATCGACGTCCAAATGAAAGTTTTGCCTAAAATTGTGTCGCCCAGGTTGGCGGATATGGTGGTGTGAGTGTCATGATGTGGGGATCCATATCCTTTACGCAGAAATCTAACCTTGTGCGCCCTTTGGGCAATTCAAATGCTATTCGGTGCAGAGACGAAATCTATCTCCTTCCAGCAAGATAATGCCAGGCCTTACACAACACATGCCACTATTCAGTATCTACAGAATGACGGACATGTGATCTGTTATACTGTGAAGTTTGGCTGCAACTGATACATAATTACATGTGTTATCTCACTTTAAAGTTAGCAGATCAAATTCGTGAAAATACTCCTATGCGTTGCTTTTGGGGAGTGTATATGTAACAGGATATTGTATTTATAGTTTTTAGGAATAAGGTTTTATATTTATCGTTTTAAGTTGTTTTATGTTCATTAGTTGTATGTGCTTGAATTAAGTATCAAAGCAGTTGGTCTGTTTAGGGTGGACAGGGTATTTCATTCCTGCCTCAACAATCTAGCTTTTAATACAACAGCCCTGAGGTTCCTAATTGATTGATAATATATTACTACCGCTTTCCTCCGTAGCATTTGCACACTTTTCTAGTCAAACTGCTTATTGTTTACAACTCTACACTGGACAAGCCACTCAACCTAGCACAGGTTAGATATTTACTTTATATTGACCTAAATCGAATTCTAACCTATCCATTAAATATGCTATAAATAATATAAAGTATTGTAATTATTAATAATATCAAGTAGCCAATATACTTTTTTATATATCAGTATGAGGTGAGGTGAAATTGGGTTTTACGTCGTGCTTGAGAATATTTCGCTCATATGACGGTGTATGTGCGGCTGCTCTTACTAGCCCAGACTTAAAGCTGGTTTTATAGTGCTAGCCCACTGAGATATCATGCCGCAGTGAAGCATGAATACCCCACTCAGACACATTATACTGACTCCGAGCCGACCAGTCCTTGTTGTACCCATTAATGCCGAGCGCCAGGTAGGGACCAACAAGTACCATATTTTAACATCTTTTGGTATGACGCGGTCGGGGATCGAACTCGCGACCTTCCGACGGACGCTCTAACCACTGCACCACGGAGGCGGTCTATATCAGTATGAAATGTGTAAATGTATGTATGTGTGATTGCATGATTTGATTGGTAGTTTGAATGTTATGCCGAGTAGGAAGTTGGCTTTTGATAATGTAATAATAAGATATTGTCATTATTATTTGTTTTAGGAATGTGATACTCCCGTACTTAGTGTGTCACCCACAGGGTATGTAAACAATCTTTTCTATTTAATTATCTATCATTTAATTATCCATCATTTATATGTTAAATTATAACAACTGTGTAGTGTGTTATGTATCAATAATAATAATAACTGATTTGGAACCAGTTATATGTACCTGTACGTTTTGCATGTTTAGGTTAATGTATATCATTCTTTCTTATACGTTTTACAGGGTGATTGACTGATCAGTTCATCGATTGATACTATGGAATAAATGTCACCTCCCAAACACAAACACAGCTTGTTCATTGTTATTGGCTCACACCTGCATCATATATATGCTAACCATTCCATTAATATCAACGTGCCAATTTCGTCTGTTCAGTTCGATCGGAAACGTCAATAGTTTCAGATATTAATGTAATTTAACCCTTTAAACGATTTTCTGCCACTGCAGAATTCATCTGAAGCATTTTACCTGTACGAATTGTTCTTGACACAGCTACACAACGTTACTCTGCGAATGGTGAGTTAAGCATTTTGAATGAGAGTGTCTAACTTGTTTTTCTAAAAAATCACCATACACTTGATAGAAAGAATAGGAAGTATGTCCTATTTCTAAGGCCAAAGGCTATCTGATACCTCATGATCAGTAATTTTTGTATGAATTGTGTATCAAGACGTTCTGAGACAATCAGCACGTTAGCATCTTCTAGTTACAAACAGCTGGGTGGCCATCTCACCTCGCCTACATCAATATTTACCTCCACCCTCCTACTGACCCTATTCCCGACCTTCGTCTGTTGCATTTCTAAAGCCGTATTTTCGTACTTTATCACAGTACATATAAACTCTTCCAAAAAAGAAACGCACGGGCTAGAATGAGGACATGTATTAAACGTATTTAAGTGTATATAAGTCGATTAAGCTTGAACATGGATGACGCAGATTCAACACACGGATGAACATATGCATTGTTGTCATTGTCAACATTAATTCAGTTCACTCACTGCACATGTGCGGACACAAGGGGGCGTTCAGGTCAGTACCTGGTGACACCACCCCTTGCGGCTCGACGCCGCCTTGGAAAGGATTGCACAAGACATGGGATTTTTGCTTGGGGAATTCTTCGCCATTCCTCCTGCTGCGCGTTGGCAAGTTCTTCAAATGTCGATGGTGACGTTTACGGACACCTCGATCAAGTTCGTCCCATAGATGCTCTATCGGGTTCAGATCAGGCAATTTGGAAGGCCAGGGAAAGGCATTGACGTATGCATAGGCACCTCTTACACGAGCTCTGTGGTGGTCGAGCGTTGTCGTGTTGAAACAGCTCCTTCTGGCAGTTCAAAAGTGGGAGGAGGTGAGGTTGCAGGATTTGGTCGATGTAGCGATTTGCTGTAAGGCTGCCTTGAGCCACCACTAGCTCTGATCTACTCGTGTAGGACATGGCTCCCCACACCATGGCCCTATCTCCTTCAAATCTGCCTCACCGTCGAACGCAGTTCCGCGCAAAACGTTCGTGTGGACGTCGGTAGACACGTTGTCTCCCATTCCGTCGTTGCAGGAGGAAACGCGATACATAGTTGAACGAAACGGTTGGACCACGCCTGTAACATGTTGCACCACTGGACACAACGTTTTCGTTGTAGTCGTGTGGGGACAGGTCCGACTTTGGAGCGATATGCTTGAATTCCTACTTCTCTCAGACGATTTCTGATGGTTTGGTCGGAAATTCTTCGAAGACGAGGTCCCTGTCCTGCAGTATCCGTTGCTGCAGCAAATCGGTGACGTAGGTGAAACACCTGGATGAATCGGTCCTGTGTAGGAGTGCTCACTCTTGGTCTTCCACTTCTGGGACGATTTTGGGTGGAGTTGAAGCGGGTATATATCGATATATGGTGCTGTGGTGGACGTTGAAGTGTCTTGCAACGGCAGACTGGGCCTCCCCTGCTTCCAAACGTCCCATGGCGATATTTCGGTCAGTAGCATTCAATCTTGGCATTTTTATCTTCGATTACGTCTTAAATTTTGTAATGCATTTAGTTTGACCTTTCATAGCCGATGTCTCTACTCACGTTTCTGACACATTGCACGTGGAGAATTTTTTCTGCATGCACTTTTCACGTATCGGTTTCATTTTTTTATGACAAATGTTTTGACAGTTCAGTTTCTTCTGTTTCAGTGACTTCCGTAGGATCATTCCCTTATTTGAGTGCCCGGATTCTTCACAGAAGTTGGACGTTGGTGATCTAAGCGGATTTCTTCAAATGAATGACACAAGTGTTTAACTGTACAGTTAGAAAACACGTCTAGGACGTAGATCAGAACTCCATCCCATTGCCTGCACACTTATGTTCAAGCATCCTGTCCCTTATCAGATAACTTGAGGTTCTACTGACCAGGATATAATTTGTCTGATAACTTGAGGTTCTACTGACCAGGATATAATTTGTCTGATAACTTGAGGTTTCTCTAATGACCAGGATATAATTTGTCTGATAACTTGAGGTTCTACTGACCAGGATATAATTTTTCTGATAACGTGAGGTTCTACTGACCAGGATATAATTTGTCTGATAACTTGAGGCTCTACTGACCAGGATATAATTTGTCTGATAACTTGAGGTTCTACTGACCAGGATATAATTTGCCAGATGTCCTACTGGTTTAGGGTCATTGTTAAAACCCGTAACCAGTACTAGTTTTAGTAGGGGTAGATACCTGCCACATTAGCTGGGCCGCACGGCGTTATCCACTAGCCTAATACGCCTCTGTCACATGTACAGGTATTACTACAAGACAAAAGTTTCTCACTGACAGAGTCATATTCTTTATGAGTGGAGGGCCACGTTGCTTGATTCCTACCATTGCACTTCCTACCTTGGATACTTGCAACACTTGTATCATCAATACCCCTAAGCATGGTCAATATATTTAAAGCCTTTGTCTTAGTGTTCGTGACATCATCAATCGGAATGGTCCTAGTGTTCGTGGCATACAACGACAGATTATACAAAAGTAATATCTCCAGACAAGACGATGGTGCCATAAATAATATTGCATCAGTCACTGCAACTATATCTCGGAATTTAACACGAGCTCTCCAAACACGGAACAGTTGGCGAGATGCGGTATCCTTTCCGCCACCGGTCTATTATAATTCAACGTCTCACCCAAATGTTCTTTCTTCATTTAACGACAAACCAAAATATTCTGGAGTGCGCCCAGACAGTTGCACGGACTGTTTCAGACATGATTTCGACTATCTCCTACAGAACACTGCCATATGTCATGATTCCAAGGGGCAGATAGATCTGTTAATGCTCATTTTCACCAGTCACGTCAACAGGCGTAACAGAGATGTCATCCGCTCAACGTGGGCGTCCATCTCCAGAAACAATACTGGAAGGGTGAGATATGTCTTTCTGTTGGGAAAAGTTGAAGATGACTCCTTAATGAGGAGTGTCGAGGATGAATCACTGCAGAATGAGGATTTACTGATGGAGGATTTCTTTGACTCTTATGCAAATTTGACCTACAAAACAATTATGGGATATAAGTGGGCGAGCATCCATTGCCCACAAGCAAGATTTGTTCTCAAGACGGATGATGATATGTGGATCAACGTCCCAAACTTAATCAGTGTCGTAAATTATAATGCAACAATGCTGCAGAATACCGTAATCGGTGCATGTTGTTTTAATGTCGCCGTTTTGAGAAATTCTAAGTCAAAGTGGTACGCGTCCTTCAAGAGCTATCCTCATGCAAGATACCGTGGATACTGTTCTGGAACTGGTTATGTCACCAGCATGGAGGTTGTGAGACAAGTTTATTATGTTTCGAAAAACGTTCCGTTCTTTCACCTTGAAGATGTTTATATAGCTTCCTGTGTCTTTAAGCTTGGATTAAACTTACAATTTGTTCCTGGATTCATTGTCGATGGGAAGGAAACCGATAAGATTTGTCTGTTTAAATCATCCGAGACGATAACAGCTCATAGCCTCCAACTGCAATACATCAATCAAATTTGGAAAGCGAAATGTCCAAGTACTACTTAAAATAGAAAAGTACACGATAAAAAAATAATGTTAATAATAATAAAAATAATAATCTGAATACACTTAATTTATATGATAGCTTCCTGGGAGCTGATAGTTGGTATTGTTGAGAGAAATGATTCTTTATTTTTAGAGAAGTGTGGTGTGAAATTGTGCCTTTAAGATCTTCCGACTGGCGCTGACCTAAAGTAGCTTCAGAAAACTGCCAATTATATTCTACTGTAATTTGTAGCCTAATGTCTACAACCAGCTTGTATTTGCCGTAACTGTGTCTACTACGTTGGTCCACAGACACAGGGTATTGTTGGCTCGGTGTATAAACAAATCCTTTTCCAAGAACACTGGCAAAGCAATATTCCACTCCTGACAAAAATAGACGCCCGAACGTTGAGCATTTTCACTATTTCATCATTACAACTGTGTAGATTTGGGCATATTCTACTTTTCCATCACCAGATTAACATGTTCAGTGTAAACGTTTGATTATATATATGAATCCCATTGAATCGGTATTTATACACGTTATACAATCCTAATCAAACTATTCTTGTCATTACTTCATTAAATTCACTGTACTGAATTCCCATAATATTTAAGTTAGTAATGCCAAACATGTTAAAAATGTGGTAAACATTTAGTTAGGAATTATGCGAGATCTTCTATCACCTTCCGGGGAATACATTTGGTTGTAGTTGATAGGCTGCCCACCATGGCAAATTGTATTACACATTTGTGATTATCATCTTTATTGACAATGGGCATCTAGGTATGGAAATGGTATAATATTGTAGTTTTGGCTCACCCGTCATCTGTTTTGCAAGACTAATAATACAAGCTTTGGTTGGGACCAGTCATTCACCTGTTAACTGTGAGCTTTACAAAGGAGACAGAAATACGTACATATCTAAAAGATACATATGTTGGCAAGGTATGCTTTCTTTCCAGCGTCTATTTTGAAAGAAATGACATCTCTAATTAGGACCATTTATATGCTCGTAAGTACTATTAGGAATTCATAGCAATCTTGTTGCCAGTACTGTGTGTGGATTATGTAATCCATTGCTCTTGCACCACCAGCGGTTGTTAATGGGGACATAAGATCAAGGTAATCTACACAGCCGGTGTGACCAATTAGAATCTCATTACGGATCCATTTGTTTCAGTTGACCACACTGAGTATTGGTGCTTGGGAATAGCGAAGATAACATTATTTCAGATAACAAGTTTGTGATGAATACTTGTGAATAATTTGTATTTCGGGGATTATAAATTTTTCATTGTATGTGGGAAGTCACTCCACCAGTTTATGCATTCTATGTGAAAGACGAAATGTTTTGTTTAGAAACCTTCTGTGGTAACATATTGGTGAATTTCACATGGATTTATATATTCATTGTACTATATTTTGTCGAAATGTGAATAAATTGTAATGCATGATTTTAATGTGGGGGAACGTCCATGTGATGGATTGTATTTCACTTCAAACTCAACTTTAATAAAACTTGAAATCATCTGACAAGTTTGTCCTCAATGAATCAGTTTCCCTATGTATGATGAAGGGTGCTTGCAATGTGCACAAACAAACATATCTACCTTGCTACCGTCAGTCCAGCGTGTCTTCGATCAGTAACCTCTTGTGACGAGAGAGTGAATACTGTATGACGCCTCATCGGCAATGTTGCAGCTATTTGCGTGAAGTGAGATGCTTGCTAATGGCACAATTAACAGCTCAGTTCTAGGAAATCTGAAACTTTACCGTAAATTCCGGCTTTAATAATTGAGTATTACTTTGTGGTATGAGGTGGCTACAAGTTTTAGTTGATAAAACGTCATTATCTCTCTGGGCCATCTTGTTTTCAGTTGTATTTTCTGCACACCAACACATTATATCCATAACCATAACACGTTTAATATAGAATTTCTGTCCTTTACTTGAAAGGAAGTACATTTAATAGAAGCAAAATATTCAAGGATTGAAGACATTTTGAAAACGGAAACAATCCCTAAATGAACATGCTTGTCTGCGCTGGAGAGATAAGTATGGTTCAGATGGATCGTATTGTTTTTTCTCCCTTTGTAACAACATTTGGAACAACCGGTTTTTTCTGTTTTTAGGAAAATGACAATAATTGTCGAGGACGTGTTGATGTACCAGCTCCGTCTGATTGAGTATCTCAGTTTTTGCATGCATGTCCTTACAATAACCCCTGTAATGGGGTTCATCACCTACATCTCTTCCGACACATTTATCCGTGTCGGTCATCTCGACGACCTGTTTTGGTGTAAATGAATTACAACACGCTCTCACTGACGTACTGAGGTACTTGATGGGACTACTGACTACATTCTACATTCTTCGACTACTAATGATATTATTTGAATCTGCTCGTCAGCAGAGGACGTTCCTGTGGACAAAGATGGAGCGTACATACATCCCTGTAACCTGTCCTTTTGATCTACCATAATATATATTAGGTGTCACAGTTAGTTGTTTAGCCGTTCTCGTAAACACTGAGTCTGATACGTTATTTAAGTTGATATACAAGCCCCGGCCCACTACAACCCCCGGCCCATTACAACCCCGGCCCACTACAACCCCGGCCCACTACAACCCCCGGCCCACTACAACCCCCGCCCACTACAACCCCGGCCCACTAAACCCCCGCCCAACCCCCCGGCCCATTACAACCCCCGGCCCACTACAACCCCGGCCCATTACATTCCAGCCCCATTACAACATACAACCCCCTGATAAACACACAGTTTAAACACATAGTTTAATGTCTTTGCTTATGTGTGAATATAGCTTATGGGGGTGTCGGGGTAGCCTAGTGGTTAAAGCGTTCGCTCGTCACGCCGAAGACCTGGGTTCGATTCCCCACATGGGTACACTGTGTGAAGCCCATTTCTGGTGTCCGCCGCCGTGATATTGCTGGAATATTGCTAAAAGCGGCGTAAAACTAAACTCACTCACCCACTCACTCAATATAGCTTATGCTTCTCGTACATGCATCAGTTTCGAAGTAGGTACAGAATTCTAAATCTTTCGCTCAAGTAACAACATATTATAACTTTCCCTAACGTATCTATGGCATCCTTAAAAATATTAACCAATATTTAATTACCGTTTGAATTGTGTACACGAGTATAGGGTAAGGTTCACATTCACCTAATACAGCATATGTAGGTGTCTTCCTAGCCAGCTGTAGATATCTTTGGTATGTTGGCTTTTGTATCTTTTTTACGGTTTCAAATTGTTTAAGCCCCCATATTTCACAACTATAACACAAGATTGGCAATATTGTAGTATCAAAAAGATAGAAAAGGATTTTACTTTGTAGAACGATATAGTTACTAAGAGCACGCAAAATACTACACAATGCCTTTTTTTATTAAACTCCCTGTTAACTAACAGCATATTTCCATGACAAACATAAAAGTAAGATAAACTCCAAGATATTTGTATCTACTTACAAATGACAATTCAGTACCTTTAAAAAGCCATGTTTCCATGGCTGCCTTTTCGAATACCATTATATTGGATATACTCATATTTACTTTTAATACAAATCAATCAGAGAAATCAGATAGAATATTTAATTGCTTTTGTAAATCCCATTTGCTTAGTAATACAAGGCCATCATAAAAAAGAAGTAAGTACAATTTCCCTATATCTGACATGAGTTGTATTCCATACTGAACAGTTTGATTTAAGAAATACAGTTCGCTCTACCACCATGTATTTAAGAACTAAATAAAGTATGAGGACGCTTTTCCATCTGAACCATTATAGTGTAAAAACACAACTATTATAGTTCAAGTACGAGGACGCTTGCGTCCGAGTGCTTTAACGTCATAATAGTTCAGGGCGAAATTGTGTTTTATTACACTATACATGGTGGTAGAGCGAACTGTATTTCTTTTCTAAGATGCCAAATTTAATACTTTCTAAGGATAATTACGATTAATTTAAGGCAGAAAACAAACGACGGTGTCGGTGACCTAAATTAAGAATCCTCGCACAGGGCTAACTGGCGCGCTGTTCTATTGATGTGTCTGCCCCCCTACGTTAAGACGAACGTTATCAGAAAAACAAATGATAAACAGTTTCATGACGGTTAACGTTCGGATTAAATATCTTCTCTAAATTATTTTAATTACATCTGTGATTAACGTAAACCATGTATGAACGTCGCATTTCTACTACCAACGTAAGTTTAGATCAGTACATCCAGATGAAGCTGAGTAGTCAAGCGACATTCCACGATTGCATTGTGGGAATGTAAACATTGCGAACGTTACCGTGTCGCTGAAAACTTGTGAGTCGAATTGACATATTTTAACCGTCGTAAAACATAAACGTAATGTTTCCACCAGTGATGTTATCTGCGTGAAGCAACTGCAAACCAAGAAACGGGATGCAACGGAGTAGTTTACTGTAGGAGGCCGTACGAGGCGATGACAACTGACATGCATCGTGACGTCGCTTACATTGTGACGTAATGTAAAATGGTTCGATTACGAGGGGACACACTAGAATGGCGCAGTGACGGATAACGTCATTCAATTGTTACGTCATCAAAAACAATACTATACCTGTTAACGTTTGTTTTTTCAATTGTTCTGGCATTAGAATGTCTGATAATGTATTTTTTCGATTGTTCTAACCGCTAGGCATCTTAGAAAATTCTATAAATATATAACAACAATGGCCTCATAATACACCCTTGTCTGACGCACATAGGCCATAGAATACAAGTGATTTTCTCTAACACAGGCAGTGACATTTGATACAAACTTTGAATGATTGGGCTAACTTAACACCAATATGGTTCAAGAGAGTCCATAGCTTTGGGCGTCTCATTGTATCAAAAGCTTTCATACAAATCAATAAACGCTGCGTACATCCTACATTTGTTCTTACCGCGTTTTTCAATAACAGAGTTTAGTATAAAATTTATGCATTATCTATTTTTGAATAACCATGTCAGAAAGCCTGCTTGTGATTCTACAATTATGTCATATACAGCTGTAACAATACATATTGTATTGTGTATAACTAATGTAATCTTACCAAATAATTATAAACTCCTTGCCGACGTACTTCAACTAAGCCTAATAGAGTCAAACTATAAATACACCTTCACACGTGTAACAGGTTTTATACTGTTCCCTTCTGTTAAACTCGCGCAGTATCGATCACTATACATAAATGCTCATTATCCATGTATCCGCCTTGGTAATAGGTGTATACACAGGTTAAGACGAATCAATGTTCGTATCGTGGAGAAACCAGTCACATAATGATACCGTATTCCTGACTACCTGTGGACAGAGGAAGCTGTGACAAGAAGACGCTGTTTAAGGTTGGTACATAGGAAGTACTTTTAATGGAAATATAAGTGGTCTAAATCTTCATCCTTATATTCTTAGAGATAGATAGATAGATAGGTAGATAGATAGATAGATAGATAGATAGATAGATAGATAGATAGATAGATAGATAGATAGATAGATAGATAGATAGATAGATAGATAGATAGATAGATAGATAAATAAAAATAGATAGACAGACCCTGCCCTGTGTTACAACATATAAATATACCTCATATAATATGTTCCCATCTTTCAGTTCACACACCTACACTTGGCGTCCCAGGATTGCTAAGCATGGCGTCTAACCCCCAAATATTACAACTTTTCCTGTTGGTGTCCGTGATAACAACATTGATGGTGGTGATCGCCACTTTAGGTCACCATCAAAGGAAACGAGTGACTGGACGAAGGAACACCGGACACAACAGCACTCACCTGCTTCCAGAGACTGCACGTACGTCTCAGAAATTAATGCCCTCAGTTAATCTACTCAATGATGACTTAGTTCAAATTGAAAACCAGTCAACTGTGAAGGTCCGACCTGTGAATCAAGGCTTTACACTTCATGCTGGTGCTTCTCCCTTACCGACCGATATGCGAAACAACACGGAATCACTTCCATCAACTCTAAGTTCCACTTCTGCTTTTTATGCCTCGGGAAATAATGATGACTATTCAGGAGTGCGTCCAGACAGTTGCACGGACTGTTTCAGACATGATTTTGACTATCTCCTACAGAACACTGACATATGTCATGATTCCAAGGGGCAGATAGATCTGTTGATGCTCATCTTCACCAGTCACGTCAACAGGCGTAACAGAGATACCATCCGCTCAACGTGGGCGTCCATCTCCAGAAACAATACTGGAAGGGTGAGATATGTCTTTCTGTTGGGAAAAGTTGAAGATGACTCCTTGATGAAGAGTGTCGAGGAAGAATCACTGCAGAATGAGGATTTACTGATGGAGGATTTCTTTGACTCTTATGCAAATTTGACCTACAAAACAATTATGGGATATAAGTGGGCGAGCATCCATTGCCCACAAGCAAGATTTGTTCTCAAGACGGATGATGATATGTGGATCAACGTCCCAAACTTAATCAGTGTCGTAAATTATAATGCAATAATGCTGCAGGATACCGTAATCGGTGCGTGTTTTTGAATGCTCCCGTTATCAGAAAATCTAACTCAAAGTGGTACGCGTCCTTCAAGAGCTATCCTTATAAAAGATACCGTGGATTCTGTTCTGGAACTGGTTATGTCACCAGCATGGAAGTTGTGAAACAAGTTTATCATGTATCGAAAAACGTTCCGTTCTTTCACCTTGAGGATGTGTATATAGCTTTCTGTATTTTTAAACTTGGTTTCAGGCTCAAATATCGCAATGGATTTTACTTGCATGTAAGAACAGGTTCACCCTGCATGTTTAAATCAAACAAAGTGGTGACAGTCCACGGCTTTTCCCTTACTGACATCCAGAAGGTGTGGGCAGCGAAATGTCCGTAGCAGTAAACATGTAACAAATCATGCTTATCTCATAGTAGTATGAGAGTAACATCTAGGCTTACATCCTTTGTTCCTTATTCATCCACTGAAACTCCAAGAGTTGTGCCGAAGATGTTGATAGATTCGTGGCACGGCGTCTATTGCACAGCGAGCTTGCCACGAATCAGGTGGAGTGCGGCAGTGTAGGTCCAGGGGAACACTATGGTTGGACGCATGTGGCAGTTTGACTCATGAGAGTTCCTAGGGCTTTGGTCCTGCCCGGCATCGTAGCACATTTTGTGTCTCCTTGGCCTTTGTTGAGCTGTGGCTATCTTCACCCATCAGCATAAGTATAGTGAGATGGTAATGTGCCTGTTAAATCTCTGGCGCCTGTACAGGCAGCTGGTGCTATATACTCCCAAAGGAGTTGAGAATGGAGTCCACATTGGTTCACTGACCGGGATAATAATGTTTGTGCTTTTAGCTTTGAAACCCGACTTGGCATTCTGATAACAGTTGTATTGAAGATATCAGAACTTGTAATCGATTATCCATAATAATAGTATAGTAAAGTTATATTTAGAAGAACTATCTCTCGGGTTATCTTCATCACCAGATTTGTATACCGGTACTGTCAACTCAAATGTCCATGAATCTGGAGATGAGGTGAAATGTGTTTTAACGTTGTACTTGAGAATATTTCGCTCATATGATGACATGTATGTGTGGCTGCTTGTACTAGTCCAGACTTAAACTGGTTTTATAGTGCTAGCCCACTGAGATACCATGCCGCAGTTAAGCATGAATACCCTACTCAAACACATTATACTGACTCCGAGCTGACCAGTCCTTGTTTTGCCCATTAATGCCGAGCGCCAGGCAGCGACCAACAAGTAACATATTTTGGTATGATGCGGCCGGGGATCGAACCCGCGACCTTCTGCTCTCCGAGCGGACGCTCTAACCACTACACGACGCAGGCGGCCCCACGAATCTGGAACTATACTGGTCTCGACAACTGGTAATAAATAATAAAAGTAATTTTGAGAATATTTTTACTCACGTAGCTGCGACAAAAGCAGTACAAATATTCTATTTCTTTCCAAAATGTCATCTTTGTGTGATTGTAAGCAGCAAAACGCGGCAATTTTAACTTTCTCCCTTGTTTTAGAAGCTCTTGAAGAAATATTCGCCAAAACGTCACCAAGAAACCTTGCAAAAGCAAAATGCACGGGCAAGTAAGCGAAAGAGCATGCGGTATCCACAACTATAAAAAGGCAAACGTTGTGCCTGGAAAAGAAGAAATCATCATGCCACGACTTAGTGCCGCCAATCGAAACATCGTCATTTGTTGCCTGACTAGTCAACGTTCATCAGAGCACCATATCTCGCCTTTTGGATCATTTCCTGCAGACCAATTCCGACCTAGGAAGCGGCCGTCCAAGAGTTACCACCCAAGCCCAGGACCGCTACATCCGGGTTGCTCACTTGAGTCATCGTCTTGCCACAGCCGTGGAGACTGCACAACGCATCCCTGGTTTGAGAGTCCGGAACAGAATTTGCAACGACCAAACTGTCTTTCGGTATTGCATAAAGTGGGGTTCGACCAAGAAGGACAGTTTTGAGAGACTTCCATTAGCGCAATCGCTTGGTGTCATTGAGTCCGGAACAGGAACCTTAAAAAACCTGGAGGCGAGTCTTGATCAGTGATGAATCACGATTTCATTCGACAGGTCGACAGATCCGGTGGAGGTTGTGTCATGGCGTGGGGAGCATGATATCCACACACAATGCCGTGAAGGTATCTGCAAATGAACCAGCCGCAGACAGATTTGTTCCAGCATGACATCGCTACTTCACATACAGCACGCGTCACGGTCCGCTATCTTGCCAATTCTAACGCCAATGTCTTACCATGGTCTTTCCGATCAACAGATCTAAACCCGATAGATGAACTCACCCCACCCTCCCTCTAGAGGGTGTACCACAGATATATTGCATGTTATCTCTTGTCATCACTGCTTCTAAAGAGTTCATCTGAATCCGTAGCCTCCATGTTGATCACTATCTGGAGGAGTTTTAAAGGTATTGTACCTTCAGCTCTAATGTTCGTGACATATTGTAGCGGTAGCAATAACCATTTTCTGTCGATTTCAAAACGTAGCGATAATTATTGCTCTTTCACAATGTCAGTTATCACACTCACTTAATAATATTGATTTTCCTTTGACATAGAATATGACGATTTTCCCTTATTCGTTAATGTTTCAACACCGTTCAGTCAATTTCTCACCTTTGTAATACAACGTCTAATAACTCGATGTTAGCATGGAATTTGAATGTTTGGAATGTCAGGTTTTACTGTTTATTGTGATAACGGAAGTTTTAGTCACCAATAGTTGCAATATTTATAGCTGCGGCTTAAAGTAGCATTTACTCACTCACTCATTCGACATCCAGAATTTTCTCTTCACTGGTACATTTTGTATAGTGAATACTTGCATTTGTTTTTCTAAATTTGTGTTGTAGATTATGAGGGGGTTGTATGAGGGTTGGTCGCTGTATGGACGATACATATCACAAATCACTCGGAAAGATTGTGTGTGACGGATTCGGTATCAATCGTTGTTGAAACCTTGACAGGCATGCATTATTGTTGATATAGTCATTCGAGAACTGTGGGGGAAGTATATTAAATTACAGCATGTGTTATATCCATCATATCAGAAAAGACATCCTTTCAGAGTTAAACCTTTACATAAATAATTTAATAATTTACATTAAATATCGTGCTATAAAGGAGTTGTATGTTCTATACTTGATGCCACGAAACACACTCTGTGGTAAACACTACTAAATAGTCTTTCTTTAGAGCCTGCCAGTTGACCACAGTATTTATTGATGGCGTTATATGAAAATCTCATTGAACAGTTAAACGACTTGGTAACAGATGGCCGCCTCACGATGTAGAAAATCTTTGTATAAATTCGTAAAAATTCCTATTGAAATACCGTATAGGCAAGATGCCGCCTTATTATATCAAAGCGGACGGGTCTTAGGTGTGTGTCAGCTTAAAGGCACTATATCAAAACACTTCTCTAAAAAACTTGCATTTCTCCCAATAATAATACTATCAGCCCCCAGGGAGGCTACCATATAATTTTAAAAATCGCACTGTACCTATTATTTCAACCAATTTAGTAGTACTGAGCAAATATTAGCCTTTCTTGCGAGAGATGCTACCTTTAGTGTCATTCAGAAGAAGTATTTAAAGTGTATTTTGATAGCAATTACTAATCATTATCATAGGCTTGTACAGCGTTTGGCAAATGAACACATGTCGGCGAGAAAGGGGATTATGATGTTTTTACAGAGGTAAGTGTGGGGTATTCTTCATACTAAAATACTTCGTATGCACATTGATTGACTTAGATGTAATGGTTTAGAGGTTACTGAAGATTATATTTTCTTCAACTTCCTTATACATAGGAAACAATATACGAAATATCAAGGACATACAAAGAATTCAAACACAATAGAATAGTTTGAATTATATAAATTCAAACTATTCTATTAAGTTTGAATTCTTTGAATTTAGGTTTTATTACGTTGTCATGTTTCATATAATAAAACATAATGTATAAACACAAATAATTATACATCCAAGCTCGAATAGTTCAGACATAATTTGACTTACTAATTTGAAACTTACTGAATTGTAACTAGTTATTTTCCATAATCTAAAGTTGATAATGTTACCTAATCGAATATCGTGCCTTTGCATCGAATATAATACATGTCAGTGTTATTACAACAAAATAACAATGAAATCTTTTACTACGTTTGTTACAAAACGCAGTATGTTGGTAATTCAAAAAATTCTCACACATAGACAGCAGTAATATCATAAGTTATTACATGTAACCCATTCAAAGGTATTTCAAGCATTTTTGTTTAAGCTGTTGAAAGTTTCATGTTGATTTGAATTGTAAGTTTTCTATGCAATTTACATGAGCATTGTGTAAAACATTTGTATTTGATCTCTGTAATTATCAAATCCGGTGTAATTATCTCGTGTATCAATGAACTCAGTCTCTATTGATCCATCGTCAATAGAAGCTGGATAGTATATCAGCTACGGTATCGATACATGCGTATAATCATTCAATCAGATTACAGTAATGAGATAATTGAACACCTCTTTCGACCTTGAAATAACAGCCTCCGGTAGAATGCATGTGTAGTTACGTCCTTGTTGAATGGTTTGTCCCGTGACAAGTGTAAAATAAACAGATGCGATGCTATATCATTGGTCAACCTACTTTATGGAGTCACACCCCTCTTTGTAATGTGTATGCATGCATGCCCTCCTTCATAAGTATTTGGAGAGGTGTGTGTGTTCAACTGCAAGTTTATACACTATAATAATTCAGTATAGTGTCATTTCGTGAATTCTGTAATACGTGTACTTTAGTTTGGATAATCATTCGTATCAAGGTGAAGATTATATTTACATGTACAGCAAACCATTATGTTTTATGTACTAGTTGTGTGCGTAAAATGTATATGAAAATAAATACTATCTCTACTCAATGGTTGGATTCAATCGCTTGTTTTACGTATCGAAAAACACTAAAATGAGGACAAATAAACTCGCCAAAGTGTCTATCTACTCCTATTTGTCTTATGTGTATATTTCATACATCGTTACCAGTATGTATGTTTACAATACACAAACTGTTACATGATAGCTTGAGTTGATAAGGCCGAAACCCAGCATATCGACTGGTCAACGATATAGCCAATAATCAATATCTATCCAAGCTGTTGAGTGACCAAACGTGCTCTTCAGAAATTTCGCCCACGCCCCATCACCTGTCCTTTCCTCTGTGACAGGTATCTCATGATACGATCATCACTCTTGCTTGACAACGGTACAAGAATCTGTATCGAAACGTCGCACTCACGAAATAAAGAAGTTGTCATCCATAAAAAACTTGTTCCATATTGTACGTCTCAACTTCTAAAATGCCACTCAAACAAGTTACGATTGGTCACCGATAACATGTGACCAGCCACTATATTGAACAGTTGAGATACCGAACGTTCTATTCGGGAAATTTGATGACGCCCTATCACGTGACTCTTTTTTTTATTTCTATGCAAGGAATATGTACAAAACATTTTTTATACATGTATGTATGTTTGTATGGTCACGTATGTTTTCTGCATTAAATCTAGATGAAACAAAGTGCCAAGCTATGAATGTGCCCTCTGTTAGTCACAGACTAGCGTAATAGTACTTTCAAAAAAACATTTCGTATACACTAGAAATGTATCGGCAAAAACGCTATTTTCGTCGAAGATGATACAATATGTAAGTAAATTCTTCTTAGCAGTATGTCATTGTCATAGATGTTTTGTGAAATTAAACCTCACACAATGATATGAGAGGGAGAATTTGTTTATGTGTGTCTCATCTCTTACATACAAAGAATACATGCAATGGTGATAAAATATAAATGTACAAGCCGCCAAAGGTCTACAAGAGAAGCTTGCAATAAAATTACATAAAACTTTGCAATACACGATATGTGTTCACACCTGCTTTCTTCCAACATATATCTTTACGACACAATTAAACAATCAGGACTTGTTTGTACGACTAGACAGTCATTCCCGAAACCTGCCAGGGAAATCAGGTGTGATTAGCACTAATTAGTCTCGGCACAGCGAGTGGGCAATCAGCGAGGGGTTCCAGGTGTTGAGTAGTGAGGTGGCTCTCGGGCTTAATGAGTTAAATGTGTAGCAAGGTTAACCGATAAATAACATTCAACATTTAACCCTGATTTAAAATACTGATAATAGTTGCATTTGGGGAATTACTGAGGGAAGAGTACCAGGACTGTTTTAAATTATCTGATAATCTTTGTTTAAATAAGCTTATAAACATCTTTACATCACCAACATCTTGGCTCAACCAAACATATGCAAAGCCAAAATTAAAAAGAAGACTCTGAACTTTTGATGCCCATGTTGTTCTACCACTATCATCTAATGACTTAAGCATAAAGAAGCTTTGAAAAGGTAATCTGTCATGAGGAAGTTGTAACAATCTCCACCAATATTTGATTACACGGGTCATATAATTAAACTGCTGGGGCAATCTGCCACATTCACCCAGGGCCATGGAATTACAAGATGACCGTTTATTTTAAGATACTTTTTACAAAAATCAAGCTGTACCGATTCAATACTTTTACAATAAGAAGTTCCCCATATTTCTTAGCCATAGCATAATATTGGTGTGATCAATGCATCAAAAGTTTAGAATAAATCTGTACAGTTAATGTTTCCGAATATCTTTTGAAAGTGATTAACTGATAAAATTGCCTTTCTAGCCTGAGATGCTAAACACAATTGTGCCCTGGACCAAACAATGTTTGGTGTAAATATAATGCCAAGATATTTATAAAAAGATACTGTTTCTGTTTGTTCCCCATTAAAATATACCACTTGTCATAAGATCTAAGAGGCCCTCCATTTCTGAAAACAACCACTTTTGTTTTCTTAAGGTTTACTTTCATTCCTGTTTCCTTGCAAAATAATTCAAGGGCATTTATCGATATACGGAGCAATTGGTTACATTCCATATATGACAAGCGTTCTCTATTTGGAAGCTGTTCGCCTCGAAGTTTCGATTTCAGTCGTAAGGGACAATAAGTCTTTTATTGCATCAATAGAAAGCTAGAAAGCTAAAAAGAGTGCATATGCCCCAATGTATATATAGTATAGGACATTGTGCCTTTAACATGACAGAAACCATACCACTTGGTGTACCCGGTACATATCCTAATGTACCGTAGCGTCACTCCGTAGTTGTTACTCATAGTTGTTACTCCGTCGTAGGCTTACGAACGTCTAAGTGCTATGGATGTTTTGCGGATCTTTACCCAGAATAACAAATGCCGTTATACAAATATAATATTTCTGATCCACGATGATGAGATGTTTCACCTGTAAGCAGGATTTTTATTATATATCGAACGACATGCCTTTCTGCAAATTAAAGACGGTCTATACATGTCTTGAAAACAAAACCTATCGAGACATGAATATTTTAGTGTCCTTTGAGAATGTGAAGCGTGCCGTTTTAAGTCGAAGATTAACGCGAACTTCTAAATATATTGGATAATGTTTCAAACTGTAATCTTGTGAGTCCAAATATTGAAAACTACGCATTCGCCGCACCCGTGGTAACTCCTGTTTCAGGTGAGAGAACGGGAATCACTGTAACTCAAAGTGGAGTTGCTATCAATCACAAATCTGTCTGTTTGACAACGAGCCCATAAACAATATATCTGACGACGCGGCTTTGGCGCACAGACTTGAGTTGTTACGTCAACCAGCAATCATCTAACGAAAGACTTGATAATATGACGAGCCACGACTACCCTGCTCATCCATTGAATGTCCATTTCTTTGTTGACTGTCCTTATTATTCTGATATTCGGGATGATTTGTTTAAAAAAGCTAGTATTCTACATCAAACACTAAACAAGCTGCATTCCTCTTACAAACAGAATATATTGTTAATCCACTGGCCGCACTAGTTGTATGGCGTAAGCTATCATCCCAATAACATATTGATCAAACCATTTTTTTCATATGTGGGATACTCCTTTTATGTTTTAATCTATATTCTATACATTTTATGCACATATTGTCTAGTGTATCTCATTGGCCATCTGGCCTGATGTTTGTATGTTCTATGTTTTTTACTACTGCTTTATTAATTGTACAAATGTGCATTCACGTGACACAAAAATAAACTATTTTGTCTGTCTGTCTGTCTGGTATATTACAGGAATGTGGCAATCGATACACACGTGATAAATGTTCAGTTCATTACCCAGGCAATTTGGTGAAAGGTTGACATTTGTTTTGATATTATCAGTACAATACCCCTGTGTAAGATCTGTATCACACTGGGTTTGTCAGTACAATACCCCTGTGTAAGATCTGTATCACACTGGGTTTGTCAGTACAATACCCCCTGTGTAAGATCTGTATCACACTGGGTTTGTCAGTACAATACCCCTGTGTAAGATCTGTATCACACTGGGTTTGTCAGTACAATACCCCTGTGTAAGATCTGCATCACACTGGGTTTGTCAGTACAATACCCCTGTGTAAGATCTGTATCACACTGGGTTTGTCAGTACAATACCCCTGTGTAAGATCTGTATCACACTGGGTTTGTCAGTACAATACCCTGTGTAAGATCTGTATCACACTGGGTTTGTCAGTACAATACCCCTGTGTAAGATCTGTATCACACTGGGTTTGTCAGTACAATACCCCTGTGTAAGATCTGTATCACACTGGGTTTGTCAGTACAATACCCCTGTGTAAGATCTGCATCACACTGGGTTTGTCAGTACAATACCCCTGTGTAAGATCTGCATCACACTGGGTTTGTCAGTACAATACCCCTGTGTAAGATCTGTATCACACTGGGTTTGTCAGTACAATACCCCCTGTGTAAGATCTGTATCACACTGGGTTTGTCAGTACAATACCCCTGTGTAAGATCTGTATCACACTGGGTTTGTCAGTACAATACCCCCTGTGTAAGATCTGTATCACACTGGGTTTGTCAGTACAATACCCCTGTGTAGATCTGTATCACACTGGGTTTGTCAGTACAATACCCCTGTGTAAGATCTGTATCACACTGGGTTTGTCAGTACAATACCCTGTGTAAGATCTTGTATCACACTGGGTTTGTCAGTACAATACCCCTGTGTAAGATCTGTATCACACTGGGTTTGTCAGTACAATACCCCTGTGTAAGATCTGTATCACACTGGGTTTGTCAGTACAATACCCCTGTGTAAGATCTGTATCACACTGGGTTTGTCAGTACAATACCCCTGTGTAAGATCTGCATCCACACTGGGTTTGTCAGTACAATACCCCTGTGTAAGATCTGTATCACACTGGGTTTGTCAGTACAATACCCCTGTGTAAGATCTGTATCACACTGGGTTTGTCAGTACACATACCCCTGTGTAAGATCTGATCTGGGTTTGTCATCACACTGGGTTTGTCAGTACAATACCCCTGTGTAAGATCTGTATCACACTGGGTTTGTCAGTACAATACCCCTGTGTAAGATCTGTATCACACTGGGTTTGTCAGTACAATACCCTGTGTAAGATCTGTATCACACTGGGTTTGTCAGTACAATACCCCTGTGTAAGATCTGTATCACACTGGGTTTGTCAGTACAATACCCCTGTGTAAGATCTGTATCACACTGGGTTTGTCAGTACAATACCCCTGTGTAAGATCTGTATCACACTGGGTTTGTCAGTACAATACCCCTGTGTAAGATCTGTATCACACTGGGTTTGTCAGTACAATACCCCTGTGTAAGATCTGTATCACACTGGGTTTGTCAGTACAATACCCTGTGTAAGATCTGTATCACACTGGGTTTGTCAGTACAATACCCCTGTGTAAGATCTGTATCACACTGGGTTTGTCAGTACAATACCCCTGTGTAAGATCTGTATCACACTGGGTTTGTCAGTACAATACCCCTGTGTAAGATCTGTATCACACTGGGTTTGTCAGTACAATACCCCTGTGTAAGATCTGTATCACACTGGGTTTTCCTTCCACACCAGGAAGGCGCGCTGTTATAATTTACCTACTCGTTATTAATCCGCTGGACGCCAGTTAAATCCGGGTTAGAATTTGTGTTCAGCAACCCATGCTTGTCATAAAAGCGACTAAGGGGACAAGGTAGTTAGGTTCGCTGATTGATGTCAACGTATGCTTACTAGAATCAGCAACCCGTGACTAGAATCAAAACAGGCATGTGCATGCATGCCATCGTATCCAGACTTCATAGATCGATGCTCAGGATATCTATCACAAGGGTACCTGTTCACACACGTACAGACGACCGCCATACAGCGGGAACATTTCTGAGTACGGAAACAACAAACAAGCCAGCATGCAAATAGCATCAAAGAAAATGTAGGATGCCTTGTCGAGAATGCCGAATCGGACTTAAAAGCGATGTCATTAATACAACCCATTACAGTGAGCTGGCATCAACACGTTTTGGACAACATCACGTCCTGAAGGTAATTCTTATGTTCCGGCACTGTCCTGGTATGACAACAAGTGGCAAGGGTTTGACAAGCCACGAGTTGCGCTGTATGTTACATACATTGTACCTCATTACTTTAATGAGTATTGTGGTGGTATATCAGTCATTAATAGCGCTCGTGATCTTTTCGCCTGTACTTATCAAGCATTATCTCATTAAAAAGACCTTTCATCCGCTCAATAAGAACGTCGGTGACGAGGACTTTGTCAGTAAATGGTCTAAGCATTGCCTCAAATAGATGTCACTGTTCTGACACAAATATACACTCTCTCAAAAAAAGAAACGCAACCCCTATCTAAATATCTGACATCATTTCTAGAATAAAGATGGTGAATGTAAATTAGAATTTTCTTCAAAATACTGTTAATACGTTCCCATCTGATCAGTATAAGCTCCCAAACGGAACCATTGTCACACATGATGACCTTTGTATCCGTGTTATTTGAGAAAGTGCGAAATTGTCATGTACAAAATGCTAAAGCCTGTTGCACGTGCAAATCGTTGAAAACACAGTTCATGTAGAGGGTTTTAAAAGCACGCGTAGTTTGTAATTTTTCTCTCATAATTTGCTCTGCAAATCAAGTTCGAAAATGCCCCGTTTGAGTACAGCAAATCGAAATATTGCCATTGGTCGCATTGAGGCCGGGGAAAGCTTTGGAACAGTTGCCCGTCATCTAAACGTACACAAAACAACAATCTCACGACTTTGGAATCGTTACACACAGTTCCATGCAATTGAAGATCGTCCCAGGAGCGGTAGACCTAGGATCACCACACCGGCTCAGGATCGCTTTATTCGACTCCAGCCACCTACGTAATCGGCATGCCACACCCACCATCACTGCAACACAGGTGCCAGGTTTGAGGAGAGTATCGGCCCAAACCATCAGGAACCGTTTACATGAGGCAAATTTACGTGCAAGAAGACCAGTTGTTGGGCCCGTCTTGAACGCCAACATCGACGCCAACGTCTCAGGTGGTGTACTAACGTAAGGAGATGGACCCTAAGAAACTGGAGAAGAGTCTGGTTTAGTGACGAGTCTCGTTTTCTTCTTCAACGACGTGACGGT
Source organism: Haliotis rubra (assembly GCF_003918875.1). Taxonomy (NCBI): domain Eukaryota; kingdom Metazoa; phylum Mollusca; class Gastropoda; order Lepetellida; family Haliotidae; genus Haliotis; species Haliotis rubra. The sequence goes on along the minus strand of NW_025765004.1, from coordinate 162,224 downwards.
AGACAACGTGTCTATAGACGAGCAAATGAACGTTTTGCACCGAAATGCGTTCGACAGGTCGACAGATTTGGAGGAGAAAGCATCATGGTATGGGGAGCCATGTCTTACAACCAACGGTCAGACTTGGTCATCATTCGTGGCAATTTGACGGCACAACGGTACATTGATGACGTCTTACAGCCACATCTTCTGCCGATAATCGCCCAACAGAGGGAGTTGTTTCAACATGACAATGCCCGCCCTCATACAGCTCGTGCAACAGTGGCATTCCTACAGAATTCAAACGTCAACGTGATGCCGTGGCCCTCCAGATCGCCAGACATCAATCCTATCGAACATCTGTGGGACCAGCTGGATCGTCGTGTTCGTGCACGTACACCACAACCGCACACGTTGGTTGAACTGGCCGCAGCACTCCAGGAAGAGTGGAGAGCAATCCCCAGGAAAACATCCGCCGTCTGATCTGTTCTGTTCCGAGGAGGTGCACTGCTGTGATTAGAGCTCGTGGCTCTACAACGAGATACTGAAGACAACGCCCCTAGCGTAAATTGAGAGTTCGATACTGACCTGCATTAACTGTTACCTTATACCGTGCTGACCTAAGGTTCACCATGTCAAATTTCATGGCATTATCTTTAAAAATACAAATGTAATAAATCCAGTTAAAATTGATATAAACATTACCAAAAAACAGGGGTTGCGTTTCTTTTTGAGAGAGTGTATATACGCTAATCACCACTCAGGTCAAACATTGATCGATATACCATCAGTAAACGTTAATCACCACTCAGGTCAAACGTTGATCTATATACCACAGTAAACGTTAATCACCACTCAAGTCAAACGTCGATTTATATACCGCAGTAAACATTAATCATCATTCAAGTAAAACGTTGATCTTCATACCACAGTAAACGTTAATCGCCATTCAAGCAAAACGTTGAGTATATTACGTGAGCTTCATTAACTTTGACATTCGTGTATTTGAACAATAACGTTGTGATCGAGTCTGAGAGACCGAGGGAGAACTGCTCGTAACGTTGACCCACATGCAGATCCACAATTAAGATCATTGTCAGATCAGATCAAGGTTGGTGTTTCTCTCGGCTTCTGGTGTCAGGTCGACGTAACCTCGCAGTAGTTAGACACCTATTTGTTAAACACAATGTATGTTTGAGTGCACAGGAATCAACATACTGGCACTTCAGGGTAATAATGGGGAAGTACAGATAATGCGAACACTTACCATGTTGAAGATTACAGTGATGTATTTGATGTATGCTACACGCCGTTTCTATGAAGGATTCTGTTGGGAATTTAACATGTTATATAACGTAAAATAATCAGAAAACAATGAAAACATTCCAAAAGCATGCTGGAATACAGTCTTCTGTTGAAATCCTTCCTTTGAATAAAGGCATTTTCAACAACTCCTTTGGCATCTACAGTTGCAGGTCTTAACTACACATATCCAGTGAGAGTAGGTTAACGATTCCGGTTGAGGTCCTCGTCGCAACCGAGAGTCTGGTCGAGAGTCATTGTGGCTTTTTGGTGTCTTTTCAGTGTTCTCTGGTATCTGGTCGGTCGTTGTAGGGCTTCGTGAAGTAGCAGGTGATGGTGACCCATGTAGTGGCATGGGGTGGGGTCTCTTGTAGTGGCAGGTGGTGGGGTCTCTTGTAGTGGCATATGGTGGGGTCTCGTGTAGTGGCAGGTGATGGTGACCCATGTATTGGCAGGTGGTGGGGTCTCTTGTAGTGGCAGGGGGTGGGGTCTCCTGTAGTGGCATATGGTGGGGTCTCGTGTAGTGGCTGGTGGGTGGGGTCCCATGTATTGGCAGGCAGGTGGTGGGGTCTCTTGTAGTGGCAGGTGGTGGGGTCTCTTGTAGTGGCAGGTGGTGGGGTCTCTTGTAGTGGCAGGTGGTGGGGTCTCTTGTAGTGGCAGGTGGTGGGGTCTCTTGTAGTGGCAGGGGATGGGGTCTCTTGTAGTGGCAGATGGTGGGGCCTCATGTATTGGCAGATGGTGAGTCTCTTGTAGTGGCATATTGTGGGGTATCGTGTAGTGGCAGGTGATGATGACCCATGTAGTGGCAGGGAGTGGGGTCTCTTGTAGTGGCAGGGGATGGGGTCTCTTGTAGTGGCAGATGGTGTGTCTCTCGTAGTGGCAGATGGTGAGTCTTTTGTAGTGACAGGGTGTGGGGTCCCCTGTAGTGCCAGATGGTGGGTCTCTTGTAGTGGCAAGGGCTGGGGTTTCTTGTAGTGGCAGGGGATGGGTCTCTTGTAGTGGCAGGGGATGGGGTCCCTTGTAGAGGCAGATAGTGGGGTCTAGTGTAGTGGCAGGGGTGGGGTCTCTTGAAGTGGCAGATGGTTGGGTCCCTTTTAGTGGCAGATGGTGGGGTCTCTTGCGGTGGCAGGTGGTGGGGTCTCTTGCAGTGGCAGATGGTGGGCCTCCTGTAGTGGCAGCGGTTGGGGTCTCTTGTAGTGGCAGGGGTTGGGGTCCCTTGTAGTGGCAGATGGGTGGTCTCTTGTAGTGGCAGGTGTTGGGGGTCTCTTGTAGCGGCAGATGGTGGGGTCCCTTTAGTGGCAGGTGGTGGGGTCTCTTGTAGCGGCAGATGGTGGGATCCCTTTTAGTGGCAGGTGGTGGGGTCTCTTGTAGCGGCAGATGGTGGGATCCCTTTAGTGGCAGGAGGGGGGTCTCTTGTAGTGGCAGGGGTAGGGTCCCTTTTGTGGCAGGGGGTGGGGTCCCTTTGAGTGGCAGGGGTGGGGTCCCTTGTAGTGGCAGGGGGTTGGGGTCACTTGTAGTGTCAGGTGGTGGTGGTCTCTTTTAAGTAGGGATGGGATGCAGGCAGGTGGGGGTCCCTTTTAGTGGCAGATGGTGGGGTCTCTTGTAGTGGCAGGTGGTGGGATCCCTTGTAGTGGCAGGTGGTGGGGGGTCTCTTGTAGTGGCAGGGTGGTAGGGTCCCCTGTGGTGACGTGGGGTCCTAGTCTCAGGTGGTGATATCGGGTCACTCCTGTAGTGGGGTCTCTTGTAGTGGCAGGAGTGGTGAGGGTCTCTTGTAGTGGCATGGTGGTGATGATGGGTGTGTCTCTGTAGTGAGGTGGTGATGAGTCCCATGTAGTGGCAGGGGTGGGGTCTCTTGTAGTGGCATGGTGACGGGGTCTCTTGTAGTGGCAGATGGTGTGTGTAGTGATGTGGTGGGTCTCTTGTGGTGATGGTGATGATGTCTCCTGTAGTGACAGATGGTGGGTCTCTGTAGTGGCAGTGGTGCTCTTGTAGTGATGGTGGCTGGTCTCTTGTAGTGACGTGGTTATGGGTCTCGTGTAGTGGCAGGTGGTGGGGTCTCTTGTAGTGGCATGGTGACGATGTCTCCTGTAGTGACGTGGTTATGTCTCGTGTAGTGATGGTGGTGAGGTCTCTTGTAGTGATGGTGATGATGTCTCCTGTAGTGACGTGGTGCAGTCTCTTGTAGTGGCAGTGGTGAGGTCTCTTGTAGTGATGGTGGGATGTCTCTGTAGTGACGTGGTTATGTCTCCCTGTAGTGAGGTGGTGGGGTCTCTTGTAGTGATGGTGACGGTCTCCCTGTAGTGACGTGGTTATGTATCGTGTAGTGATGGTGGGTGAGGTCTCTTGTAGTGATGGTGACGATGTCCCTGTAGTGACGTGGTTGGTTATGTAGTAGTGATGGTGGTGAGGTCTGTGGTGGTGAGGTCTCTTGTGTAGTGAGGTGGTGAGGTCTCTTGGTGATGGTGAGGATGTCTCCTGTAGTGACGTGGTTATGTATCGTGTAGTGGCAGGTGGTGAGGTCTCTTGTAGTGATGGTGGGATCCCTCCCGTAGTGACGTGGTTATGTATCCTTGTGATGGTGGTGTGGGTCCCTTGTAGTGGCATGGTGTAGATGTCTCCTGTAGTGAGCGTGGGTGTATCGTGGATGGGGTGGGGTCACTTTGTAGTGATGGTGATGTCTCCTGTAGTGACAGTGGTTATGTCCTCTTGTAGTGGCATGGTGATGATGGTCTCCTGTAGTAGTGGCACGTGGTCGGTCTCTTGTAGTGATGGTAAGATGGTGGGTGATCGTGTGGTGGTGGTGGTGGGGTCTCTTGTAGTGATGGTGATGATGTCTCCTGTAGTGACGTGGTTATGTCTCGTGTAGTGATGGTGGTGAGGTCTCTTGTAGTGATGGTGGTGAGGTCTCTTGTAGTGATGTGGTGAGGTCTCTTGTAGTGATGTGGTGAAGTCTCCCAGGTTTTGATGTTATTAGGCAGTGTTTTCAACAACAAGCTTTGGTCCAGGCCGAAGGTGCATGCTGTCCCCCGTTAGGGTTAACCTGCAGTTACCTGCACTAACCCACCACTTAAACCCTCATTAACAACCAGCAATTCTTCTACGGATGTGTTAGATCTTAGTGTCACTTTTTGCAATACAATGAGAACACAACACAACGTTAACTTCATGTTGCAATAATGGAACCATTTAATACGCAACTGTTTATACAGAGGATATAGTCTACATGTATACTGATGATAATGTAACAATGGTCAAATAGACAATTCCTCCTGACTAACGAACGAAATGAAACAAGACAAACATATGTACAGACATACATCAGCAAAAAGACATATTTTGATGTAAAACCGCTTCAGAAATAGTATTGATGATCATAATGCAGTGAGCCAGAATACGAGCAATTTGTACACAGCTATAAATACACTTATTAGCAGGCCGAACAGCATGCAGATATGGTCAGAAATGGCTCTCGATTGAGAAAATGAATAAAATTAAATACACACATACTGATGATTGATGTTTGACTGTGTAGATGTTTACCTACAGGTTTTCACATGCGTGCAAATACTCGTGCATTATGTATGCCTATGCATAAATATTTGATAGTGTTGATGTACAGGTACCATGTGGTTTTAACAATGTATAAACAAGCAACACGTCGCCATACATTGGAAATAGGACATTGCCAACATCATTTTTTTCTTTCTTCAATATTTGGTGAGAATTCAAGATTGGGATCTTCTACGTATACATTCCACATCATTAGTTAGATATAGTCGAGGTAACCCACATCGACTCACAATTCAGACCCAGTCAAGGTAGGTTAACCCACATCGACTCACAAGTCAGATCCATTCAAGGTAGGTTAACCCACGTCGACTCACAAGTCAGATCCATTCAAGGTAGGTTAACCTACGTCGACTCACAGAGTCAGATCCAGTCAAAGTCAAGGTAGGTTAACCCACGTGGACTCACAAGTCAGATCCATTCAAGGTAGGTTAACCTACATCGACTCACAAGTCAGATCCAGTCAAGGTAGGTTAACCCACATCGACTCACAAGTCAGATTCAGTCAAGGTAGGTTAACCCACATCGACTCACAAGTCAGATCCAGTCAAGGTAGGTTAACCCACATCGACTCACACAGTCAGATCCAGTCAAGGTAGGTTAACCCACGTCGACTCACAAGTCAGATCCAGTCAAGGTAGGTTAACCCACATCGACTCACAAGTCAGATCTAGTCAAGGTAGGTTAACCCACATCGACTCACAAGTCAGATCCAGTCAAGGTTAACCCACATTAACCCACATCGACTCACAAGTCAGATCCAGTCAAGGTAGGTTAACCCACATCGACTCACAAGTCAGATCCAGTCAAGGTAGGTTAACCCACATCGACTCACAAGTCAGATCCAGTCAAGGTAGGTTAACCCACATCGACTCACAAGTCAGATCCAGTCAAGGTAGGTTAACCCACATCGACTCACAAGTCAGATCCAGTCAAGGTAGGTTAACCCACATCGACTCACAAGTCAGATCCAGTCAAGGTAGGTTAACCCACATCGACTCACAAGTCAGATCCAGTCAAGGTAGGTTAACCTACATCGACTCACAAGTCAGATCCAGTCAAGGTAGGTTAACCTACATCGACTCACAAGTCAGATCCAGTCAAGGTAGGTTAACCCACATCGACTCACGACTCACAAAGTCAGATGACTCACACAGTCAGATCCAGTCAAGGTAGGTTAACCTACATCGACTCACAAGTCAGATCCAGTCAAGGTAGGTTAAGTCAGATTCAGTCAAGGTAGGTTAACCCACATCGACTCACAAGTCAGATCCAGTCAAGGTAGGTTAACCCACATCGACTCACAAGTCAGATCCAGTCAAGGTAGGTTAACGACTCACACAGTCAGATCCAGTCACACTCACAAAGTCAGATCCAGTCAAGGTAGTCAGATCCAGTCAAAGGTAGGTTAACCCACATCGACTCACAAGTCAGATCCAGTCAAGGTAGGTTAACCCACATCGACTCACAAGTCAGATCCAGTCAAGGTAGGTTAACCCACATCGACTCACACAGTCAGATCCAGTCAAGGTAGGTTAACCCACATCGACTCACACAGTCAGATCCAGTCAAGGTAGGTTAACCCACATCGACTCACAAGTCAGATCCAGTCACAGGACTCAGGTTAACCCACATCGACTCACAAGTCAATCCAGTCAAGGTAGGTTAACCCACATCGACTCACAGTCAATCCATTCAAGTAGGTTAACCCACATCGACTCACAAGTCAGATCCAGTCAAGGTAGGTTAACCCAACCTCACAAGTCAGATCCAGTCAAGTCAACTCAAAAGTCAGATCCAGTCAAGGTAGGTTAACCTACATCGACTCACAAGTCAGATCCAGTCAAGGTAGGTTAACCCACATCGACTCACAAGTCAGATCCAGTCAAGGTAGGTTAACCCACATCGACTCACAAGTCAGATCCATTCAGATTAACCACATCGACTCATAAGTCAGATCCAGTCAAAGGTAGGTTAACCTACATCGACTCACAAAGACTCACACAAGTCAGATCCCTACATCAAGGTAGGGTTAACCCACGTCGACTCACAAGTCAGATCCAGTCAAGGTAGGTTAACCCACGTCGACTCACAAGTCAGATCCATTCAAGGTAGGTTAACCCACGTCGACTCACACAAGTCAGATCCATTCAAGGTAGGTTAACCCACGTCGACTCACAGAGTCAGATCCAGTCAAAGTCAAGGTAGGTTAACCCACGTGGACTCACAAGTCAGATCCAGTCAAGGTAGGTTAACCTACATCGACTCACAAGTCAGATCCATTCAAGGTAGGTTAACCCACGTCGACTCACAAGTCAGATCCATTCAAGGTAGGTTAACCCACGTCGACTCACTGAGTCAGATCCAGTCAAGGTCAAGGTAGGTTAACCCATGTCGACTCACAAGTCAGATCCAATCAAGGTAGGTTATCCCACGTCGACTCACAAGTTAGATCCAGTCAAGGTGGGTTAACCCACGTCGACTCACAAGTCAGATGCAGTCAAGGTTAACCCACATCGACTCACAAGTCAGATGCAGTCAAGGTTAACCCACACCATTTCACGAAGAACATAGTAAATTACACATCCACATACTGGTATCCTTCCTAACTGCTCAAAGTTCTCTAATGCCTCTCAAACGCTTTTACATAGTAAATTGTTTGAAACGCACGTACAATATCCATTTGTACTTTGAAGTATTGTATTTTGTCACAGCAGTATTCCAACCAGATATCATATGGCGGCAACCTGTATGCCTTAGTGTAGCATCATACTCAAACCAAACACTGTCTGTTGGGATGTAGCACCGCACCCAAGTCATGGCCTCGTTGCCGCATCAAAACCAAACCATGACCTGTATGTTTGGGTGTAGACACTCACCCGAACAATGGCCTGGGTATCATGTATACTACGTATCAAAAGTTTAGACTCACTAGTGTAAATGTTGCCACTTACTTCAGTCAACTGTTCTAAACTACATTTTGCAAAATATCCAATATAGTTTAAGGGTACTGTTTACACATGAACTGATGTATTGTAAAACAAATTCGTAACGTTGAAAAGATTATTGTAATGAATTCAATAAATGAAGAAACTCAGTGAAAATTGGTGAATTCTTAACAAAACTTTACACCAAAACGCAGCTGTTCACATGCACGATATTTGCACATGCTTTACAGCAATTTGGTGCATGATCCTCGTGCAATTCATCTGCATAAGGTTTGCAGTTGGTTCCCCAAGTTAATGGAGAGATTCATCTTTGATGTAACCACACATATATGCATAACATATAGTGAGTGCTTTAAGTAAGTCTAAACTTTTGAAAGGTAGTATATATTCATAATCATGGACGGAGGCCATCGTGTGGAGGCATCTTATCATGGTCTGGCTGCCCTGGTGTAAAACTGTACCCAAACCATGGCCAACTCTAATGATGTATCGTCGTTCATTAACTATTATCTGTGTGTCCTGGTGCAGCGTCATATCCGAATCGTGGCCTGGCTGTCCTAGTGTAACATCATACCCTATTTATAACCCTAGATTGAGACCATAGTGAAAGAGTAACGCTGTCAAGATGTGAGTATACATCATTCTTTAATCTATGAAAGAACAGATAAGTTAAACAGTCGTCTCCTATATTTGCGTTTGGCTTTACTTTCTTGTTAATGCTAACTAAAGACAAATGTCTGCTTTCGTTATTGTCATTTATAGTATTGTCAACGCGTATATGTGTCGACAGTGGAACTAGTTCAGAATTAAGACCAACAATACGTTGACAAAGACGAAGAAATAGTTGAGTCCAGACTTCTTTAGTTGGCTATACAATACATGATCAACAAATACACAAGACGCAATGAGCTGGAGTACCAGCGGAGTACCAGCTCAACGTCAGGGCGTTTCCTACGAGCGGCATTATCATGCTCGCGGTCGTCCCTACACAGACAGTCGGAATACCGGCCTGGTGACAATATAGATATGAACATACTAGTATATATAATTATAGACAACAATGAACAGACGAAGAGTTAACAATGGACCGGTAAAGAAACAATAGCACTTCCTTGGACCAGTTGATGTGATGGCGGACACGGCCTAGGGGATGACCAAGGATATGAATGTCATATACAGTACCGGTAATTAATGAAAGTGACAGAGTGGTACGGGTTGGCTGACTGACTGTACAATACGGTAGTTATAAGGAGCAAGAATTCAGATTAGCGTCATATAAATAATTACAATTAAGTCCAACATGGCTTGGCTACATAGTTCTTTGGTCTTTAGAAATATTTGGACGATGGCTGTCCTGAATAAGTCGATATGACAGTATAGTCCTTCCAGGCACACATCATCGATTGTTCAATCCCCATAAAGAAGATCAGGGAGGAATAGACATGTCCTGGAACGTATTAGTGAACATACACTGCCCAAGATAATGTAATGTTAGGGTATAATAATCCAGTGGGTATCCGTTGTAGGAACCGAACAGGCAATGTGGATGGAATTGGTGTGAACGTTCCAGTCAATAAACGCTACAGTGTAGGGGAACAGGTAGTTTGTTGCATGACTGATCATTGCTTGTTCATTCTTTAAAGTTAGAGTAAATATCTTTTGTTTTTAATGGGTTAGATCACTAGTATATTCTTCAAAAAGAGTCAAACTACTTGAATACATAACACTTAATACCTCTGTGAATGTTTGTTGAATGATAGTATGTTTTACAGTCCATTTAGTGCATGGGAGTTGAGCTATAAACACACATGACTTTACGTGGATATCATGCATGATACACTCTTCAAAAAAGAAACGCATAGGTGATTTTGAGAATATTGGACTCATGTAACTGCGGCAAAAACAATACAAATATACTGTTTCTTTCCAAAACGTCATCTTTGTGTGATTGTAAACAGCTTCAGAGCCAAAGTCCCGAACAGAGCGGCATTTTTAACTTTTTACCTTGTTTTTTTTAAGCGTTTGAAGAAATATTGGACAAAACGTTACCAAGAAAAAATGCACAGCACCATGCACGTGCAAGTAAGCGGAAAAGCATTCGGTATCGATCATTATAACAAGCCAAACGTTGTGTTTAATTTTGTCATTCGTTTTTGCCTGGAAAAAGAGGAAATCATCATGCCACGACTGAGTGTCGCCAATCGAAACATCGCCATTATAGGCTGCCTTGAAGCTGGGGAGTCGCAGTCTGCAGTTGTCCGACATTTCAACGTTCATCAGAGCACCATATCTCGCCATTGGGATCGTTTCCTTGGGATCGCAGACCAATTACCTCAAGATCGCTCGAGAAGCGGCCGTCCAAGAGTTACCACCCAAGTCCAGGACCGCTACATCCGGGTTGCTCACTTGAGTCATCGTCTTGCCACAACTGTGGAAACTGCACAAAGCATCCCTGGTTTGAGAAGAATTTCCGACCAAACTGTCAGGAATCGATTGCGTGAAGTGGGGATTCGACCAAGAAGGCCAGTTGTCGCCCCTGTTTTGAGAGACTCCCATCGGCGCAATCGCTTGCGGTGGTGTAGTAAAGTCTGGAACTGAACCTTCGGAATTGGAGGCGATTCAGTGATGAATCACGATTTCTTCTTCACCGGCGAGATAGGAGACAGCGTGTTTACCCTCGGAGAAATGAACGTTTTGCCCGACAGATCGACAGATGCGATGGAGTCAGTGTCATGGTGTGCTGCGATATCCAGCACACAAATATCTGATGTAGTGGTGGTTCGGGGGAATTTGACAGCAAATCAAAGAAGTCCTTGCACGTCACATGCTTCCGATTATGTACCGACAGAGCAGCACGCGTCACGGCCCGCTACATTGCCAATTCTAACGTCAAGGTCTTGCCATGGCCATCCCGATGCCCCGATCTAAACCCGACAGAACAACGTCAACGCCAAAACACGCCTCAGACACTTTGACAACTGACCATCGCATTGCAGGAAGAGTGGGGAAGAATTCCACAAGAGCGACTTCGTCGACTTCAGTCTGTGCCAAGACAGTGCCGAGCAGTAATTGCTGCCAATGGTGGCCATACAAAGTACTGACTTTGACGCCATCTTGTGGACTCAAGTAAACAGAAACACAACAATACAGGCTGCTGTTGTGTTGGCGAACTCTTTGTTGAATTTTCACCTTTCTACCATTGAAATTGCATTCTTCAAAAAATGGCTTATGCGTTTCTTTTTTTGAAGAGTGTAGTATCACCAAGCATTTGCCTGTATGAAAAATACCCAAACTGTCGATTATATTTGTACAAGGAACGCCTGTCAGATCTGTAAAAGGACCCAGTGATTGACATGAAATATTCATGCATTATCCAGGTCATAAATATGGTTACAAGACAGGTGGTACCCATTTCTACATGTATAATATTAAATTAGTAAATCACCTAGCTGTGATAGCTTCCCGCCATATAACGGGGGAAACTGGTTGACATGGTATAGCAAGCAGTGTCACAGTAAGCCTGGGCCATGTGTCAAGGACGCTGGAGGTCGTGTTGTCTCGCGACTTTCAGTGAGTTAACAGTAGGTAGTAGTAAAACATGCCTGGCGTGAGGTGTATTCTGCAGTGAACAAGCCAATCCTCTATGTGAGGAAATTATGATATAGGTATCTCAGCTTAAAGGAAGCATTTTATCTTCCCTGTTTCTTCGAAATTCGAAGCCAGCTTAGACGTGGATATACTTAAGTTTAGAATATGCATTGCTTTACAAATACATTTGATTCAATGTGATGATGCTTAAAACTCTCTACATTGCAGAAGGTAAATGCAGTAAACCCGAATTATGGAAACAGGTTTAGACCCGGTTTAAGGAAAATCCCGGTCTAATTGCGAGTTTAAACCTGAATTGCTATGATGAAAGGTGGTTTGAACTTAATCCAAGTCTAAAACAAAGAAGTTAGACCGAGACGTAAATATTTCATATTATGGAACGTGTTTTAAGTTAGTCCCGAGTTTTCCGTCGCTCCCCGGGAAATCACGAACACATTTACGAAGTTTGCCGATAACCCAGGTTTAACCCTGCTCTGAAGCTGAGTTTTCATTCCAGGACGGTATTAAGAAAGCAGGTTTTGCACTAAACCAGGTCTAAACCCCGTTAAAAACGGGTAAAAATGCAGACCTAGGTAGGGGCAGGTTTACATGCAGGTTTTTAACATGTAACTCCGATCTATCTCTTAAATCAAACGCTGATTCGTTCAGATCAAGAGTGTTCAATAGCCAGAGGGTACTAAAATAACCAAGAAAAAGTATGTAGGCCTACATGTTTATATCTTGTTATTTTGAATATCCTTATTTAAAAAAAAAGAAAAAGAAATAAGTGAGATAATTAGGAAGATGACTTTATTTTCAAAATTACACTTGAAGTTATTTTCGTTGAATCAACTACAACATAACAAGCTCTTAAAATACGGAACAGGTAAAAAAACGGACTTTAAAAATTATGTCATCTTACAGAGCGAGCAAAGTCTATCAAAAATTATGCTGTTGCATGGCAAAAAGACATGGCGTAACCATAACATAACCTACATGACGTTATTGCCGTTGTGGCGCAGTGTAAACATGATACCATCAATATAAACAAACAGTAGTAAATGCACTAGTGTGCATACGATTTCTATGATCATGGGGCAAGTCCATATCTGTGATTTATTGAGAGAAATCTTGTGCAATTATCATATCTCGTTCCCTTATAAACTAGCGTCCAAAAGAAACGCCGCCAAAATAAAAATTATCATAAATTGTCAAAATAATTGCCAATCTGCTGAAAAACGGCTGAAAACACATCCCTCAAACACAACCTGTCTATTCCCAGTGAACAAGTGCACGAGATTTGGATGATTGGTGAGTTAAATGAATTCGCACAGAAAAAATGGAAATTGTGCCCAAAGTTACCCGTATGACATGAGGCGTTATGGTCTGGGGCGGCATTTGTGGGGACCAGAAGACAGATCTCGTCATCATCAACGGTAATCTCACCGCACGTCGTTACATTGACGAGATCTTACGGCTTGTGGTGCTGCCTTACCTGCAACGTCACCCAAGGACTCTGTTTCAACAGGACAACGCCACACATCACACAGCTCGGGGATCACTAGTGACTTCCTCAACACTAACAACGTCAACCTGCTACAGTGGCCAGCGAGATCACCCGATCTGTCTCCAATCGAACACCTCTGGGACCAACTGGGGCAACGTATTCGGAAACGTCAACAGCCGCCATTGACTAGGGACGCTTTGGCAGTTGCCCTGCAAGAGGAATGGCGCCGAATCCCTAATGATGACGTCAGCAGGCTCACATACTCAGTTCGACGCCGCGTTAGAGCCTACATCACTGCAAGATACTGAATCATCCGTGTTGTTCAGGACAGTTTGAGACCTTAAAGACGAATCAGCGTTGGCGATCGATGTGCCTTCAGAACACGAACTGTTTCGTTTTTCTAACTGATAGGTTTCAAGAACTGTTGCTGACTGATTGTGTTTTACAATACAACACTTCTTGTTACCAGAATGTGCTTTTGTTGTGTTTTAGTGAAGAAAACTGTTTGGTGGCGTTTCTTTTCGACGCTAGTTTATATCTGATTTATCCATGCGTATTTATGCAGATACGCATCTTATTTGAGGTCCTGTATACCAAAGGGTAGATAACACTTAGAAAAAAGATTTTTCTTTCACTAAATTATTTTGTAATTGATATTATTGAATAAAATCTACATATGTAACCGCGTCTGACAAAATAGGGTCAAATGACCAAATTTAATACTTGAGATTTTTGGTGATTTGAAATCAGCACCATCAGCACGTTTGAAACGCTACCGTGATGTACCGTTATGTACCGCCATGCAACGTATGAAAACGCTGAGTCAAAAACGGAAATAGGACACTGATTATGCGCAAAAACGGTTAACTATAAAGTTGAAACATTTTAAAGCGGAAAAACTTAAACCCCTAGTCTAAGTTTCAACCAAGGGTTTTGCCAGACCTGCTTTCTATAATATTGTATATTTTAGACCCGGCTAGCCTTAAACCTGGTCTAAGTTAAACCTCTTTCCATTATTCCCCTTCACAGGTTCAAAGCTGATTATAGTTAATGGGTGTGTGCTCAGCGAAAGTGTATTCTCTAGGCAATCGAAACAGATAACACACGTTGGAGCACCCGTATTAAGTATATATACATTGTGATCCTGTAGCAGGGCCATGCGTGGTGGCCCCGTCACTGCACACGTATCTTGTATCTAGATCAAGTAATACAACCTTTGACAAAGGACAACCACATACTGCGTAGCGACAATTCACTGAGCCTAGTTTGGTATTGCATAACGTTTAAGGTGTGGGAGTGGGAGGTAAACTATTTTGTATTGTGATACTTATGTCTATACATAGATGTTATCTCATAGTGCTAACATGTTAACGACTTCAAATGGGACATGATCTATGGTTCTGTTCGGACGCATATCAGAGTCTCTCGGTTATACTGATTCATACGTTCCCCGGAGAATTACGTGACTTCTTCTGGAGGATTCTTTGCATGGAAATACAAAATCTATGTGACCACTAATGGCGAAGGCGATTAAAGCTACATGTGAGTAAAGCAAACAGATAATTCTAAGATTTGTTTATTACAGAAGTCTTAACCTAAGTATTTGAGTTTTTTATGATGACACTGCTACAAAGAGACGTGCATCAGACCGCATTACCCTCGATAGAGGCATACAACTTATTTTCATACCTACATACATACATGCATGTGACGTCGCAGTCGTAGAAAATCGATTTAGTTCTGTATATTGTGAATACAGTGAAGCCTCGTTAATCCGGACGGTTGCGTTTCTCAGTAAATTCGTCCGGATTGCGAATAGTCCGGACTACTGAATCAAGACCCAAGTTGCTTCCCTAAGAATTACAAAAACGACACGAATCTGGATAAAACAAATAAGCATTTAATGTAAAGCCTAATTCATCACATCAATAATTTTACCGAGTGACATCCGCATGTTGATCCGACGTGTCTGATCACGTCCTTCCTCAGCACAGGTGAGGTAATGTCTAACAAGCGATCTATTGTAGTATGCCTTGAATGTCCGAATTATTCCTGCATCCATCGGTTGAATATGAGACGTGGTATTTGTATATACTTTATGTTTCAGGGATCCTTATTGGCCTGTTTTGGGGTATGTATTACTTTTTTACTTATGATAAGTTATCGTTACAAATATATTTATATGTGACATGTTTAGATAAAAAAAAAAAAACAAATACAAGTATACACTCAGTAGCAACTTTTGATCACAACTAATAAGTTACAAATAGCAGGGCGAGCATGTACACTGATAAACTTTCAGACTGACCACTTCTATCGATACTTGTCAAGACAGCAGTAACTTCACGATCTCCTTTAATGAATGGGGCGGGGTTACTGACTGAAGTAGAGGGTTGACATTTAGGGTGGTAAAGGATAACATACCTCAAATAATCTTTCCCTTTCTAATCCTTTTAAGGTTATCTAATCCTGATTTAAGCCAACCATCTTCTGTACTATTGTGAAGTACTATTGTGTCTTTGGTTATATGAATACTAAGATTTCTCAGTACTGAACACAGTCTACGGCTGTACTACAACATCGACTCTTATAATTAGTTGTTGATTCTGCAGCTACTGTCACACATGCAGTTCTATTTCAGTAGTGGATTTATCACACTCGCAACGGTGTGGAGCCAAGTGCCTCAGCTGCGACTACAGCGTGTGTACGGAGTGTGTGTACGGGTGGTACGGCACCGACTGTACAGAGGAGTGTCAAGGATGCTGGTACGGCAAATGTGTTAAAGAAGATGGACGATGTGTCCAGTGCCAACCCGGATATCACTCAAATGATTGTAACGTGCCATGTCCACGTGGCTGCCGTGCAAGTTCTGATGGCAACCGGTACTGTGACCGACACACAGAGAGGTGTCTGGAGGGGTGTGTCCCTGGTCGGTGGGGACATCAGTGTCAGAAACTCTGCCCCGGCAACTGTGATCAGTCCGCATGTCACCAGGACGCAGGAACATGTCTTCTTGGCTGCACCCATGGATGGTTCGGACAGTTGTGTGATAAACCATGTCCAGAAAACTGTCTTCACAATAGGTGTAACTTATTCCGGGGATACTGTGGTCAATGCAAGCCTGGGTACATTGGGGAAAAGTGTGGCCTTTCCTGTACAAACTGTGTTGACAATGTATGTACCTACAATGAATTGTTATCATCCGTTCGATGTACCAAAGGATGCGTCAGAGGGTGGAGTGGGGAGGACTGTTTGACGAGATGCAGCAAACATGCATAGACGAGAGATGCAACATGGATGGCAGCTGCCAGGAATGTAGGAATAGTTACCATGGTGACACGTGCACTGAGAGATGCGCAGATAATTGTTTGAAATGTGATCAGAAGTCAGGATTGTGCACCAAAAGGAGGGAGATACATGTCATTCTTCAAACACATGTTAAAGAAGATGTTACAAATCAGGGTATGTGAATTAATGACCTTTTCCGTTGATAATATATAGCTGATAACTATTGCCGTACATAATACGTAATTTCCCTTCGGAAGAGAATGGTTTTGTTGATCAAGGGGGATTGTTGTAAAACTGACACGGATACTCAAACAAATATTACATTCAGTACCGTTGTTTCTGTCATTTTCACCTGTCCAGCCTAACAGCGTCTTTAAGCTGAAATCATACATATATCTCGCTTTGCCTAATTTCAGAAAACTACAGTGTATAGGAGAGGTACCGAGATATTCCTTGATAAAGTACATCTATATCAAAACTTCATTTTTAGGGCAAAACGTATTGTTATCTTCCAAAACAACAATAACAGTTTCTCTTCTTGATTGCAGGGTGTGTGACGATGTCCCCATCTCACTGGGCGTGGCTGGTGGTGACTATATACTGCCTGTTCTATTAACATTGTGTGTGTGGACACGCTTGGAGAAGACGTGGTGAATACTCCTACTGTTTATCAGCCCTTCTCTTGGTGTTCAAGGATGGTCGATAACAGTTCGGAAATATCACCATTCAGCAGACATTGCGTCAAAGACTGATACCATCTAGACAAAGTACTGGGAATTATTCCTGTAGGATTGACATACGTTTTTTTTCCTTAGTTTACTCATTTAGGCGGACGACGTCGTACAACGAACCGAATCACAAGATGACATACATTCAATGCTAGACACTGTCTCACACTGGGACCAAAGGATTGGAATCCATACTTACGATAAGAAATCTCCAGTGATATATTTGAGCAACATCTCGACCACATTTCTGAACTTCTGAACAGCTGGAGTAAAACTACATGGCGAAAGAAAAGGCTGCTTCGGCTGGACGAGCCTTGGGACAGGTTACCACAGTAACATTGATGCAGATGGTGAGAACACATGTGAAAGAGGCCGAAACTGCATACAACAGTTCAACACGAAGTAGGCCCGCGAGGTTTAGAAACATTCAAATTACAGTGGAAACCTGATAAGTAAAATTCCAAGGGGACTCGCCAAAATTGTTTACTTATCAGGTATTTTACTTATCCAAACCTATAAAAATCTGCAAATGACAACCATATGCATGTATATGTATGCATATGTAACAATGAACCACTTATCAGGGCTGGCCTCCAGTTGTCAGTGTATTGTCAACTGCTTGACCCCAGCGAACTGTAAGCAGGATGTTTGTTTAACTGGAGACTGACACTTGCCCCTCATGTCGGATTATGTGGTGATCGCTATTTTAGTTATCCAGTCTCTTTTGTTAAGTAATTTACTTCCAGGGACCGTGAGAAGACGTTTAGTTAAGCGGTATTGTTTACTTATCCAAGTTTAGTTAACAGGACTCTAATAGTGATAATTAATGAAGAAATTTGCCGGGACCAAGGAAAAGTGTTTACTTATCAGGTCTGTTTAGTTAAGAGGTCTTTACTTAGGCGGTTTCCTCTGTATTATATATAGTAGTAAATAACTGACAATATGATAAATCGATCGTAATCTTAAACTGAAATATGTAACAGATACACAAACACAAACAGAGAAATATTAAATGCTACATCAAGACTTTGTCATCGAGTCTAAGTGTTTCAGTAAAACATTGTAAATGGGACTTTGCTGGAGACACATGAATTTGTATTCAGATCTTATGTTATCTTGAGGTGCTTACGTCTCTAAGTATTACAGCAAAACGCATTATAGTGTGATGTCAGTTGGTTTTATTAGTAATTTACGCTTGCTTTATCCATGGTATGTTCTCTGCACTCGGTTTGGGCCTAAAACCTTTGTTGTCCTAAGCCATTGAGACTTGGGAGTATGTGAGGACTGTTTTGACATGTAGGTGAGTAAGAATAAGAATACAGTGTACTGGTTTAGTAAGTATTCTACATGTATAACAGGTACGACAGAGTGTGGTTGCAATGTTTTAGGAGACCTATATTACTGTGGAGATCATTTCTCTGATTGTTGATGTCAATAAAAAAGCTGAGGATTATGTTATGTTATGTTATGTTGCATTTTGTTGTATGATAATTCTCCCTCGTAGATGCAAACATCTGTCTGATACTAAAGTTTAATGTGTCGGACACCCCGATAAGTTAGATGTGTCACAGAGACTGATTTAGGACACATTTAATGCCAAAGGTTACAAGATGTGTTTAAGTTGACTGCAGTTATTTACTTGACGCTTACCTGCATTCTTAATTCTCACCACCATTTCATTGTATATTGACTTGTTATCCAATCTGTGCCTCTCTGCCATTTCATTAATTGCTGTTATTTATATTATGACATTTATAACCATACTTGTCATCCCCTTGGTGGTGTTGGTCATCACAGCAATAAGTCCAAGGCAATGCCACTGTCTTTCAATCTGGCCATTGGTGTCACTTCATCTTGCCATTGTTATTTTTTTACTATAGATGTTTACATCCGGTATTCTGACTGCCTGTGACAGGACGAATATGCCGCTGGTAGAAAATGTGAGCTGGATCTCACCAATGTTTGCGCCGGAACATCCGATCATTGCTGTCTGAGTATATTTGTTTATCATGTATTGTTTAGCCAATAACGAAGTTTGGACTCAACGTATTTCTTCGTCTTCATTCTGATAGAGCTCGTTTTTGTGGACACACATATAGGTCCAGGCTGGACAGGCATACGGATACAATCGCGAAGTTATTTTAAGCGTTCCGAGCAATACAAAACCGCATTACCCTAAATGTTACATCAAAACGGACTTGTAACACTATGGGAGAGTGCATTTGGGATTGAACCGTTATCAACAGTATTTCAGTTTGATGTTGTAACTCTAGTCTGTCCCACAGTCCCAGCACCACATTATTTTCCCTTCCGTTCAGCCCTTTCTGCTATGTCCTTGTTGAGGCAAGTCTGGATTTCCTCAGGTATTGGATCTCCCATCAAAGTGGGACTCCTTTTCAATTTAAATTGAATTATCTGTTAGTGTCAAAATTATTAGGTATTTCTGTTCTGATACCTTGTGTGTCTGCAGAATATTATCCCGCCCAGGTGTGAGTAAACATTGTTTACCGCCACAGTCAGCAACAGGCAACCTCTATCACGGCAGCCTATACATACGTTAGTCTAGACGAGGCAGTGGCTGGAAGCATGGCCAACGGCCCACGCCATGGGGATATAATGACGTACAATGAACCACGTCATTGTGCCTACAAGCTTTGGTTAGAAGCATGGGATACAGCAGGAATAACCACCCTCGGAACCCACACAGCGTGTTCCTGACACACGGTTTGGAAGAAGATTGCACAAAATAATTCAAATAAGATTGTTCAACTTATACATAAATCATATGTTTCCAACTTCATCTTTTGCAGAACCTTCCCTTTTGCTTGTCTTTCTTTATGCGGATACTTTTAAGGGGCAAAACATGATGAGTCGACACATTTATGCAATGATCATAATATAGTTTGAAAGGTAAAAGTGAGTGAGAGAGTTGGGTTTTACCCCGCTTTTAGCAATATTCCAGCAATATCACGGTGGGTTGAAAGGTAAAACGTTGTGTGTGTATGTGTGTGTGCGTGCGTGCGTGTGTGTGTGCGTATTGATAATGTGTGTGGTCCGTGACTTTCTTTGTTGAGTATGCACATTTGTTGTATTACCTTTAAAACTGATCAGTGGCTAGAGATCACAAAAATGAGGGTAAATTACTTATCTCTTCAATTCAAGTAATGTGGTGGTAGATTTCAGGAGGTGTTGATGCCCAAACTATGTTTTTCTATTAGCTTGAATATTTTTACTCCCGTCTCTAAATTTTGCATTCTTTTGTCTCTTTAAAGAAATAGTGTCAAGAATTTATGTTACCTAATCAAAATGTTGTATGCTTTACACATTTTATGTAACATTCACAAAACAAATGAAAAGTAATAGCAATTCTGAAACTCAAAATTGATATACATGAGATAATTCAGGCCACAAGTGTAAATTATAACTATGGATATAGCTAGAAATGAAGATTTTGGCGCTCCTGAAAATGACCGCTTGAAATTACCGAAAACTGATTTAATGAGATTAATTTAGTCAGAAATTTATGTGTGCATGTTCACTTTTACTGGGGGTAATGACATGCGATGGGCAACACAACATGAAAAACCTAAATTATAACGTTTTGTGAACAAAAGTCAGATAACCATTTTCAAATTATGACAAGCATGGATATTGATATGTAAATAATACACCTTTATTGATACAGTGTAAACACAAACAGATAGAATGTTATTGTGTCTGTTAATTGTTCGTGAAATAGATTGAACATTTCATAAAATTAACATGTCAAGACAAACCGATGTGTGTCCCCTTTCCCCTTTCTATGATATTTTGTGTATATCCAGATTTATTGTAGGTATTTTCAGCTGTAACTAAATATGTGTTTAATATACTCATGCCAATAATGGTTGTCACCCCTTTCAATAGTTTTTATTGGAGAGGGGGTGTGGGTGTGGGATGTGTGTGGGGTTGGGGTGGGAGGGGGGTGACAACCATTATTGGCATGAGTATATATCATATAAGTAGTCATGGTAATAAGGCCATAAGGCAAGGTCTGATTGACTGTGGGAAATCATGACGAGGGAATATTGAATTGCTCCTCTCAACCTGGTTGGATGAAAGACAGAAATATATCTATATATGTTGCTGGTAACATACCCTTCCAGGACATTGATAAGTTGGTAGGTAATCATCATTGATGGACGTTTTCTTGAGTCTTCAGTTTTCTATATTCTAGTGACAGATTGAATTGGGAGAATCATGACAGACTTAATCATACTTTACGAATACATTTAATTCAAACTGATTATGCTTAAAAATCCGTATTTAGGTAATGGTGTGTGTGCGCGTGCGTGTGTGAGTGCGTGCGTGCGTGCGCGCGCTCAGCGAAAGTTTATTTTCAAGTAACTCGAAACAGATAACACACCTTGAAGCCCCCGAACTAAGTATATACATTGTGATCAGTTGGTGTCCTGTAACAGGGCCATCCGTGGTTACACACGTATTTTGTATCTAAATCCAGTAATATTTGTTCAAGCACATACCGCGTTGCGACACTTCACTAAGTCTATTTTGGTATTATATAATGTTTAAGTCGTGGGAGTGCGAGGTAAACTATTATGTATTGTACACAGACCCGAACACACTCATGTCTATACATGGATGTTCTCTCATAGCGTTGAAATGCTAGCTATTTCAATTGAGGTGTGTTGGGTGGTTCTATACGGACGCATTACAGAGACTCTCGATAGGACAGATTCATTCTTTTCAAAGTGTGTTTCGTGTGATTTCCTTTAGAGGATTCTTTGATTGGAAATACCAAGTCTATGTGACCACGAATGGTGAAGGCTATTAAAGCTACATGTATGTAAAAAAACAGATATGTCTAAGATTGGTTTATTACAGAAGTCTTAACCTAAGTATTTGAGTTTATATGAAATATTACTCTGATAATATCCAGCTATCCTACCTACCTACCTACCTACACACACACACACACACACACACCACACACACACACACACACACACCTCTATACCTACACACACTTATACCTACAGACACAGACATTTCTACATACATACCTACATACCTAAATACATACATACCTGTATACCTTCATACATACATAACGTCGCAGGCGTAGAAAATCGATTTAGTTCTGTATATTGTGAATGTATACTTTATTTTTCAGGGATCATCTTTGGTCTGTTTTGTGGTACGTATTACTTATTTACAAATTTATTGATGTGTGACATGTTTAGATTTTTAGTATAAGCATACTCAGAAGCAACTTTTGATCACAACGAATACATTATAAAGACTGGGGTGTGTATGTACATTGATAAACCTTCGGACTGACCACTTCTTAACGCTTGTTAAGATAGCAGTAACTTCTTGATCTCCTTTAATGAATGGGGCGGGGTTGGGGAGTGAAGGAGAGGGCAGACATATGAGGTGTTCAAGGATAACATACCTCAAATAATCTTTCCCTGTCTAATCCTTTTAAGTTTATCTTATTATGATTTAAGCCAACCATCTTCTGTACTATTGTGAAGTACTATTGTGTCTTTGGTTATATGAATACTAAGATTTCTCAGTACTTAACACAGTCTACGGCTGTACTACAACATCGACTCTTATAATTGTTGATTCTGCAACTACTGTCACACATGCAGTTCTATTTCAGTAGTGGATTTATCACACTCGCAACGGTGTGTAACTGCCTCAGCTGCGACTACAGCGTGTGTACACTGACTGTACACTGACTGTACAGAGGAGTGTCAAGGATGCTGGTACGGCAAATGTGTTAAAGAAGATGGACGATGTGTCCAGTGCCAACCCGGATATCACTCAAATGATTGTAACGTGCCATGTTCAGACGGCTGTCGTGCAAGTTTTGATGGCCATCGGTACTGTGACCGACACACAGGGAGGTGTCTGGAGGGGTGCGTCCCTGGTCGGTGGGGACATCAGTGTCAGAAACTCTGCACCGGCAACTGTGATCAATCCGCATGTCACCAGGACGCAGGAACATGTCTTCTTGGCTGCACCGATGGATGGTTCGGCGGCCAGTTGTGTGATAAACCATGTCCAGAAAACTGTCTCCACAATAGGTGTAACTTATTCCGGGGATACTGTGATCAATGCAAGCCAGGGTACATTGGGGAAAAGTGTGGCCTTTCCTGTACAAACTGTGTTGACAATATATGTACCTACAATAAGTTGTTATCATCCGTTCGATGTATCAAAGGATGCGTCAGAGGGTGGACTAGGGAGGACTGTTCGACGAGATGCAGCAACGCATGCGTAGACGAGAGATGCAACATGGATGGAAGTTGCCAGGAATGTAGGAATGGTTACCATGGTGACACGTGCACTGAGAGATGCGCAGATAATTGTTTGAAATGTGAACAGAAGTCAGGATTATGCACCAAAAGGAGAGAGATACATGTAATTCTTCAAACAAAAGTCAAAGAAGATGTTACATCACAGGGTATGTGAAGTTATGACCTTTCCGTTGATAATATATAGTTGATAACTATTGTCATACATAATACGTAATTTACCTTCGGAAGACAATGGTTTTATTAATCGAAGGACATAGCTGTAAAACTGACAGGGATTCGAAAGCAAATATTTAAAGCAGCATCACTGTTTCTATTTCATCTGTCTAGTCCTACAACTTGAAATCATACAAATATCTCGCTTGCCTCTGATCTGAATGCGGGGTGTACAATCTGCATAGTGATAGAACTTTCTTCAAAAATTACTCAGAGATCCACTTCCAAAATATTTCTCGTTTATAAGACATAGAAAATGTTCCTTACAGTAGTGGTGGTACAAAACTACAGTGATAGGAGAGGTACCGAGATATTTCTTGATAAAGTACATCTACATGTATATCAAAAGGGTAACACATATCGTTATTTGTGCGAAACAACTATAACAGTTTCTCTTCTTGATTGCAGGGTGTGTGACGATGTCCCCACCTCACTGGGCGTGGCTGGTGGTGACTATATACTGCCTGTTCTATTAGCATTGTGTGTGTGGACACGCTAGGAGAAGACCTGGTGAATACTCCTACTGTTTATCTCCCCTTCTCTTGGTGTTCAAGGATGGTCGATAACAGTTCGTAAATATCGCCATTCAGCGGACATTGGGTCAAGACTGATACATTCTGAACCATACAACAGTTCAGCACGAAGTATTCAAAAGAAATATTCAAATTATTATATATAGTAGCAAATAACTGACAATATGATAAATCGATCGTAATCTTAAACTGAAATATGTAACAGATACACAAACACAAACAGAGAAATATTAAATGCTACATCATGACTTTATCATCGAGTCTAAGTGTTTCAGTAAAACATTGTAAATGGGACTTTGCTGGAGACACATGAATTTGTATTCAGATCTTATGTTATCTTGAAGCGCTAACTCATTTCTGGTGTCCCCCGCCGTGATATTGCTGGAATATTGCTAAAAGCGGCGTAAAACCATACTCACTCACTCACTGAAGCGTTAACTTCTCTAAGTATTACAGCAAAACGCATTATAGTGTGTTGTCAGTTGGTTTTATTATTAATTTATGCTTGCTTTATCCATTGTATGTTCTCTGCACCCGGTTTGGGCTTAAAACCTTTGTTGTCAAGCCAATGAAACGTGTGTGTGTGGACTGGTTAATATGTAAGAGTAGGAGTACAATGTACTTATTGTGTAAGTATTCCTCCATGTATAACAGTACGTCAGAGTGTGGTGTAATGTTTTATGAGACCTATATTATTGCAGAGACCATATCTCTGATTGTTGATGTCAATGAAAAGATGATTGAGCTTTGCTTATATTGTATTAGATCATATTATATCATATCGGAATTTGTTTGGTAATTCTTCCTCGTAGATGCAAACATCTGTCTGATACTAAGCTTCGTGTGTCGGGCACCGTCTGACAAGGTAGATGTGTCACAGAGACTGATTAAGGACACATTTAATTCCAAAGGCTACAATAACGATGTGTTTAACCTGACTGCATGCAGTTATATATTTGATGCTTATCTGCATCCTTACTTCTCACCACCATTTCATTGCATACTGTTATTTTATATTATGACATTTATAACCATACTTGGTCATGCCCTTGGTCGTGCATGTTTACCATCACATCAATAAGTCCAAGGAAATGTCACTGTCTCTTAATCTGGCCATTGTTGTCGCTTCATCTTACCATTGTTGTTTTGTACTATATATGTTTACATCCAATATTCTGACTGTGACAGGACGACCACGAACGGGATATGCCGCTGGAAACATCCTGAGGTTGAGCTGGATCTCACCAATGTTTGAGCCGGAATATCCGATCATTGCTGTCTGAGTATATTTGTTTATCATGTATTGTTTAGTCAATAAAGAAGTTTGGACTCAGCGTATTTCTTCGTCTTCATTCTGATAGAGCTATTTCATGTGGACACAGATATAGTTCCAGGCTGGCCAGGCATATGGATACAATTGTGAAGTTATTTAAAGCGTTCCGAGCAATACAAAACCGCATTCCCCTAAATGTTATATCAAAACGGAGTTGTAACACTATCGGAGAGTGCATTTGGGATTGAACCGTTATCAACAGTATTTCAGTGTGATTTGTAACTCTAGTCTGTCTCACAGTCCCAGCACCACATTATTTTCCCTTCCGCTCAGCCCTTTCTGCTATACCAAAGCCCTTGGTGAGGCAAGTCTAGATTTCCTAATGGTCTGAATCTCCCATCACAGTGGGGCTCCTATTCAATGTAACCGTTCTGACCATACGAGAAAGAGGGAATACTCACATTGACGCTTCTATTTGTATTCCTTCATATTTTGATTTCCACTTTATATTATTTCTGGAATCTCACGATTTCTCGACTTCCACCATGTGTGTATCTTAAAATATCTCTCAGTTAAATAGTGCTGCCAGTTTGGTTAATCTATTTAAATTGTAATAAGCTGTTTCTATACACCCATCGACACCCCATCCACAGATCCACAGATTCATAGGCAAAATAACTTATGAATATAGCTAGTGTATTTTTGATATCACAGGTCGGAAAAGTAAAATAAAAGCAAAGGATGTTACATTCTATATGTTTTTTATTTCTTGAAATACATCTTCCTTTGAGATACGCGTAACAGAGAATGTCTTTTTTCTTGTCATATTTATCGTACAGATGAAAGATATTTTCTAAAAGTCGGCTGATCACCTCACGTATAGAAAACTGGCAGCACTATTTAACTGAGAGACGTATTGTCAGTTTTGTTTGTACAGGGTGGACGTTGAATGGACGTTCCAATCACATTTGTTCACTTGAATATCTTTACTCACTCACTCGCACACACGCACACGCACGCACACACACACGCACACACACACACGCACACACGCGCGCGCTCTCACGCTCTCTCTCTCTCTCTTTCTATCACGGCAACCTGTACATACTTTAGTCTGGACGAGGCAGTGGCTGGAAGCATGGCCAACGGTCGACGCCATGGGGATATAATGACGTACAATGAACCACGTCATTGAGCCTAACCACCCGGGTCTACAAACTTTTATAACAAGCACGTGCATGGGGTGTAGTGATACACGATTTGGAAGAAGGTTGTACAAAATATACATATTTTTCACACTAATACATAAAACATCTATTTCCGACTTCGTTTCATGAAGAACCATTTGCTAGTCTATTTAAAGTCTTTAATTAAGGAACAAAATATGACGACACGACACATAAACGTTATAATCATAAAATAGTTTGAAAGGTAAAACACAGTAAATTTGACAAGTACACACTAAATTATGAATTTGTCAAGATGTTGTATTAACAGCAATATGTCTTTTTAGCATGTAGTGACAGATTTCGACAAAATCATAGTTTAGCTCACATACAAGGATCCGGCCGTTTTGAACAAACTCCATTGACCCATTCGGCAACGTGCTGCCCCGACCTGTTACCGAGTGAATGAGCACAATTTGGCGCTATATTTTGATGTTACAAATGAAAACAACATAACGCAACTCGTCAGCCGAAAGATTCCTGCACCGTCATTTCGACATACATTGTTTACAGGATATGGACACTTTTGTGTCTAAACCCAATGCCAACCACTGGCAAAATGTGTTATCCATATATGGTGAGGTTTTCGCAGCCAAAGTTGGTCGAATGAAGACGGACAAGGGGAAAGAGTTGCAGGACTTGGATCAATGGTTGGTTGTACTTGTGACTCGCTAAGGATGCTATTTAGAAGCAGTAGTAAATTGTCTAGTTGTCTGTTATTGATGTAACAACTGCTCTGTGTTGTGAAGAGTAATTGAAAATGTAAACATTGTTTCAAGATTTTGACAATATATGAGATATCAGTTGTCCTGTTTGTAGATATGCTGCCATTATTTGGTCATATTGTTCGGCTACCTGGGATAAATGGACCTATATCAGACTGCACTGGTATGTGACGTGTGTAAGGTTTTGACAAAACATCTCCAAATAATTCTAAATGTGGCTAAGAAATTTAAATGCCGCTGTAGGTAATATTCAAAGTCCAAATGATAAATTTAGTGTCAATAGTTAAATGTCAGTTGACAATATAACTGTCATGACAATTTATGTTTTGTAATTTTGACAAACTGTCAACAAGAAAGGTTTATAATGAAAATTATGCAAATGTCAGTGTTTTGTTTGTCTAACTTATTATATGTGACTGTTATGTGCAGGTGAAGGTGGAAAATATCTGACTACATGTCACTCAACAAACAAATAAACTCTGAAAGAAAGTATGAACTTTTATAAAATCCCAGTTTTGTACCAAATTATATTTCCCCCTGTTTAGTGTCCAGGAGCCCTTAGTTCTGAGTTATGTCAGTGTTAGTAAGACTGACCTGTGCACTCTTATACTATAGTGTTATTGTTTCAATGGATACAAGATAATAATGTATATGCCTTCTTAAGCACTCATGGGTGGAAATAACCCATTGCCCGACGCCCGAGTACAGTGTTTTTTTTTCTCGGGCAAGCAAATTTGTATGTCACACTGTACCGGTGTCCAGTTGATATTCCAATGTTAATCATGTTGTTTATTCAAAAAATCAACAAGAAAACAGCTGGTATAGAGGAAAAATTATCAGAGCAAGTGATTTTACATGTGCCACTGTACCGGAGTACACTAGCAATTTTAAAGTTATTTCCACCCCTGAGCACAACTTCTTAAATCCACTTACATTCATAAAACAATGATGAATTGACTCTACACACATTTATTTGCCATGTATTATATACTCAAAGCAAGAAAGTTAAGGACCACCCCAATATAATAATAATAATAATGTGTCTATTTATATAGCGCCAAACTCCACAGGTATGCTCATAACGCTAACAATCAAGGCACAGCACATTATTACCCCGGATAACCCAAGCTGCCTGTTAGGCGCTAGAAGGTTATAGTCATATGACTTTTTCCACCGGGTACCCATTTTCCTGCTGGGTGAACAGAGACAATTTTGAACAAACTCACTTGCCTAAGGTGAGACCACATGTGTCACATGTGTCACATGTGCTTCGTTGTGGGGCAGGACTCAAGTCCTATCTAGAAACTCTCAGGAGTCAAGCTGCCAAACACGGTCACCCATCCAAGGACTCTACTAATTTAAGTATTATATGAATCATATTATGAACTAATCGATATGAAAGTTTGATAATTTTGGTGGTCTGTGACTTTCCTTGTTGAGTATATGTTGTATTACCTTTAAAACTGATCAGTGGCTAGAGATCACAAAAATGAGGGTAAATTACTTATCTCTTCAATTCAAGTAATGTGGTGGTAGATTTTAAGAGGTGTTGATGCCCAAACTATGTTTTTCTATTTGCTTGAATATTTTTAATCCCGTCTCTAAATTTTGCATTCTTTCGTCTCTTTTAAAGAAATAATGTATGTAATAATTTATGTAACCTATTCAAAATGTTGTATACTTTACACATTTTATGTAACATTCACACAACAAATGCAAAGTAATAACATTTCTGAAACCCAAAATTGATAGATACATGAGATAATTCAGGCCACAAGTATAAATTATAACTATGGATATAGCTAGAAATGAATATTTTGGGGCTGCTGAAAATGACCACTTGAAATTATTGAAAAACTGATTTAATAAGATTAATTTAGTCAGAAATGTATGTGTGCATGTTCACTTTTACTGGTGGTGATGACATGTGATGGGTAACACAACATGAAAACCTAAATTATAACGTTTTGTGAACAATAGTCAGATAACCATTTTCAAATTATGACAACCACGGATATTCATATGTAAATAATACACCTTTATTGACACAGTGTAAACGCAAACAGATAGAATGTTATTGTGTCTGTTAATTGTTCGTGAATAGATTGAACATTTCATAAAATTAACAAGTCAAGACACACCGATGTGTGTCCTCTTTCTTTAAAAATGATATTTTGTGTATATCCAGATTTATTGTAGGTATTTTCAGCTGTAACTAAATATGTGTTTAATATATCATATAAGTAGTCATGGTAATAAGGCCACAAGGCAAGGGCTGACTGACTGTGGGAAATCATGACGAGGGAATGTTGAATTGCACCTCTCGACCTGGTTGGATGTTTGTTTGTCTCCAGGTACCAGGCTGTTCTCCCGACTTCTATAGCTGACAGAGATGAAAAACACGTCACACATGATGAACTGGTGAAGCTGATGAAGTGGAAGTTATTGGTAAGACAGAAATATATCTACTATGTTGCTGGTAACATACCCTTCCAGGACATTGATAAGTTGGTAGGGAATCATCATTGATGGACGTTTTCTTGAGTCTTCAGTTTTCTATATTCTAGTGACAGATTGAATGGGAGAATCAAGACAGACATAATCATATTTATGATAATAAATTAGTTGGGTTACTGGAAACGGAAGTATTTTTGGGGTCGATTTAAGGAAATGAAACCTACTTGCACCCAGTGCAACCTACCTAAGGCAATCACCTTTTCGCACCAAAATATACAAGTTGCACCTGCTGCTTAATATAAAATTTTATATAATGCTTGAGGTTTGGTAAAGACGCTTTAGAACAGTATTATAACAAAAGTAATCTGTAGTTATCTTACTTCCTAAACTTTCATGAACAGCAAGTCCTTCAGTGACTGTTCCTACAATAATCAGAGTCACTGTTCTAAGTCAGTTCCTCATCATTCTGTTTTCCAGCTGGGTGCAAGTTGATATACATAAGAGGTTGCATTTAGCAGTTTCAGGTTGCACCAGTGCGAGTTCTAAATGCTTAAAGAGCCCTGCTATGCAAGTTCACTAAGATCTTGTTATGGAAATTAATCACTGACTGGAGACTTGGTTGTCTGTATTCTTCCACCCAATACTCATCCCGAGATAATGCTAGAGCTCCAGACCAGGCCCAGATTTCTATGTTCCCCCTTCTTTGTCTTCTGCCGACACCTTCTTGGGTTGTCGATTGTAGTTTTTGACATAGTGATTGATTAAAACACTTTGAACCTGATCAACTTGCATCCTGTGCATGTTGATTTTTTGCTGTTCAAAGTACACCGACCTCAGTTGGAAAACAATGATGAGGAATTCTCTCAGATCAGTGACTCTGATGACTACATGGGCAGTGACTGAATGACTTTTACTGTTCATCTCAAGAAATTTTATGAATTAAAGATAAAATCAACTTATCAGACCCATAATATATTTTTTCATAATGATGTAAACCAATACTGCAATACAAGCAGTATATGTAATGTTGTACTGAGCATCAGGTGCAACCTGTTTTTGTCTGGTGCAACAAGGTTATTACCTAATGTTGCACCTGGTGGAAGTAGGTTTCATTTCCTTAAATCAAGCCCTGCTTGTAATCCTTGTACTTAGCCTTCAGTAGTGAGCCAGTTTGGATGTGGACCCATCACATCCTGAGTTCCATCACCCTTGTCTTAACCAGGCTCAAATTTTCTGATACAGGGTGCATCTGCCTCCATGGTACCTAAAGTTGGGGTCTAGCCACTTGCTTTTCATTAATGAAATATGTTAGCCGGAATCAATTAGATCTCCCTAGACTTTGCATTTAGTTACTCATTCATACTGTGGAGGCCTATGTAGTTCTGATTCAACACCCTTTTACATGTATGTCCAATTTCAACAGCTCTTTGCTTTGCATTTACACCTGGATGGATTACAGGTCCAGTACTCCCATGTCTTCACTGCCCCTAGATTTACTTTCCAGACAATGCCTATGAGTAGATTCTGTTCAGATCTCTTACACTTCCTAGTTCATGACGACCTCTTCGGCACAGTGGTGTAGTGGTTAGCATGCTGGCCTCTCACGCCAAAGTCCCTGGTTTGAATCCCGGTGGAGACACCAAAATTTGTGACCTGGTTCTCATACTGTGTTGAGTCCCTGGGCAAGGCATTTCGTCCACATTGCACTCAGTCCACCCAGCTGTTCAAAATGGGTACCTGAGAAGCGGATGTACGGACCTATATGGTCGCCCGAAGCGCTTAGTAGCAGCTTTGAAAGTACAATTCCATCAGGGTAATAATGTAACGCCAGAGAGCAGCATTGTGTTGGATTCTAGGCTCAAAAATTAGCATTATTATTATTATTATTATTATTATTATTATTCAGTCCGTCGGAGCTGTATTCAACAGATACATATCAATTCGCTACTGGACCAGCACTCCAAAATTATTCTATAAGTCAGGTTGCCAGATCTGAACTTGTCTGGGATACTACAGTTTCAGTCGCTATAACCTACCTTTAAACCACTAGGGAAAGTTATGTCCATTGTTCTTGGAAGTGTCTTATTAGCATAACTGAATAACTGCCCTAATGCAATTATTTCTGCTGGAAACAGTAAAATTGTACTTATTTTGATAATCTTCATCATGCCTAATACATTACACGTATTTAAATAAGCATGCCCTCGTGGTGTAAGCCGTTTAATCACCCTCACTATGGTAGTTATTTAAATAAAGCTAAAGCCCTCGCAGAGTTTATTTAAATAACTACCTTGTAAAGGTGATTAACCTATATATATGGCAACGTTTCTAACCTTTTACAGTCCCATAATCTGATGCTGATACAAATATCACCTCTACTGGACAACTGATGCTAGGGTTGTCGTGATACGCGAATGTATCGATGCATCGATACATTTTACTGACGATACGATACGCGATACATGCTTGCGTGTATCGATTCCTATTTTAAAACTTTATCGATTCAAATTTGTATGCTATATCCATCTCCTTCAAAGTCTTGATAGTAAAATTATACGAGATCGCTCCGATAAATAGATGTAGCTAGCTTTACTTAAAAAATATGTTCGAAACTAACAGCTTTTGTGATTGGCTAGACTATTTTGATGGACCAATCAGCGAGCGCGTACGTTGCCGGTAAGGTAATGCTATGAAAAGGCGCAAAAATTATGTATCGCGATACGTATCGTATCGTGACCTTACAATCGTGATACGTATCGTATCGTGAGATTGGTGTATCGTGACACCGCTAACTGATGCAGCGAAGAATTGACAAACAGCTGTAAATCCAGCTGATGCCAGGCTTCCAATTACCCTCTTGCTTTCACCTTAGAAATTAAACAATGGAACAACAGAGGGATAGTTCTAATAACTGAAATATGCCATGGCAGATTTAATGTATAGTATGACCAGAAATTATTGAGAATTTTAGGAATATGTTTAATTGGATTTCTAGTATAAACAACCTTGACCAGCTATCAAGTGCTTGGTTTCATTCAAGAGAGACAACTCCGTTAATCCTTTTTCATTAGTTTGTGAAGAGTTATACCCCTTTGTTTACTTGCTCGCAGACGACATTTTCAGTGATCCACAGTATGGATGATTAAGAGAAGAGGAAGTTGATTTTAGAGTATTATAACAAGGACATCAGATCAGCTAAAGTGATTTCAAGTAGAACAGGCATCCCTTTGTCCACTGTTTATCGTGCTTTGAAAAATATTGCAAATGGATATGGCATTGAGCACCAGGGAGGCGCAGGTAGGCCCAGAATATTGACTGTCGGTGACAGGAGGCAGCTTGGTATTCTTGTTTCTAAAAACAAACAAGGGAGTTTAGAGTTTAGTGGCTGTTTCCTTAATACACTGAAATTCTGGACCAAACAAACTGAAAAACCTTTGTATCAGCGCCCAAAGTACAGTCCGAAATTTAACGTGTGGGGTGGCATATCTGTGTTAGGGGCAATGCCCCTCTGTGTATTTGAAGGGAATATGAACAGTGAGCGGTACACAGATATTCTCGAGGGATATTTACTTCCATCTGCTAACATGTTCTATGGAAATTTGTGTATTTTCCAGCAGGACAACGACCCAAAACATCGTTCAAAGCATTCACAGGCCTGGTTTCTGACCCAAAATATGACATTATTAGATTGGCCAAGCTATAGCCCTGACCTAAATCCAATAGAAAATGTTTGGGAACTTATGAAGGAAAGTGTCAATAAGAAAAGTCTGACAAATATTGCTGAAATGAAAGAAGACGTGGTCTGATATTGGGACAGCATGGACCACGACTTTCTAACTTATTTGATCAGTAGTATGCCCCGCCGCATTGAAGCCTGCATTGCTGCCCATGGTGACTTGACAAAATACTAACTGTTCACCTGTCTTTGAATCTGGAGTTATGTTCTGCTAACATTCACATATAATACGTGAGTAATGAGTGAAAAAAATAAAATTTACAATCTTTAAATTCTCAATAATTTCTGGTTGTACTGTATGTGGACCACAATTTTAAGATCATACTGAGTGATTGAGTTTAGTTTTACCCCGCACTCAGCAATATTCAAGCTTTATGGCGGTGGTCTGTAAATAATTGAGTCTGGACCAGACAATCCAGTGATCAACAGCATGAGCATCAATCTGTGCAAATGGGAACCGATAACATCTGTCAACCAAGTCGGCGAGCCTGACCACACGATCCCGTTAGTGGCCTCTTACGACAAGCATGGATTACTGAAGATCAATTCTAACCCGGACCTTCACGGGTATCATTCTGAAGTAATGCACCAAAGATTCCTTATAGAACCAAGTCTTCAAGTCAAGTTAACACATTTCTTTAGTACAGTTCGATTTTTCAAGACCACACTTTTAGATAGAGTTGTCTGATCCCTTTGGTTTTTCACTGCAGTTGAGATGTCTGAGTTTCATTCTGAAGATTGTTATTTGCTCCTAACTCTGAGTTAGAAAAGGTTTAGGTTTGAGTTTTTAGTACATAAGATTTTCGATTATTAGTGATCTATTCATATAACTTTCGGCTGTTGTTTTGACTTGTTCATGAACAATGGAATCTGTTAATGAAACCAGTTTATTCTGTAGTACTGGGATTGTATATTTTCACTAACAGTTGTGACCCTTTGAGTACCAAGTCTCCTCCATGTTGTGGTATATCATGTTTGAAAGAAGCAGCATCTATGTTTTGCTTACAACTGGAAATGTTGATGGCTCTCTTCTGAAGGTAGCCAGAGGCATAAGACTTGATATTTATAAGTTGCACTGCCTTGTTTATTTCCAGATTTGTATGTGCTATAGAATATTTGGTGTGTGGAAATTTATTTGTTGTATCTTAAAACGCATGTTCATTGCTTTCTAAGATACTTACTGGTAAGTAATCTGCCATACTACTCTCTACTTTTGAGATATCTCATAGCTGTGAGACAGACCATTCTTGTCAGAGATATTTTTTAAAGAGATTTCCAGGATCTATTCCTGATGAACACTGTTTCTCAAGCAATCAGGTTGTGTCACCCTCCCATTGATGGGTGTTAGTGTTAGCCATCTGGTCAAGTGCTGTCCTCACTATGAGTCTCTGTTTCAGAGGGGTAAGTTCCGACCTCGTCTTCAGCAGCTCGTGTCCTCCAATACACCAGATGATGTGATCAGCACCAGTAAGAAAGCATTCCAAGTGTTGCCTGATGTGTCTAGTGCTATCAAGACCTTGTCCCTGCTGAAGGGGGTGGGCCCTGCTACAGCCTCAGGTGTGCATGTCAGCCTCAAGCAGAATCAGTGGTAGAGTAAATTCCGATCCAGGAGGCATCAATTATTTTTCTGATTGTGAATAATTGTCCCCTGCAACGTGTTTTGCGGGGGTTATTAAAATGGTCTCCATCAGTGCACATTCGTCTTTTCCAGGCCAGAACATAAAAAAGATTCAGTATTTCTTCCCCAAACCTGGCATATAGATAGGTCTGGTGATGAACTGGTGCCTTTTGATAGTTTTGGATTTCGGAATAAAATGGTTTTTGCCTTTCCATGGCAACACTTCGACTGAATTTGGTGGTGGTGCTCTTGGAGCAGAATTTGGAAACCTTTCAACACTCTCCTTCCACTTTGCTATATAGTCGCGGACTTGGTTGACACATGTCATTGTATCCCAGTTGCGTAGATCAATGCTCACACTTTTGATCACTGGATTGTCTGGTCCAGATTTGATTATTTACAGACCGCCGCCATATAGCTGGAATATTGCTGAGTGCAGCTTAAAACTAAATTCACTGCTATAAACATGTCAAAACATTTGACATACCGGTAGTCAGAACTAGTTGACATATTCACAAAGAGTATGTTGCCATTGCGTGGGATATTGATGACTTTGTCTTCTTGTTCAATTAGTTTTGTTTGTCGTGGCTGTTATATGGTTCCTACGTGGTCTTAATAATCTGATGTAAGGCACGGATGTCACCTTCACCTCCAGCTCATCCCAATGCGTGATATGACTGCTCTGGCAATATAAGGCTAAGGGCTAGAGCAATGCTCAGTATCTGTGTATTAACACCAGACTGGGAACATGTTTGGTTCACAGTGATGTATCACATTAAACCTCACCAAGATGTCATGTGTTCTACTTGGATAATTTCAACATGATCTGGCGACAGAAATTGTACTTGGTGAAGTAGACATTTTTCATTGGTTTATCCCCTAGATGTTTCTATATTTTAGCCATACTGGCTGCAGGGAGCCCTGAGTACAGCCCCTTCATGGCCGACGAGAGTATGCTGGCCCTTCAGACGAAACCTCTGACCTACACACACAATGCTTACCTTGTCTTCCTGGAGCAAGTGCAGGCAATCTGCAAACAGCTGAAGGGTCAAGGTATGCATGTCAAGGGTCTTGCGACTCCAGTCTGATGATGTGGTCTGTGACAATTGGGTGGTCACAACAGGGAGTTATCTGGACTGCTTTGATTTTACCATCTCTTCAGAAAGCAGTTTATCTTTCTAGATCCTGGCACTATTGTCACTTCCTGTTGGCCATCAGTTGAGAATTATATTCAGGTTTCATTTTGTAGTTTAGTTCAGAGTGAGTCTGTCTTGTTTTGAAACATATTGTTTGGTTGATGTTTGAAACACAGTGTTTGTACCTCAGGCAGTGTATAATTCAGGTTAACAGAATAATGAAGCAATTTTTAACATTGTGTTCAGGGGATCTGTAGCTCAGGAGGATTGTTGCCACTCAGGCAATCACAGCCTAGACAATTCACATCCATAAGAAAGCCATTAACATTTTCGAATGCCTTCATTCAGCCTTACTGCTAAATCTTCTGTCCCTCATTTAGTTCACTGGCAGTTTCACTGTAGATTTGAAATGTAACTAAGGGTATATCTTGGAATTGTTGAGAATTGCTTACACCTTTATTAACATGACATATGTACACTTCCAAGACTTATATCTGTGACTGCCTCCGTGGTGTAGTGGTTAGAGCGTCCGCCTGGAGAGCAGAAGGTTGCGGGTTCGATCCCCAACCGCGTCATACCAAAAGACGTTAAAATATGGTACTTGTTGGTCCCTGCCTGGCGCTCGGCATTAATGGGTACAACAAGGACTGGTCGGCTCGGAGTCAGTATAATGTGTCTGAGTGGGGTATTCATGCTTCACTGCGGCATGGTATCTCAGTGGGCTAGCACTATAAAACCAGCTTCAGACTGGGCTAGTACAAGCAGCCGCACATACACATACGCATGCACGTCGTCATATGAGTGACATATTCTCAAGCACCACGTTAGACCCAATTTCACCTCACCTCACATATATCTGTCATGGGCAAGGTATTGGTGTGGAGGTTGTTGTATATGTTGTATATCCTGTTATTGCAGATAAAGCCTTTCACTGGACCCCAAAGAAAGTGGAGTTGGTGTTGTGGACCTACCATGTTGGGAAAGTACTCACACCTGATACAATAGAGAAAAGTTTCGTGTCAAAAACTCTGAAGAGAGAGAACAACAATAATGAAGAACACAAACCTAAAAAGAAAAAGAAGTGACTTGTTATGAATTAAGAAACCTAAATAGACTGAGATTACATACCATTTTCTTCAGTCTATATATCTAGACCACAGACAGAAGTTGAGTACACACACATTATTTACTATGTTTACAGGAGACCTAAGTACAGCATGTATCTGCTGACTATCGTGGTAAAGAACAATTGAAGGCAAACCTTCACTGTTATTTAGTTACTGAAAGAAGTTACCTGCACTGAATATCTACTACCTAATAGTTATGAAGCTGAAACTGGGACGTTTCGGAGACAGAATATTTGCACATCACCAAATGTGGAGCCAACCAATGTGAGGAACCCATCGTACTTGTCAAGACTATTTCAAGTTTTCATGATTAGAAATCAGATTATGACTTTCATTTTGGAGATCTCCTAAACCCGGTCAAATGAAAGGCGTTCTGACAGGAACTGGACAATCCATACCCTTGGAGATCCGAGATTTATGGTCTACTGATGTAGGATAAGCCATATCCAGCATACCTAATCAACTAAAGGACTCGTATCCGAGAAAGAGAATCCATGCCTAGTGAAAATACACATACATTTTAAAACAATACTGTTTTGTTGTCATTTTGCGGCAGTGCCCCCTCAAGATCGGGAACAATAATCGTTTTTCTATCAAGCCAATGGTAGGTGTTTTTATGGTGTTGACTAGTGAAAGCAGTCTCTTGCATTAAAGAATAAACGGCCAACGAGAGTACGAATGTTCCAAAACAGGTACTAATCTGACCAGAATGGTATGTACAGGTGCACCAGCCCTGTTACTGTATCTCCGCCTGTTGGGATTGTCTAGTATTTTGTTGTATGTATGGTATTGTCCTCAGATTGTTGTACAGCAGTAGCGAGCACTGACATTTGGTTTTAACGATACTGTGCTTATGTACAAAAGTCAACTTGCTATCTTCAAGGAAAGACAATTTTCAAGAGACATCAAATTATCTGTTGCTCCAAAGCCGCACATTTAAGCATTGTGACGAAACTTTCCGAACCCATAACTACAGAGCCCCGTTTCCCAAAGCTATCGTAGCGCTACGACTGTCGTACCTCATATACTGTAACATAGACTTACGACAATCGTAGCGCTACGATAGCTTTGTCAAAGGGACCCAGACCATAAGAACTGGGCCTAGATTTGCGAAGCTCTCTTAGCGATAAGATAGTCTAAGTTAATAATAACGATTGGCACTTACGACTATCTTAGCGCTAAGAGAGCTTCGAAAATCTAGGCCCTGCAGCTTAAAACAACACTCGTTAGGCCAATGCTTGGGCTGCTACCTGCTACCAGTGTGTGAAGAATCTGAGTTGTATAGGGTTATTGTTGTGTACGTCAGCATGGGCGTGTCTGTGTACAACCCTGTCACTCCAACGTCGGGGTAACACTAAACTAAAGCCGCGGAGACAGCTGAAACACTTATTTAACAAATATTTGAGCAAGTGGTAGGCAATAACACTGACTTGTTGTCCACCGAAGTGGTAGAAAGTGTATGTTGTATTGGGAATTGCCTCTACGTTAAGATACACCAGCTGTTGAAAGCCATGTTAAACCGAAGTCCTTTGTTGCACTAACCATGCATAGAGAGCCGTGCACCCCTCGATCAAGACATGTAACCTGAATGTGGGTCACGACCCGAATCTTGGGTCATCGTGAACAGTTTGCTACAAATAGATCCATGTCACATCCATCGTGAGTCATTATCGCCCAATTTTGCAAGTGTACAATGTCCAATGGCGTGACTCTCATATCAGCCGATCCATGTGCTGGCTTTGGTCATTGTGACTGAAGGGACTATAAAGAGTGAGTTTAGTTTTACGCCGCACCCACCAATATTCCAGCTATGTGTAGGCGCTCTGTGAGTAATCGAGTCTGGACCAGACAATCCAGTGATTAACATATCATGAGCATCGATCTACGCAATTGGGATACGATGACATGTGTCAACCAAGTCAGCGAGCCTGACCACCCGATCCCCTTAGTTGCCTCTTACGACAAGCATGGGTTGCTGCAGATCAGTAACTGTTCTTACCCGTATCTTCATGGGTTGATGCCATTGAAACAGAGTGAATGAGTGTGTATAAAGGCTTAACAATTTCAACCTGATTACTTGGAACACTTTTCTCCTATGACAAAGATGAAATAATTAGTTTCCTCATCTCCCTTGAAATTCTACAAGAATGATCATGAAACGTGACTGTGATCTCTTCAATTCAGGACACGCTTACCCAACTTCAGCGATCAGTTCTTATTATTTTACCTTTTATCTCTTACCCCGATGGAATTTGTTTCTATGGATAATCGAGACTGGTTAATCTCAGGTGCTGACGTCAAATAATCACAAATTACTCATGTCAATAAAGAACGTTATCTGAGCCCAAGTTTCTCTACATATCGTAGGTTTTAGGTTCATGAAGCAACATGAAATTGAAGTTCAAATGTAAAACCATTCGGGTTTTATCTGATTTCTCATACACACATGCACCGATTGCAACAGACGGGTATCAGCTGATCACATATGAGACCTAATGGTAAAGTGACCTAATTCGAAGTCACACGGTCACTCAGATCATACGACTCTGTACTCATGTTATACATACGCGCTACAAGCAACTGGTTTTAACCACTGATAAAACATAGAACTTCTAGATGTACAATACTCGGCTCACACTGGTAGGCTGATAATAACGAATGAGGGGGACGGCAATTTTCGCTCTAATTGTAACGGTCATTGTTGAGAATGTAGAGGATGGTTCATGTATGTTTAAACGCTGACGACACGCCTGATATAGCGGTCCTATTCATTGATTCCTTTGGTCGTGTTCTGGGAAGAGACGTTTTCGAAGGATCAGCCGGGAGCTGAGAATGAGAAGTGTAAGAGAAAGGGAAAGTCGCACAGAGGTAGAGTGAAATGTTAACTGCCGATACACATCCAGGAGACCAAGTTAATAACTCTTCGCCCTAGGGCGTGGTGAATATTATTCTACAACAGGTAAATTAATGATACTGATGAATATATGGATTCGAACCCATGTATGACAAAACCTAGCATAACTCCTCACACTCTGCCTGTTTAACACAGGCGGCCAGGTGAAAATTACACCCATTCTATTTACACAAAGGAGATGTATCTTCTGAAAATAGTGATATCATATGTGAACATAAATGGTTAAAATACAATGTACCTAACTGAAAATTGAAGCTCATCTGACGAGAACAGAGGCCATATCCCTAATATTGATCTTTACATTTTTATTTCAGTTCTTCATAATATCTTGACAATCAACAAAATGGTGAAGATCATATTTGTGATGTACGTGGCTTTTGCCTGTAAGTAAACCTGGTATATTATTTTACGAATGTGATCTTAGAACATCCTCAAATCCCATTTCCCCTCTAACCCTGTAACGTATTCTGTAGATAGAATTAGGATTGTTCATATTTGAAAGTGTCCGGCGCAATTTAAACGATCGTGGTGTATTATTTCGCATAAGTGAGTTTTATTTCTGTAAAAAGTGATAACAAATTCAGAAACTTATGTCGTAGCTTTACTTTTGACAGAACACAGTTTAACGAAAAGTATATATTTTATTTATATTTTGAGACAAATGTAGAACGATCTTTTCATTCATCGTCAGTTGTCCTAAAATCAATAATGTAAATGTTTTCTGAAATCAGTAAACAAATATTTCAATGTTTATGTCATTGAAAAGGTTAATTGTAAGATTCCCTTATGGTTGGACTTTCTGAAGCACTTCTTGGTGTAAACCACGTTAAATTGCTGTATCAGGTGTTGAACATGTCGACCTCACTCACTCACTCACTCACTCACCTACTACTTTATGTCGTATTTGTAGTGGAGTCAGCACATGGCCAATGTGGAGACCACTGCCTCGACTGTAAGCATGGTACTTGCAGAGAGTGTATATTTGGATGGTTTGGTGCTGACTGCTCCAAGAAGTGTCAAGGATGCTGGTATGGTAGATGTGAACAGGACACAGGGAGATGTGTACAGTGCTCGCCTGGATACTACTCTGATGGATGTTTTAAAAGATGTTCACTTAATTGCTGTGCGAGTGTTGATGGCAACCGGTACTGTGACCGTGACGCAGGGAGGTGTCTGGAGGGGTGTGTCCCTGGTCGGTGGGGGCATCAGTGTCAGAAACCCTGCCCCGGCAACTGTGATCAATCTGCATGTCACCAGGATGTGGGAACATGTCTTCTTGGCTGCACTGATGGATGGTTCGGCGGCCAGTTGTGTGATAAACCATGTCCAGAAAACTGTCTGTGGAACAGATGCAACCTTGTCCAGGGATACTGTGGTCAATGCAAGCCAGGGTTCATTGGGCCGAAGTGTGACATACGGTGTAGGAATTGCGTGGACAATACATGCACATACAACGAACTGCTCTCCTCAGTTACTTGTACCAGGGGATGTGTCAGAGGATGGTCGGATGAGGATTGCCAGTCTCCATGCAGCAACAGATGTGTGGGAGTTGAATGCAACATAAATGGCACCTGTAAGAAGTGTCCAGATGGTCATTACGGCGGCAACTGTACTGTGCCATGTGCATCATCTTGCCTGAGGTGTGAACAGACATCCGGGTTATGTACTTCAAAACGACAAGGAAGATACCTTCTAAACGAGAACTCAAATGACTCGCCAACCAAGTCCACAGTCATGTTGTCTCAAGGTGAGTCACTCACACACACACACAGACACACACGTCGTTCACTTCCATTAATTAAGATCATGAATTTTTATAAACATTGTCCCCTGTATTTACCCTCAGAATACATACATGGTATGATAGGTGATGACGTCAAATATCATCAAGACCCCAGATAGTTGTCTATGGTCAATAAGTATCACAGGAATGCCAAAGGAGCACTTGTAGATCTAAGCACGGGCAACCACCCGGAAACAACAGTTATGTACAGGTGTTTGCCTGTTACCGTTAACAAATAGAAAGTGTAAACAAACGACAAATGGCACTGACAGTATCGATATCAAATTGCTTCTTTGAGAAATGATTGCCCAGAGTAATACAAATGTGATGTTGTATATACATGTGTTGTTTGTCAATGTGGCCCTGGTACTTGGTATGGCTGTAACTGTGTTTAGTACATCAGTGATTGGGTTTATTGGCCCTGACTGGATTACTGACAGTCTTTCTTATATACCTGACTGCGGCATCAAACAACCTTCACTCACTCTCCTTGACATGGAACTCTGGCCACCACCTCAACAAGCCGATCAGCCATTTCTTTGATGACATGACAAACATTGTTTTCTTTAATCGATCATATGTGTATACACGGATCAAACAATAGAATGCACAGTGATTTATTTGTACAATGAAGGGACTCACAATCCGTTTCATACACTGACTTTTTACGGTTCCCAATACAGATTGAACTGAAATACTCATTTGTTCTCTAGTAACGTAGAGTAAAGCATATCTTAAAGCAGTTATCAGGTGATGGATCTGACTTGCGTAATTCATAATATCATTGGTATCAGTTGTATGTATTGGTTGTTATTTGTATTTGACAGGTTCCCCGACCATCAGTCCAATCAGCTGGATGTGGATCTCAGCATCTCTATGCTACGTGCTCAATCACGGATGGGATTGAAACACAGGGGTTCGAATCACTGTTTGGACAATATTTTTATATAATACACGTTATTTTATGTAATGAGTGAAGCGGGATAATTTTCTAAAAAATCCATTTCTTCACCGATTTCGTTCAAATTTAAAACATAAGTTACTCATAACATATAAAAACAATATACGGTTGCAAAAATATAGATTTTTTATTTAAAAAAAATATTGTCCAAACAGTGATGCGAACCCCTGTGGATTGAAACGACAGTCTTAACAGAATTTTAGATAAAAAAGTGTTTTCGTGTTTATTGAATTTGAAAGCATAAAGGTTTGGAAATTCTATTTAGAAATTTGAGGAAAAAATGGAAAATTAAAAGCTATGACACGAACATCGTACTTTTTCTATTATTCTTAAGCCACCACTGTAAACTATAAAAGTATAAGGTTAAAATGTTAGCTACTCGTTTATGTAGCCTTGTGGTTAAAACGTTCTAATTCACTCGTTTCGCCGAAGGTCCGGATCTTATCTCCTACATTTGTAGTGGTGTTCACCGCCATGATGTTGCTGGAATATTGCTAAAAGCGGCGTAAAATATTGCTTGAGGTGGTGTATTACAACACTCACCAACACACTTGCCTCTTTGAGTGTGTGAGTGAGTTTAGTTTTACGCCGCACTCAGCAATATTCCAGCTATATGGCGGCGGTTGTCTCTGAAGAGACAATGTCAGCAGTGACGTTAGGCTGACTTCTTGATCATTTTGTATGCGCCAAAATATCCAGCTAAGCTATGTGGAATCATGTAGTTTAAGGTTTTACCAAAAAATGAAACATTCCGTTCTGTACACAGATTTCCTTATCCAGAAAATCTTCCCGGTCTGGAGACGGAAATACTCTGTAAGTCTTATTCAGTTTGTCTGAATAGTGTTACTAAGTGTACATTCATAGGTGAATGTCCATACACCAAGTAGTTGGTAATCTCACTGTCATCCCTTATCTCGGTAACTGTGGAAGAAACTGGTTGGCAACATTCGCCGATCTACCGAACAAATATTCTGTTTTCAAACACCACGAAGAGAGACCAGAAGGAAACAGTCAAACATTACGTCGTCACAACAGCTGACATAAGACGGTGTTCCTA
This sequence comes from Haliotis rubra, assembly GCF_003918875.1. Classification (NCBI taxonomy): domain Eukaryota; kingdom Metazoa; phylum Mollusca; class Gastropoda; order Lepetellida; family Haliotidae; genus Haliotis; species Haliotis rubra. The sequence continues at coordinate 118,229 of NW_025765004.1, read as the reverse complement.
AATATTGATTAAGGTTTCTACTATACTCATGCTGGGTGGTGGGGTAGCCTAGTGGTTAAAGCGTTGGCTCGTCACGCTGAAGACCCGGGTTCGATTCCCCACATGGGTACAATGTGTGAAGCCCAGGTGATCGTAAGACGCGACTAACGGGAACGGGTGGTCAGGCTCGCTGACTTGGCTGACACATGTCATCGCATCCCAATATGCCCATACTGTTGATCACTGGATTATTTACAGCCCGCCGCCATATTAGTGCAGGGGCTTGTGTAATTCCGTGGGAATTACATGTTAATTTTTGGAACCAATACTAATTGTAATCGCCGGATTCAGGAAAAACATGGTTCCTTTTATTCTGTTTGCTATAAGTGTCATTGTGGGGTGATTGAATATGAGTTCCCAAAATTGCTTGTACACCATTTCGTGAAAAAACATGTTTTCATAAACCTATCACAACATAGTCATGTAGCATATCAAAAGGCAGCTTATGATGCAGGATATAGAGATAACCACAAAATATGCTTCTAATTTCAATTTGGTGACATAAAATATGACATAATCATATAAATTAATCAAATGTTGTCTTTCCTTCATCGGACACCAACATTGTAAGTATTGGCCTATATTAATGGAAGCCATTTATTGAATTAATGTATTTTCCCATTTCATAATCTATACAACCTTGACACACTTATGTAGTAATAATAGTACCCAGATAAGGCTAATGTGACTATCATATAGTCGTGCACAAGTGTCAAATCAGGCCTACCGGTACAATCAGAATAGACACACCGGCACTCGTGTCTGGGTAATTAAATGACAAATGACATAAAGACAAATCTGCAGTCAATACAAACTGAATGTATTAATACAGGAGTGACAAATTATATCACAGTGAGCAGATAACTACATATTACAAGTGGGGTATGCAAGTACAACATATAATGTGCACTAGTATATTTTTTTAACTTTCACATTGTTAAGTAACTTGCATAGTCAATCAATCCGTCATTAACCGGCAAGAACAAAATATGCTGTTGAAATACAAGCTTCGGCATTATTTGTCATACAAACAACAAGCATGAATTCTTTTTATCTTAATTTGGAATGTCCTTTCACTATTGCATTTGTAAAGTACTACTGTGTACTTGTACTTTAATGTACTTTCACCAAACCATACACAGATAGCCCTTGTGTCACACCTAACATAACCACCAAGATTCATTCAAATCCATCCATAACTTTTTGATATATTATTCATATTCTCCTTTTATTTAACATTGCGATTATTTTCAAAGTACCTCTGTGTGCATGTACTTTAACATACACTCTTCAAAAAAAAGAAAAAAAGAATCGCAAAATAAAATTTGAAAAAAAATGAAAGCTTGTACGCAAATGTCAAATTAAGCATGTTTTGAGGGTTGAATATGGTTGTTGGTATGGTTTAGAAGAACATGCGTGATCGAATGCAAACATAAACGATTTTGAATGGTTTTATCTATCATGATTGTCATGATGAGCTTGACTGGTATGGAACACAACCAAAAGCCGCAATTATTGCTTTTCGCGTGCAAGCAGACTATAAAAGACCCAAATGCATCTCGCAAATTCATCCAAGACCCTTGCAAATACTGGATGAGAAACTGGGACGTCTAACGATGCCCACCGAAATATTGCCATTGGACGATTACAAGCTGGCGAATCCAAGAGTGTCGTGGCGAGGACCTTCAGCATTCATCCCAGCACAATAACTCGTTTGTGGGATCGTTTTGGGCATTCCATTTCGACAAATGACCATCCAAGACCAGGAAGACCGCGAGTCACCACACAAGCCCAAGATCGCTACATCCGGGTAACCCACCTACGTGACTGCCATCGTTCCGCCCGGGACACAGCACAAGAACGGTTTGGAGCCCGGAGAATGTCCGGCCAGACAATAAGGAACCGTCTCCGAGAGGTAGGTATGCGTGCCAGACGTCCAGTAGTTGCCCCCTCTCTGACACGATTACATGAACGTCCGTGTGTCAGGTGGTGTAACGCTGTGCAGCCATGGAACCATGGAAACTGGAGGCACATATGGTTCAATGATGTATCGCGGTATCCCCTTAAGTGACGTGACGGAAGACAACGTGTCTACAGACCACGCAATGAACGTTTTGCATCCAACTGCATCAGGCAATTGGACAGATTTGGTGGAGATGGTGTGATGATGTGGGGAGCCATCTCATACACCTGCAGATCGGAATTGGTGCTCGTCCAAGGCAATCTTACGGCCGCGAGATATATCGACCAGATTGTCTGTCCTCACTTGCATTGTCTTGTCGACAGCCAAAGGGAGCTGTACCAACAGGACAACGCCAGACCTCACCCAGCACATGCTACAGTGGACTACCTGGACAATAACGACATCAATGTCTTCCCCTGGCCCTCCAGATCCCCGGATCTGAAATCAATTGATTACCTGTATGATCAGATTGATAAACATGTACGTCAACGTCGTAATCTGCCATTGAGGCTTTAACAGTAAATGTTGTTCAACACGCTGCTGGAGGAATAGATAAGGATTCCACAATGAAATATCCAACAACTGATTCAATCTGTGTCGTCAAGGAGGTGTCGTGCAGTTCTAGCAGTAAGAGGTGTCCATACAAGGTAGTAACGTCAACGCCACCTCGTGGACAGCAGTAATGACTATGATGACTATCATTCTTGTGAAATGTGCACGAGATATTGCTCCACATAATTTCAGTGCTGTACCGTTTATTTTCGTTGATTTACATACTTGAATAAGGCCAGAGTTTTCAATGATATTTTGCTTTTGCGTTTCTTTTTTTGAAGAGTGTACTTTTTCAACATCTAATTGGTTTGTCCTGGGGACATACCCAAGAGATCCAGAAAGTTTCATTGAAATCCATCTAGTTGTTTTTGAGTAAAGATGCTAACACATAAACACACATAAACAAACAGGGTTGAATAAATACCCTCTGCAACAAACCTTCGGTTTTGGCAGAAGCACTTATGATCATAGTGATTATTATGCATCATATATTAATGAGATTCATGACATATAATGGTAGTTGTAAAACACACATCCCAAGGTACATTTTGACATACTACATGCCTATGTTGTGATAGGTTTATAAAATATGTTTTTCTCACATTGGTGTTGCAGCTCGATTATGGGTACCGATGTTCAGTTACCCCAGAATGACACTTATAATCATCAGAAAAAATGGAACCATGTTTTTTCTGAATCCATATGCAATACTGATCACAATTATCAGTGGTTCCAAAAATTAACATGCACTTCCTACGGAAAGCATTTTTGCTACATAAGCCCCCGCACTATATAGCTGGATTATTGTTGCGGCATGATGGCACAAGACGGGATGTTCAATTAAGATGCAGGCTAATGAGGATTGGGTGACTATAATGTATGCCCTTGACAACTGTCGTCGTACAACGACAGTGTCGACCGCTGCAAGCGATGTTCGAACGACAATGGGGCAACAATCGAGTAATTACAGATCACCGTTAAACCGTTGACTGTGTAGTAAAACACCGTTCACCCATTACTCTCGCATGCTCTCTTCATATATACATGAACATATAGTTGTGAATAAAGGTTTCCATCTGATAAATATATAATTGGTAATTCGCCCTGCGACTGGAGAGTAATCTTCGTGCGGGAAGTACTTCAGTACGCGGCAATGGCACTGTGATGTGTTAGTGGTGCATATAAGAAAGAAACAGGACAGTGAATGACTGTTTTTTTTTTTTTTAGTCCTATTACATATTTATCTCATCTCATGATTCGACAAATGGAATGTATATTATCTTTGGCAGCTCACTGGATGAAAAAAAGACATTATTTGAATAGAAAACATATTCTTATCCTCTATTTATCTTCCTTTGAATATCAAGTACAATCTGTTTACCTCATTTCACTCGGGACATAGAAGAATCAATGAATGTGATGAAAAATATAATTATGATTATCTGAAAATATCAAATTAACATCTCACTGGATATGACGTTGGAACTACCCTGTGTCAAATACACTGTGGTTTCAAACCAGGATAATGAAGATCACTGGGGAAACATTTTCACATAATATCTGGAACATATCCTGTGAAATAACCTGTTTATCAGCACCTAGACTAACGCTTAGTCTCTGAATACATATAATAGTAACAAATAATCCCATTTAAACTGAAAAGGAGCCCAAGTGAGATGGTAGATTCAGAGAAATCTAGCCTTGCTTGAAATAGGGCTTTAGCGTTGCAGGGAGGATAGGCTGTAGGGGAAATAATATGGTTCGGGGGCTGTGAGACAGACTAGTCAGCATCATACTTGCGAACTTGGGTTCAGTGTGATAGTTAGTTGGGGCTGCCCTACTCTATAAATAGCCATACACGCATCTTCCCTGACTTGGATACTGCGTGCCTGGTCGTCACACCCGGGTGCAACATGTAGACAGTGACTGCAGGAGAATATAGAGAAAATAACCAGTTTTGAGTATCGGCTCAAACGAAAGTAAGAATCTAATCTTCCAAGAATCGGTGAACGTGATATCATGCGCACATAGACCTGACGATAAAGCGTTCATCGGCCGACTGAACAGTTCGGGGGAAATGCTATCTTGATTCTTGGAAAAGTGGTTTTCGTCAGAAAGAGGGGCACTAGAATGAACGCCACGCAACTTGAGCCTTAACGTGTTTATCAACAAGTAAGTCCGTAATTATGATCACTACGTGTAAATGTGTCTGAGATTCTGTCAAAGGCGTCGCCTAACACTTGTCAGACGACACATGTCTGTTGTATGCGTGAAACGAGGGCTCGTGAACCAGCTCCCTCAGTACAAAGACGCGATGGAGGAATCTTAGTGGCTCTCTATGTTCGGACGCCCACAGGTTTTGTTGTAATACTTTGTAGCGCCCTATGTGAGAACACTGTTCGACATATATCATGGAAACCAGTAGGTTACGTAACACCCTACAAAGCCAGTGATGCATGTAGCAGGCAACAGATTGTTTCTCAAATTTCAAGATCTACGTACGCGGGGTCTAAATGTGTTAGGCTATGTTCACTCCATTTATAATCGTTTTGTATCATTAGCTATAAGCAGCTGAGACAACTCGGGGCGTAGTGCCGTACAAAGGCGGGTAGTTGTATTTCTTACAATACTGTGTGCACACAGCTTGCAGATCTTACTTCAAATTTAATCATTTCATTTTAAAAAGAAATAGAGTTATTATAAAACGTTTGATTGAAGTTGTGTAAATAGATTAATATTTTATAATTAGTAGTTTAAATTAACAACTGAGATTGTTTAAGGCAGTATCCTCAAATGGGGTTAAAGTATATTAAAATTATTGTCCCCCTGAGAGGGTACGTAATTTGTAGTCCCCGAACATTGAAAGTATGTTTATACCTGCTACTATGTTTTATCGTAGTATACATGTTATTTTAATTTATGGCTAGATTGTCAAAAATAGCTGAAGGGAACGTATACATCATGCTAGGGTTCAGTATGCGGGAAGCAAATGGACTGTACGCAGTGTTTGCCCTTAACCCTGATAAACTGCAGGCCCTAAGGACCCAGAACCATACAAAGTTGTGGGTTCTGATCAGAATGTGTAGGCCCTATATTTCAGCTACAATATAAGTCATTCCTAGCAAACATAGAATGTCAAAATTGTTTCCATGAAAACAAGAGTCGTTTCACTTACAGACAACAGCCGGTGATCGAGATCAAAACTAGACATTACTGAATGACATTTTCTGAAAAATAATACTCTTAGTTATTGGGGATGAACATGCTGTCGGCCATAACTTGCCCATAAGGACCGCAGAAAACAAAGCTGTGGGTCCCAGTGGTTTACAGTCGGCTTCGGACCTAAAACCGACGTTAATTTCGAACGCTGACTGTAAGGTGTCAAGGATGGTGATCTACCTTCAGTTGCTGGCAATCGATATCCTGTTTCTATATTGTATTGTTCTCTTTTATAACATCGTTTTATGATAACATCCTAGTTTTACTTTAATATCTGTGATTAACTGGTAGTTTTACTGTTCTTCGTCAACAGGCTTTTAATATCTAATTTTATTGTTCTATAATACAATAATTAATTGTTCTCCCTCACGATATGGCTGAAATGTTGCCGATGTGACGATAAATGTTAACTCACTCCCTCAGCTTGCAGAGTAGGGCTACCAGGGGAAAGGCGGCGAAATGATGCTGACATGTACACTTGGGCAGTAGTTAGTTGGGTTGACTGGTCAGTTAAAGTACCTGACTGGCCTTTCTTCTGGTTTGTCCGCACTCTTCTCGGTGTCTGTCGGGTCTCTCCTGTTTGCCTGTCCTGCTGCTTTTAAAGGCAAACGAACGACTAGCAATCTGCATCGGTCTGCAGTTCTCCTGGACATACTCTGCCTAGGTCTGCAGTTCACCTGGACATACTCTGCCTAGGTCTGCAGTTCTCCTGGACATACTCTGCCTAGGTCTGCAGTTCTCCTGGACATACTCTGCCTGGGTCTGCAGTTCTACTGGACATAACCTACCTGGGTTTGCAGTTCACGTGGACATAATCTGACTAGGTCTGCAGTTCAGCTGGACATAATCTGCCTGCGTCTGCAGGTCGTCTGGACATAACCTACCTAGGTCTGCAGTTCTCCTGGACATACTCTGCTGCCTAGGTCTGCAGTTCTCCTGGACATACTCTGCCTAGGTCTGCAGTTCACCTGGACATAACCTACCCAGGTCTGCAGGTCTTCTGGACATACTCTGCCTAGGTCTGCAGTTCTCCTGGACATACTCTGCCTAAGGTCTGCAGTTCTCCTGGACATACTTTGCCTAGGTCTGCAGTTCTCCTGGACATAACCTACCTAGGTCTGCAGGTCTTCTGGACATACTCTGCCTAGGTCTGCAGTTCTCCTGGACATACTCTGCCTGGGTCTGCAGTTCAGCTGGACATGACCTACCTAGGTCTGCAGGTCTTCTGGACGCATAACCTACCTGGGTCTGCAGTTCACCTGGACATAACCTACCTGGGTCTGCAGTTCTCCTGGACATACTCTGCCTAGGTCTGCAGTTCAGCTGGACAAACTCTGCCTAGGTCTGCAGTTCCAGCCTGGACATACTCTGCCTAGGTCTGCAGTTCAGCTGGACATACTCTGCCTAGGTCTGCAGTTCAGCTGGACATACTCTGCCTAGGTCTGCAGTTCACCCTGGACATACTCTGCCCTAGGTCTGCAGTTCTCCTGGACATACTCTGCCTGGAGTCTGCAGTTCTCCTGGACATACTCTGCCTAGGTCTGCAGTTCTCCTGGACATACTCTGCCTCTAGGTCTGTAGTTCTCCTGGACATGCTCTCTGCCCAGGTCTGCAGTTGTCCTGGACATACTCTGCCTGGGTCTGCAGTTCTCCTGGACATACTCTGCCCTAGGGTCTGCAGTTCTCCTGGACATACTCTGCCTAGGTCTGCAGTTCACCTGGACATGCTTTGCCCTAGGTCTGCAGTTCACCTGGACATACTCTGCCTAAGTCTGCAGTTCACCTGGACATACTCTGCCTAGGTCTGCAGTTCACCTGGACATACTCTGCCCTAGGTCTGCAGTTCAGCTGGACATGCTCTGCCTAGGTCTGCAGTTCACCTGGACATAACCTACCTAGGTCTGCAGTTCTCCTGGACATACTCTGCCTAGGTCTGCAGTTCAATCTTGACATACTCTGCCCTAGGTCTGCAGTTCAGCTGGACGCGCACTCTGCCTAGGTCTGCAGTTCACCCTGGACATAACCTACCTGGGTCTGCACAGTTCTCCTGGACATACTCTGCCTAGGTATGCAGTTCTCCCTGGACATACTTCTGCCTAGGTCTGCAGTTCACCCTGACACATAACCTACCTAGGTCTGCAGTTCTCCTGGACATGCTCTGCCCAGGGTCTGCAGCTTTCCTGGACATACTCTGCCCAGATAATACCCATTTTGTTGTCGAGATTGAAATATGTCCTACAGGTGTGCGCAGTAATAATGTTACATGATATACCCGGCGTAGTATTTCGCCAGCTTATCAAACATCTAGTTATTTTCTTCAAATATAACTTTTGCATAATGTTTTAATGTAATCTACACTGTTATATACGTAGAAATCTACGTGAAGAGAAGTGGCAACGTTTTGAAATCAAGATGCCAGTTATATAATATTGAAGTTGGTTTGAGCCGTGGCAGAGATAAAATCTGTGAGTATGAGGTAGCAGGTTGGAAGTCCTCTAGCAGAAACCTACTTCAGAAAATAGCTTTTTGTATCTGGAACAGATGATTTTAAGGAAATATCATTGTATAATAATTTTTATTTTCAGCTCCCCTCCAAAATACACTTAGAAGTCTCTTCGATGACGTGGAAAAATATAACAATTGGTGGCGCTGTTTATTGCTGGCGTAGTTATAAACCCTTGTAAAATAATAAATGCATTTTTTCTCAAGTGTTGATATAATTCTCTATGACATGCTATCGGTATCTCACCCTCGGTGTGCTTTGAACCTGAAGCTAAGTCAAGGGTATTTTTTCACGTGATATTTATCTTCCCATAGCTTGTTAGCATTATCTGGATGTTAAATGCAAGATAGAGAGCTTACGTCATTCCTAAAAGCTGTTACATACAATTCCACTAAAGGTTGATAACTAGAAAACCACAAACAACAATGATAAAATAGAAACGTCACATTTTGTTTCCCATATGTTTTATCTTTTCAATCCGCGGTAAGTACTGGTCTTTTACGGTAAGAAGTCTTCACTGCTCATCTCCTTTGCGGCAAGAACTTTCCAATATCTTTTTGCCTCAAAACAGGAATCGCTAATTGGAACCCTTTTGAGTAAGGACAGCCTTTATGCATACCGTCATATTGGTACATGTGGCTATCTCTTTCTCATTGCCCTTCCCCAAAGGCTAACTGGTGTTACATTACGCCTCCGCTGTACCAGCATCACGTTGTCTCTCGACAGTTAATTTAGTACTTTGATTCTATATGCAGTTCTTAGTGATCATAACGAAGTTACCGTTTAGGTTGCATGGTGAAGATATGACATGATATATGTGACAGATGATATGTTTGATCTTAGACACACACAACTGCAATTGAAATAGTATAGTACATTTCATAAGGAAAACAATGTGAATGAATGCACCAAAAGAAATTACAAAAAACCAGGATAATGAAGATCACTGGGGAAACATTTTCACATAATATCTGGAACATATCCTGTGAAATAACCTGTTTATCAGCACCTAGACTAACGCTTAGTCTCTGAATACATATAATAGTAACAAATAATCCCATTTAAACTGAAAAGGAGCCCAAGTGAGATGGTAGATTCAGAGAAATCTAGCCTTGCTTGAAATAGGCTTTAGCGTTGCAGGAGAGGATAGGCTGTAGGAAATAATATGGTTCGGGGGCTGTAGACAGACTAGTCCAGCATCATACTTGCGAACTTGGGTTCAGTGTGATAGTTAGTTGGGGCTGCCCTACTCTATAAATAGCCATACACGCATCTTCCCTGACTTGGATACTGCGTGCCTGGTCGTCACACCCGGGTGCAACATGTAGACGAGTGACTGCAGGAGAATATAGAAAAAATAACCAGTTTTGAGTATCGGCTCAAACGAAAGTAAGAATCTAATCTTCCAAGAATCGGTGAACGTGATATCATGCGCACATAGACCTGACGATAAAGCGTTCATCGGCCGACTGAACAGTTCGGGGGAAATGCTATCTTGATTCTTGGAAAGTGGTTTTTTGCCGAAAAGAGGGGGCACTAGAATGAACGCCACGCAACTTGAGCCTTAACGTGTTTATCAACAAGTAAGTCCGTAATTATGATCACTACGTGTAAATGTGTCTGAGATTCTGTCAAAGGCGTCGCCTAACACTTGTCAGACGACATACATGTCTGTTGTATGCGTGAAACGAGGGCTCGTGAACCAGCTCCCTCAGTACAAAGACGCGATGGAGGAATCTTAGTGGCTCTCTATGTTCGGACGCCCACGGGTTTTGTTGTAATACTTTGTAGCGCCCTATGTGAGAACACTGTTCGACATATATCATGGAAACCAGTAGGTTACGTAACACCCTACAAAGCCAGTGATGCATGTAGCAGGCAACAGATTGTTTCTCAAATTTCAAGATCTACGTACGCGGGGTCTAAATGTGTTAGGCTATGTTCACTCCATTTATAATCGTTTTGTATCATTAGCTATAAGCAGCTGAGACAACTCGGGGCGTAGTGCCATTACAAAGGCGGGTAGTTGTATTTCTTACAATACTGTTATTGCACACAGCTTGCAGATCTTACTTCAAATTTAATCATTTCATTTTAAAAGAAATAGAGTTATTATAAAACGTTTGATTGAAGTTGTGTAAAATAGATTAATATTTTATAATTAGTAGTTTAAATTAACAACTGAGATTGTTTAAGGCAGTATCCTCAAATGGGGTTAAAGTATATTAAAATTATTGTCCCCCTGAGAGGGTACGTAATTTATGAATCCCCGAACATTGAAAGTATGTTTATACCTGCTACTATGTTTTATCGTAGTATACATGTTATTTTAATTTATGGCTAGATTGTCAAAAATAGCTGAAGGGAACGTATACATCATGCTAGGGTTCAGTATGCGGGAAGCAAAATGGACTGTACGCAGTGTTTGCCCTTAACCCTGATAAACTGCAGGCCCTAAGGACCCAGAACCATACAAAGTTGTGGGTTCTGATCAGAATAATAATGAGGCCCTATATTTCAGCTACAATATAAGTCATTCCTAGCAAACATAGAATGTCAAAATTGTTTCCATGAAAACAAGAGTCGTTTCACTTACAGACAACAGCCGGTGATCGAGATCAAAACTAGACATTACTGAATGACATTTTCTGAAAAATAATACTCTTAGTTATTGGGGATGAACATGCTGTCGGCCATAACTTGCCCATAAGGACCGCAGAAAACAAAGCTGTGGGTCCCAGTGGTTTACAGTCGGCTTCGGACCTAAAACCGACGTTAATTTCGAACGCTGACTGTAAGGTGTCAAGGATGGTGATCTACCTTCAGTTGCTGGCAATCGATATCCTGTTTCTATATTGTATTGTTCTCTTTTATAACATCGTTTTATGATAACATCCTAGTTTTACTTTAATATCTGTGATTAACTGGTAGTTTTACTGTTCTTCGTCAACAGGCTTTTAATATCTAATTTTATTGTTCTATAATACAATATTATTCACGATATGGCTGAAATGTTGCCGATGTGACGATAAATGTTAACTCACTCCCTCAGCTTGCAGAGTAGGGCTACCAGGGGAAGGCGGCGAAATGATGCTGACATGTACACTTGGGCAGTAGTTAGTTGGGTTGACTGGTCAGTTAAAGTACCTGACTGGCCTTTCTTCTGGTTTGTCCGCACTCTTCTCGGTGTCTGTCGGGTCTCTCCTGTTTGCCTGTCCTGCTGCTTTTAAAGGCAAACGAACGACTAGCAATCTGCATCGGTCTGCAGTTCTCCTGGACATACTCTGCCTAGGTCTGCAGTTCACCTGGACATACTCTGCCTAGGTCTGCAGGTCTTCTGGACATACTCTGCCTAGGTCTGCAGTTGTCCTGGACATACTCTGCCTGGGTCTGCAGTTCTCCTGGACATACTCTGCCTAGGTCTGCAGTTCTCCTGGACATACTCTGCCTAGGTCTGCAGTTCACCTGGACATGTTCAGCTGGACATACTCTGCCTAGGTCTGCAGTTCAGCTGGACATACTCTGCCTAGGTCTGCAGTTCACCTGGACATACTCTGCCTAGGTCTGCAGTTCACCTGGACATTCTCTGCCTAGGTCTGCAGTTCACCTGGACATACTCTGCCTAGGTCTGCAGTTCAGCTGGACATACTCTGCCTAGGTCTGCAGTTCACCTGGACATAACCTACCTAGGTCTGCAGTTCTCCTGGACATACTCTGCCTAGGTCTGCAGTTCACCTGGACATACTCTGCCTAGGTCTGCAGTTCAACTGGACATACTCTGCCTAGGTCTGCAGTTCACATGGACATAACCTACCTAGGTCTGCAGTTCTCCTGGACATACTCTGCCTAGGTCTGCAGTTCTCCTGGACATACTCTGCCTAGGTCTGCAGTTCACCTGGACATAACCTACCTAGGTCTGCAGTTCTCCTGGACATACTCTGCCTAGGTCTGCAGCTCTCCTGGACATACTCTGCCCAGATGGCCATTTGTTGTCGAGATTGAAATATGTCCTACAGGTGTGCACGGCAATAATGTTACATGATATACCCGACGTAATTGACAAACATGGCATTAGCCATCATTCGTTTGCAGATGACACTCAACTTCAGAAAAACTCAACTCCCAAGGACTTTCACACGGGTCTTCATAAAATAACAGACTGCACTAAAGATGTTAAGTCATGGATGACAAACAACTTGCTAAAGTTAAATGATGACAAAACTGAGGTGATGGTTATTGGATCCAGGCAAATGCAAAAACAAATTACCACCAAAACTGTTTTGGTAGCAGATGCAGAGATACAAGCAGTGGACTCTGTTAAAGACCTTGGAGTTACGCTTGACTCCCACCTGGCGATGGACACTCATGTAAATCAACTCTGCAGAATATGCTTCTTTCATCTAAGAGCCATTGGCAGAATACGCCATCTCATCAGTCGTGATGCAGCACACGGTCTAGTCCAGGGACTTGTTATATCAAGAATTGATTACTGCAATATCCTCCTTTTTGGTATTTCTCCAGAAGCTGCTATCAAAATTGCAAAATGTCCAAAATACAGCCTCCCAGAATCATAAACAGAACTTCAAAGCGCCTACAAATGCCTCAATGGCATAGGCCCAGAATACATGAAAGAACTTCTTACCTTACACTCCAGAAAGACAGCTCCGTTCTCAGAATCTGAACGTACTCTCTGTGCCTCGGTTCAAACTGCAAACTTTCGGAAGGAAATCCTTTGTCTGCTCTGCCCCTCTACTCTGGAACTCTCTCCCTATCACCATTAAATCAGCAGTTGACTTCTATTCCTTCAAACGACATCTCAAGACTCATCTGTTTTCACTGCATTATGACTAGCAACTAGTCCCTTATTGTATTTATGTATATTATCCACTCACTTTGTTAGCGCTTTGAGCATGGGCCTTGTGCATGGAAAAGGCGCATTATAAGTTCACATTTATTATTTATTATTATTATATTATTAGTATTTCGCAGCTTATCAAACATCTAGTTATTTTCTTCAAATATAACTTTTGCATAATGTTTTAATGTAATCTACACTGTTATATACGTGAAATCTACACGTGATGAAAGTGTGGCAACGTTTTGAACAAGATGCCAGTTATATGGGCTGAAGTTGGTTTGAAATGGCAGAGGGGTAATCCTGTAGTATGAGGTAGCAGGTTGGAAGTCCTCTAGCAAAGCCTATCTCAGAAAATAGCTTTTTGTATCTGGAACAGATGAAGTTAAGGAAATATCATTGTATAATAATTTTTATTTTCAGCTCCCTCAAAATACATAGAAGCTCTTCACGATGTGGAAAAATATTTCACTGGTGGCGCTGTTTATTGCTTGTAAGTTAAAACCCTTGTAAAAATACCAATTTTTTTTTTCAAGTGTTGATATTATTCTTACATATGCCATGTGTATCTCACCCTCGTGGTGTGCTGAACCTGACTGAGTCACGACATTTAGCTTCCATAACTGAGCATATCTGACGTTAAATGCAAGATAGGAAAACGTCATTCCTAAGGCTGTTATTACCCTATACAGTTGATAACTAGAAAACAAACAAATAATGATAAAATAGAAACGTCACATCTTGTTTCTATGTTTTATCTTTTCAGTCATGGTGCTACTGGTCTTTTACGGTAAGAAGTCTTCACTGTTCATCTCCTTCGCGGCAAGAACTTTCCAATATCTTTTTGCTCAAAAACAGAAATCGCTAATTGGAACCATTTGAGTAAGGACGCTTGCGTATACCGTCGAGCTGGTACATATATATCTCTTTCTTATTGCTCTTTACCAAGGCTAACTGGTGTTACATATATATCGCTATACCAGTATCACGTTGTCTTGACAGTTAATTTAGTACGTTGATTTGATATGCAGTTTCTAGTGACTATACGAAGAAGTGCCGTTTAGGTTCATGGTGAATGTGACATGATAAAAGACAATGATATTTTGATCTTGAACACAATAAACTGCAATTGAAATAGTATATACTTTGGTATGAAACACCGAAATGAATGCAAAAATTACAAAAAGTAAAACCTATGTATAAATTACATGGTATTTTTAGACATCAGTGTTCAGTAGGATTTTTTTTGCCCATTCCCAAATAGATATAAAGGAAATTTCTAGTTGCAAACGGAAACGTAATGATATGAAAGAAACAACAGAAACTGGCTTTGAAGAATAATAGATATACATACAATGCATATAGGACACATTATTCTTGTATACACCCAGTCACACACATAATGCGCACGTATATACTTTGATCGATTTAATTAATGTGACATGTTTTGTATATCCCTTTGTTTTATACGGTAAATGGTCAACGATGCTATTAAATATCAGGGTTCCAGATGAGGGCCTTATCTGCGTATGTACGGATATGAAATAAGCATGATACGGTAGGAAATAATTTAGAAAACTTAGCAGATACGCACCACAGGAATGGTGTACGGTCTAAGAATCATCTCCAGACGTATTTATCTGACAAAGTATTGTTTTATTGTTTATTGACCTGTTTACACAAGAGTAGCAACGTTGTGGTGCATAAACGAAACACAAGATTACTGATACTCCATGAAATTCCATTCAGTACTCTAAATGTTGTTTTCCATTACACCTATGTTGAAAAAATAGGGAGTACGTACTCCTGATCATGAAAAATTATCTGGAGCCCTGATCTGGAGCGGTTTGTGGACTGAATACCATAAGGAGTTACTCAAACGGTTTGTGTTAATGGACTGACATGAATTGTGTATGTACTACCTCCACCTCCAGGTTATCAGAGGTTTTGTGGGATGTAAATGTACTGTTAATGGACACGAGGTTTCAGGGGATTATTATAAATGTCATGCAGGGGGATTGTGTACATTCACTCCCCATACTGTTAATGGACACGAGGTTTCAGGGGATTGTGTTGTACACGAGGTTTCAGGGGATTGTGTATGTACTACCTCCAGGTATACTGTTAATGGACATGAGGTTTCAGGGGATTGTGTTTTGGGGCATTCAAGGAAGTGAATAGTATTTATCACAACACAAGCCACGACAGTTAATAGCTCTTGATATCATACAGAAATGTAAACGATACAGCAACGTTCATACAGGGACAATTATTCAGAATAGATTTACGCTTTTTATTATCCCCTCAGAAGATTGTAATAGAGCTCACTTGTTTATGATATCCTCAATATGTAGGTTGATGACAATCTTCTAAGTTAGATATGTATAATTATGTGTTCAGTCGAGAGATGAAACTCTTCACTTCAACAAATAACAATTTAAAAGATCAGCCATTTCAAATATATATTTAGAATCCAGCTGTACTTATTAAAAGGTAGACACCCCCGTAGAGAATTCCTCAAACAGCAAATAAAAAAAATATACAAACAAAGGTTGAGACCACGAAGATGAGAGAACGTAATTTTGTGTCTAACAACAATCTGGATCTAATTTGTTTCGTTTGTAGTGATGTCAACTGTCAACTGTGGAGACAATTGTCTTCGATGTGATCACTTTGCCTGCAGTAAGTGTGTGTACGGATGGTACGGTACTGACTGCACGAAGAAATGTCAAGGATGTGAAGATACGTGTGACAAACAAACAGGTAGATGTAAACAGTGTCAGCCTGCACACTTCTCTGATGGATGTAATAAGCCTTGTCCAATGAACTGTCGTGTAAGTTTTGACGGGTTCAGGCACTGTGACCGGGACTCGGGGAGGTGCCAAGACGGGTGTGTCCCTGGTCGGTGGGGTCATCAGTGTCAGAAACCCTGCTCCGGCAACTGTGATCAATCTGCATGTCACCAGGATGGAGGAACATGTCTTCTTGTCTGCACCGATGGATGGTATGGGCAGTTGTGTGATGAAAGATGTACACACAACTGCCGTGCAGGTTTTGATGGCCATCGACACTGTGACCGTGACTCGGGAAGATGCCAAGATGGGTGTATCCCTGGTCGGTGGGGACATCAGTGTCAGAAACTCTGCACCGGCAACTGTGATCAATCTGCATGTCACCAGGATGGAGGAACATGTCTTCTTGGCTGCACCGATGGATGGTATGGGCAGTTGTGTGATAAAGATGTACACACAACTGCCGTGCAGGTTTTGATGGCCATCGACACTGTGACCGTGACTCGGGAAGATGCCAAGATGGGTGTATCCCTGGTCGGTGGGGACATCAGTGTCAGAAACTCTGCACCGGCAACTGTGATCAATCTGCATGTAACCAGGATGGAGGAACATGTCTTCTTGGCTGCACCGATGGATGGTATGGGCAGTTGTGTGATAAAAGATGTACACACAACTGCCGTGCAGGTTTTGATGGCCATCGACACTGTGACCGTGACTCGGGAAGATGCCAAGATGGGTGTATCCCTGGTCGGTGGGGACATCAGTGTCAGAAACTCTGCACCGGCAACTGTGATCAATCTGCATGTCACCAGGATGGAGGAACGTGTCTTCTTGGCTGCACTGATGGATGGTTCGGGCGATTGTGTGATAAACCATGTCCAGAAAACTGTCTGTGGAACAGATGCAACCTTGTCCAGGGATACTGTGGTCAATGCAAGCCAGGGTTCACTGGGCCGAAGTGTGACAAACGGTGTAGGAATTGCATGGACAATACATGCACATACAACGATCTGCTCTCCTCTGTTACTTGTACCAGGGGATGTGTGAGAGGATGGTCGGATGAGGACTGCCTGTCCCCATGCAGCAACAGATGTCTGGACGTTGAATGCGACATAAATGGTACCTGTAAGAAGTGTCCAGATGGTTATTACGGTGACAAATGTACTGTGCCATGTGCATCGTCCTGCCTGAGATGTGAGCAGACATCTGGATTATGTACCTTGAATGGTTCACCAACCAAGTCCACAGTCATGTCGTCCCATGGTGAGTCATCCCTAAATACACAGACCTTGTCCATTTCCATTACTTACGATGTTACGGTGTCATAAACATCCGCTCCCAATATATACGTCTAGAAATTAACTGTTACCCGGATACGCTTAAGGTATGGATGCATTCAGAAACAATTCCTTGGTCGTCCCATCACGAGGTTATTTTTGTGATTTTAAAGCCGAGACGAAGACAATATTCTGATTCTGTCTCGATTAAAGATTCCATAGTTCCGACTTCTGTTAGTTATGGCCGAGATTCAGCTATTTCAACGGGCCAGCGTGACTTGGCTGGAATGTTGCGGACAGTGCTGTTAAATAACATGTCTTCACTGAATTTATAAAAAAAGGAGAATAAACTTCATAAAGGTTCATCCTTCAACATTTTCAAATTTACTAATAAATCTTGATGTATATTATAGATATGGATTAAACATAACTATCAAGAGTGTTTAAGTAATTTTGAATGAAAATGGTTGCTCATAAAGTGTGCGGATAGAATGTGGCCATGTCATGTATTTCATGATGTCATTTTATATTTATAGGTTCCTTGACAGTCTATCTCAGCAAGTGGGTGTGGATTTGGATATTAGCAACGATATGCTGTGGACTCTATTAAGGATGGAAATTGCGTGCTTTGGGAGTATGCCGACAATATCATATTCAATCTCATCTATTTTTGTAATATTTTTCTACTTTCAAATTTCGGGCTAGTGAATTATTTTGTGGGCTTGTAACTTTCAGGCATAGCTTGCCCGACTGGCTAGCAAAATCTGGAAACCATTTCGCACACTGAGCGAAAGGTCAAATATTCTGCACAAAACTTGGACCTATGATTAAGCATTATATTCTATATGGAATAAACTTATTATCCTTTGTGATGGAAAAACTCAACACAGTCCAGCATTAATCATTTGGTTGCGATCACATGGAATTCAGAATCAAAGATTATTACTATTTAATAAATATTTATTTGTGTATATGCAATGGCATAATGTGTCATTTAATATGAATTTGTAACCTGTTTATGGGTTCAGAAAGTGTTGATTGTTGCTTTTGCAGCAGCAAGTGAAGAAGTCGTTTTGGCCAGTGGCAAGATACAATTACATAACTGTGGATGGTATGTGTTATATTGTGTTGTCAACATTCCATGGTTCGTAAAATAGTTTGTCCAAA
Source organism: Haliotis rubra (assembly GCF_003918875.1). NCBI lineage: Eukaryota > Metazoa > Mollusca > Gastropoda > Lepetellida > Haliotidae > Haliotis > Haliotis rubra. The sequence continues at coordinate 99,862 of NW_025765004.1, read as the reverse complement.
CAAAAAATGAACTATACATATTTGTGTATGCACATTGTCTTTAGATTGTGTATGATCCTGAACTGAGAATATAAAGGACATGCAAAGAGAAAGCAATACATATTGATAACTTCATCGGGTTGCATTGAGTATCTCTTCTCTCTTTCCATGATATGTCAGTATATTGGCCAAAGTGTATGTGATGAAGAGATGCATTTTGATAGAGCATACCTAAAACATATCATTAAATTAATATATTGTCCTTCAAAAGATTATATTTCGCAATACATACATTTTTGGAATGGCGATAGAGATTGACACAAGTGTTGCAAGTGCGTATCCTTTAACCTCTTGTGGAGGGATTCAGAAACTGAGAATAAAAATTTACATTTGTTTCATTCTCTACATAGTCATGACCACATTTAATGGTAATTGTCTGAAATATATTTATTTTGCCATTTAAATGATACAATAACATTATGATACAACCGGCATATTCATTTTTCTTAACCAGTATTGTATAACCTAGATAAAGGACTGACTGACTGACTGAGTTTGGTTTTACGCCGCTTTTAGCAATATTCCAGCAACATCACGGCGGGGGACACCAGAAATGGGCTTCACACATTGTACCCATGTGGGGATTCGAACCCGGGTCTTTGGCGTGACGAGCCAACGCTTTAACCACTAGGCTACCCCACCGCCCCTTAGATAAAGGAGTAGATAGACATAAGAAACAAGCCACATTCTCAACTGCATTGGGTGTATTTCAATTTTGTCTCATCAACGAGAAATCATTTGAAAGAATAACAATGCATCTTTTCTCATGTCTCAAATTTGTACATTACGTCTGCCCCATGTAATATTTATCTTAATTTTCATATGAAATATCCAAAGAATGCTGCACAGCCAAGTTGGCCATGGAGGTGTTTGCCTTAAATATCCCCGGTTTTGTTTGAGTGCATGTGTGTGATGCATGTGTACACCAAGACCGCTTATTTGTGAAATTGACACCCATCTTATTGTATGACGTCCCATAAACCCTTTATATTATGATTTTCGTCTGTATGAGAATGGCAAATTAAACTCAGAAAAGAGCTTTACATTTTCTTGTATGCTAACATATCCTTACAAGGCCAAAACTTCAACTGTTTTGTTGATTTGTCCAGTTCTACTGAAAAACGTAAAACCAAAACAATTCACTCAAAACCCACATTCACGTAGAGCTGTTACAGACTGCATTGTTGAAAAACAATATAACGAGGTCAGGTTGTGTAAGAGAGGAGTAGCGTGTTGCTAAAAATGAACTCAATACACCCGTTTACTGTGTCGTTGATGACATTCGGCTTTTTAAAACTGAGTCACGTGGTTGTGTCACTGTGTGTAATCATACCTCAGCAGCGCAGGGCGAGACAGACTACGGCTGTAGTGAAACTACCAGTGCATGCAAGGTGTCCTTGAAACAACGGTCTCTTGAAAGCTTTGCTATGCTTATGAAAATAAAATGTTCAGCGTTGACTATCTTGATGTCTGTCTAATTCAGTACATTCACCTGCTGGAAGTGACTGGTTACTAAGTGGGAAGTTATCAAGTAAATGCTGTCTTAACAGTGAGCGTTTCTCCAGTTAAAACAAGGGGAGACTATCCGAGCATTTGGCTGATGATAAGATATAAACAGCAAACTAGATAGGTGTGCCATCTAGTTGTACCTAACAAATTAGTTTACCTATGCCTATGTCTTTTGTGCGACATAAACGCACCCATTAATACCCCCCCTCTCTCTCTCTCTCTCTCTCACACACACACACACACACACACACACACAAAACAAAGCAAAAACAACAGCAACAAAAAACAACAACACACTTCCACAGTTTGTATGCGTACACTATATACGTTTTGTATCATCATTACCCAACATGCTACAGAGGCTTTGTAGAGAGCTGGATGTTGGTGATGAAGTCGGTTTGCTGGAATTTCATCCAGGGGTAAGTAAACACTCTGCATCCTTTAATAAATATAAAATAAAAAATGAAATTTTGATAACGATGTTCAGAAATAATCACCGATTACCATAGTGCTGCTAAACAGTAGTTTTGTATTGTAACTGGGCGAACTTGATGCCGCCTTAAAAAGGATTCCTCTGATATGCAAAACATTCAAATATTCCTGGATCACGGTCTCAGAATAGAGGTTTCACAGATGTTCTCATGTTATATCAGTATAACGTAAATGCCAGAGATTATACAGACTCCACTACGTTGAGGCTATACAGAGGCTACGCTTGTGGTGAGTTACATGAATGGGACACAGAAGATCACCAATGAGACCAGGAGTTCTCGGAAAGTGCACGTATGTCCTCAAACTACTCCAACTTCGGTGTTTGTCTTTATGTGGAATCGTTGTGACTGTGGTATAATAACTTGACTAGGCAAGTGGGCGAGCTGGCTAAGGCACCAGGCTACTGATCCAGCGAGCTTGAGGTGACGGGATCGAGCCCACCTGTGACCGGGTGTAAAACCTTGGAGTCAACTTTGTGTGCAGACTCTTTCAGTGTTGTCACAACCCCTAGTGTACAGTACACAACCCTGTGCACTTAATAGAACCCACGAATCCGTTGGTATTTGACCAGATGGTGGCCACATGAATACGTGCAAACACCTAGTTGCGGGTACAGCAACGTGCAGTGAACTTGGACAAAGTACTGTGACTATGTGTCCCAGTCCACCCAGCTTTGAATGGGTACCTCGTAAGGATGAAAAAACCGCAATAACTCGGTGCGCCTAGTGGCTGCAAGAGTTGTATGATCCCTGGGGAGTTGAGATTGATAATACGATGTGCCGTTGAGATTGACATCCAGTGATCGAGGGGAAAAAATGTCAGCGCCTTGAGCATGTATTAGATACATGGATATGTGCGCTATATAAATATCCTATAATAATACTAATAATATACTGTAGAGCCGACGAGGGAAGGGAGACAACCGACAGGACCAGTGAGACATTCTGATACCTATGCAAGTCTGTACAAATGATGTTTACGAATAGATGTTTATTTTATGCGAGTTTACCGGAGTAGGAATCTTCACAAGCTTATGACTGTGTGAACTACAGACGTAAATATAAAGATGTACTGATGTAATTCCACTTCTGACTGAGGAATAAGGCATGTAGAATGTTGTTGCCTGTCAGATTAGGTAGTCAATAGCTTAGGTCGTATTGTTCCACGGGATAACGGAGATGTTCTATCATTGACATTCAGACAAACATTCTGACTCTTATGCAGAATCCCGTGAACAAGATTCAACTGTACCGAATTGTCATAAACAAGAGGGATTCTATATTCTCTCTCCCTCTCTCTTATATATAGTGGGAGTAGTATATTTCTTCTAGGATACATCTCTTTAAAGTCATAAAAGTTACGTAACATAACTTGAATCTAGATCTTTACAAATACGTATATCATTTCTAGTTCTAGTAGTGTTTTGTTATCATTTCATACACAAATCCCAGTTCAATATGAACAAAAATAATTTACCCTCTTTGAGACATGTACGGTGAATGTCAGTGAGCGACTGTGTCGATCTGAGGACCTTTGTAATTGTATCACGTCAACAGTGAAACACGTTACCTTAGCATTGAAAGGGTTATATAATAAGTATATGTGTTCCACGAACCACCATAAGCTCTGAAGTGTGAATAATAACAAGATCGAGTACCTTAGTAAGGGAGGCCACTCCTCCCACTCTGTTACGTGTTCCTTCACAACTGAGTTTCTGTAATGGATAGTTTGTTTGTTTACCTCCACACCCTGCAATTCTAGAGATATATGCGACGGGTTGTAAATAATCGAGTCTGGACCAGATAATCCAGTGATCATCACACGCTTCGACCTACGCAACTGGAATACGATGTTATGAAACAACCAAGCCAGCGAGCCTGACCACCCGATCCTGTACGTCGCCTCTTACGACAAGCATGAGTTGCTGAAGGTCTGTTGCAACTCAACCCTTCATTTTTGGGCAGATACGTGATAGCAGTAACAATTACAGTTACAACCACTATTGGTACTGCTGATGTGTTAACTCTTCATGGCGTTCTCACCAACCCTGATGACATAATGCCATTACACACGTGCACTTCTAGTGTTTTAGGAACGAGTAGAACTAATACTACACACACACGACAAACACCTGCATACACACGACATCACACGTCAAGATTGATGATCACCAGACAATAATTGTTTGATATCTCACATACATACGAGTATAAGTTACTGCCTTCTGGGCGCCGTTATAATGTACCCCGTTTTAAATCCAATCGTGCCATGAAATCCTTTGTTCCCGCCAATATTAATCTTTTAAATGATTCCTAGTGTTTGTCTTACCTTGTTAGCGGGTTATATGTGTGTTATTTATTGTATGAAAATAATTTAATCATTTTATCAATGTTTGAGCTCTGTTCTTTACACAAGAATTCCCTCACGGTATTGAATTGTCATTGTCATACATCCCAACCAGGAAGTGACAGGTTAATCTGGAATCACCATAACACCAGTGTCATGAAGAGCATGCAGTATTCCTTGCAACCGGTGTCTCCTGTGTTGATACGATTAGATCCCCGATATGTCTCCATATCAACATCGATGGACATTGTGTGACAGAGTTAACGTGTGATAAAACACATGTGATTGTAGCCTTTCTGCATAAAGAATTTGTACCTGACGCTGTCATTAGTGAGAGAACATTCTACATTACCATCACCAGGAAATAAAACACCCCGTATGAGTATTCGATATAGAGTGATGATTCACTCAAAACACACGGGATTTGTTTATTTTAAAACATCTCACAAAAGAAGGGCAAATATTTATAGCCAGTAAACCAGTGAGAGATCACAAACGGAAGCTTGGGAATTTGTACCGGGGCAGACTCACCCGCCACGGCATATACCGACAGGAAGACTTACAGGCGGACATGCTTCACATCCGCTCCTCTCACAGACTGTTTACCAATGTGCAGTCACATGTATGATACAGCATTGGTGTCTCCCAAATCTGACTTTCATTACAATCATTCACACGCACATGTATCAGAATTTAGTTATTGCCACATAATTTATTATCCATGAATATCCATGCAGGAAGATACATCAACCCTGGAACATTTATTTTTATTATATGATATTTATATAGCGCACATATCAACGCAACTAGTACATGCTCAAGGCGCTGGTATTGTCTGTAAAGTCGACAGGTGAGAATGCTTAGTTGGAACCCGTGTTATGCTGGTTCCCTAGCACTCGTCTGACGTCTGAGTCGAAGAAAATGTCCACAAGCTCGGCGACTTGGTTGGTTCTGTCATTGCACCTCGATAGCGTGGGTAGTTGCTCAGAATATCAATCACTTGAAGGAATGAGTGAATGCAGATGCGTTGAAACTTTTGAAATGTGGGCCATTCACATCAGAGCAATCTCACAATATCATCCTTGTTGCAATGTACAGTTGTATAAATCCACTGAAGGACAAATTTAGTTTGGAGAAGTGAATGATTCAGTGATTATGCTTGCCTTGACCGTACCCGTGTTGGGATAACGATAATATGAATCACAACACCCTTTCACCCTTAATAGGAAATGTCCTCTCACTTCCTAAAGTATATATACACACATGGGTTACAAGGATATGTAGCGGGAAGCAGATATGCAATGCACAACAAGTTTGAAACGTGAATATCGTCTTGAGTTTCATATTGCCGTATAAACATGTCCTGCTCATTCAGGTCTGAGGTGAAACTACATAAGGGTTGTTACGCTTTAATATATTCCTCGACTGGAGATAAATAATTTCTCGAAGGTCTGGACCTACCACCCAGACTCGTGTAAGATGGGTTGAAGTGAAGTCCCTCATCAAGGTGAGTGGATGTATTATCGCATGTCACATCAATGGATGCGGCTTTGTCAGGACCCTTGGCCTCTACAGCAGTAGGGCCTGTCTCCGTCAACCATGTCATCTGGACATGAGGCATCTCGCTCTTAGTTTCTTGACCAGGAAACTTCGGGCAAACATTTCCGAAAGCACTGACCCTCACTGAATCGCTGTTGTGTTTATCATCACTCATACTGGACATATCTCCAGGCAAGTCAACATGCGCGTTTCCTGCCTCGTCCAATCCCGACGGTCTGCTATCGGTGTCCGAGTGTCCAACATCCAACTCGTCATACAGGTCATCATGCGGGATGGGTACAGGCGGTACAGGCGGTAGAGGCGTACTTTGTCGGAACCTACCTCTTCGTTGATGGCTACCACGAATGCGGCCACCATACCTGTAAGAAACGGATACTGTATTTAGCTTAAGTCAAAACATGGAAAATGACAAACAAAACAAAAAGGACTTTTAAAATAGTTTTTTACATGCGCAGTTTATTTCTGACAAAATCCATGATGATTACTTTTGGATTTCAGTTTCATTGCAAGTGTAAAATTCAACATGACAAAATTTAGTGATGTATTCTACCGTAACTACATGTAATAGACAGAAAATACCCCACACATTGATGGAAATTACCCCCAGAATGAGTAGAAGCTGAGTGACTGTAATCAGTGTGTGGCGCGTCTTGAACATTAAGCTGTCAGTATTACAGCTTGTAGACACATAATATAAATAACATACCTAAAGACCAGGAAACACACTGCAGAACATAGAAGGATCCCGATACAACCCCCGACAATGTACATCCAGTAATTGCTGCCATGGGACATTCCGGGTGTGGAGTTGGGAGCTACAGGAACTGGAAGTAAAATGACAGACACCGTGTTAGAATTTGTACCTAGCAACCTGTGTTGGGTCGGATGATCAGGCTCGGTCACAGTGCTGATGGCATGGTGTGGATCGTTACTCATAATATCAATCACTTGATAGCCTGGTCCAGACTAGGTTTCTGTACAGGTCGTTTTCATTTAGTTTGGATATTGGTCAGTGAGGCTTTAACACAAACGCATCAACACAAACGCAAGCATGCACACACACCGACTGAATCGTTAAACGTAATTGGTTTTAGGTAACCATCACACCGTTAAAGAGAACATGGAGACGGTCACCTCAGAATATATTTGTCTATTTACCTTCGGGTTGATAGCAAACACCATCGAATCTGGAACAATATCCGCTGATACAATTATCATCACATCTGTTCTTGCATCCCTTGCCGAAGAAGCCCATCTTGCAGCCTTTCAAGCATTCTCCAGACGAATTATCGCAAATATCGGACAGGCATGAATCACAAGGCAATATACAGAGAGGTCCGTAGTATCCTCGTCTACATCCCTGTACACACATCCCCGTCCCCTGCTCGCATTTACCCTGGAAACACTGTTCATTACACCGGTACTCACACTTCGGTCCAAAATACTCATCTTTGCATCCAATCGAACAGTTTGCTGTTTCTTGATGGCATATCTCATCAGCACAGTTAACATTACACCTCCACTGGCAGACAGGGCCAAACGTACCACGCTTGCATCCATCACACTCTTGTGTAACATCATTGCAAACCTTACATCTGTCGCCACATCTGCTTTTACACCTTCCGTTAACATCACAGCCACGGTTGGGACACTTGGAAGAACAGGATTGTCCACACTGTGGGCCGTATCTATATTCTTCACATGATGTACAGTCCGAACCATTGTCCTTAGCGCATGTCTTGCATGAACTGAAACAAGTCAGCCTACAAACTGTGCCCCACCGACCGTCTATGCAGTCGCCGATACAAGCTTTTCCTGAAGAATCACATGTGCCGTCCTTGCATCCAGAACTGCAGTTGTTTGTACAGTGCGGGCCAAAGTAGCCTTCCTCGCATCCATTCAAACACCCAAGATCCCCGCACTTATCGTCCTTGCAGTGACTTCCCTCTACACAGTGGGCTGAAACAGACCACAAGCTCTGTCACATAAAGTGATTTCAATGTAAATTTTAAGGTAATTATACGTTTTAGTTGCTTTTAAATGGCACAAAGTTACAGGAAATGTTACATCCATTACACCCATTACAGTGCTCTAATGTGTACGTCATTGGTTGTGGAGCACAATAAGTAACTTACTGCTTAAAGCAATCGATGGCATGTCAATCAAGGCGGCTATGATGAAAACCGTTGCCGCGAGAATCATCCTGAAAAACATATTTCTATTTTGAAGAGATTATGGTGGCTACACCACGGTCTGTGTTTCAGGTATTGTGAAAGTGAACCCGAAATGCATGACACAATACAATACAATGTATATGTTTGTAAATAGACATAATGACATTAAATGCTAAATTCATAAAGAATAAATGAAAATGTCCTCCACGATTACACATACATTTTATATATTATTAGTAACAACACTTACCTCAAGTAAAATGTTGCATGTAAGTAGTTCCGAATAGCCGTGAACGCTACATATCAGTATGATGTGTTTTGCAGGAGGAAATTGAAACTCATTTTAAAAGTGTGGAGCAGGAAACACATATCCTGACAAGCGAACTCTGGTTCGAGGAAATTATTTCAATCTTGACCAGTGAATCAATACGTACAGGCAAACAGTGATTAATTATTGCTATGAATATTTACAGACTGAAATAAATACATATAGCTGTTGGTGTCCGGGTGATCCTGGGAGTCAGCCTAGTTGGGCTCGTCATCAGTTCAGGAGCCTTGGTCCATTTAAGCGCTTTCAAGTTAAACCCACCAAGACCTTTTCAGAGAATATGAAGACTCTCCATCATTCCAGATGCTCTTTCCATAGAGTGTCAGGGCTGTGCTCCCGGTGAAGAACCCTGACACTTACCTGGTCTGCGCCAAGAAATCAGGAGGTACCAAACCAAGGCACCGAGAACAATGGGGAGTCGGACACCTTGGTACTTGCGATGCAGGCGTAAAATTTCTTTAGCGAGTTCCACATATTTGACATGTCCTTTCTTCGGGTGCCATGGGTGTCTCAGAGTCAAAACCGGTGTCCCACAGGGTAGTATCTTATCTGCAACGTTATTTCGCATCAAAATAAACAGCCTGTCTAAGGTATTAAATGACTCCATTGATGGATCACTTTTTATTGACGATTTTAACATATCTTGTCGTGCAAAGATATGCGCACAATTGAAAGACAATTGCAGCCGTGTCTCAATCAAATCCAGAAATGTTTTTGTTTCTAAAACGAAAACCAATTGCATACATTTTTAATAGGCATTATCGATCGCATAAAGATCCAGAATTATTTTTAGATGGCAACACCTTTTTAAGGTTGTGGAAGAGACCAAATTCTTAGGTGTTATTTTATGACCATCATTTAACATTTTAATCTCATACAAAATACCTAAAAAGTGCTTGAAGGCCCTTGATGTACTCAAAGTTGTTGCTAATTCTAAGTGGGGCGGGGTCAGGCAACCCTTCTTCACATGTACAGATCCCTTATTCGATCTAAACTACATTACGGTTCGATCGTCTATGGCGGAGCTTCCAAAAGTAATTAAACAAACCTAAATAGCATACATCATCGAGACTTAGACGCTACCTTGGAGTGTTCAGGACATCGCCTGTGGAAAGTGTTTTCGTGGAAGCTGACGAACCCTCCCTCAAACAACGTCGTTTAAAATTGTCCCTGCAGTATGTAACTAAGTTACGCTCAAAGCCAACCAATCCAGCCTATAATTGTTTGTTTCATCCCCATTATGAGGATTTGTTTCAAAGTAAACCTAAACTAGTCCCGCCAGTTGGAATTTGGATCAAGCCCCATATTACCAATGCCAAAATCGACTTGGATATAACCTCTCCATCTCCTCCCTGGCAACTAGTAAGGCCTGGAGTAGATCTTCCTTCGCTAAAAAATCTGACACTAATCCACTAATATATAAACAGGAATATATAAAGTAACAAACTGCATATGATACTTATCGTTCTAATTTTAAGATGGATCAAAAGATGGGGACATTGTTTCAAGTGCCACTGTCGTTGGATGAAAAAAATTGCCTACCAGGATTCCTGATAACAGTTCAATTTTCACTGCGGAAGCCAGGGCTATCCAGATAGCCTTGGAATACACTCAGCATCAATCCAATCATATGCAATTTATCATCTTCCCTGATTCCCTCTCCTGTCTTTAGGCACTTCATACTCGCTATTTTAGAACTTTACAGTGAACTCTCTACTGGCCTGTTCGACATAGTCTTTTGTTGGTTATCAAGTCATGTTGGCATGGCTGGTAATAGAAAAGCTGATGCAGCAGTGAAGGCATCTCTTGAGAAATCTGTCGATCCACTTCAAGTTCCTTACACTGATTTCAAACACTCTACATCAGGGAACTGATGCAAACAAAGTGGAACACCCAAGCAGGTATAAACTTCATGAATTAGGTTATGCCTACTTGGGTTGTACGTCAAGGCACGATGAGGTCGTATTAGGATATGTTATATTTGGGATTACACTTTCTTAGTAAAGATTTCTAAGAAAGTGTAATCCCAAATATAACATATGTTACATTTGACCACTTTCTAAATGGCATTGTGTAATCATAGCTTTCGGTCGTGGGAGCCGTGCCAATTAACACTTATCAGAAGGGTACACAAAGTCCGCAGTCTAGACTACCAGTTGTCCCACTTCCATTTTTGTGGAAGTCGCGGTGGCTGAGCGGGATAGGCGGCTGACTTTGTGTGCTGGCAATTAGGTGCCTGACTCTGAGGATGTGGGTTCGAATCCCGAATGGGACTCAGCTCAAAAAGTACTAGAATCTGTACTTTACTAAGAAAGTGTAATCCCAAATATAACATACATGTATGTTACAACTGACCACTTTCCAAATGGCATTGTGTAATCATCTACGGATATCCGACATGTTGACTGGAATATATGAATATGTCAATAGAACCCAAAGTATGAACGTACATAAGTATATGTTCAAAATAGTGTGTAGTAGGTATTTTATTCTTTTATTATCTTAAGATAATATCCGAAACACCACGAACGCAAGTATGTTCATGTCCTAATAACTTGTAGAAAAAGTAAAGGAAAAAGTAGAGAAAATTAAAGCAGTAACTGTTGCATGTCTAATCTACCGATGTCAAACATAAACGGCTTCAAATACTGAAACAATACGTTTCCTTTATCAGATCGTTTTAGTGGTCAATGCATTTGTTTCATATGAGAAACAAATGTATAAAATTGTCTGCGAAAACAAAAGGTTTCATGTCCTTATAGATCGATGGGCAATTCATCACTATTACAATCAGTGGAGGTTTACGATATCAACATGGACATGCAGAAGACACGAACGGCCAGGAGCAGAGCTCCACATGGAAAGGGATTGAATTCAGTATTCGTTGATTGCGTGTTAGGTTTGTCAGTACCAGACTCATGGATGTTCAGTTGTAAACGTTTAAGGCCTGCAACACTGCAGGCTTTCCTCTCTCTTGAGCTGGCGTGTAGTGCTGTAAATCACGTTTTTGCTGTTGCTCTTATCTTAGGGTTGACATTGGAAGTATCACTACGACCTTCGAGAGTGTGTCGACTGCAAGCAACAGGAAATATTTCTCTCATCACGACTCAGTGTTCGCGTTGCAGACAACCAGGTTGCACCTCCTGCTCAGTATACAACTATATAAGGTGCTTGAGTTTTGGAATTGATGATGTAGAACGTTAAATGAAATTATTCTGCATCTGATAAGATCATTTTATCTTACTTCATACAATTTCATGAACAGTACATAACAGCCATTGGTCACAGCCCTAAGCCGGTTCCTCATCATTCTGTTTCATATATGAAGTCTCTGTTCTTGGAACGGCAAAATATTAACATGCACCGACTGCACGTTCGTATGAATATTAGTATGTGTCCATGTTGAATTTTGGCGTACCGTACAACTCGAAAGCCTGAATTTTAATTATTTTTTTACATGAAAGCTTCTGTTGGACTTCTATTTCTGTCATGACTACGTGTATTTGGCATTGCAAACTGGGATGTATATGAATACAGTGACGTCAAAAGTCAACCCTGACATTTATGTTCGTCAGTCACTTCTTTCTTCATAATTCACAGCAGTGTTTACCCTTGCCTTTCAAATACTCAAAATATTCATGTTGTCCGACAGAATATGTAAGCAGACCATTGCAAGAAAATGAATTATTTGGGTGCGTGACACTTAATCAGTGCAAAGTCCGTGCTCATCAATAGTGTCCTATAATGTCGATTTGAACTGAATCCGATCCAACACGTCATCTTTCTTTGACTTTCAATTAGTGTGTGTGCTACAACTGTGTAGAAAACAACGATAGTAATGGTATCGCTTAATTATTCTAATCCATTTAAATTAATTGTTCAGTTATGATCGAAACCAGCATATACATGCATGTATACAAACACTCCAACCTGGTAAGTGTTCATGCGTCTGGTTTGCATTGCTTTCTGTTTTGCACAAGGGCTTAACTTTTAAATGAAAATTTAATATTAATGTCGTTATTCAGTATTGTTAGTTTGTGGTTGCTGTCATAATTATCCTTACAGGTAAACCTCATTTATTTCTTTGATCTTATTTTCTTATTCCCAATCCTAATAACTCGTTCATATAAACCCCATGCTGAAGTATGTGGCATGCCGTATTGGGCTTATCGTAATTACTATTTGTGCAAGGAGTGGAATATCGACAAAGAATGAAATAAACATTAAATGTTCAGACTGCTTCAGAAGCCATTGTAGAGAGTGCTAATGTGTACTAGAGTTCCGCCTGTGTACCTTGTGCCACAAACACACGGGTGGATATGTTCAGTGTAGCCCAGAGCAATGTATGTAGAATGCTGTGACAGCAATGATCAAGCGACGACAAGAGTCACAGATTGAAGGTTTTCAGAAGGCAGGTGTTTGGAGAGGTGTAAAGAAAGTTTGTGGGGAGAGAGCAAGCGGAATGCAGTCATGTGTGATACAGGTGAAAATTTACCGTTTATCTGGAAGACATGGACTGTATTTCGGGTTGTAGAAACGACTTGTACAGTATGCGGTATGACACAGTGAACAAGGGTCCGCACGCCAGGCACACGTGTCTGGGTATCCGGCGTCTGTATCGGTGGCTGCAACCGGTCAAGATGGCCCACAAAGTGAGATCATGGACAGTAATAACGATAATCTACATGCGATTAAACCTGCCAAGATTCAGGTTAGAATCTTCAGTAACCCTTGCTTGTCGTAAGAGGCGACTAACGGGCTGGCTGACTGGGTTGACACATGTCATCGGTTCCCAGTTGCACACATTGATGCTCATGATGTGCTTCACTGGATTGTCTGGTCCAGGGTCGGTTATTCACAAACCATCGTCATATAGCTGGAATATTGCGGCGTTAACCAATCAATCAGTATTGCTGATTGTTAAACTACAGACAAACACACAAAATACGACAAGTGAATGAAACATCTGACGAACTGTACTGCTGTTGGCACTGCTGGACTCAACTCTACTGTCCTGGAACATGGAAGATGGCATTTGAAGATACGGTTTATAACTGGTCTTCAGCAACAAAGGGCTGCCGTAACTAGAGGCATCTATCAGACAACAATTTGTGACCAGGTCCGTGGGATGTCATCGTATCCATGTTTCGTGGATCGATGCTCATGATATGAATCACGCCATTGTTTGTTCTGGGCTGTTATTTACCGACTGTCATCAGCTCGGGTGTAGTATTGCCAAGTGCGGCTTTAAACAACAAACAACAAATATTTTATGTGATGATGGATTCATTCTATTTACCCATATACATGACGGATCTTAAGACATTCGTTTCGATTTCCCCTAAACGAACTGTGTGTGTGGATTCCTTCAGTGTCATTTATAAGTTATGATAATTTAAAACATCAATAATGTTCATGGGCTATAGTGAGTGAATGAGTTTGGTTTATTGGTTTAAATTAAACAAAATAAGCACACGTTTTGACTAGTCACAAGTGTGTCGAAGCTGTTCTTATCGCTTGACGGTTTATGTTTAGAACGTGATTGAAATGTGTAATGTATAATTACCTCATGCAATAGTGGCTTTGTATTAAATTTCTATCAATTAGCATACAAATATTAATATGTAAGGCCTAAAAAATCCTAGCAGACTGTCAAAGTTACAAAGCAGGCTGCACAATTAATACATTCTCTCTGAATTCATTTAGACACACCACGATAGTTGCAGATCCTTGTTTACAGGAATCAGCGAGCGAAATCGTGTCAACCTTTTTTCCGTAATGAGTCAGACAAATACATTTCTGTTGAACAAACTAGAAGATGCATGTAAGTATGAGTACTCTTGTCGACAGTCCATGAACGTCTGTTAACAGGTCTGTATACGTGCTGACAATGTAGAATACGTTTAATAAGATGTACAATAAATATCATGTTTTGTAAAGTTGCAAAATCTAGTAAATTATGAAGTCCTGCATGTTTTTCAGACTCACACAACACCTAAGCCCCACACACACACTGCCAACGATCTCGATGCAAAGGTTTATGATTAACGTTTGTTTGCATTGACTTTTGTGTCAAGGATATATGCTCCCAGGGGTGCAAAGATGGGTATTATGGCCGGAGCTGTGGGTACAGATGTAGCAGAGGATGCGTCAGCAACAGATGCTCCGACTCTGGATTCGGTACAGGAAACTGTACTGATGGCTGTATCTCAGGATACTGGGGAAGTACTTGCAGTTTCGAATGCCCTGTTGATTGTCTACAGTGTTTAGATAATACATGCACAAAATGTAGAGCGTTTCTTTACGGATCATCTTGTGGTTCCAACTGCAGAGAAACATGTCCCACTGAAGGATGCCATATGGATGGTACTTGCAGAGATGATCATCAATCAGTTGCCTGCGCTAATGGAAACTTTGGGCCGAAATGCCAGTTTGGCTGCAACGAGAACTGTGCCTTTCGTGCTTGTAATCGTTCCTCTGGTGTCTGTCTGCATGGGTGTGAAAAAGGCCACTTTGGAGCAAGATGTGAATTCCGATGTACCACTAACTGTAAAGGAGCACTGTGTGATGCCCAAGGCAGGTGTCTAGCTGGCTGTACATCGGGCTACTATGGACAAGACTGTGATGAGCAGTGCAGTGACGGATGTCGTCAACGTGTATGTGATCTGAAAACAGGTTACTGTATCAACGGCTGCAACGATGGACACTACGGCTTTCTCTGCAACAGGTCGTGTGTAGGGGATTGCTCTGTCTGTAACCGGGAGAACGGACTATGCCTCGCAGATGAAATACAACCAGGTTAGTGTTTAAACTTAATAATGCCATTTCCTATTGTGTAGGTGATTAGGTTTGTACATTACCTTTAATGTTACAGCAGTGTTTGCACGTACCATAAAGTATATTTGGGATTACACTTTCTCAGTGAAGTACAGATTCTAGTACTTTTTGTACTTTTGGGCGGGGCGGGTTTGGTCCCATCCGGGATTCGAATCCACACTCTCGTAGTCAGGCACCTTATCGTCATCACACAAAGTCAGCGATTCAACCCTCTGGGAAAGTACTGGGTACGTAGCGTTACAACTGCTGTGTGAAACAGGGAAGTGGCCCGATCCACCATGCGTTCATAGCGTTATATTACTACAGTGGAAAATATATCTATAACAAATGTATGGTTAGCACAAGTTTACAAACGCCACGAAGCTTGTAGAACAGCTATCTGTCCCCAGTAACTCGTACCAAAGCAAGCAAGTAAACTTGTCTGACAATTTCCGTTCATGTGTAATGTTAGCTCACTGGACTAAGCTTATATCTTGTAAACTATACTCATTTCTCCACATCACAGTTGAATATCGGGCGGTGGGTAGCCTAGTGGTTAAAGCGTTCGCTCGTCACGCCAAAGATCCGGGTTCGATTCCCCACATGGGTACAATGTGTGAAGCCCATTTCTGGTGTCCCCCGACGTGATATAGCTGGAATATTGTTAAGAAAGCGGCGTAAATATGAACTCAATCAATCATTTGAATATCGAATTTGTATTATTTTGTACAGGAGGCACGTTGGTATACTGTACCCCATACTGTACACTCTGTACATCAAATATATTTGTTTACGTTTTTAAGAAGTAAGACTAATTCTAACGATGTGTGTGTGTAAAAAAATCCTCAACCTGAGATAAGTTCTGTAAAATGATCAGGTGAAAGATTCTTCGGTGATTCCATTAACACCTATTATTTTTGTTGGAGTGGATTGTGATTGGGAATCGAGTGTATGATACTCATGAGAGGGTACGTACGTCCCAAAACTTCAAGGTCAATTTAGCACTACCAAACTATTAAGTCCAGCTAAGGGATCCATGCAGCTAGGGTAGCAAAGCAAAAGTAATGTAAGTCCCCATGGTTCCTAGTATGGTGATCTCCCTTCAGTTGTTGGCGATCTATATCCCGTGTTTTATATTGTATTGTCTTCTTTAATTAAAATGTTTTAGTTTCATATGCTAGTTTTATGTTCATATCTGTGATACTCTAGTGTTTTACTGTCCATTATAGACAGGTTTTACTCTTAAAAATATTTTCATTATTTATTGTATAAATTGTTTTCGTCACGATATGGCTGAGATATTGCCGATGTGATGTTAAATATGAACTCACTCACTCACTCAGGCAGTGTGACTTGGCTGGTAAAGCGTCTTACCCAGGTGGTACTGATCCTAGCTTATAAGATCAGTCACTGGTTTGCCTGGACCAGATTCGATTATTTACAGGACGATATGTTCTACTTGGAATAATTTTGCCTGACGAATTAAACAATACGTATAAGGAATCCTATTTCTGTTTTTAGAACCGACGCTGGATACAAAGGACGGGGACGTCCAGATGACACCGTCTGTGAACTACGTCATAGGATCTGTGGTGTTGCTGCTGGTTTCTGGAACAGTAGCTTTCCTCATTAGAAGGTACCTCAAATTGGACTGTTTTTGTGCCGATATCTGTACATTATGAAACATCAAATATCCTGTTTTTTTATGATACTATTTGTTTCTTCCTGGTCAGAACTCATGTGATGTTTCTGTATAATTCCAGATCATGTACGTCATCGTCCATCAGGACCAACAGGCGCTTGCTAAGTCCCCAAGGTAGACAACTGCCAGACGTACCGATGTCTGCAAATGCTTATGACGACATCAACGAAGATGACATGGATGAAAGTGATGGGGTCGTTGCAAGCAGCAGCAACAACACGTGCAGAATACGCGGTCAACCTCCACCTTCCCCAGTTGCTATGTGTCACACCGCACGGTCAAGAGAGCACAAGACTGGACATTTGCATATGTTCAAAACATCCCTACAGAGGGCTAACTCCTTGCCAATATTTGACTGGAAGTGGAACGAGTCGGAGAGCTCATGGACGGATCATACTGGATTTCAGGCGCGACGTGGGAATCAAGGAGAAGACCGAACTCTTATGGAAGAAGCTTGTTGCCTGGTGGATAATGTGGCGTATGAAAGTAGAGCTGCATGTAATTCAACAACCCCGCGTGGATACCTGTCTCCTGTAGCCAGTGATCCATGTCTTGATTACACTGACTTTTAGCGACATATATAGCTGGCCTTAAACGTCAAGCATTCAATCGTTTATAGGAATAACTCGATTACATTAATAATTTTATTATGGTCAGATAAATTCAAATTGTTTTGTATAATTCAAAATTTGCATGTGTAATTCTACTTTGTATGAAAGATATTTCCCAAACCTTGAAACGTCTTCAAAGTTGAGAAAGTTGTATTGGAAAGCCTAGCCTGGTGCATATATGTGTACCTTCTGGAGGATACATACTGACAGTAGGGTATAAGAGACTGTCATGGCGACATGATTAGAACAAACCTTGTCTGAACGAACATTTAATTCCCAAGGTTAATTATTTAAATAATAAAAATATCCCAATAGCCATGACATATACACGTCTATAATGCCAAAATTGCCATGACTTATAAGAAGCTAGTCCTGACATTAACATTCTGTAAATTAAAAAACGAAGATGGTCTTACCCTCAGTTATTGGTTAGGCTACGTGGCCCGCGGGGGCACCAACGCCGCCACTTCTGTCACTGTGTGCGGTCCTGACACATAGTGATTCTTGTATGTTCATATAGGACCCGTGAAGATCCGGGTTAGAATGGATCTTCAGTAACCCATGCTTGTCGTAAGAGGCGACTAATGGGATCAGGTAGTCAGACTCGCTGACTTGGTTGACACATGTCCTTGTATCCCAATTGCGTAGATCGATGCTCATGCTGTTGATCACTGGGATGTCTGTCTGGTCCAGACTCGATTATTTACAGACCGCCGCCATATAGCTGGAATATTGCTGAATCCGATGTAAAGCTCGCTCACTCACTCACTCACTCACTCACTCCACTCACTCACTCACTCACTCACCCAGAGTTCGCTTGCATGGTGCAAGAACGGGAGGCAACTCGTCCATTCTTATTGCACACACATACATAACGTGATACAAATGCGTAAAACAGTCAACTGGGTCATTCAAATCGAAAATTCAGGAACGGAGAGCAACTCGTCCATTCTTACACACACATACATAACGTGATGCAAATGCGTAATACATAAATTCATTCACACACTCTCTCTCATTCTCTCTCTCTCTCTCTCTCTCTCTCTCTCTCTCTCTCTCTCTCTCTCTCTCTCTCTCACACACACACACACACACACACACACACACCTGTTGGAGCCTTTGTTCCAAATTGTACATTTTTCTTGCATTCATCTCTATTACTTTGAATTGTTGCGTGGCTTTAGCTGAATGTTTTCTGTGGTATTTTGCCCCAGTTTATAGCATTTATTGACGGCTCGTATTGCTGTAGAGTTGTCTTTGTAAATAGTCATTGGATATAAATAAATGATGTAATCGCCGGATGGACTGCACGTGGTTTTATATGTCTCAATACTGAGACTTGGTTATGGTCTTGTCCTTGTATAAAGATGTTCATATACTTCAACTCCATATTGAGAGCCACTAAATCTTCATATCCACTAACACGTGCAAAGGCAAGCCGTTCACTGGAAAAGACAAAAACATATGGTCAAAATAGTGAATTGCATTAAGGAATATTTTGGTTACTGAGGCATGAAATCTGCAAATAGCCGCCACATTCTTCCACAAAACGTTTGAAATAATTTTGTGTTTGTATCATAAGAGCACGAAAAACAGATTCTGATAATAAAATGACCATTTCCACAATAAGTGATGAAAACAAATCCCATCCCATGATTTTGACGAAATACTTGGTCAAATACATTATGAATCACTTTTAAGCTGCCATGCTACAAGAGGTAAGCATATATATTGCTTCTCGTGAAACCGTCTCTAACATATGAAAAGGCAAGTCAATTGTTTGGTTACTTAGGCATCAAACTGGCAAACGTCCCGCACATGTGTTCCATAAGACGTTTGAAAGCTTTACCGAGGCCTTGACTATTGTAACCTTCATTGAGTAAACCTTTCAGCATGAGTCGTATGGCGCTTATTGGATTCTTCTTAGAAATAGCATGCTCGATTGTACCTGTAAAGTTGTGAAATAGAAATCAAAGGGTGTTACTATTGAAATATTTCTCGACACATGTGAAAGTTCATTCGCAGAAATACCAGAAATACCACCGAGATACAGACTGTAACAGACAATTTACTATGAAGATAGACTTGTGTAACGAAATGATGATCAACAGCTAGCCTTGCGGAAACTTAGAAGGATTAGATAGATGGCCGCAAAACAAAATTCACTATCAGCACCTCGCTACCCCCGGGCGTCTGTCAGGAGGTCAACAAAATCAACCTCAAATTTCAGAATCTGTCCAACAACCTTGGCACGCTTGAAACAGCTGTGGAATTCCTTGCTTTCATCATATTATTATCATCATATTATTGTGAACATTATCATATACACTGACGAGTTGTCGATTACTTCCCGGTACATGCCAAGGGCACATAACTTGTAGGTTACCCGAATGTTAGACGTGAAGCAATGCACACAGCATATGTCCATAAACTTGTTTGCTTGAACATAACTCTTCATTATCACGACAATTTCAATAATTTGGTTTGTGTTAATCTCTTTCTGCATGGGAATGATTTCATGACACGTATTACCCTTGCTATCGCGTGTGAATATGTTGTGTTGACAATATGCAATGAAGGCCTCTGGTTCCAGGTTTCTACACTCACTGTTACAGTACAACACCATCACATATTCAGCAACACATAACACGAATCTAAACATATACGTATGTAGAACCTTGTAACGCTCATTAGGCTTAAGTGTACTAAAAGTCATGTATGAGCGGAGCTTATCTGATGTCAGCTAGTTTTAAACAACGACTGCAGATATATGTCAATATTTTGCCCTCACTGCGCGTCGGGGCAGGTTGGGTAATCTGGAGGTGTCACTACTGACTGACTACTGGCATTATCTAGTAGAATATTGAAGGTAATATGTGTAGATCTAAAATGACGTACATTTCTGTTAACTAGTAATATTTGTTGTGCTTGTATGTATTTGCACAATGTTTACTGTTGATGTTGTTATTGTTTAATGTAAGACTGCAATGTTTAATGATGATGTTGTCTTGTTTCAGTGGGCGATGGAATAATCCTGGTCTCTTAAGAGCCAGGTTTGATTCCTACATGGTCGCACTGTGTAAAGCTCATTTCTGGGGTACCTCGCCGTGATATACCTAGAATGTTGCTGAATTTGGCGTGAAAGCATACCCACGTTCTCTTAGTTGAGCTACTACTCTCAACCCCGGAAATATAGTCACCGGAGGAAGACTTCGCCAGCAGCTTGTGGCACGCTGGGTATCTGTGAGTTGAGAAAATGGATCTGTTTATCGTGGACAGTAAAACTTCACACAATTTGTTCTTGTTTCTTGCATATGATATATGATTTGCAGTAAGAGTAAGCATATAAGTGATGGAGCATGTATCTCTGGAGACCTGTTTATTTAATTACAGATTCTATGATAACGTCATGTCCTTTGTTTTATGCAGAACCAACTCAAACAAGATCTGTGAAAACCGGAATACCTGCACATTACTAGATGTGTAAGGTACATGTCTGTAGAGATATCACAGCGGCCAACAACTGCTACCCGTACTGCGCTTAATAGTTAACACTTCGAGTTGTGTCGTCTGTCAACACGACAGTTGTTGTGACGCGGTATGTGTGTGACCCACTGTAATTGTAGTGTTACTCCCTGATTGGTCGAGTGCAAGGTTGACATGTTTGTTAGGTCAGGTTCAAGTACGATAAATAAAACTGTTATTGTTTAATAATGTCAAGGTAACCTATTTCATTGGTTTGTTTACCTGTCTTGGCCTCGCACGTGTTATTACTTGAAATATATAGTCTGTTTTATTTTTCTTGTCTTATGCATCACCTGAATCAATGGAAACACTGATTCCTTTTATGACACATTTATCATTTCAGAGTACACTCTTCACTGTGTTGGTGATTCAGCTCGTCTGCTGTAAGTGTACCTTAGCTTTGAAAGCTGATCCAACTACTTTCAGGAACGTTGTTTACATAAAAAAATGTGTATCCTCGAGTTTTACAAACAAATAATTTGTCGGCTGATTGTGCTGGATGTCCGGAAAACATACTCCTTCGTCTCCGTTCGTATCTCTAACCAAATACCCTTTCGGAATGTTCAGTCGTAGGTCCTTAAGTCGATTCTCAAAGATTAGAGTTGTTTAGCAACTGAATTGAGTCTGTGCGGTTTAAATGTTTATACATTTAGTTGAAGATGTTCTTTCATCTGATACTTCCAGGTGGAACCAGTGCGAAGGTCTGCAGTGAATCAAGGTGTACTTTGTGTAAAAGTGGCACATGCGAGGAGTGTTTGTATGGGTACTGGGGGTACCAGTGTGAACACGCCTGTGTCAGCTGCTGGTTGGGGGGCTGCCATAAACAGACAGGGCGGTGTCATCAGTGTCTTCCTGGACGATACACCGAGGGTTGTGACACACTCTGCCCCACTACCTGCCGTCTAAGCTACGACAACGTGAGGAACTGTCACCGGACCAGCGGCAAGTGTCTGGAAGGATGTGCTGAAGGATGGTGGGGGTCCACGTGTAACGAAACGTGCGGTCAAGGATGTAAGAAGAAGGCTTGTTACCAGGAGGACGGTGTCTGCATATCTGATTGTATGGAAGGGTGGCATGGACGTAAATGTGATAAACATAACTGTCTGAATAAACACAAGTCTGGCCGGTGCATTGATGGCTGCAAGGATGGTTGGACAGGTGAAGGCCTGCAGTGAGAGGTGTGGCGCTGACTGCATGAAATGCCATCAGTTCTCCTCAGCATCGTGCCTCATGTGCAAAGCAGGGCTTTACGGCCCCGACTGCCAGTCTGAGTGTTCGGCGAACTGCGTGAACACTACATGTAACATGGCAGGACAGTGTGAAAATGGTTGTATGACTGGATTCCACGGCAAGAAATGCGAGATGGCGTGTCCGTACAGATGTCTTGACTGTGACCAGACTTCGGGCACCTGCAGAAGGTGCGAGATCGGATGGACGGGCCCCCAGTGTCTCGATCAGCCGGTCTCTTATGCTACTTACCAGCCAGATACACCAGGTCAGCAAACCGTTTCTAGCATGTCGTATAAATATATTTCATTTGATGATTTTAAAATCGAACCTAATGAAGCATGTGCGATAAAGACAGTTGACGGGATCTCACAAATCCTATTACAGTTCTTCTTAAATAAAACATCAAGTTTAAATAACCTACTTACATGGCACGAAAATATACTGAAGGCACACAATAAAGGATCGTATCTGTCTCTGAATGATATCTAGATTTAACTTGATTGGATGTATGCCCAGACGTTGCAAGACAGTTGTGAGAACACGGAGAGTGAGGTGTGTGTGGTGTGGTGTGGTGTGTGTGTGTGTGTGTGTGTGTGTGTGTGTGTGTGGTGTGTGTGTGTGTGTGTGTGTGTGTGTGTGTGTGTGTGTGTGTGTGTGTGTGTGTGTGGAAATTATGTGAGACCCAATACTGTCTTTCTTCTTATAAACTGAAAACAATGACTCTGTTATGTTTGACGTGATCTGAATTTTATCTGATCCCTTATTTTTTCAGTATATATTTTCTGGGTTCGTTTGTTTTTGCAGAGTTAACGAATGGCTGCAACCAAATGGCAGAGGTTAAATTAACAACAATTGCGATGGTGTTGTCAGCAGTTCATCACATGAGCAGCGTCCTTGAACGTTAAAAGTTGCCAGTGTATTAGCATACATAATGGGTTATATTTTTTAAAAATAACAATGCAAACTTAGGTAATTTGCCATCTCAGTGGCACAAAACTATATCCATTTTTGAGATATCCGTGAGATAGCGATCTTGGGTTTGGATACATTTACCATCCATTTGCACAAAGTGATAATATGTCGAGATTATCTTGACAATCAAATAATAATGACGTTTAAGAGTGGGTCTGTTTCAAAGGAATAATGTGTACCACATTGAAGGATTGCGTTCATTTTCTGTGTGATTCAAACGACCCAGTGGCAACTCAGAGAAGGACTTATCACGTGAAGGAACAACAAAACGATAACTTACAATGTAATTTCCGCCCGACCCCATAATTAGAGAACTGTAGTATGGCCTACATTTTAATGGGTTATTCTAAAGACATAACACATTGTTAGATGTTAGCTATGTATATAGCCGTTATACACCATATACCACCAAGTTATCTCCGATTGTTCTATATTGTGCTCTTATTTTATTTTTCTTCCTGATTACAAGTCTTGAATATTAATAAAGTTAAGCTGAGTTATTGTTTCAAACTTGTGTTTTTTCTGCTTTATTCCTCGTTGTAGTTGGATCTGTCACATCTTGCCTTGTTTGTTGACACCTTGAACATGGCTGGATGCTACTGTGAGTTGGACAGCGTCTGCTGTCACCTGATTCATGTCACGTCACAATTGGATTTCTTTCGCTAAGAATCTTTTCAGTATCACATTACATGTATCCATTTTTACTTTTTGTAAAAATGTTGTGTTTTTGAATTTGGAGTTAGTAACAACATTGTTTGGGTTAATTAAGGTATGATGCGAAAAAATCCAAATACAATTTAGGTTATGCGTAAATTTATCTACTTAAACTATGTTGTTCTGACTGTTAGATGATTGGAAGATGGACGATTAAAATCGACAGCAGCCAGGTAACTAAACGAACAAACGCCAGTCTAACTGTGATGAAATGTTACAGCCGAACGTTGTCATTTATATAAGATATACGCATGTTGAAAGATGGCGTTAGAGTTCTATTTTACATTAACTGCGTAGAAAAATAGTATAACTTCGACAACACTATAAAGGTGACCTGTTGCATGCCTATAAACACGATTACGGTGCATGGAGTCACCGATACTGTGATGAATACAATGCGTAACTCACAAAGACCCCTTTGACAGATTGTAATCAAAACCCGCTTAAACTCACGCCTCAACTCTGGAAATACCCATTCCCTGGCGTAATGATCTATATATAGATACAGTGTATGTACAGGTCTTTCTTTGCTTCTCACGTCATCAGGGTGACAAAAGGTTTCTGTCTAGTACAGACAATAAAACTACTAGACTCCCCCCCTCTCCCCTCCAACCCTAAGCTATGAACTGATCCTAAGTGCTAGATGTCTTTTACCAAAGTATACTGTATAATTTTATACACTACCTTCATGAATAAAACTGGGGTCTGTCGTTTGTTGCTAGGGTCTTTTGGTTCTCTTAATGGGAAATGGAATTTAAGGTGACTTCAGTCAAGATATCATGTCGTCCATTCTGGAATCTGATGTCGGCACCTTTCTGTTTTGGTCTTGTGGACTGTGGTAGGGAGCACTGTCCAGTCCTTACTCAGAGGTAAACGGGAAGTAGCTGTGTCTCCACCCATTCCAGAAAGACATGAGTAGTATAGCATAGGTCACAAGACGGTACTTTTTTGTTGAGGGGAGGTTAAGGGAAATTCATTGGCTGATCCAAGTCACGTGGTCATAGCTGATGCATAGGTAAATGTAGGCTGTAAGGCACAGGTCGGGAAAGGTCGATGAAAGGTGGTTGTTTTAATGCAGTCATGCAATCTTGTAGAAAACCCTTTATAAGACGTGAAAAAAAGCAAAGTGTAATGAATAGAGCTATGTATAATGTGCTGACCTGAATAGACAGACAGTATTTGTCAGCCTGGTTTGAATTCAGCGCGTTTCTCTGCAGTTTCATCTTGTCCTGCTACACCTACACCCATCTACACCTGCTTCCAGATGCGTTGTGAGCCTACATTTTGCCACTCCTCGGCTTCCATATCAGAGAATGTTGGCTTCCCACAAGGAGGTTTGACGGCAGGATCACTGCCTTTCTGGGAAGAGGCTAGGTCGTCATAGTCACTGTCATTGTCATCACTCTCAAGTCTGGCGCGCTTTCTCTTAGGTTGAAGGCTATTGGCTCGACAGCAATGTTTGATATGTCACTGTAGATCGTGCATGTTATATATCAGCACCCGCAATCTGCACAAGCCGTGGCCATAGTCAATGATGTCTCACTACTCGTGTCTGAATCAGTTTCAATTTGAGTCAGCTGATGTTGGGGCAGTCTCTCTTCTTGAGTCAGAGGACTATCCAGAGATTCTGTTGTAGTCAACTTGTCCCTAGGCAGATCAGGTTCAGACTGAGCTTTGACTTGCCCATTTTCCTCGTTTATGAGATTGACCTGCAGTCGATCCTTATCTTTGGTGGTAGGTTTAAGATCAATGATGAATTGTCCATAGGGTGTTTCAGCAGCCTCTTCATACATTGCCATAAAGTGATCCATATGTTCGGGGAATTAATGTATCGCCACCTGTCAATCAAACAAATGACATGACCAACGAGAAACGTCAAATTATTCAATCCGCATCGCGTTGCCGTCAGCTGACAGCTGACCACCATTTTGTCCGACATCAGCGGTCTGGCGGACTTTTCAAAAATAAATCGACGTTCACAGTCAACTTTTTGATCATGGTGAAAAGGTGTAGCTGGGGTACCTGCAACTCGGACACGCGGTACCCGGAACGTCTTGCTGGTGGTATCACGTTTATTCCATTTCCCAAGCCTGCCAGAAATTTTGACAAATGTCAACGATGGATACGTTTGTGTGGTCGCCCCAAGTATCAACTGAAACATGGACATACTTCGTGACCACAGCCGAGGAAAACATTTCTTCGTATGTACAAAGGTATGGAAACTAAAATTGAATAACATATTAACCAATGTTGAAGTTAATGCAAATTTAGAAATCTTTGACTTGGTAGACTTTCAGTGCTTTATAGTTGTTATATAACCAGTTTACACCGATTTTCACTGATTTAGTTACTAATGTTCCACCGCGTGGTATGTCAAGGACAGAGGGTGTCTGTGTTTGAGCATACGATTTCAGATACATCCATGTTGTTTATCGTTGTTTCTATCAACTAATAAATGCGAGCTTATTTACAGCACTTTGTTGATGGAAAACCCTCCAAGACATTTCCGGACCCTGCGTCTGCACTACCTCATGAACAAAATGAAAATCCAAAGACAGTAAGACCACGACCCAAACCACGCTTGCCATTTATGGGGGACGGGAAAAGGAAAGTTCTTCTTGAAACACACAGGTAGAACATTGTTGCCTTTATACTTACTGCTCAAAACACGACAAAACCATTGAAATATAAAAATCAAACAAATCCTTGTTTATTCTGAGAGTATCACAGAAAGTTATAATTAGTAAAGGTAATGTCACACATTTAGATCCTTTGTAGTTACGAAAAGACAGAAGTATCACATGCATCACAAGATCACAATCATACTCAAGTTCTATTCATATAAGCATATGAAGGGATGATGTCACCTGCAGGGACTGATAAAAATCTAATTGTCAAAACTGTGTTTCACTGAGGGCTAATATTGAGTGATAATACACAATAACTCTAAAGGATTCAAAGTATTCATTCCAATCCATCATAAATATTAATACATCAACGTGGACATTTCCTGTAACCACTAAGATCAGCCACGACAGTGGTTCTTTTTAAATATGTTTAAATACAACATTAATTTACACATTGATAGATGTATTTTTTACATGGGTGAAGCCCATTTCTGGGTCCCCGCCGTGATGTTGCTGGAATATTGCTAAAAGTGGCGTAAAAACTCAACTCAGTCAGAGGCATGGCCAGACACAGCCACTAGTCCCTATCCATAGATTGCTCATATTTCATACAGAAAAGATGACTTCTCAAATATAGAGATAATGTATGAATCAGATGGTCCAATATCCACAAGAACTAGTCCATTCATACTGGTTATTTCCTGAGGATCCATCATAGAATATATTCTTACTCCTTCATCAGCTGGGAGACGAATAAAACTAGGGAAGCAGATGGCAATATTACATGTGAAACAACTAAGCGATATGATGTCAACTGTGGGCACTTAACAAGTGAAGCCAAAAAAGTTATTTATCGCTGAATTGTAATAGCAATAAACACATATATTAGAAAAGTTAATCCAGGCATAAATAGTCCTGATAGGTAATCAAAAAGTTATAGGAAATGAACAAAGATGGTAACCATTTAAAGGCTGTAACACATTTGAGGTTCAGGTATAAGATAATTTGGTCTTCATCTTCTTTTTCAGATGTAATCATGATACAGATATTTCTGATTCACCAAATCAGACGGATATGGAACATCCAGAGCCTACAACCATGCAGCAGGAATCTGATATTCTTGTCCAACAAAGTGGCACCATGGGTAATTTTTTATGAAGTTTATTTCCCTGCAAAGTATGGTTTGACGTGATTGACATATGTTTGTGACAGAGTTTCAAGCAGAGTCCTGAAGGTATTCCTATCTGGATATATCCGTTCAATGTTAAAGTCTTGTCTGGTGTAGGTTACAAAGTCACAAAATGGTGCCCCAGTTACAAGTAGTTGGCCCTGTACCTGATACCAATGCCTATCACCTCTCTTCAAGTTGTAATATTTGCCTTCTTTGTTCAAAAAGAAACCAGTCATACAGGAGGCTTCATTAATGGTCAAGTCCCTTACAGCATAAGGACACTTAATTTCCACAATACCAGAAACAAAAGTGTCACACACTATAGCATCAGGGGTGGCTCCTATAAATGGAATAGATGGGTTTACAACAAAGCCAATGTCATGAAGATGATTTTGAGTTTTTTTCATGTACATTTGTTTAGCTATTTTCTCATTAGAATTCCCATAAGTTGTTGGATTGGAGGAAAATTTCTTTTTGTCAAAGGTGTTTCTGATAAATGTGTCATTGATGTGTTTTTTGCAAGTCATAAGCAGACCAAAGTTTGAAGCAGTAATTCGCCCTTTCCTCGCTTTGTACCACAAATCAGACTTGCTTTGAGATCTTGTATTTTTTTCTAAATTATGGGACTCTCGTCAACTGAAAGTTCTAAATCTTTCCACTGATGTTTTAAAGTTGCAATTGAATCCAGTTCGGGTAAGTTGTCATCTTTTGGAAATGTGACATCTCCGCACCTGTCCTCCATCTTTGGAACCACTATTGGTCTAATTAAGGGTGCCTGTAAAGAGAAGAAGCCAGTTTATTCACACTTAGTTTCATACAAGGGAGGTAATAAGGCTGTTTTACTTCTTAAATCTCAAATTGAAACAAGTATGTTGTGGGTGCTATGTGTTCATTCTTAACTTATTCTTTTGTGTGCAAAGCATTTTCTAAACATTACAACAAGTCAGATTGATAATAGGTAAGTCTGTTTCAGGCTTAATAATGGGTTTGGTGCCCTAAACTAGCCAGATCATATCTTCTCTGTAGAATGTATTATTGCTTGAAACAGTTGTAATTGCTTTTACAGGTCCTCTGCCACTGGATATGCTGGCTCTAGCTGCAGAGAACAATATGGCCAAACCGGTTCATAGAAAAGGAGAAGCTCATGCGTGCCCAGCAGATCAACACCAAAATTAGTGCTAAAAATGTTAAGCATGATGTGTATTCTTTTTGTAAAAATATAGAGAAAAAGAATTACAAGTATTACACAGGATTTCCCTACGAACAGTTTCAGAAAATATTTTAATTTGTTGTCCCTGGCAATGCTGATGATGAACCGTTTCAGTTTACCAGAACAGTTGGCAGTTTGAAGTGTATGGGTCTTGAAGACCAGCTTTTGCTTGTTCTGATTAAACTTAGACAGAATTTTGATTTTAAACATCTCTCAAAGTTGTTTCTGATATCACCCAAAGATTGCAGTACTGCGTTTTCAAATTGGATAAATTATTTATATTACAGGTTTGGATCTGTGTCAATTTGGCCTCACCGTGATGTTTTGCAGCAACACATGCCTTCAAAATTTCGCCAGGAATTTCCAAACACTTTCAGTATGATTGATGGAACAGAAATAAAAATTCAGAGACCCTCTTCACTGACAAGGCAAAGTCAAGCATATTCAGATTACAAATCAAGTACTACCCTGAAAGGTCTCATTGGTGTGGACCCAAGAGGTTCAATTACATTCATATCAATGCTGTTTTCTGGGGCGATATCAGACAAAGAATTAACTGAAAAAAGTGGTTATCTGTCCCTCCTCAGAGAAATGGTTAAGTGTAGGAAACTTAAAGTGGGAGATGGTCTGATGGCAGACAAGGGCTTTAATATTGAAAAGGAAATAAGGGCAACTGGATTACGCCTCAACATTTCCCCTTTTGCACTAGGTATAGGTCAGATGTGTGTGTCTGATGTGGCAGAAACAGTGAAAATTGCAACACACAGAGTGGTGGTCGAAAATGCCATTGGAAGGGTAAAAAAATTCAAAATTGTTGGTAAGAAATTGCATTTAAGTTTGTTTTCCTCAGTAAATCAAATTTGGTTTGTGTGCTGTTTCTTGACCAATTTTATGCCATATTTAATTCAAGATAAAGATTAATTACTTGATGTCCAAGAGTTGATCCAACAACCTGAGGACCTATTGGTGTGTCAACTGTCTGACTGGTGCTGGTACATGTATCTGTCAGGTATGAAATAGCAAATCCCTTCGTTGTGTGCAGCAGAGACATGTCCGACTCCTGTATTTGAACTTTCCTGCAAGTACAAAAGGTATTAGTCACAAATATTGTATTTGTGTATGTTAAAAACTTGCAATGTCAATGAATATTTTGTACATGCTCTTGTTCCTTGTTCACTTAACTGAACTTTAATATTTATGCAAACAACTGCTCAATAGTCATCTGATATTGCTTTCTAAACTGTGATGAGTATTTTCTATGATCTGATGATCATGGAGTAAAAATGTCATATAGGTAATGCTTGCATTATGATACATCATTTTCATAAAACAAGTTCAGAATCTGTAATAAAACTTTATATATATAATTACATCACCTGTTGTCATTGAATGTGGCCATCACAGGTTTCCTTTTCCTATTGAGATTTCCAGGCCTGGCAATAATTATGTGACACTGCTTCAGATTCAATCTTTGGTTCCCTTGGTTTATCCCACTGCTGAGGCAGGCTAGTGGAAGAGGGCTGTGAAGGAATGACTTGATAGCCTGATATCTTCCAGCCTTCCAGTATCAGGACAAGTGCCAGTACATGGGAACACTTTCCACTTGCATTGAAGAGAATTGGGTGAATAAATTTGTTACAGAACTGTGATTGATAGCAGGAATATATTATATAATTGAGAAGAAAATACATTTACATGGTTTTATTCCAGCAATGCCTAATAACAGATATTACATTTACCTCTTACATTTATTACAGAATCTGTTTCTTTCACGATGATAGAAATTTAACGTAATTATATGGGATAACATGGG
This sequence comes from Haliotis rubra, assembly GCF_003918875.1. NCBI lineage: Eukaryota > Metazoa > Mollusca > Gastropoda > Lepetellida > Haliotidae > Haliotis > Haliotis rubra. Next base: position 69,023 of record NW_025765004.1, on the reverse strand, counting down.
TTTCATTGTCAACAACTGAAACGGCCAGCACACAGACGTGTAATTGATTTGCTATCTATATATGCCGCTTATAAAACCCCAACAGATTTATGCCATCAATTGGAAAGGCACCCGACGTTATTTCGTGTACTACTCACCCACATTTGCAGCTACAATAGGCGTCAGTGAACGATTTGTGAATTCTGTCAAGGGACAAGTTGATTACATGAGGAGCTTCGGTTTTCCGTTGACTTCTATAAATCCTCCCGCAAATCGACACGATATTATCACAACATGAATGGAAAGTAACGGAATGAAGGTATGAGGCCGAACTAAAAGCCACTCCACGTTGTGTTTGCCGCAAAGTTAGTTCATAAGGCAGATATTTAGGGCCAATATCATCGGGAATGTCTCTAAACGATATCACGACTGCCATTTTGACAGTTGGGTTCGACAGCTATATTGTCGGACCTTTTCAGAGCTATCTCCCTTTCTTTTGGGGGTGTGGTTAACTCTCCACTGGCGATCCGTTAATTCTACGAGTGAAGAGTTTGATTTGCTGTTTCTCTATGGGGGAATGAAACAGGCTGACATAATGTGCATTCAAAGCAATGGCTCTCGATTGTTTACCTGTCGGAGACAAATTTTGTACCAAGAGAAAGATCAATACATTCTTGTGATGGGAGGTTTGAGTAAACAGCCGGGAAATACACTCGTCTTCCTTTGCTTCAGCCAGGAATTCACCCAGGACCAACACATTCCGTTGGCCAGCATCAAAGTAATCCTCGTCCAAGATATCGTAGGGAATTCCTTTTACAAAGGTCAGCTGAGGCAGCTGCTCGCTGATGTCCTGATATAATGGCTGCCATTGAGTATAACACCAAACAATGCGGGTAGGTTGGGGTTGGATCAGGCCATGTCGGAGCACATGAGAGGTAAACACAGACTTTCCACAGCCACTGGGTCCCACAACGAGTGCATTCGAGGGAATCAGAAACTTGAACCGTTCTTGCTGCTGGCGAGGAAGAGGAGGAGGAGGGCGTCTCTGTCTTGAGGAGGAGAATGTTTCTCTTGAGGAGGAGGTAGGTGTCTCTCTTGAGAAGGAGGGTGTCTCTCTTGAGGAGGGTCATTACCTACAGGAGGGGCGTTGTTATCCAGAGAAGGAGGAGGTACGTTTGGAGTGGATCTATGTGACTGCTTCCAATGTCTCTGTAGATTATCTTCCCACAGTCCAGACAGGTAGTTACTCCCATCGTGATCCTATACAAGTGTCCAGATTACCAGGCTTCGTTTATACTGTTGACGTTTCAAGTCAGCTTACGCTCGTTTCAAAGCAGCTTTTGCCTGATTCACTTCAGCTTGCATCTGTGTCATATATCATCTTTTCATGGGTTGTTGTCTTCTGTCCCTTCTGGGTTGTCACCGTTTTCATTTTAGGTGTTACCTGTCTCTTCTTTGTCATCATGGTTGTGGTTTCTTTCTCTGTTGTGATTTTCTCAACGTGGTCTTCCTAAATATATCTCTAGGGTCAAGTCTAATCACTGATGCTTTCTTCATGTTGTTCACGTCCAATCCGTTTGCTGGCGAGAGTTAAACTGTTTGTCAGGCTACACTACCATAGAGTTTATACTGTCTTACACGTGCATGAGGGAATCTTAGAAGACGCTCTTCTCTTCACAGCACATTTGTGACTATGCATTAAAAACCGATGGTATGTGTATTTTGATTTGGTCTTACAATACACACCGGTAAATAATCATTGATGGTCTTCACCGTTGGCTTCCATGGGCAGCAGGCCAGAACATGCATCACACAGGTAAGACATCTTGAACTGAACTGTAAGCAACAGATCACAAAAGCCTAAGGAGAGAGGGTTGGAGGGGCGGCAGGCTGATATTCATGTATAACCGTGGATACTTGAAAGGGAGCCTTCAGAGGAATGGTTTATTCACAAGCTGATCTTGACTTGCTTATTTCTAAGGAGACTTGGGGGGCAGCACGCTGGGTTGAGGGGATAAGGAGTGAAGGGAGTGAGGGAGGGAGGATGACATGGAGGAGAATGTTTGAGGAAATAAATACCGGTCATTAATATATCACTCTAACAGTCAGAAGAGAATGTCGAGTCAACGCTGCACGTCTAGTTTGATTCATATTTTAAAAACACCTCATAAAGTGAGGTGTTTGAACGATAAGAAACGCCGAATTTCCCTCTACATAAGAGGAGTTGTGAAACTGGGACCCCCTGGACGGAAATCTTTAAAGGCAATGGATAAATCATAGACTATAGATAACCATTCAACCTTAAAACAGCATAGGAAAGGTGAACTGATCATTCAACAGTGCGAAATGTGTTTCAAAACATGGACTTGCTGTTTAAACAATCGCACCCTGAAGCAGCAGCATGTGTATAAAGTGACTGAACTGTTGACTTTAATGTTCCAGAGTGAATCCTATTGTCCATTCGTACATCACAGCTTTGCATTGAACCGATTGACTTGAATCAATAAATGATATGAATGGATTGTTTGTTTTGTCAGTTTTTGCATAGAATATGATCTTCATATACCTCGATGATAATATGTGTAGTCCCTAGACAGACATCGACACAAACTTCACAGATCTACGAGCCTCCCATTCATACCAATACATCTAAAAGTAATGTAATCATTTAAATTGTGAGTTTAAACACGTATTTTACATGGATTTACCTTTACAAGGATGAGTGCATTCCACACAAACGCTACACCCTCCTGTTATCAATGTGTAACTGTTTACAGTCCGATGGTCTGAAAATACCCAGAGTTATGTTGACCTTAGACATGTGTGCGGGCGAGTTCATTCATCCGAAATCTGTTACTTATGATGTGTTTATAAATATGAACTGCTAACCACACTCATAGTAATGTTTAATGTAGTGGTTAGAACCGTAATTGATCTATTGAAAGGTGTCATACATTCATGCTCAGATATATGTATAAAATCTACACACACATACATTCCTACATTACCGCAATTCATTCAAATGTATTAAATACCGGTTACATTTAATACACACACACAACAACAACAAAAACAAAGGTTTAATGAGGGGAATACCCTTGGCCTCTCTGAAATAACTCCCTTTAAAAATAAGAAATGTACAACACATCTTCCCTAACATATAATAAATACGGTACACTGGTCACACAATTTATGAATGAGAAGCTTCACTGGTAGGCGAGGCCGGTACGTTGACATTATTAGGCCGGTATGTTGACATTGTTATGGACGGTCAGTCGCTTAGTCTATCTGCTACTCACTAGCTATGCATAAACCTGCTTCCACATATTTTTTCCAATGAAACATTTTCCTCGTGTTTAAAATGTCCATGTTAAAATGTGTTCTCTCGTCGAATTAAGGGTGATTATTGTAAACATGAAACACTTTGCTCGCCTCTATGTGTCTGATCGATTGCTTCTGTCTCTTTCACAACAAACCTAGCTTCATACTGTTACACTGCTACATGACTAATCAGTTTTCTAAATGATATGTTTCTATCCATGTGTATTTCGAACCTTTTATTTTTAAAATATCACGCTCTGAATGTAGTCCTGAAGTAAAACTAAAACCGTATACATCATGTTAGATTACATGGGTCAAAATCAAACTTTTCATCACATTACATTTGAACGGAAAAAGCTGGTATGAACTATCTGGATAGCATTAAACATAACAACTGTCCACTACTTTCATGGTGTTATACTTGTACAGGACACGTTCTGTATGAAATTTATTGAACTACATTTTCATGACTTGAAGATTCCTACTCCCGAGCCATGTTGATACAACCCGTCTCTATTGTGGTATGATGTACTTTCAACACACACCCTGTATTCATCAAAACAGGACGCACACTGTGTCGAGCGTGGGCTATTTGAATATAGGGTCACGTGAGTTGTCAAACGCGCTGAATTCAAACTGGGATGACAAGTGTTGTCTGTCTATTCAGGGCAGCACGTTATACATAGCTCTATTCATTACACTTTGCTTTTGTTTTTTACGTCTTATAAAGGGTTTTCTATAAGAAAACATGTCTGCATTAAAACACCCACCTTTCATTGACCTTTCCCGACCTGTGACGTCCTGCCTACATTTACCTATGCATCAGCTATGACCACGTGACTTGGATCAGCCAATGAATTTCCCTTAACCTTCCCTCAACCTCCCTCAACGAAAAGTACTGTCTTGTGTCCCATGCCATACTACTGACATGACTGTTCATTTCATTATGATAATCTTGGTTATCTTTGGGTTTGGGAGGACATACCACAGCACATCCTGGAAGAAATATTCTGTTCCTTTACATCCTGCATGCAAAAGGATCATTCTCTCACCTTTACCTGAAGGTAGCTTACTGGAGGCCTTCACATCTGATGAAACCCACTAATGTTTCACAACATGACATGACCACTGGTACATTTAGGTAAATCACCTCATATCTCTGTTTCCATTTCATGCGAATTGTTCGCAGGTAAATGTTTCTCAGAGGCACTACATCCTTCCGTTCACATAACACATGCTTGCTGTCTCTCGCAATTTTATTATATCAGTACCCAAAACAGAGCAAAAGATCCCAGAAGCAGTGCTTGGACACACTTGAAGAATGCTCACTTACCATGTATTTCGTCAAAAAGAAATACAAAGAACTATATCAGCTGCAAAGATATGAACTTGTTTTCAGAGAATAACTTCCGATTTGCGTTTCTTACAAGTTCTTATTGAAAACTATCCATCTGTTAGACTTAAGTGTTCCTGGTTTTGTTGACATGCTGAACTCTTTCTTGTAATAAGCACTTTATAGAAAGGCCTATAAGCATGCAAATAAGCATCCCCCTTCCGACTTACAATAATCATAAACGTGAAATATAAGGGTTTTCAGATCATCTGTGCATTTCATCATGTACTGTACTGAAATTATGGATTGAGCTCATTTTGTATATCTTATTATTAATAAGTATCTGAATAGCAACACGAAGTACATTCCTAACATTGCTTAGAGAATATTTTATAGACTTGTATATTCCGTTAAATAACTACTAGCGTAGAAAGATACGCTCCCGATGTCGACATTTGTTTTGACAGGCTTGTATTTCTGAAAAGACAGTAGTGGGTTGGCAAAACACGCGCGATTGTATTGTGCTAATGGTGAGTTGTTCTACATATACTGAACCCCCCTTTGTTACAGCAGTCTTCAGAACACCAACATTGATTGTTTGTTAAACAACTTTTCCTCTTCTTCATGGCAATATCTGACATTGAAGTGACGATTTGGTATGGACAGCTCACTAACTCTCATGCAATTTAAGACGATTTATTGCTTTGGAATGTATATTGATTTGCCATTTCATCGGGACGATTTTGCAGCAAGCAGACTGTATGTTATGTGACAATCGTATCGACCATTTGAGATTGCTACTCGGTATCGCCCTGTCTCGTTTCGCTTGCGTATATTTTGCCACATTCGTGGTAGTGTTTTGCTTACTGCAGGCTTGATGCGTCCAACATCAGTATCTATGCCACAATCATGAACGTGCATTCGCACCAATGTCCCTCAAAGAAGTTTTCACGTTTTTGTACGATTCGCACAAAGGTTTTCAGAGAGCTGCGTTGTTATGAGGGCCATGTTGAAATTTGGCGAATGGTTTCTGCTTGGGTTCAAACCTGCAACAAAATATTCAGCCCTGTGTTCTGTGCGAAGCCTATATCTGCTCAAATCAAACTCTTACTAACTGCAAAATAGTTATCAAAAGCGAGACAGCGTATGTCAGTGTCAAACAACATATCAATTAAACAATATGCAAACATAACCACATGAATCGGTGATATGAATATGTATGATTGATGCTTCAGAGAAGGAAGATAAAAGGATGATCACGACACATAGTCTATCTTTATATCTGGTCACTAATATATGCACCTAACATTAAAAGAAACGAATGAGGGACACATGACTCATCAAATGGGTTTTCGGAATGTGCACGTATAACCGGTGAGTTACATGAATTGATCACTGAAGATCACCATTGAGACCAGGGGTTCTCGGAATGTGCACGTATATCCGGTGAGTTACATGAATGGGACACTGAAGATCACCATTGAGACCAGGGGTTCTCGGAAAGTGCACGTATGTCCGGTGAGTTACATGAATTGATCACTGAAGATCACCATTGAGACCAGGGGTTCTCGGAATGTGCACGTATGTCCGGTGAGTTACATGAATTGATCACTGAAGATCACCATTGAGACCAGGGGTTCTCGGAATGTGCACGTATGTCCGGTGAGTTACATGAATGGGACACTGAAGATCACCATTGAGACCAGGGGTTCTCGGAATGTGCACGTATGTCCGGTGAGTTACATGAATGGGACACTGAAGATCACCATTGAGACCAGGGGTTCTCGGAATGTGCACGTATGTCCGGTGAGTTACATGAATGGGACACTGAAGATCACCCGGTGACTGAGACCAGGGTTCTCGGAATGTGCACGTATGTCCGGTGAGTTACATGAATGGGACACTGAAGATCACCATTGAGACCAGGGGTTCTCGGAAAGTGCACGTATGTCCGGTGAGTTACATGAATGGGACACTGAAGATCACCATTGAGACCAGGGGTTCTCGGAAAGTGCACGTATGTCCGGTGAGTTACATGAATGGGACACTGAAGATCCCCACTGAGACCAGGGGTTCTCGGAAAGTGCACGTATGTCCGGTGAGTTACATGAATGGGACACTGAAGATCACCATTGAGACCAGGGGTTCTCGGAAAGTGCACGTATGTCCGGTGAGTTACATGAATGGGACACTGAAGATCACCATTGAGACCAGGGGTTCTCGGAAAGTGCACGTATGTCCGGTGAGTTACATGAATGGGACACTGAAGATCACCATTGAGACCAGGGGTTCTCGGAATGTGCACGTATGTCCGGTGAGTTACATGAATGGGACACTGAAGATCACCACTGAGACCAGGGGTTCTCGGAAAGTGCACGTATGTCCGGTGAGTTACATGAATGGGACACTGAAGATCCCATTGAGACCAGGGTTCTCGGAAAGTGCACGTATGTCCGGTGAGTTACATGAATGGGACACTGAAGATCACCATTGAGACCAGGGGTTCTCGGAAAGTGCACGTATGTCCGGTGAGTTACATGAATGGGACACTGAAGATCACCATTGAGACCAGGGGTTCTCGGAAAGTGTAGTATGTCCGGTGAGTTACATGAATGGGACACTGAAGATCACCATTGAGACCAGGGTTCTCGGAAAGGGTAAGTATGTCCTCAAACTACTCCAACTACAGTGTTTAGCTTTGTGTGGAACCATTGTGACTGTGGCATAATAACTTGACTAGGCAACCCAACCTTTAGGTGATAACATACTGTAGAGCCGACGAGGGAAGGGAGACAACCGACAGGACCAGTGAGACATCCTGATACCTATGCAAGTCTTTACAAATGATGTGCATGTGAATGTTTACGAATAGATGTTTATTTTATGCGAGTTTACCGGTGAAGGGATCTTAACAAGCTTAGGACTGTGTGAACTACAGTAGCAATTATGAAGATGTACTGATGTAATTCCTTTTCTGTCTAAAGAATAAGGCATGAAGAATGTTGTTTTCTGTCAGTCAATAGCTTAAGTGTGCAAACTTGTTCTGTTTACTGGGATAGCGAAGATGTTCTATTATTGACATTCAGACAAACTCTTATGCAGCATCCCGTGAGCAAGATTCAACTGTACCAAATTGTCATATACAAGTGGGTCTCTCACTCTCTCTCTGTCTATCTCATTCATTTAGTCATTGCGCGAAATGACTGTTTACTGAGCTTGACTGTAACACACCACACACACACACACACACACACACACACCACACACACACACACACACACACACACACACACACACACACACACACACACACACACACACACACACACACACACACACACACACACACACACACACGTTTGCTTTAGTATTGAGAAGGTTATGTGTTCCCACACGATCCCCTATAGGCTCTGTAGTGTGAATGTTTAACAAGATCGAGTACCTTAGTAAGGGAGGCCACTCCTCCCGCTCTGTTACGTGTTCCTTCCTAACTGAATTGCTCTAATGGAAAGTCTGTTTGTTATTTACCTCAGCACCCTGCAATTCTAGAGCTATATGCGACGGGTTGTAAACTAAAGAGTCTGTTGTTTACCTCAGCACCCTGCAATTCTAGAGCTATATGCGACGGGTTGTAAACTAAAGAGTCTGTTGTTTACCTCAGCACCCTGCAATTCTAGAGCTATATGCGACGGGTTGTAAACTAAAGAGTCTGGACCAGATAACCGCATCGACCTACGCAATTGGAATACGATGCGAGCCTGACCATCAGATCCCGTTAGTTGTCTCTTAGGGCAAGCATGGGTTGCTGAAGATCAGTTCTAACCCAGTCAGCGAGCCTGACCACCCGATCCCGTTAGTCGTCTCTTAGGGCAAGCATGGGTTGCTGAAGATCAGTTCTAACCCAGTCAGCGAGCCTGACCATCAGATCCCGTTAGTCGTCTCTTAGGGCAAGCATGGGTTGCTGAAGATCAGTTCTAACCCAGTCAGCGAGCCTGACCATCAGATCCCGTTAGTCGTCTCTTAGGGCAAGCATGGGTTGCTGAAGATCAGTTCTAACCCAGTCAGCGAGCCTGACCATCAGATCCCGTTAGTCGTCTCTTAGGGCAAGCATGGGTTGCTGAAGATCAGTTCTAACCCAGTCAGCGAGCCTGACCATCAGATCCCGTTAGTCGTCTCTAGGGCAAGCATGGGTTGCTGAAGATCAGTTCTAACCCAGTCAGCGAGCCTGACCATCAGATCCCGTTAGTCGTCTCTAGGGCAAGCATGGGTTGCTGAAGATCAGTTCTAACCCAGTCAGCGAGCCTGACCATCAGATCCCGTTAGTCGTCTCTTAGGGCAAGCATGGGTTGCTGAAGATCAGTTCTAACCCAGTCAGCGAGCCTGACCATCAGATCCCGTTAGTCGTCTCTTAGGGCAAGCATGGGTTGCTGAAGATCAGTTCTAATCCAGTCAGCGAGCCTGACCAACAGATCCCGTTAGTCGTCTCTTAGGGCAAGCATGGGTTGCTGAAGATCAGTTCTAACCCAGTCAGCGAGCCTGACCATCAGATCCCGTTAGTCGTCTCTTAGGGCAAGCATGGGTTGCTGAAGATCAGTTCTAACCCAGTCAGCGAGCCTGACCATCAGATCCCGTTAGTCGTCTCTTAGGGCAAGCATGGGTTGCTGAAGATCAGTTCTAACCCATATGTTCATTGGTCAGATACGTGATAGCAGTAACAATTACAGTTACAACCACTATTGGTAATACTGATGTGTTTACCCTTCATTGGTCAGATACGTGATAGAAGTAACAATTACAGTTACATCCACTATTGGTACTGCTGATGTGTTAACCCTTCATTGGCCAGATACGTGATAACAGTAACAATTACAGTTACAACCACTATTGGTACTGCTGATGTGCTTTCTTTTCATGGTGTTCTCACCAACCCTGATGACATAATGTCATCATACACGTGCTCTACCAGTGTTTAGGAACGAGTAGAACTAATACTACACACACACGACAAACACCTACACACGACAACAACACACGTCAAGATTGATGATCACCTGACAATAATTGTTTGATATCTCACATACATACGAGTATAAGTTACTGCCTTCTGGGCGCCGTTATAATGTACCCCGTTTTAAATCCAATCGTGCCATGAAATCCTTTGTTCCTGCCAATATTAATCTTTTAAACGATTCCTAGTGTTTGTCTTACCTTGTTAGCGGGTTATATGTGTGTTATTTATTGTTTGAAAATAATTTAATCATTTTATCATTGTTTGAGCTCTGTTCTTTACACAAGAATTCCCTCACGGTATTGTATTGTCATTGTCATACATCCCAACCAGGAAGTGACAGGTTAATCTGGAATCACGATAACACCAGTGTCCTGAAGGGTGTCCTCCCAGTTGTGAGACACATCAATTAATGGTTCAGTGCACATATGTGGTGTTTCCACATCCCTACAATGAAAGTGGGATCAGCCCAGCCCAGTACCCACAGGAGGCATAGTTCATTGGTGAGTTCATTAAATAGTTCATTGAATATTTTATTTATTCAGAAGAATATGTAATTATGATAACACATTTTTATTGACTATAATGAAGTTTGAAAGTCATTTTGGTTTAATCATATTTTATTATTACTTATGAAAATGAATTGGGATTGGTGAAGTATTACTGAAGGTTGTGTCTTGATGATATATTCGTGGACGGATCCAACTATTTTCTGGTTTACACAAGGAGTAAATTCTTTGTTTCCGTTCAAAAAATTATCCAGGTTATAACGGGTAGTTGATATCCACAAGAACAACATGGGCTGTCTATTAAATGTCTGTTATACTTATCGGCGTTTAGGTCGCCACATCCAAGCCTGAGGCAGCAATGAACGATTTGACAAAAACAAGAGCCATAATTAAGATCAATATAAATCTTGTTTTCGGCTTTTGTAATTAGGTTTTAAAATTCTTTGAGACTGCATGACTCTTTGGAATTTGGTAGGGCATTCCATAAATTTATTGTGTCGGGTAGAAAGGGTTTGGGATAAGGGGCATTTCGACTGTAAATTTCAGAGTTATTTCTTAAACTATAGCTTGTAGTTTCGGAGACGGAGTAAATCTGAGTAGGTAAATTAATTTCTCTTTGATCACGAAGTTACCTACACAAATGTTTAATTATTAAAGACATTTACCTGAGTATGTTAATCAATTTATCTTATAATGTTTCATTAAGTTACCTCCACAAGAATCAGTTACATAGCAAATCAGTAATTAGCTAGGGTGACTCCATTCTATCAGACAGGGGTTTATGGTGTGTTTTCGTTGTTAATTACCTACTCCACTGTCTCATAACTGGGAGTCTCACAACTGGGAGTTCTCACAAATGGGAGTAGACCGTCCTGAAGAGCATGCAGTATTCCTTACAACCGGTGCCTCCTGTGTTGATACGATTAGATCCCCGATATGTCTCCTTATCAACATCGATGGACATTGTGTGACAGAGTTAACGTGTGATAAAACACATGTGATTCTAGCCTTTCTGCATAAAGACTTTGTACCTGACGCTGTCATTAGTGACAGAACAGTCTACATATTACCATCACCAGGAAAAAACCCACCCTGTGGGCAAATATTTATAGCCAGAAAACCTGTGAGAGATCACAAACGGAAGCTTGGGGAATTTGTACCGGGGCAGACTTGTACCGCCACGGCATATACTGACAGGAAGAGACTTACAGGCGTATATGCTTCACCCCCGCTCCTCTCACAGACTCTTTACTAATGCGCAGTCTCATGTTTATATGTTATAGAATTAGTGCTTCCCAAATCTGACTTTCATTACAATCATTCACGCGCAAATGTATCAGAATTTAGTTATCGCCACATAATTAATTATCCATGAATATCCATGCAGGAAGATACATCAACCCTGGAACATTTATTTTTATTATAGGACATTTATATAGCGCACATATCAACGCAACTAGTACATGCTCAAGGTGCTGGTATTGTCTGTAAAGTCGACAGGTGAGGATGCTTAGTCGGAACCCGTGTTATGCTGCTTCCCTAGCACTCGTCTGACGTCTGAGTCGAAGAAAATGTCCACAAGCTCGGCGACTTGGTTGGTTCTGTCATTGCACCTCGATACCGTGGGTAGTTGCTCAGAATATCAATCACTTGAAGGAATGAGTGAATGCAGATGCGTTGAAACTTTTGAAATGTGGGCCATTCACATCAGAGCAATCTCACAATATCATCCTTGTTGCAATGTACAGTTGTATAAATCCACTGAAGGACAAATTTAGTTTGGAGAAGTGAATGATTCAGTGATTATGCTTGCCTTGACCGTACCCGTGTTGGGATAACGATAATATGAATCACAACATCCTTTCACCCTTAATAGGAAATGTCCTCTCACTTCCTAAAGTATATATACACACATGGGTTACACGGATATGTAGCGGGAAGTAGATATGCAATGCACAACAAGTTTGAAACGTGAATATCGTCTTGAGTTTCATATTGCCGTATAAACATGTCCTGCTCATTCAGGTCTGAGGTGAAACTACATAAGGGTTGTTACGCTTTAATATATTCCTCGACTGGAGATAAATAATTTCTCGAAGGTCTGGACCTACCACCCAGACTCGTGTAAGATGGGTTGAAGTGAAGTCCCTCATCAAGGTGAGTGGATGTATTATCGCATGTCACATCAATGGATGCGGCTTTGTCAGGACCCTTGGCGTCTACAGCAGTAGGGCCTGTCTCCGTCAACCATGTCATCTGGAGATGAGGCATCTCACTCTTAGTTTCTTGACCAGGAAACTTTGGGCAAACATTTCCGAAAACACTGACCCTCAATGAATCGCTGTTGTGTTTATCATCACCCATATTGGACAAGTCAACATGCGCGTTTCCTGCCTCGTCCAATCCCGACGGTCTGCTATCGGTGTCCGAGTGTCCAACATCCAACTCGTCATACAGGTCATCATGCGGGATGGGTACAGGCGGTACAGGCGGTAGAGGCGTACTTTGTCGGAACCTACCTCTTCGTTGATGGTTACCACGAATGCGGCCACCACACCTGTAAGAAACGGATACTGTATTTAGCTTAAGTCAAAACACGGAAAATGACAAACAAAACAAGAAGGACTTTTAAAATATTTTACATCCGCAGTTTATTTCTGACAAAATCCATGATGATTACTTTTGGATTTCAGTTTCATTGCAAGTGTAAAATTCAACATGACAACATTTAGTGATGTATTCTACCGTAACTACATGTATTGGACAGAAAATATCCCACACGTTGATGGAAATTACCCCAAGAATGAGTAGAAGCTGAGTGACTGTAATCAGTGTGTGGCGCGTCTTGAACATTAAGCTGTCAGTATTACAGCTTGTAGACACATAATATAAATAACATACCTAAAGACCAGGAAATACACTGCAGAACATAGAAGGATTCCGATACAACCCCCGACAATGTACATCCAGTAATTGCTGCCATGGGAAATGCCGGGTGTGGAGTTGGGAGCTACAGGAACTGGGAGTAAAATGACAGACACCGTGTTAGAATTTGTACCTAGCAACCTGTGTTGGGGACTCGGATCGGATGATCAGGCTCGGTCACAGTGCTGATGGCATGGTGTGGATCGTTACTCATAATATCAATCACTTGATAGCCTGGTCCAGCCAGGTTTCTGTACAGGTCGTTTTCATTTAGTTTGGATATTGGTCAGTGAGGCTTTAACACAAACGCAAGCATGCACACACACTGAATAGTTAAACGTATAGTCCGTTTGGCTCAAAAGCGGACCGATGAATTGCAATCTAACTCGAAAACTAATAAACATAAAATGTTTAGGGGACAGCCAGGGAGAAAGGGACAGCCAGGTGTTCGAGAACGGATGGAGACGGCACAGCACAGGTTAAGGGATAAATAACTTTGTCTGTGAAAGTGCTTCTCGAACACCTGGCTGTCCCTTTCTCTGCACTCCTCCCTCGTAACAAACAGTGAACTGTGTCAATATTTTAATAATAGTTTGTAAAACATCTTTATTATTTTTAGGACAAAAATTCTGCAAAAACCTCACAGAGTGGGTATGATGTTTTGATTATGATCAGCATTTTATTGAGTATGTTATGTTCATTAGTTTTCGAGTTGGGTTGCAATTCATCGGTCCGCTTTTGAGCCAAACGGACTGTAATTGGTTGGTAACCATCAACCGTTAAAAGAACATGTGGTCACCTCAAAATATATTTGTCTATTTACCTTCGGGTTGATAGCAAACACCATCGAATCTGGAACAATATCCGCTGATACAATTATCATCACATCTGTTCTTGCATCCCTTGCCGAAGAAGCCCATCTTGCAGCCTTTCATGCATTCTCCAGACGAATTATCGCAAATATCGGACAGGCATGAATCACAAGGCAATATACAGAGAGGTCCGTAGTATCCTCGTCTACATCCCTGTACACACATCCCCGTCCCCTGCTCGCATTTACCCTGGAAACACTGTTCATTACACCGGTACTCACACTTCGGTCCAAAATACTCATCTTTGCATCCCGTTGAACAGTTTGCTGTTTCTTGATGGCATATCTCATCAGCACAGTTAACATTACACCTCCATTGGCAGACAGGGCCAAACGTACCACGCTTGCATCCATCACACTCTTGTGTAACATCATTGCAAACCTTACATCTGTCGCCACATCTGCTTTTACACCTTCCGTTAACATCACAGCCACGGTTGGGACACTTGGAAGAACAGGATTGTCCACACTGTGGGCCGTATCTATATTCTTCACATGATGTACAGTCCGAACCATTGTCCTTAGCGCATGTCTTGCATGAACTGAAACACGTCAGCCTACAAACTGTGCCCCACCGACCGTCTATGCAGGCGCTGATACAAGCCTTTCCTGAAGTATCACATGTGCCGTCCTTGCATCCAGAACTGCAGTTGTTTGTACAGTGCGGGCCAAAGTAGCCTTCCTCGCATCCATTCAAACACCCAAGATCCCCGCACTTATCGTCCTTGCAGTGACTTCCCTCTACACAGTGGGCTGAAACAAATCACAAGCTGTGTCACATAAATTTTAATGTAAACTCTCTCTCACACACACAGCCTCCCCAACTTTTACTAATTATTGTGAGTCAATAATAGTGCATATTACACAGTGCTCTATGTGTGCAAAGTTGTAGCTTACTGTAACTTACAGTGTACAGCAATCGATGGCTTATCAGTCAAGACGGCAATGAAGAAAACCGCAGCAGGGGAGTATCATCCTGTAAAACATATTTCTATTTTGAAGATGTAGACAGATGTATGGCGGCTACACCTCGATCCGTGTTTCATGTGTTTCCAGACAAATTTGAAAGTGAACCCGACATGAAACAATGCGTGCACGAGACATAAACGAAAATAAATATTAGTCTGTAAGTTGATATAATACTGCAGACATATTGGTGAAGAATCAATGATATTATTATTACAGGACAAATCTTATGGATAACAACCTCTTGGTCTATTTTTCACAACGTTTCTGGGCTGGTTCTTGCCCCTTCTTCAGGTGGATAATGGCGATAGTGAACAGTACGGTATATATATAGATGTACAGGAAGACAGATATGTAAATTGAGTATATACCAGGGAAAAGGAGATATAATTAAGTATGTACAAACAATGCAGTGAGATCAAAGAGCAGAATACAATGATAGGGTATGTTTTTACCATAAGGGCAAGGGTGTGTTTACATAGCAGAGTGGTTAAAGCAGATCGAGTTTGAGAGTCTATGATTTCTGGGTGATGAACTATAGCCACCACCCTCCAGCCGCAAAATCACAGTCCACCCAAATCCGAACCAGTTCACATCCGAATCAATATTTCTTACCAAGGCCAGATTAGCCATCACATCAGTCGACTCCTTAGAAAAACTGCCAGTGTTAATGTGACATTTTATTCCGACAAAACTTTAAAAACCATCCTGAGAGCTAATGGAAGAGGTAGCAGCAATCAGGGAGGACCCATTCCTAGAGGATGTGTCTTCAAAATTAGTTGTGATTGTGGATGCAGCTATATTGGAGAAACTTGTCCTTCAACATAAGACTAAAAGAACATAAAACTTCAGTTGGAAAATATGATCTCAAATCTGCCCTCTCAGAACACACCGTTAACAATCCCAACCACTCGATCAACTGGCAACACACCGAAATCCTGGCTTCACCAATTGGCGCAAAAGAAAACTGTGTGAGTCAATCAACATAAGAAGATTAGTGCCTGAGATCAACAGAGATCAAGGGGTTTACCTCCCCAGCGCCTGGTCCATCACCAAGAAATCATAGACTCTCAAACTCAATCTGCTTTAACCACTCTGCTATGTAAACACACCCTTGCCCTTATGGTAAAAACATACCCTATCATTGTATTCTGCTCTTTGATCTCACTGCATTGTTTGTACATACTTAATTATATCTCCTTTTCCCTGGTATATACTCAATTTACATATCTGGCTTCCTGTACATCTATATATATACTGTACTGTACACTATCGCCATTATCCACCTGAAGAAGGGGCAAGAACCAGCCCAGAAACGTTGTAAAAAATAGACCAAGAGGTTGTTATCCATAAGATTTGTCATGTATTACTACACCAACTTCTAAATGCCTTTGACTAATTTCAATGGTATTATTCTCCAAGATTTCACATACTTGCATATATATATTATTTTACGTCACTAGTACCAACACTTACCTCAAGCGGAATGTTGCATATAGATGGTTCCGAATAGTCGAGAACACTGTATTTCAATTTAGTGTATTTTACAGGAGGAAATTGAGACTCATTTCAAAGCCGAAGCGTGGAGCAGGAAACACATATCCTGACAAGCGGACATTGATTCGAGGAAATTGTTTAAATGTTGGTCAGTGAATCATTATGTTTTACAAACTAAAAATCGTATGCATCAGAGAGAGAGGTCGACTGGTCCTAGCAGTCACCATTAGCTCAGGTGTTCTTGGCCCCCACACATCCCAAACAACAAATGGGACTTCTCCCAGGGAGCATTACCCAGTCGAACCCACCAATAATATTCAGGAGCATATGAAGACTCCCCAACACTGCAGCCTTCTGCATTACCCAGAGTGTCAGAAGGGCTGTGCTCCCGGTGGAGAACCGGGCACTCTCCTGATGTGCGCCATGAGATCACCACGTTCCAAACCAAGGGCACCAGAGAACAATGGAGAGTCGACAGTGTACTTGTTTTGCAAAGCGAGAAATTTAAAAAGCAAAGTCCGCATTTTTATCAGGTTTGTAGGTTAGGATGTCCGAAGCTGTATATGGGCCTATTCCGAAGAATGTTGTGATTGCCATTTTCCATGGCGACATATTATTATTACGTATTAAAGATTAAACTGTTTTGGGTGATCCTGGAATATTTATTATGTTAGGCTCCTCATCAGCCGAGGACCTTTGCCTCATTACATACAGCCCCGACAGTCAAGGACTCGCGACTTGGTAGAACCATCTATGAACGTTTCAGAGATTGTGTACTCCCCAGCACTGCAACCTTCTGAGTTCAGAGTGTCAGTAGGACTGGCAGCTAACCGAGGTACTCTCCTAATGTCAGTCAAAAGATTGGGAGGTACCAAACCTAAGGCACCAGTAAAATGGGGAGTCGTACAACTTGGTAACGGAGATGCAAGAGTGACATTTCGTAAGCGAGGTTCGTATATTTGCCATGTTTTCTCGGAATCTTTCAAGCCCAATTGTGTCAAAAGAGACGGATAATGCATCGAAATGAATAATTCCCTTAGCTTGTATAAAAAGACAAGGTCAGGTGTGTTGGCATGGCTACGTCCGAAGCTGTATACCGGCGTATTCCAAAGAATCCTATAATTGTCATTTTCCCATGACGCCCTCGACATATTCTGGGTCATACCATGGATGTACAAACACCACAGCATGGCGAAAACAGTAATACAACGCTTACGATACTGTGTTTGTACCAAAATTGAGCATCCAGAGTTGTACAGTATCGTTCATTGAATGTATTTTCTTCTTCTTTCTCCCATTATTGAACGAGATACTATAGTCTGTGTTCTCGGTAGTTCTGTATGAATGTCAGACTCTATCTAAGAGGTACGGGAAGTTGAAAGAAAACTTGAAGATTGTCCTTTCTGACCCAATGAAAAGGTTCCAAATATTGGCTTTCACCTTTATCTTTAAAGATGTGTTTCATGACTACAAATCTTGCACATTAACGGTATCCTGATCAATATTCGTTATATACAATCATGTGAATTAGTCAGCCACATGTAGGTTTACGTATGATGAATAAGTGTACTGTAATTTATTTATGTTCAGCATCCATAACGTATTTTAGTACGTTATGAGGATTAAGTCACAGGGGCTTGTAACGCTAAAAACTGCCATCAAGGTATATACTGTCACTGACGGGGTCTTAGTACTATATAAAAGAAAATGGGATGTAACGAGGTGAACACACCAGGTTCGTTTCAGGGCGAATTCAACAATACTCACTGTATTTATCCCTTTAAAGTTGCACACATTTCAAGCCAATACATTTACCTATAAAATAAGACATACAGCACTAAAATCGAAGCAGTACTTTGGGAGCTAGGGTCTTCGGAAGCTCGAAAAATCGTGATTACTATGAAAAACATTGGCAGAGGGGTACATAAAGTACGTGGTCCAGACTACCATTTTTGTGGACGCCTCGGTGGCTGAGTTGGTCAGATCGCAGACTGTGTCCCTAATGGGACTCAACCCAAACAGGTACTAGAATCTGTACTTTACTAAGAAAGTGTAATCCTAAATAACTTGTATATGTAATTTTTGTTCCACTGTTCATGGAAAAACGGTATTGTTGTCCGATATGTTTAGGAGAACCTAAAAAACCTGGTTGCCCACATTCCGTAAACAAGCTACGCGGATTTACGAAGAGCACGCCGGTTTTTACGCACATGCTATCAAAGACCTCAACAATGGATTGAAGTTAGTTCTTCAATGTATGTTCAAAGAATGTTACATGAACCATGTCTTCTGACTGACTCTTGCTGGTGATTGTATTCCTATGGATGCTTGTGTTGAATATTATTTTTCAGATGTATTGGAATTCTATTGCTCCAGATATTGATGTGTTGTGAACACAATTAAACAAATGAAGTACAACTTTGAACTTATCACCTGTCTAGTGGTGTCGTGCCCTTTCAAAACAGAAGGGTCACGTGTCTACAGTGATACCAACAGTTCATTAACAATAGGAAACTTAAGCTCAGAAATAATATTACTTGAATAATTAGCGTACATATCATCTTAGATTAGGGATTCTGTTTATCAGATACAAATGAACAAATATATTAGAGGGACAACATAAAAAATAACGAAGAAATGTGTATGTAGGGTATACAAATTAATTACTACCCCAAGCAATAGTGACTTTTATCTATACTCAAATAACTTAGTTAAGTACCCCCTGACATATCTCACGATTGAATGATCCCCGATCTTAACCCTTTGGAGCATATCTGGGACATGATTGGTCGTCATTGTGCAACAAAGGATGTACAGAACCTGGCCCAATTTGGAAGCTGCTTTTACACGAGGAATGGTGTAGACTGTCCTTCAGAGGATCAGGATACTGACAGAAGGAGTATGGAGAGAGTGCTGGCTGTCATACAGTCACATGGAAGTTACACTCGATATTGACCTTGAATCGTGTAAGACACGCAAAATGACATTTGAATGTTTACATTCACCAATATATTCACCATTAAACATTCCAGGGCATACTTGTATAGACATGGTTTGGTATGAAAATCAGTGTTTTATAAAATGAGCAATTATCATAATAAAATCAACATAGATTCCAATCATTTGTCCTTTTATTAGTCAAAGGATCATACGGGTCAGAAAAACTAATGTTTTTGCATCGTGGTCACCACGAGAAGTTTATGTACGTGTTAAAAACCTGTCATTGCACAAGTTACAGGGGTGTTTAATCAAGTTCTTTGTGTAGACATTAATTAGCATGCTAATATTATCAACTTTATCCAATATATGAGACCTCAAAACAAATATGTAACTATCCTTCAACTCCTGCTTGGACTATACCAACCTAGCGGTATATATTTTA
Source organism: Haliotis rubra (assembly GCF_003918875.1). Lineage (NCBI taxonomy): Eukaryota > Metazoa > Mollusca > Gastropoda > Lepetellida > Haliotidae > Haliotis > Haliotis rubra. The sequence goes on along the minus strand of NW_025765004.1, from coordinate 49,232 downwards.
TAATCATGCCATGGAAAGGTTTCAAAGTCATTACAAAATCATACGCCGTGTGGGCTTCCATGTGAGAGGGTATTATTTAATTGGGGATAGGATGGAAACATGTACACACACGGGCGGTGAGACTGTCACAAGCCGGGTCAGGCCTGATTATTTACCGACTGTTGGACGAGAAAATGGCATACACTCACTCACTTGGCACATTAACTGAAAAGGCTGTGTTGTTAGACAATTTCAGTATTTAAATAATTAGACAATATGATGAGAATGACAAGTTTACAGTGCTGAATGGTGTCAGATTGTAAAGAACAGTTATGATGAAAATGAAAAGTGTTTCACTGCGTCTTCGTTGCAACTGGTATTCAACAATTATGTAGCTAGGTATATCTGTGAAAAGTCTGAATCTAGGAAAATATACACTTCTACAAAAACAATGTCTCTGATTTAGGCTATTGAACTTCTGTGAGTGGGTATTTGGAATACGTTTTCTAGGTTTATGACAAGACTAGTACAGTTATAACGGTCATCGTAGCTTATATGGAATTTTGTTTACCATGTATGATAGTTCTCCATACAATTAAATGGGTCCATAAAGTTCCTCGTTTGAAGCATCGTATCACCAGTGTTAAGCATACCAGTATGATCCAGTATGAAAAAAAACCCCGAAACTGTCTTTTAACGACCGTGGACAGTGTCCTTATGGACAGAGCAATTAGATCCTGATCGCGGGTATGTCTCGTATACATGAAAGCTACTGATTGCTGGGTTGACAGAGATAAGGGGTCTAAAGTAGATAAGGCGAAATGTGTCTACTTCCTCTAATCCTCGACACAGTTAACATTCTTTAGTCTGAGTAGCGTGCAACCTCTGAGCCACCCCCCTCCAAACGTCAAGTTATATAAAACAGTTAATATACTGAACAAAACAAGAAACTCCACACTTGGAGAAATGAATCGTGGATAGCACAAGGTGGTTATTATGGGCGAATACCATAATGGCCAGGTCTTACCTGACACATCCTCTCATTTCAACTGCAACATACTCATTTATGAAAACGCGACAATGCACTTATCACATGACCACAAGTTCGTGAGCCTAACTACCAACACGTGGCTGACTATTTTACACTTGCCATGACATGAAGTAGAAGGCGGACAATTCACAAACCCGAGAACATGTGCACCAATTAGGTACGACATCTGATCGCCCCGGACAGTGCATCCTTCTGTTGGGCCGATTCGGACATACATAATCCGTAATGAACGTCTAAACTGGGCACATTGACGTTATGGAGGGCCATCGAGGGCGATGACCTGACCTTAATGCTCATCGAAGACGACTTCGTGCTTTGAGACTTCAACCCCAGAATGTTCAAGAGCTATACGCCATGTTGGTAGAGCAATGGCGCGGGTTGCCTAATGCTGTGTTTACGGGTGTCAATGAGACAACGTTGCCTTGACGTTGTGAATGCGAGAGGGGAGGAAGTTCCAAATGAAGATGACTTGTCCTTGTGAAATAAAAAAGTGACCCATTCTTGCTACTGTTGACTATGGAGGGCGCACCATGCGCACCTTAATGCCTAACGTTGTTTTAGTGTACACTCATTACGTCCAAAAACTATATTTATCCACTAGCAACACACTTTGTTCTATACGTTTAAGACATAAAGTAACACTTGTAAAGTTTCTTTTTTTGTTTAGTACATATTTCACTCTGAAATTACTTTAGGAGCAGATCCGTATTTACAGGAATAAGCAAGTGAAACCGTGTCAGCCTTTTTCCGTAGAGAGTCAGACGAGTACACTGCTCTTGAAATACAGCGTGTAATTCGAGTATGCCTGTAAGTATAATCACATTTGTTAATATTCCATGTACCTCATCCATATGTAGTAAATGAAGTATCCACCACCCGTGTTAAAGCTATTTTGTTGGTTACTGGTAAAACACATATGTTGCATTTTAGAATATCCAGAATGGAAACACGGCCTTACCTGCAACTGCCTCTGTTATGTCTGATAGTTCTGGTCAGTGGAAGGACAGGTACGTTGGTTGCCAGGTAATATGACGACTTCACAATCCCATCGTGTTAAAATATATTTACTCGTATAAAATATATATTATTTCACATACGCCTTTAGTTAGGGTATATGATTGACTTTTTGATATTATTTTGTCATGGAAAGCATAGCTTTTCACATTTGTCACTTTTCATAAAAAATCTAGTACATTTGAAGTTCTGTGTGTTTTTCAGGCTCACCAATCCCTAAGCCCCCGTGCCTACGTTCTCGATGCAAAGGGGACATTTGTGTCAAGGATATATGCTCCCTGGGGTGCAAAGATGGGTATTATGGCCGGAGCTGTGGGTATAGATGTAGCAGAGGATGCGTCAGCAACAGATGTTCCGACTCTAGATTCGGTACAGGAAACTGTACTGATGGCTGTATCTCAGGATACTGGGGAAGTACATGCAGTTTCGAATGCCCTATTGATTGTCTACGGTGTTTAGATAATACATGCACAAAATGTACAGCGTTTCTTTACGGACCATCTTGTGGTTCCAACTGCAGAGAAACATGTCCCACTGAAGGATGCCATATGGATGGTACTTGCAGAGATGATCAGCAATCAGTTGCCTGCGCTAATGGAAACTTTGGGCCGAAATGCCAGTTTGGCTGCAACGAGAACTGTGCCTTTCGTGCTTGTAATCGTTCCTCTGGTGTCTGTCTGCACGGGTGTGAAAAAGGCCACTTTGGATCAAGATGTGAATTCCGATGTACCACTAACTGTAAAGGAGCACTGTGTGATGCCCAAGGCAGGTGTCTAGCTGGCTGTACATCGGGCTACTATGGGCAAGACTGTGATGAGCAGTGCAGTGACGAATGTCGTCAACGTGTATGTGATCTGAAAACAGGTTACTGTATCAACGGCTGCAACGATGGACACTACGGCTTTCTCTGCAACAGGTCGTGTAGGGATTGTTCTGTCTGTAACCGGGAGAACGGACTATGCCTCGTAGATGAAGTACAACCAGGTTAGTGTTTAAACTTAATAATGCCATTTCCCATTGTGCAGGTGACCAGGTTTGTATATTACCTTTAATGTTACAGCAGTGTTTGCACGTACCATACGGTATATTTGGGATTACACTTTCTCAGTGAAGTACAGATTCTAGTACTTTTTGTACTTTTGGGCGGGCGGGTTTGGTCCCATCCGGGATTCGAATCCACACTCTCGTAGTCAGGCACCTTATCGTCATCACACAAAGTCAGCGATTCAACCCTCTGGGAAAAGTACTGGGTACGTAGCGTTACAACTGCTGTGTGAAACAGGAAGTGGCCCGATCCACCATGCGTTCATAGCGTTATATTAATACAGTGGAAAATATATCTATAACAAATGTATGGTTAGCACAAGTTTACAAACGCCACGAAGCTTGTAGAACAGCTATCTCGTCCCCAGTAACTCTCGTACCAAAAGCAAAGCAAGTAAACTTGTCTGACAATTTCCGTTCATGTGTAATGTTAGCTCACTGGACTAAGCTTATATCTTGTAAACTATACTCATTTCTCCACATCACAGTTGAATATCGGGCGGTGGGTAGCCTAGTGGTTAAAGCGTTCGCTCGTCACGCCAAAGATCCGGGTTCGATTCCCCACATGGGTACAATGTGTGAAGCCCATTTCTGGTGTCCCCTGCCGTGATATAGCTGGAATATTGTTAAGAAAGCGGCGTAAATATGAACTCAATCAATCATTTGAATATCGAATTTGTATTATTTTGTACAGGAGGCACGTTGGCATACTGTACCTTCATACTGTACACTCTGTACATCAAATATATTTGTTGACGTTTTTAAGAAGTAAGACTAATACTAACGGTGTGTGTGTGTGTGTGTGTGTGTGTGTGTAAAAACATCCTCAACCTGAGATAAGTTCTGTAAAATGATCAGGTGAAAGATCCTTCGGTGATTCCATTAACACCTATTATATTTGTTGGAGTGGATTGTTATTTGGGAATCGTGTGTTCAGGGCAGTATGATCCTCCTGAGAGGGTACGTAAGTCCAGCTAGGGTCCATGCAGGTAGCAAAGTAATGTAAGTCCCCATGGTTCCTAGTATGGTGATCTATAGCCCGTGTTTTATATTGTATTGTCTTCTTTAATTAAAAATATTTTCAGTTTCATATGCTAGTTTTATGTTCATATCTGTGATACTCTAGTGCTTTTACTGTCCATTATAGACAGGTTTTTACTCTTAAAAATATTTTCATTATTTATTGTATAAATTGGTCTCTAGTCACGATATGGCTGAGATATTGCCGATGTGATGTTAAATATGAACTCACCACTCACCCAGGCAGTGTGGACTTATTGGTAAAGCGTCTTTACCCAGGTGGTACTGATCCTAGCTTATAAGATCAGTCACTGGTTTGCCTGGACCAGATTCGATTATTTACAGGACGCTATGTTCTACTTGGAATAATGTTGCCCCGACGAATTAAACAAAAGCGTATAAGGAATCATCTTTCTGTTTTTAGAACCGACGCTGGATACAGAGGACGGGGACGTCCAGATGACACCGTCTGTGAACTTACGTCATAGGATCTGTGGTGTTGCTGCTGCCTTTCTGGAACAGTAGCTTCCCTCAATAGAAGGTACCCCTCAAAATTGACTGTTTTGTGCCGATATCTGTACATTATGAAACATCAAATATCCTGTTTTTTATGATACTATTTGTTTCTTCCTGGTCAGAACTCATGTGATAAGCTTCTGTATAATTCCAGATCATGTACGTCATCGTCCATCAGACCAACAGGCTTGCTAAGCTCCCCAAGGTAGACAACTGCCAGACGTACCGATGTCTGCAAATGCTTATGACAACATCAACGAAGATGACATGGATGCAAGCGATGGGGTCGTTGCAAGGAAGCAGCAACAACACGCGCAGAATACGCGGTCAACCTCCACCTTCCCCAGTTGCTATGTGTCACACCGCACGGCCAAGAGAGCACAAGACTGGACATTTGCATATGTTCAAACATCCCTACAGAGGGCTAACTCCTTGCCAATATTTGACTGGAAGTGGAACGAGTCGGAGAGCTCATTGACGGATCCTACTGGATTTCAGGCGCGACGTGGGAATCAAGGAGAAGACCGAACCCTTATGGAAGAAGCTTGTTGCCTGGTGGATAATGTGGCGTATGAAAGTAGAGCTGCGCATGTGTAATTCAACCCGCGTGTGGATACCTGGTTCCTGTAGCCAGTGATCCATGTCTTGATTACACCCCACTTTTAGCGACATACATAGCTGGCCTTAAACGTCAAGCATTCAATCGTTTATAGGAATAACTCGATTATATTAATAATTTTATTATGGTCAGATAAATTCAAATTGTTTTGTATAATTAAAATTTGTACGTGTAATTTCTACTTTGTATGAAAGATATTTCCCAAACCTTGAAACGTCTTCAAAGTTGAGAAAGTTGTATTGGAAAGCCTAGCCTGGTGCATATATGTGTACCTTCTGGAGGATACATACTGACAGTAGGGTATAAGAGACTGTCATGGCGACATGATTAGAACAAACCTTTGTCTGAACGAACATTTAATTCCCAAAGCTGGGCATTTAAATAGAAAATTCACAATAGCCATGACACATATACACGTCTATAATTCCGAAATTGCCATGCGACTTATAGGAAGCTAATCCCGACATTAACATTCTGTGAATTAAAAAACGAAGATGGTCTTACCCTCAGTTTTTGCTTAGCTACGTGCCCGCCACCAACGCCGCCACTTCTGTCAATTAACGTGCGGTCCTGACACATAGTGATTCTTGTATGTTCATATAGGACCCGTGAAGATCCGGGTTAGAATGGATCTTCAGTAGCCCATGCTTGTCGTAAGAGGCGACTAATGGGATCAGGTAGTCAGACTCGCTGACTTGGTTGACACATGTCCTTGTATCCCAATTGCGTAGATCGATGCTCATGCTGTTGATCACTGGGATGTCTGTCTGGTCCAGACTCAATTATTTTGCAGACCGACGCCACAAAGCTGGACAATTGCTGAATACGGTGTAAAGCTCACTCACTCACTCACTCACCCACCCACTCACCTACTCACTCACTCACTCACTCACCCACCCACTCACCTACTTCACTCGACTCACTCACTCACTCAACCACTAGAGTTCGCTCGCATGGTGCAAGAACGGGAGGCAACTCGTCCATTCTTATTGCACAATAACACATACATAACGTGATACAAATGCGTAATACAGTCAACTTGGTCATTCAAACGAAAATTGGAGCAGCTCATAAAGGTACCTTTGTTCCAAATAGTACATCTTTCTTTGCATTCATCGCTTTTACTTCGAATTGTCTGCCGCGGCTACAGCTGAATGTTTTCTTGGGTGTTTTTGCTCCAGTTTATAGCATTTATTGACGGTTGGAATTGCTGTAGAACTGTCTTTGTAAATAATCATTGGATATGAAATAAATGATGTTATTACACCGACGTGGAGTTTTATACGTCTCAATACTCGAGACTGTATACTTGGTTATGGTCTTGTCCTTGTATAACGATGTTCATATACTTACACCTCTATATTATTGAGAGCCACTTAATCTTCAGATCTACTAACACGAGCAAAGGCAAGACGTTCACTGGAAAATACGTAAAAATATGGGTCAAAATAGTCAATTGCATTAAGAAATATTTTGGTTACTGAGGCATGAAATTGGCAAATAGCCGCCACATTCTTTCCATAAAACGTTTGAAATAATTGTGTTTAGATTACAAACTTACGTCTTTGTATCATGAGAGCACAAAACAGATTCTGATAATAAAATGACCATTTCCTCAATAAGTGGTAAAACAAATCCCATCCCATGACATCTAAATACTTGGTCAAATACATTATGAATCACTTCTTTAAGCTGTCATACAAATAAAGGGTGAGCATATATATTGCTTCGTGAAACCGTCTCTAACATATGCAAATGTCGAAAAGACGAAACATATGGTACGGGTAAAACGAAACTGTTTTTAAACATTTTTTGTTGCTGAAGCATCAAACTGGCAAATGTCCCGCACATGTCTTCCATAAGACGTTTGAAAGCTTTTCTGAGGCCTTGACTATTGTAACTTTCATTGAGTAAACCTTTCAGCATGAGTCGTTGAAGATTTTAAGGGGTCACCCATTTTGTTCTTGAGGAGGCAGGGGGGCATCAATTTTGTACACATATACTAGGGGGTTACAATTATGTACACAGAAATGTTAAAAAAATATGCTTAAATATTATGGGAAGGAGGGGGTCATTGATTTTGTACATGACATGGGATGGGGTCACTTACTTTGTACATAAATTTTAGGTGTCATTCACATTGTACATGATTCCCCATGAAAATCATCATCACCCCCTAGCCATAAATTATGAACGGCCCCTTATTGTGAACATTATCATATATACACTGACGAGTTGTCGACACGCCCCGCTACATGCCAAGGGCAATAACTTGTAGTTTACCTGAATGTTAGACGTGGAGCAATGCACACAAGCATATGTCCATAAACTTGTTTGTTTGAACATAACTCTTCATTATCACGAAAAATTTCAATAATTTGGTTTGTGTTTATCTCTTTCTGCATGGGAATGATTTCATGACATCGTATTACCCCTTGCTATCGCGTGTGAATATGTTGTGTTGACAATATGCAATGAAGCCCGGGCTCGGTTCCAGATTTCACACTCACCGTTACAGTAAATACCATCCTGCATTCAGCAACACAGAACACGAACATTCACATTATACGCATGTAGAGCCTTGTAACGCTCAGTAGGCTTAATGCACTAAAATCATGTATTGGCGAGCTTCTGATGTCAGCCTGTTATACAACGACTGCCGATATATGTCACTGCGCGCCGGGCTGGTTGCATAATCCGGGGGTGACACTACTGACTGACTACTGAGACTATATATAAAGAATATTGAAGGTAATATGCGTAGATCTAATATGACGTGCATTTGTGTTAACTAGTAATATTTGTTGTGTTTGTACCGCATTTGCACCAATGTTTACTGTTGTTGATGTTGTTATTGTTTAGGAGTACAATGTTTAATGATGATATTTTCTTTGTCTCAAAGTGCAATCATGCTTAATGATGATGTTTTCTTTGTTTAAAAGTGCAATCGTGCTTAATGGTGATCTTTCTTTATTTAAAAGTGCAATCGTGCTTAATGATGACGTTTTCTTGTTTAAAAGTACAATCGTGCTTAATGGTGATCTTTCTCTATTTAAAAGTGCAATCGCAAGCTTTAATGATGATGTTTTCTGTTTAAAAGTGCAATCGTGCTTAATGATGACGTTCTTGTTTCAAAGCACAATCATGCTTAATGATGATGTTGTCTTGTTTCTGTGGGCGATGGAATAATCCTGGTCTCTTAAGAGCCAGGTTTGATTCCTACATGGTCGCAATGTGTAAAGCTCATTTCTGGGGTACTCGCCGTGATATACCTAGAATGTTGCTGAATTTGGCGTGAAAGCATACCCACGTTCTCTTAGTTGAGCTACTACTCAACCCCGGAAATATAGTCATCGGAGGAAAGACTTCGCCAGCAGCTTGTGGCAGTAATGCCGGGTATCTGTGAGTTGAGAAAATGGATCTGTTTATCGTGGACAGTAAAACTTCACACAATTTGTTCTTGTTTCAAGCATATGATATATGATTTGCATTAGAGTAAGCATATAAGCGATGGAGCATGTATCTCTGAGACCTGTTTATTTACTTACAGATTCTATGATAACGTCATGTCCTTTGTTTTATGCAGAACCAACTCAAACAAGATCTGTGAAACCGGAATACCTGCACATTACCAGATGTGTAAGGTACATGTCTGTAGAGATATCACAGCGGCCAACAACTGCTAACACCCGTACTGCGCTTAATAGTTAACACTTCGAGTTGTGTCGTCTGTCAACACGACAGTTGTTAGGACGCGGGTATGTTGACGGTGTGACTCCAGTGTAATTTTCCCCATGAGCTGTAGGTTAGTGTTTCTCCCTGACTGGTGGAGTGTCTGTAGGTGTTTTGTTAGGTGTTATTGTTTGGGAACGTCAAGGTAACCTGTTTCATTGGCATGTGTATTTGCCTGGACCACAGACGTGATATTGTTTGGAATATACACTGAGCCTTTATTTCTCTTGTCATAGTATTATGCATCACCTGAATCAACGGAAACACTGATTCCTTTCATGGCATCTACTTCATGACATGTTTATTATTTCAGTGTACACTCTCCACTGTGTTGCTGATCCAGCTTGTCTGCTGTAAGTGTATCATAGCTTTGACGGGGAGTTGATCCAACAACTACTTTGGGGACATTGGTTACATACTGGGAAAAATCTGTGTCCTCGAGTTTTACAAAACAAATAATTTGTCGGCCGCTTGTGCTGATGTCCGGTAAACATACTCATTCGTCTCCTTTCGTTTCTTTTAACCCAATACCCTTTTCGGAATGTTCAGTCGTAGGTCCTTAAGTCGATTCTCAAAGGTTAGAGTTGTTTAGCAATTGAGTGAGTCTGTACTTGTTTGAATACCGTTTACACATTTAGTTGAAGATGTTCTTTCATCTGATACTTCCAGGCGGAACCAGTGCGAAGGTCTGCAATGAATCAAGATGTACTTTGTGTAAAAAGTGGCACATGCGAGGAGTGTTTTGTATGGGTACTGGGGTACCCAGTGTGAACACGCCTGTGTCAGCTGCTGGTTGGGGCCGCCATAAACCGACAGGGCGGTGTCATCAGTCTTCCTGACGATACACCGAGGGTTGTGACACTCTGCTCCCTCTACCCGCCGTCTAAGCTACGACAACGTGAGGAACTGGTCACGGACCAGCGGCAAGTGTCTGGAAGGATGTGCTGAAGGATGGTGGGGGTCCACGTGTAACGAAACGTGCTATCAATGATGTAAGAAGAAGGCTTGTTACCAGGAGGACGGCGTCGCAATATCTGATTGTATGGAAGGGTGGCATGGACGTAAAATGTGATAAACATAACCGTCTGAATAAACACAAGTCTGGCCGGTGCATTGATGGCTGCAAGGATGGTTGACAGGTGAAGTCTGCAGCGAGAGGTGTGGCGCTGACTGCATGAAATGCCATCGGTACCCTCACAGTATCGTGCCTCATGTGCAAAGCAGGGCTTTACGGCACCGACTGCCAGTCTGAGTGTTCGGTGAACTGCGTAAACACTACATGTAACATGGCAGGAAAGTGAAAATGGTTGTATGACTGATTCCACGGCAAGAAAATGCGAGATGGCGTGTCCGTACAGATGTCTTGACTGTGACCAGACTTCGGGCACCTGCAGAAGGTGCGAGATCGGATGGACGGGCCCCCAGTGTATCGATTCGCCGGTCTCCTATGCTACTTACCAGCCAGATAAACCAGGTCAGCAGACAGCTTCTAGCATGTCGCTTAAATATATTTCATTTGATGATTTTAAAATCGAACCTAATGGTTGCTTATGTGCGATAAAGACAGTGCTGGCGGATCTCACAAATCCTATTACAGTTCTTCTCTCTTTAAATTATAAACATCAAGTTTAAATAACCTACTTACATGGCACGAAAATATACTGAAGGGACATAATATAGGATCGTATCTGTCTCTGAATGATACCTAGATTTAATTTGATTGGATGTATGCCCAGACGTTGCAAGACAGCCAGTTGTGAGAACACGGAGGGGAGTGGGGTGTGTGTGGTGTGGTGTGGTGTGGTGTGTGTGTGGTGTGGTGTGTGTGTGGTGTGGTGTGGTGTGGTGTGGTGTGTGTGTGTGTCTCTGTCTCTCTCTGTGTGTGTGTGTGTGTGTGTGTGTGTGTGTGTGTGTGTGTGTGTGTGTGTGTGTGTGTGTGTGTGTGTGTGTGTGTGTGTGTGGAAATTATGCACCCAATACTGTCTTCTTCTTATAAAACTGAAAACAGTGACTCTGAAAGCAGGTTTGACGATTCGAATTCTTATCTGATCCCTTATTTTTTCAGTATATTTTTTCTGGGTTCGTTTATTTTTGCAGAGTTAATGAATGGCTGCAAACCAAATGGCAGAGGTTGTGTTCAACAACAATTGCGATGGTGTTGCCAGCAGTCTCATCACATGAGCAGCTATCCTTGAACGTTGTGTCAAGCAGCCAGTGTATTAGCATTGCATAAATGGGTTATATTTTAAAAACAACAATGCAAACTTAGGTAATTTTGCCATCTCAGTGGCTAATAAAAACTATATCCATTTTGAGATATCCAGAGATAGCGATCTTGGGTTTGATACATTTACTATCCATTTGTAATAAAGTGATAATATGTCGAGATTATCTCGACAATCAAATAATAATGACGTTTAAGAGTGGGTCTGTTTCAGAGGAATAATGTGTACCACATTTAAGGATTGCGTTCATTTCTTTTCTGTGATTCAAACGACTCCAGTGGCAACTCAGAGAAGGACTTATCACGTGAAGGAACAACAAAAAACGATAACTTACAATGTAATTCTCTCCCGACCCCATAATTAGAGAACTGTATGATGGCCTACATTTTAATGTGGTTAAAGACATAACACATTGTTAGATGTTAGCCAATGTATGTACCTGTTACACCATATACCACCAAGTTATCTCCGATTGATCTATATATTGTACCTTTTATTTTATTTTTCTTGAATATTACCAAAGTTAAGCTGAGTTATTGTTAAACTCTGTGTTTTTCTACTTTATTCCTTCGCCAGTTGATTCTGTCACATCTTGCCTTGTTTTGTTGACACCTTTGAACATGGCTGATGCTACTGTGAGTTGGACAGCGTCTGCTGTCACCTGATTCATGTCACGTCACAATTGATTTCAAGAATGTTTTCAGTATCACATTACATGTAATCCATGTTCACTTCTTTGTAAAAATGGTGTGCTTTTGAATTTGGAGTTAGTAACAACATTGTTTGTTGATTATTGGTATGATGCGAAAAAAAAAATCCAAATACAATTTAGGCTATGCGTAAATTTATCTAGTTTTAAACTATGTTGTTCTGACTGTTAGATGATTAAAGATGGACGATTAAAATCGACAGCAGCCAGGTAACTAAACGAACAAACGCCAGTCTAACTGTGATGAAATGTTACAGCCGAACGTTGTCATTTATATAAGATATACGCATGTTGAAAGATGGCGATAGAGTTCCATTTTACATTAACCGCATAGAAAAGTAGTATAACTTCGACAACACTATGAAGGTGACCTGTTGCATGCCTATAACACGATTACGGTGCATGGAGTCGCCGATACTGTGATGAATACAATGCGTAACTCACAAAGACCCCTTTGAAAGATTGTAATCAAAACCCCACTTAAACTAACGCCTCCAACTCTGGAAATACCCATCCCTGGCGTAATGATCTATATATATAGATACAGTGTATGTACAGGTCTTTCTTTGTTTCACGTCATCAGGGTGACAGTTGCCGACTAAGGCAGACAATAAAAACTACTGTAAGCCTACATTTTGCCACTCCTCGGCTTCCATATCAGTGAATGTTGGCTTCCCCACAAGAGGTTTGACGGCAGGATTACTGCCCTTCTGGGAAGAGGCTAGGTCGTCATACTGTCATTGTCATCACTTCGGCAAGTCTGGCATGCTTTCTCTTAGGTTGAAGGCTATTGGCCGGACGCCATCGTTTGATATGTCAGTGTAGATCGTGCATGGTATCTATCAGCACCAAACACCCTGCGGCCGTGGCCAATAGTCACGATGTCTCACTACTCGTGTCCGAATCGGCTTCAATTTGAGTGAGCTGATGTTAGGGCAGTCTCTCTTCTTGAGTCAGAGACCATCCAGAGATTCTGTTCAATAGTCAACTTCTCCTAGGCAGATCAGGTTCAGACCGAGCTTTGACTCGCCATTTTCCTCGTTTATGAGATTAACCTGCAGTCGATCCTTATCTTTGGTAGGTTTTAGATCAATGGTGAGTTGTCCATAGGGTGTTTCAGCAATCCTTTTCATACATGGTCATAAAATGATCCATATGTTCGGGGAAAATTCTACGAGCGAAGAGCCTTGATTTGCTAAGTTTCCTATGGGGAATGAAACAGGCTGACATAATGTGCATTCAAAGCAATGTCTCTCGATTCTTTACCTGTCGGAGACAGATTTTGTACCAAGAGAAAGATCATCACATTCTGTGATGGGAGGTTTGAGTAAACAGCCGGGAAATACACCGTGCTTTGCTTCGGCCAGGAATTCATCCAGGACCAACACACCGTCCGGCCGGCATCTAAGTAATCCTCGTCCAAGATATCCTAGGGAATTCCTCATACAAAGGTCAGCTGAGGCAGCTGCTCGCTGATGTCCTGATATAATGGCTGCCATTGAGTATAACACCAAACAATGCAGGTAGGTCTAGTTGGATCAGGCCATGTCGGCGCACGTGAGAGGTAAAAACACAGACTTTCCACAGCCAATGGGTCTTTTCTTGAGGAGGAGAATGTTTCTCTTTGAGGAGGAGGTGTAGTCTCTCTTGAGAAGGAGGGTGTCTCTCTGAGGAGGGTCATTACCTACAGGAGGGACGTTTTTATCCAGAGGAGGAGAAGGTACCTTGTAGTGATCTATGCATCTTCTTCCAATGTCTCTGTAGATTATCTTTCATGTGAACCTCTTCCCCACAGTCCAGACAGGTAGTCACTCCCATCGTGATCCTATACAAGTGTCCAGATTACCAGGGTTCAAGCTATCTTTTTATACTGTTGACGGTTCAAGTCAGCTTACGCTCCTTTCAAAGCAGCTTTTTGTCATATATCATATTTTCATGGGTTGGGGTGTTGTCTTCTGTCCCTTCTGGCTTGTCACCGTTTTCATTTTAGGTGTTACCTGCCTCTTCTTCGTCTTCAGCATCATGGTTGTGGTTTCTTTTCTCTGTTGTGATTTTCTCAACTTTTGGTCTTCCTAAACATATCTCGGGTGGTGGTGGTGGTGGGGGGCACGCTCGGTTGAGGATGAGGAGGGCGGCGGAGGATGACATGGAGGAGAATGTTTGAGGAAATAAAATACCGGTCATTAATATATCACCTTAACATCGGGAAGAGAATGTCGAGGAACGCTGCACGTCTAGTTTGATTCATATTTAAAAACACCCTCATAAACCGAGGTGTTTGAAACGATAAGAAACGACGAATTTCCCCACATGAGAGGAGTTAGAATTAGATTCTAATTGATAAATCACAGTAGATTATAGACAACCATTCAACTCTGCAACAGTTATTAGGGCAGAACTGATTAATAGTGAGTTGTGATGGATCTGTTGTTTGAACAATCGCACTTGAAGCAGCATACGTGGCAGTGAGCCGAATTGATTTTATCAAATTCCAGAAAGGACTTAACCACTGTACATCGTTGATTGAATCGATTGATTTCGGAATCGTCAACGATAGCGAATGGATTGTTTACTTGTCAGTTTCTGGCATAGAAGATTCGTTCCGATCGACAATAGCAGACATTCATCGATCACATGATCCATTCAATACATCTAAAGTAATGCATATCATTTAAATCGTGAGTTTAAACGTATTTTTACGATTCCGTTTCATTAGCGAGTTTAGCGTATCGCTAACAAATATTCCTCCTCGTAATTCGAGTGGATGCGACGTTCATGATCCCGAACATCCATCGCCCGTTGGTTTATGATGTATGAATCGTGCCAAGGCGTAGCGGTGTTGTGAATCAGTTGACAGGAAACATACATTCACGTCAGATAGGCGTATGGTGTTCCGGCTGGTCGATCGAAGAAGGTTATCTCATGATTATCGCAATAAATACGTCGTCGATTAAGATCGAGGCAGAATAACAACAATAAAACAAAGCATGCAGTCGAATGAGGTCAGCCTTCGAAATAATTTCCCTTTAAAATAAGAATATTTCCCCAACATACGTCACGGTACTGGTTCGTCGTCTAAGCGACGAGAATACCGGAAGTATTACCGACATTATTGCCGGTATGCCGACGATTGTTACGATCTATCAGTCGCTGTTCATATTCATCATAACTCAAAGCTCAGTTTTTCCAATGAAACTACGTTAAAATGTCGAATTGTGGCGACAGCCGTAACGCCGAACACTTTGCGAGCTCACGGTCGAACCCATACTGCGATCAGTTAATATTTATTCAATCAGCTTTCAAATGATATGCCTTGAGTCCACGTGTACTGAACCTTCATTTTAAATATCGACGCCTGAATGGTCCGGAGCAAAAATCAAACGCTGATTACAGCCGGTATGAAGGCCGTTATTAAACATAACAACTGTCCATGGTTGAAGTTCGTATAGACACGAAATTTGAGCGAATCGTTATCATTTAATTCGAAGATTCCTTACACTTTGTTACGCCGATACACCGTCTTCATTGGCATGATTTACCAACACATCACCGTATTGTTAAACACGAATTGCACGAGCGGCCATTGAATATATCACGATCAGCCGATATAGCCAGTTCAAACTATCAGCGTTAACGTTAGCCATACCTTGAAGCTCATCATTAACTTTGCTTTGCCACGTCTATGCGTTTTCATAAGAAATGCATTAAAAACACCGCCTTTTCATCTTTTTCCATGTTCGCTCACCATATCAAAGCGGCGATCACGCTTGGGACGTACACGCATTTCTTCCTCAACCTTCCTCAAATCAAAGCGTCGTTCAGATTCCGCTAATACGATGACTATTACGATATCTGGTTATTCCTGCCTGGGATTATTCCGGAAGAAATACTGGCCTTTCATTACCTACGTTGTTGTCAAACATTCGCGTTATTTCAGTTTTGCCGTATCGTAACACGTTAGACATATCGCAATATGTTGCCAAAGTTATGTCGCAAGATGCCCGTGATTTCAGTACGACAGTTTATTTGCCCGAATGGTTCAACATATTTGGCGAGAAGAAAGCCCCAGATCACCGCAATGATAATATTGGCGTAGCGCAAACGGATAATTTATGCAATAGCGTCTTTCCAGCATTCATCATGAATAAGCGAAAAAGTTATTGCGTAATCATCGTATCAGTCAATATCAGAAACAAACGATGATCGATCTAAAGATCTGTGCAGGAGTGGTTATTATTTGGCACCGAATCTCCAATAAATAAAGTTATCAATAATGGCGAATAACGTTCATCCGCCAGTACCGTCGTCGATTCATTAGCCGGTTTTAAATCAAACATTAATATCATTTAGCCAATATATCTCGTCTAATAGCACGAAGTAAAAAGTTCGTTACCGCGTCAGCCTATTCATTGTTCATTGTGCCGCGTTCATGTAGCATAACCAAAATGAAGAAAGTGTTTGTTCTTACTTGTAAAAGATGTTTTGCAAATAAAAGCGTACTATTAAGTTTTCAACATGTTTTGGAGATGCAATACGTTCTTTATCTCAGCAACGCCTGTTTCCAACATCGTAGCGCGCATACGTGTTGTACCAACATTACGAGCTGGACAGTTATCAACCCGAACGTTACCTTTGTCTCTTTAGTCAAACGAAGATTCGAACGCTACCCAGCACGCAGCCAATTCGCCATCCAAATGCAGTTAAGAGCGTGTTGTGCTAAACGCCCGGTCAATATCAAGCGATATCGCACCGTAGTGCGCAGTTCGAACCGATATAAAAGACGATGTTACTATCAAACGTAACAATGAATAGGTATCACCAGTCAAACACCAATCCACCATGTAACATTAAATCGCCGTCGTTAGTTGGGTTGAGCCCGTTCCATCGGGTACCGGTATAATCGGTTATATAGTATAACGCATACCAGAGGGGATCGAACAGTTCACACCGTTATGTCTGAACCCTGAAGAATTGATAGATCATACTTTTAGTTATCTATCAGTTCTACCAGTACATCAATAATATTAGAACCGGTTTGTCGCCGGTTTATCGCGGGCTTCGTTTTAATCAGCACTGTAAAGATTTATTAGGCGTACTTCTTTTACTTTGGCTCTTAGCGAGCGAATTCCACGCCCATTATTCCGTTGGCTCAAGTCTGTTATGTGGTGGCGGTTCGTGTCATCGAAACAGCAGATTCAGCAATTGGGAACCGATTACGTGCAATTAAGCCGCTTGTCGATCATCGATCCGGGCATTCTTCCTTCAACACAAGATTGCTACGAAGACGAATTTGAACCGAGTCAGAAACATCTAACGTATCTGGGCATCTTCCCGGCAACCCATTATTCGTCAATATCAACGACTGTCAAAAACCCCCGAGATCGATTATAATGGACCCCGAATTATCCTATCAAATCGTGTATTCTATCGTTGGTATTTTGCTCGTAAGGCGTTCTTCCATATTGGTCATCATATTAATATCGGTCGCCGTGCCAACGATATCCTTCCGTTGACCGGTAACAGTCAACAACTCCGTACCATGCCACGGGAGATCCTTTTCAGAAAAGCGTGAACAGCGATGATTGTAAACCGCTACGGCATGCCATTGTTCGAAGAATAAATACTCAAGATGCAGCGTAAATGATTTTGTTTTCTCCCACCACCAGTAAATAGCCACAAACATTACTACGACAGTCATTAATGTGAAAGTACCGCCAGCACCACAACGAGCATCATGAATTACCCGCCATGCCGTATAATCCGCTGTCCTGCGAAGTCGATTAAAGCTTCCACCGTACTGCCGAAACTGTTTTGCGTAATGCCTACTATTTCATAGATAGAAGAAATAGTATTCCAGAACCTCGTTTTGATAGTTTCCTTCGATAGGGGCAGTGACCCCTGTGGAGATTCGATAAGATATACAGCGTAGCGAATTCAGCTTCGATGAACTCAGTAGAATTTCGTGATTACGACAGTTTGGAATATGCTTGGATGAGCCAATAGAATGAACAGTTTTACGTTGAGTCCTTTTCTTTTCTTCACTATCAATCACTTCGGGATTGACACCTTGTATGAAACAACGACATACAGTAAATTATATTGAACAGCATCATTCTGTTCACTACTGGGGAACGACGCTATTCTGTTAGAACTGAATATCAGTCATGGAACACAGCTAACCATTTTCTCAACAAATTACATTGAACGCCATAATATATCACGTATACGCCACCTTTTATCAAACTCCTGAGAGGAAACTACCAGCACTCCTGATTTCGATATCTGTTTTGGTTTCGGTAAATGAGTACTTCTGCTGAAAATGTCTTTATTATATTAACACTTGTTTGAATCAGTCAATATGGCAGAGAAGTTGGTCAATGTAAATGTTTATGCCGATATGACTAATTATTATTACATATGTTAAAGTTGAATATTTCCCGCCATTTTATTAGTCGAATTCCAATCACTTTCTTTCGACATATCGCATTGTATCGCCACGTTATCAATATCAGCCGTTATTATCGCAATATCGTTTTCGTTATCGTTATTGGTTTTGTCGCCGATGCATTTTCAATAGCCTGCGTCGTTACCCATACGCATCGAAGTTACCACAGTTATCGCTATCGTGCCCAGTTATCGAAGCTTCGTTATCGTTTCAGTTTTGCCCGTATCGAATACGTTGATCGTGGACAAATATATCGCACATACGCGCCGTAGCCATTATCGCCTGTATCGCCCAGGCGATGTGATGGTCCGGAACGGTTTCACCATACCTGCAAACCAACGCGATACCACCCCATGGTACCATTCGGGCCATCGCCCACGTCCCGAAGACCCAGCGACAACGCTTAATGCCGACAACACCCATCAACGATAATATGACATGGCCATGACATGTTTATTACCGCGACACAAGAAACGAAAACAGCGACAAACACCCATCACCTGTTCCACTCCATCACCCATTGGCGCCGACAACGCAACACGAAACGGCAACCCCAAATCTATCATCATGACAAACACCCATCACCTGTTCCATGACAACAATCTAATACCTGTTCCATGACAAACAATTTAACGGCTTAATGCGCCATCTTAATACCGCGATACATGACAACGCCGCAGCGCCACATTGTCGCGACATGCATGACGCCGATACCGCGACGTACGTTTAATATCAGCGGACAGCGCATGACGCCAGCCGACATCGGGCGATATGGCGATATGTAGAAAAGCGGGTAAGTTGATTCATTCTTAGGATTCGATAATAAGATAGCGGGAAGTAGAGATAAAGATGCACTTGATGCCTGGCATAGATATATAAAGGGATATGTAGTGAATCATATCAACATAAACGACATTATGCAACTTCTATGGTTAAATTGCCAGTTTCGCAAACATTATTTGATAATCAATAACTGATTCAAACAAGGAATTGTTAATAATGACATTTTTCAATGACTAAGGGGTACTCTCATTTGCAGAACTTAAAACAAAATATCAAGGGAATATCAAGGGTGTGAAACCAAGTTTCACCACATATAAAGGGTTATTAAAAGATGCATATGACATTGAGAAATATATTGCCAGAAACAATTTCAATATGAATTTATTTGAGAGAAAATGGATTAGGCCCAAAATGTTCTGTGATTATGACAATGAAATAGTTCTACTCAAGTGTATCTGCGTTTGTTCCCCAGTGAAATTGAAACAAAGTGACATGCCATTTCTCATAATATATCATTACAAACTATATCCACGGATTGTTTCATACAAAGTGTATATCCAAGTGAAGTGAATAAAAATGTGAAAAATAGTATGTGAGATAAACGCATTCGTAAAACTGTCCATTCTATTGAAATAGCTCATCCAAAAGCACAATGAGAGATGACATATTCCAAACTGTGATACTTGTCCATGTCAAGATCCTGAGAATTCTGTAATCTATAAGAGTTCATCAGAATAGATTGGGTTCTTACGGTGCCTGATCGATCTGCCTAATCTTATGGGAAATCGATCTCTAAAGGGTCTACTTTTAAGAATGGTGGTTGCTTATCAAGAAAGGAAACTATCATTATAAACGAAAAGTTCTAGAATACTTTTCTTCTTCTATCTATAAATAAGTAAACAATACATTACACACCAAAATAGTTTCAGCAGGTACAGTGGAAGCTGTATAATCCGACACTCACTGGGACCGGGGAACATGTTGGATTATACAGCGTATCGGATAATTCACTGTCTCGTTGCTTGAATACTTTTCAAACAGTACCATACATTGTAACTGGCTTCATGAAATTAATGTTTGGTAGCTATTTACTTGGTGAATAAGGGGAGAAAAACAAAATCAGTATTTACATACACATGTATCATTGGTATTTATTCTCTTCAGTACAATGTACATACCATGCGGACTACCCAATCACAATCATATTCACACTTTCATGAAAAAGTCCTCCATTGTAGCCATAGACAGGTTGATTGGCTATTTTAGTCTAATATGGGAGAGGATGTCGGATTGTACAGCGTGATTCAATATTAATATGATGATAATATAGAAGAACGCTGCCGGGGCCCAAAAATATATGTCGGAATACACAGATTGTCGGATAATTCAGAGTCCATTGTATAGTAAATCAATCTCAGAGTTTTTGACAATTATCGTTGGCAATTTGGCGGGATGTAGGTTTTAAAGGAGAGTATAGATACGTTCGTGTATTTCTGAGTTAAGTCACCCGTGAAAATCCGGGATAGAATTCATCTTCAGTAACCCAATCTTGTCTTAAGAGGCGAATAACGGGGATCGGGTGGTCAGGCTCGCTGGCTTGGGTGACACATGTCATCGGTTCCCAATTGCGCAGATCGACGCTCATGCTGTCTGGTCCAGACTCGATTATTTACAGACCGCCACCACATAGCTGGAATAGTGCTGAGTGCGGCGTAAAACAAAATTCACTCACTAAGTTAAGTAAAAGTACTATATCTAAATCTTTACAGTGCAGTTAAAAGCAAAGCCACGTGTAAGCCAGCAGCAAATGGCCGGTTGGCCACGGAAGCTTAATATTGTGGATGAGGTACTGGGTACTGCAGACTGACCATACATGTGCTGTACATACGATACAAAGATGCCTAAAAGTGAGAATATATGTAGAATTCTGGTTTTCAAGGGGACTGGACCCTCATAAAACGGCAAGGCAGGTGGACTGATGATCCCCTCTGAGATGCTATCTGTGCGTTGCTGTACTATCATGTAATTGTATATTTGACGCCGAATAAAGTGTTGTGGACCCGCTGAGGAACTTCTGTGTTTAAGGAGACAGATAGCCCAACTAAACGGCCCGGGATACAATGTTACACATGATTGGATTAAAGTATTTGATTTCAAAGTTGGTCCTATTCATTTATTTTTATCAGATTTGTGGAGACAAGAGCATTAGGATTTGACTGGAAAGATACATGTACTGTCATCTTTTATATCAGTTCAGACTGCACACACTGCAATTTTGAAATATATACCCCAATGTATTGGGCGCGTTCGCAGCACATGAACCTGCGACCCACTGCATTTTATAGATTGGGTGAAGCACGTGCTTTAGATGTGCATTCTAGTATGATCGCCTGTTTGAGCTAAAAGTTTTAAAATTGCCCTTAGTTTCAGGTTGTGCTTAATTAACGCTCATGTGTATATTTAGTTACAACACGTATACGCGCTACAGATGTTGATAAGGCGTTTAACATGGGCCTTAAAAGACATGTACATCTCAAAAAGGCATGTCAGTTTACTCAATTCTAGAAAAACTTAATAGTACACTTTATTTTAAAAAAGTAGAACTTATCTTTTACAAAGTAAGAGTAACACTTTCTCGATTTGGTTGTAGCTCATACGATGGTACTAACAATAAGACAATGATAAATTTGTACAATAACGAACTTTTACTTCGTGTTGTATGTACACTGTATTAAGATTGAATATAATCAGCTAAATGACATGCTAGTAATGACAATTTAAAGGAAACCGGTAAATAAGTCAAACATTTTTACATTTAGTGTAATTTTCAACACTTATGGATGGAACAGTGATTCCATTCGCCGACGTTGTTCCATTGTGCTTTATTTAGTGGTGATATGACGCCGAAGCTGCTATAAGAGATCTAGTCTTAAATAATAATAACCACTCCACCTTTAAGTGCTTCGTCGATCATGTTTGTTTCTTTCTGAATGTATTATTTGGTTGTTGCTGCATTTTGATGATTCAGACGATGAGTTACACAATAGCACCATATTCATGATGGGCATGCATAGAAGATTACTATTGCATAAAATCCATTTGCATACACCGAATATTATCATTACGTGAAATCCCTAGGAAGTTTTTGCTTTCTCACTTAAATATGGTGGCTCATTCGGGCCATCGCTTTATCGCCCTGAAAAATCTAGGCGATATTGCGACAAAGCGATAGCACGACACGATATTGCGATATGGCGACACGATATAACGATATTGCGATACAGCCCAAAAACGAAATAGCGATAACACGACACGAAATGACGATAACAAGACACGATATAGCACCATAGGATGTAAAGGAACAGAATATTTCTTCCAGGATGTGCTGTGGTATGTCCTCCCAAACCCAAAGATAACCAAGATTATCATAATGAAATGAACAGTCATGTCAGTAGTATAGCAGAGGTCACAAGACGGTACTTTTGGTTGAGGGAGGTTGAGGGAAGGTTAAGGGAAATTCATTGGCCGATCCAAGTCACGTGGTCATAGCTGATGCATAGGTAAATGTAGGCAGGACGTCACAGGTCGGGAAAGGTCAATGAAAGGCGGGTGTTTTAATGCAGACATGATTTCTTATAGAAAAACCCTTTATAAGACGTAAAAAACAAAAGCAAAGTGTAATGAATAGAGCTATGTATAACGTGCTGCCCTGAATAGACAGACAACACTTGTCATCCCAGTTTGAATTCAGCGCGTTTGACAACTCACGTGACCCTATATTCAAATAGCCCACGCTCGACACAGTGTGCGTCCTGTTTTAATGAATACAGGGTGTGTGTTGAAAGTAAATCATACCACAATAGAGACGAGTTGTATCAACATGGCTCGGAGTAGGAATCTTCAAGTCATGAAAATGTAGTTCAATAAATTTCATACAGAACGTGTCCTGTACAAGTATAACACCATGAAAGTAGTGGACAGTTGTTATGTTTAATGCTATCCAGATAGTTCATACCAGCTTTTTCCGTTCAAATGTAATGTGATGAAAAGTTTGATTTTGACCCATGTAATCGAACATGATGTATACGGTTTTAGTTTTACTTCAGGACTACATTCAGAGCGTGATATTTTAAAAATGAAAGGTTCGAAATACACATGGATAGAAACATATCATTTAGAAAACTGATTAGTCATGTAGCAGTGTAACAGTATGAAGCTAGGTTTGTTGTGAAAGAGACAGAAGCAATCGATCAGACACATAGAGGCGAGCAAAGTGTTTCATGTTTACAATAATCACCCTTAATTCGACGAGAGAACACATTTTAACATGGACATTTTAAACACGAGGAAAATGTTTCATTGGAAAAAAATATGTGGAAGCAGGTTTATGCATAGCTAGTGAGTAGCAGATAGACTAAGCGACTGACCGTCCATAACAATGTCAACATACCGGCCCAATAATGTCAATGTACCGGCCTCGCCTACGAGTGAAGCTTCTCATTCATAAATTGTGTGACCAGTGTACCGTATTTATTATATGTTAGGGAAGATGTGTTGTACATTTCTTATTTTTAAAGGGAGTTATTTCAGAGAGCTCAAGGGTATTCCCCTCATTAAACCTTTGTTTTGGTGTTGTTGTTGTGTGTCTGTATTAAATGTAACCGGTATTTAATACATTTGAATGAATTGCGGTAATGTAGGAATGTATGTGTGTGTAGATTTTATACATATATCTGAGCATGAATGTATGACACCTGTCAATAGATCAATTACGGTTCTAACCACTACATGAAACATTACTATGAGTGTGGTTAGCAGTTCATATTTATAAACACATCATAAGTAACAGATTTCGGATGAATGAACTCGCCCGCACACGTGTCTAAGGTCAACATAACTCTGGGTATTACAGGAGGGTGTAGCGTTTGTGCGGAATGCACTCATCCTTGTAAAGGTAAATCCATGTAAAATACGTGTTTAAACTCACAATTTAAATGATTACATTACTTTTTAGATGTATTGGTATGAATGGGAGGCTCGTAGATCTGTGAAGTTTGTGTCGATGTCTGTCTAGGGACTACACATATTATCATCGAGGTATATGAAGATCATATTCTATGCAAAAACTGACAAAACAAACAATCCATTCATATCATTTATTGATTCAAGTCAATCGGTTCAATGCAAAGCTGTGATGTACGAATGGACAATAGGATTCACTCTGGAACATTAAAGTCAACAGTTCAGTCACTTTATACACATGCTGCTGCTTCAGAGTGCGATTGTTTAAACAGCAAGTCCATGTTTTGAAACACATTTCGCACTGTTGAATGATCAGTTCACCTTTCCTATGCTGTTTTAAGGTTGAATGGTTGTCTATAGTCTATGATTTATCAATTGCCTTTAAAGATTTCCGTCCAGGGGGTCCCAGTTTCACAACTCCTCTCATGTAGAGGGAAATTCGTCGTT
The DNA here is from genome assembly GCF_003918875.1 of Haliotis rubra. NCBI lineage: Eukaryota > Metazoa > Mollusca > Gastropoda > Lepetellida > Haliotidae > Haliotis > Haliotis rubra. Next base: position 24,626 of record NW_025765004.1, on the reverse strand, counting down.
TCTTATCGTTCAAACACCTCAGTTTATGAGGTGTTTTTAAAATATGAATCAAACTAGACGTGCAGCGTTCACTCGACATTCTCTTCTGACTGTTAGAGTGATATATTAATGACCGGTATTTATTTCCTCAAACATTCTCCTCCATGTCATCCTCCCTCCCTCCCTCCTCATCCTCTCAACCGAACGTGCCCCCCCCCCCCCCCGAGATATATTTAGGAAGACCAAGTTGAGAAAATCACAACAGAGAAAGAAACCACAACCATGATGCTGAAGACAAAGAAGAGACAGGTAACACCTAAAATGAAAACGGTGACAACCCAGAAGGGACAGAAGACAACACCCCAACCCATGAAAATATGATATATGACAAAAGCTGCTTTGAAAGGAGCGTAAGCTGACTTGAACCGTCAACAGTATAAAAGATAGCTTGAACCCTGGTAATCTGGACACTTGTATAGGATCACGATGGGAGTGACTACCTGTCTGGACTGTGGGAAGAGGTTCACATGAAAAGATAATCTACAGAGACATTGGAAGAAGATGCATAGATCCACTACAAAGGTACCTTCTCCTCCTCTGGATAAAAACGTCCCTCCTGTAGGTAATGACCCTCCTCAAGAGAGACACCCTCCTTCTCAAGAGAGACACCTACCTCCTCCTCAAGAGAAACATTCTCCTCCTCCTCAAGAAAGACCCATTGGCTGTGGAAAGTCTATGTTTACCTCTCACGTGCGCCGACATGGCCTGATCCAACCCCAACCTACCTGCATTGTTTGGTGTTATACTCAATGGCAGCCATTATATCAGGACATCAGCGAGCAGCTGCCTCAGCTGACCTTTGTAAAAGGAATTCCCTACGATATCTTGGACGAGGATTACTTAGATGCCGGCCAACGGAATGTGTTGGTCCTGGATGAATTCCTGGCCGAAGCAAAGCACGAGTGTATTTCCCGGCTGTTTACTCAAACCTCCCATCACAAGAATGTATTGATCTTTCTCTTGGTACAAAATCTGTCTCCGACAGGTAAAGAATCGAGAGACATTGCTTTGAATGCACATTATGTCAGCCTGTTTCATTCCCCCATAGGGAAACAGCAAATCAAACTCTTCGCTCGTAGAATTTTCCCCGAACATATGGATCATTTTATGACCATGTATGAAAAGGTTGCTGAAACACCCTATGGACAACTCACCATTGATCTAAAACCTACCACCAAAGATAAGGATCGACTGCAGGTCAATCTCATAAACGAGGAAAATGGCGAGTCAAAGCTCAGTCTGAACCTGATCTGCCTAGGGAGAAGTTGACTACAACAGAATCTCTGGATAGTCCTCTGACTCAAGAAGAGAGATCTGCCCCAACATCAGCTCACTCAAATTGAAACCGATTCGGACACGAGTAGTGAGACATCATTGACTATGGCCACGGCTTGCGCAGATTGTTTGGTGCTGATAGATAACATGCACGATCTACACTGACATATCAAACATTGGCGTCCGGCCAATAGCCTTCAACCTAAGAGAAAGCATGCCAGACTTGAGAGTGATGACAATGACAGTGATTATGACGACCTAGCCTCTTCCCAGAAAGGCAGTAATCCTGCCGTCAAACCTCCTTGTGGGAAGCCAACATTCACTGATATGGAAGCCGAGGAGTGGCAAAATGTAGGCTTACAGTAGTTTTATTGTCTGTACTAGTCAGAAACCTTTTGTCACCCTGATGACGTGAGAAGCAAAGAAAGACCTGTACATACACTGTATCTATATATAGATCATTACGCCAGGGAATGGGTATTTCCAGAGTTGAGGCGTTAGTTTAAGTGGGTTTTGATTACAATCTTTCAAAGGGGTCTTTGTGAGTTACGCATTGTATTCATCACAGTATCGGTGACTCCATGCACCGTAATCGTGTTTATAGGCATGCAACAGGTCACCTTCATAGTGTTGTCGAAGTTATACTACTTTTCTATGCAGTTAATGTAAAATAGAACTCTAACGCCATCTTTCAACATGCGTATATCTTATATAAATGACAACGTTCGGCTGTAACATTTCATCACAGTTAGACTGGCGTTTGTTCGTTTAGTTACCTGGCTGCTGTCGATTTTAATCGTCCATCTTCCAATCATCTAACAGTCAGAACAACATAGTTTAACTAGATAAATTTACGCATAACCTAAATTGTATTTGGATTTTTTTCGCATCATACCAATAATTAACCCAAACAATGTTGTTACTAACTCCAAATTCAAAAACACAACATTTTTACAAAAAGTAAACATGGATACATGTAATGTGATACTGAAAACATTCTTAGCGAAAGAAATCCAATTGTGACGTGACATGAATCAGGTGACAGCAGACGCTGTCCAACTCACAGTAGCATCCAGCCATGTTCAAGGTGTCAACAAACAAGGCAAGATGTGACAGATCCAACTACAACGAGGAATAAAGTAGAAAAAAAACACAAGTTTGAAACAATAACTCAGCTTAACTTTATTAATATTCAAGAAAAATAAAATAAGAGCACAATATAGATCAATCGGAGATAACTTGGTGGTATATGGTGTATAACGGGTACATACATTAGCTAACATCTAACAATGTGTTATGTCTTTAACCCATTAAAATGTAGGCCATACTACAGTTCTCTAATTATGGGGTCGGGAGGAAATTACATTGTAAGTTATCGTTTTGTTGTTCCTTCACGTGATAAGTCCTTCTCTGAGTTGCCACTGGGTCGTTTGAATCACACAGAAAATGAACGCAATCCTTAAATGTGGTACACATTATTCCTTTGAAACAGACCCACTCTTAAACGTCATTATTATTTGATTGTCAAGATAATCTCGACATATTATCACTTTGTGCAAATGGATGGTAAATGTATCCAAACCCAAGATCGCTATCTCACGGATATCTCAAAAATGGATATAGTTTTGTGCCACTGAGATGGCAAATTACCTAAGTTTGCATTGTTGTTTTTTAAAATATAACCCATTATGTATGCTAATACACTGGCAACTTTTAACGTTCAAGGACGCTGCTCATGTGATGAACTGCTGACAACACCATCGCAATTGTTGTTAATTTAACCTCTGCCATTTGGTTGCAGCCATTCGTTAACTCTGCAAAAATAAACGAACCCAGAAAAAATATACTGAAAAAATAAGGGATCAGATAAAATTCAGATCACGTCAAACATAACAGAGTCACTGTTTTCAGTTTATAAGAAGAAAGACAGTATTGGGTACATAATTTCCACACACACACACACACACACACACACACACACACACACACACACACACACACACACACACAGAGAGAGACACACACACAGACACACACACACACACACACACACACACACACACACCACACACACCACACCACACACACACCACACCACACCACACACACACCACACCACACCACACACACCCCACTCCCACTCCGTGTTCTCACAACTGTCTTGCAACGTCTGGGCATACATCCAATCAAATTAAATCTAGGTATCATTCAGAGACAGATACGATCCTATATTATGTCCCTTCAGTATATTTTCGTGCCATGTAAGTAGGTTATTTAAACTTGATGTTTATATTTAAGAAGAACTGTAATAGGATTTGTGAGATCCCGCCAACTGTCTTTATCGCACATGCTTCATTACGTTCGATTTTAAAATCATCAAATGAAATATATTTAAACGACATGCTAGAAACTGTCTGCTGACCTGGTGTATCTGGCTGGTAAGTAGCATAGGAGACCGGCAGATCGATACACTGGGGGCCCGTCCATCCGATCTCGCACCTTCTGCAGGTGCCCGAAGTCTGGTCACAGTCAAGACATCTGTACGGACACGCCATCTCGCATTTCTTGCCGTGGAATCCAGTCATACAACCATTTTCACACTTTCCTGCCATGTTACATGTAGTGTTCACGCAGTTCGCCGAACACTCAGACTGGCAGTCGGTGCCGTAAAGCCCTGCTTTGCACATGAGGCACGATACTGAGGAGTACCGATGGCATTTCATGCAGTCAGCGCCACACCTCTCGCTGCAGACTTCACCTGTCCAACCATCCTTGCAGCCATCAATGCACCGGCCAGACTTGTGTTTATTCAGACAGTTATGTTTATCACATTTACGTCCATGCCACCCTTCCATACAATCAGATATGCAGACGCCGTCCTCCTGGTAACAAGCCTTCTTCTTACATCCTTGACCGCACGTTTCGTTACACGTGGACCCCCACCATCCTTCAGCACATCCTTCCAGACACTTGCCGCTGGTCCGGTGACAGTTCCTCACGTTGTCGTAGCTTAGACGGCAGGTAGAGGGGCAGAGTGTGTCACAACCCTCGGTGTATCGTCCAGGAAGACACTGATGACACCGCCCTGTCAGTTTATGGCAGCCCCCCAACCAGCAGCTGACACAGGCGTGTTCACACTGGTACCCCCAGTACCCATACAAACACTCCTCGCATGTGCCACTTTTACACAAAGTACATCTTGATTCATTGCAGACCTTCGCACTGGTTCCGCCTGGAAGTATCAGATGAAAGAACATCTTCAACTAAATGTGTAAACATTCAAACAGTACAGACTCACTCCAATTGCTAAACAACTCTAACCTTTGAGAATCGACTTAAGGACCTACGACTGAACATTCCGAAAGGGTATTGGGTTAAAGAAACGAAAGGAGACGAATGAGTATGTTTACCGGACATCCAGCACAAGCAGCCGACAAATTATTTGTTTTGTAAAACTCGAGGACACAGATTTTTTCCCAGTATGTAACCAATGTCCCCAAAGTAGTTGTTGGATCAACTCCCCCGTCAAAGCTATGATACACTTACAGCAGACAAGCTGAATCAGCAACACAGTGGAGAGTGTACACTGAAATAATAAACATGTCATGAAGTAGATGCCATGAAAGGAATCAGTGTTTCCGTTGATTCAGGTGATGCATAATACTATGACAAGAGAAATAAGGCTCAGTGTATATTCCAAACAATATCACGTCTGTGGTCAAGGCAAATACACATGCCAATGAAACAGGTTACCTTGACATTCCCAAACAATAACACCTAACAAAACACCCTACAGACACTCCACCAGTCAGGGAGAAACACTAACCTACAGCTCATGGGGGAAAATTACACTGGGTCACACCGTCAACATACCGCGTCCCTAACAACTGTCGTGTTGACAGACGACACAACTCGAAGTGTTAACTATTAAGCGCAGTACGGGTAGCAGTTGTTGGCCGCTGTGATATCTCTACAGACATGTACCTTACACATCTGGTAATGTGCAGGTATTCCGGTTTTCACAGATCTTGTTTGAGTTGGTTCTGCATAAAACAAAGGACATGACGTTATCATAGAATCTGTAATTAAATAAACAGGTCTCCAGAGATACATGCTCCATCACTTATATGCTTACTCTAATGCAAATCATATATCATATGCTTGAAACAAGAACAAATTGTGTGAAGTTTTACTGTCCACGATAAACAGATCCATTTTCTCAACTCACAGATACCCAGCGTGCCACAAGCTGCTGGCGAAGTCTTCCTCCGATGACTATATTTCCGGGGTTGAGAGTAGTAGCTCAACTAAGAGAACGTGGGTATGCTTTCACGCCAAATTCAGCAACATTCTAGGTATATCACGGCGAGGTACCCCAGAAATGAGCTTTACACATTGCGACCATGTAGGAATCAAACCTGGCTCTTAAGAGACCAGGATTATTCCATCGCCCACAGAAACAAGACAACATCATCATTAAGCATGATTGTACTTTGAAACAAGAACGCATCATCATTAAGCACGATTGCACTTTTAAACAAGAAAACATCATCATTAAGCACGATTGCACTTTTAAATAAGAAAAGATCACCATTAAGCACGATTGTACTTTTAAACAAGAAAACGTCATCATTAAGCACGATTGCACTTTTAAATAAGAAAAGATCACCATTAAGCACGATTGCACTTTTAAACAAGAAAACATCATCATTAAGCATGATTGCACTTTGAGACAAGAAAATATCATCATTAAACATTGTACTCCTAAACAATAACAACATCAACAACAGTAAACATTGTGCAAATACGTACAAACACAACAAATATTACTAGTTAACACAAATGCACGTCATATTAGATCTACGCATATTACCTTCAATATTCTTTATATAGTCTCAGTAGTCAGTCAGTAGTGTCACCCCCGGATTATGCAACCAGCCCCGACGCGCAGTGACATATATCGGCAGTCGTTGTATAACAGGCTGACATCAGAGAAGCTCCGCCAATACATGATTTTAGTGCATTAAGCCTACTGAGCGTTACAAGGCTCTACATGCGTATAATGTGAATGTTCGTGTTCTGTGTTGCTGAATGCAGGATGGTATTTACTGTAACAGTGAGTGTAGAAATCTGGAACCAGTACCTTCATTGCATATTGTCAACACAACATATTCACACGCGATAGCAAGGGTAATACGTGTCATGAAATCATTCCCATGCAGAAAGAGATAAACACAAACCAAATTATTGAAATTTTCGTGATAATGAAGAGTTATGTTCAAGCAAACAAGTTTATGGACATATGCTGTGTGCATTGCTCCACGTCTAACATTCAGGTAAACTACAAGTTATGTGCCCTTGGCATGTAGCGGGACGTAATCGACAACTCGTCAGTGTATATATGATAATGTTCACAATAAGGGGCCGTTCATAATTTATGGCTAGGGGGGGTGATGATGATTTTCATGGGGAATCATGTACAATGTGAATGACACCCCCCTAAAATTTATGTACAAAGTAAGTGACCCCGCCCTGCATGTCATGTACAAAATCAATGACCCCCCTCCCCTTCCCATAATATTTAAGCATATTTTTTTTAACATTTCTGTGTACATAATTGCTGACCCCCCTAGTATATGTGTACAAAATTGATGACCCCCCTGCCTCCTCAGAACAAAATGGGTGACCCCCCTTAAAATCTTCAACGACTCATGCTGAAAGGTTTACTCAATGAAGGTTACAATAGTCAAGGCCTCAGAAAAGCTTTCAAACGTCTTATGGAAGACATGTGCGGGACATTTGCCAGTTTGATGCTTCAGCAACAAAAAATGTTTAAAACAGTTTCGTTTTTTTACCCGTACCATATGTTTTCGTCTTTTCGACATTTGCATATGTTAGAGACGGTTTCACGAGAAGCAATATATATGCTCACCCTTTGTAGCATGACAGCTTAAAAGTGATTCATAATGTATTTGACCAAGTATTTAGATGTCATGGGATGGGATTTGTTTTTACCACTTATTGAGGAAATGGTCATTTTATTATCAGAATCTGTTTTTGTGCTCTCATGATACAAAGACGTAAGTTTGTAATCTAAACACAATTATTTCAAACGTTTTATGGAAGAATGTGGCGGCTATTTGCCAATTTCATGCCTCAGTAACCAAAATATTTCTTAATGCAATTGACTATTTTGACCATATTTTTGTATTTTCCAGTGAACGTCTTGCCTTTGCTCGTGTTAGTAGATCTGAAGATTAAGTGGCTCTCAATATAGAGGTGTAAGTATATGAACATCGTTATACAAGGACAAGACCATAACCAAGTATACAGTCTCAGTATTGAGACGTATAAAACCACGTCCGGTGTAATAACATCATTTATTCATATCCAATGATTATTTACAAAGACAGTTCTACAGCAATTCCAACCGTCAATAAATGCTATAAACTGGAGCAAAACACCCAAGAAAACATTCAGCTGTAGCCACGCAACAATTCGAAGTAAAAGCGATGAATGCAAGAAAGATGTACTATTTGGAACAAGGTACCTTTATGAGCTGCTCCAATTTTCGATTTGAATGACCAAGTTGACTGTATTACGCATTTGTATCACGTTATGTATGTGTGTGCAATAAGAATGGACGAGTTGCCTCCCGTTCTTGCACCATGCGAGCGAACTCTAGTGGGTGAGTGAGTGAGTGAGTGAGTGAGTAGGTGAGTGGGTGGGTGAGTGAGTGAGTGAGTGAGTAGGTGAGTGGGTGGGTGAGTGAGTGAGTGAGTGAGTGAGCTTTACACCGTATTCAGCAATTGTCCAGCTTTGTGGCGTCGGTCTGCAAAATAATTGAGTCTGGACCAGACAGACATCCCAGTGATCAACAGCATGAGCATCGATCTACGCAATTGGGATACAAGGACATGTGTCAACCAAGTCAGCGAGTCTGACTACCTGATCCCATTAGTCGCCTCTTACGACAAGCATGGGCTACTGAAGATCCATTCTAACCCGGATCTTCACGGGTCCTATATGAACATACAAGAATCACTATGTGTCAGGACCGCACACAGTGACAGAAGTGGCGGCGTTGGTGCCCCCCCCCCCCGGGCCACGTAGCCTAAGCAAAAACTGAGGGTAAGACCATCTTCGTTTTTTAATTCACAGAATGTTAATGTCAGGATTAGCTTCCTATAAGTCATGGCAATTTCGGAATTATAGACGTGTATATGTCATGGCTATTGTGATTTTTTCTATTTAAATACTTAGCTTTGGGAATTAAATGTTCGTTCAGACAAGGTTTGTTCTAATCATGTCGCCATGACAGTCTCTTATACCCTACTGTCAGTATGTATCCTCCAGAAGGTACACATATATGCACCAGGCTAGGCTTTCCAATACAACTTTCTCAACTTTGAAGACGTTTCAAGGTTTGGGAAATATCTTTCATACAAAGTAGAATTACACATGCAAATTTTAATTATACAAAACAATTTGAATTTATCTGACCATAATAAAATTATTAATATAATCGAGTTATTCCTATAAACGATTGAATGCTTGACGTTTAAGGCCAGCTATGTATGTCGCTAAAAGTCAGTGTAATCAAGACATGGATCACTGGCTACAGGAGACAGGTATCCACGCGGGGTTGTTGAATTACATGCAGCTCTACTTTCATACGCCACATTATCCACCAGGCAACAAGCTTCTTCCATAAGAGTTCGGTCTTCTCCTTGATTCCCACGTCGCGCCTGAAATCCAGTAGGATCCGTCAATGAGCTCTCCGACTCGTTCCACTTCCAGTCAAATATTGGCAAGGAGTTAGCCCTCTGTAGGGATGTTTTGAACATATGCAAATGTCCAGTCTTGTGCTCTCTTGGCCGTGCGGTGTGACACATAGCAACTGGGGAAGGTGGAGGTTGACCGCGTATTCTGCACGTGTTGTTGCTGCTGCTTGCAACGACCCCATCGCTTGCATCCATGTCATCTTCGTTGATGTTGTCATAAGCATTTGCAGACATCGGTACGTCTGGCAGTTGTCTACCTTGGAGACTTAGCAAGCGCCTGTTGGTCCTGATGGACGATGACGTACATGATCTGGAATTATACAGAAACATCACATGAGTTCTGACCAGGAAGAAACAAATAGTATCATAAAAAAACAGGATATTTGATGTTTCATAATGTACAGATATCGGCACAAAAACAGTCCAATTTGAGGTACCTTCTAATGAGGAAAGCTACTGTTCCAGAAACCAGCAGCAACACCACAGATCCTATGACGTAGTTCACAGACGGTGTCATCTGGACGTCCCCGTCCTCTGTATCCAGCGTCGGTTCTAAAAACAGAAAGATGATTCCTTATACGTATTGTTTAATTCGTCAGGCAACATTATTCCAAGTAGAACATAGCGTCCTGTAAATAATCGAATCTGGTCCAGGCAAACCAGTGACTGATCTTATAAGCTAGGATCAGTACCACCTGGGTAAGACGCTTTACCAGCCAAGTCACACTGCCTGGGTGAGTGAGTGAGTTCATATTTAACATCACATCGGCAATATCTCAGCCATATCGTGACTAAGACAATTTATACAATAAATAATGAAAATATTTTTAAGAGTAAAACCTGTCTATAATGGACAGTAAAAGCACTAGAGTATCACAGATATGAACATAAAACTAGCATATGAAACTAAAATATTTTAATTAAAGAAGACAATACAATATAAAACACGGGCTATAGATCACCATACTAGGAACCATGGGGACTTACATTACTTTTGCTACCTGCATGGACCCTAGCTGGACTTACGTACCCTCTCAGGAGGATCATACTGCCTGAACACACGATTCCCAAATAACAATCCACTCCAACAAATATAATAGGTGTTAATGGAATCACCGAAGGATCTTTCACCTGATCATTTTACAGAACTTATCTCAGGTTGAGGATGTTTTACACACACACACACACACACACACCGTTAGTATTAGTCTTACTTCTTAAAAACGTCAACAAATATATTTGATGTACAGAGTGTACAGTATGAAGGTACAGTATGCCAACGTGCCTCCTGTACAAAATAATACAAATTCGATATTCAAATGATTGATTGAGTTCATATTTACGCCGCTTTCTTAACAATATTCCAGCTATATCACGGCGGGGGACACCAGAAATGGGCTTCACACATTGTACCCATGTGGGGAATCGAACCCGGATCTTTGGCGTGACGAGCGAACGCTTTAACCACTAGGCTACCCACCGCCCGATATTCAACTGTGATGTGGAGAAATGAGTATAGTTTACAAGATATAAGCTGTAGTCCAGTGAGCTAACATTACACATGAACGGAAATTGTCAGACAAGTTTACTTGCTTGCTTTGGTACGAGTTACTGGGGACAGATAGCTGTTCTACAAGCTTCGTGGCGTTTGTAAACTTGTGCTAACCATACATTTGTTATAGATATATTTTCCACTGTAGTAATATAACGCTATGAACGCATGGTGGATCGGGCCACTTCCCTGTTTCACACAGCAGTTGTAACGCTACGTACCCAGTACTTTCCCAGAGGGTTGAATCGCTGACTTTGTGTGATGACGATAAGGTGCCTGACTACGAGAGTGTGGATTCGAATCCCGGATGGGACCAAACCCGCCCGCCCAAAAAGTACAAAAGTACTAGAATCTGTACTTCACTGAGAAAGTGTAATCCCAAATATACCGTATGGTACGTGCAAACACTGCTGTAACATTAAAGGTAATATACAAACCTGGTCACCTACACAATGGGAAATGGCATTATTAAGTTTAAACACTAACCTGGTTGTACTTCATCTGCGAGGCATAGTCCGTTCTCCCGGTTACAGACAGAACAATCCCCTACACACGACCTGTTGCAGAGAAAGCCGTAGTGTCCATCGTTGCAGCCGTTGATACAGTAACCTGTTTTCAGATCACATACACGTTGACGACATTCGTCACTGCACTGCTCATCACAGTCTTGCCCATAGTAGCCCGATGTACAGCCAGCTAGACACCTGCCTTTGGCATCACACAGTGCTCCTTTACAGTTTGTGGTACATCGGAATTCACATCTTGCTCCAAAGTGGCCTTTTTCACACCCATGCAGACAGACACCAGAGGAACGATTACAAGCACGAAAGGCACAGTTCTCGTTGCAGCCAAACTGGCATTTCGGCCCAAAGTTTCCATTAGCGCAGGCAACTGATTGATGATCATCTCTGCAAGTACCATCCATATGGCATCCTTCAGTGGGACATGTTTCTCTGCAGTTGGAACCACAAGATGGTCCGTAAAGAAACGCTGTACATTTTGTGCATGTATTATCTAAACACTGTAGACAATCAATAGGGCATTCGAAACTGCATGTACTTCCCCAGTATCCTGAGATACAGCCATCAGTACAGTTTCCTGTACCGAATCCAGAGTCGGAACATCTGTTGCTGACGCATCCCTTGCTACATCTGTACCCACAGCTCCGGCCATAATACCCATCCTTGCACCCTTGGGGGCATATATTATTGACACAAACATCTCCTTTGCATCGAGATCGTTGACACAATGGCTTAGGGGTTGGTGAGTCTGAAAAACATGCAGGACTTTCATTTACGACATTTTCATTGAGAAACGTGAAAGTCAATGCAAAGCTATAGAAATACGTTTATCATAAACCTTGATTTACGTCATATTCAGTGAGATAATAAATAGTTAATGCAAAAGAAGTGTGTGTGTGTGTGTGTGTGTGTGTGTGTGTGTGTGTGTGTGTGTGCGTGCGCGTGCGTGTGCGTGTGTGTGTGTGTAGCGATGCAGTTACTGTACATACATTTTTCTTGTTTTGCAACTTATCAAAGTGCTTGTGTTTAGTTGGTAATCGAATTTACCTGTCCTTACGTTGACCAATACTACGAGGCATAACAGAGGCACTTGCAGGTAAAGCTGTGTTTCCATTCTGTTTTGCCTAAAATACAACGTATATGTTTCAGTAGTTTTGTGAAAACATAATATCTTTTACAATAGGTGCCGCGATTTGCTGGAAAATGATGCGGCGTAAAGCATCATTCATTCATTCATTCATTTACAATAGATGTTGGTTAATACTCCATAAAAATCATTCTGTACTGGATGACGTATGTTCGCAGTAGTTTGCCTCCATTATTTGACGAGATACAACTCTCTGACATTGTGAAACAACAAAGTTGACCGATGCAAAAGTATTTACAAAACATGATATTTATTGTACATCTTATTAAACGTATTCTACATTGCCAGCACGTATACAGATCTGTGAACAGACGTTCATGGACTGTCGACAAGAGTGTTCATACTTACATGCATCTTCTAGTTTGTTCAACAGAAATGTATTTGTCTGACTCAATACGGAAAAAAGGTTGACCCGATTTCGCTCGCTGATTCCTGTAAACAAGGATCTGCAAATATCGTGGTGTGTCTAAATGAATTCAGAGAGAATGCATTAATTGTGCAGCCTGCTTTGTAACTTTGACAGTCTGCTAGGATTGTTTTGGCCTCACATATCAATATTGGTATGCTAATTGATAGAAATACAAAGCCACTATTGCATGAGGTAATTATACATTACACAATTCAATCACGTTCTAAACATAAACCGTCAAGCGATAGGAACAGCTTCGACACACTTGTGACTATAAAAGTACTGTCGGAAATGCTAGAAAAATGCTTTTTAGCCTTAGTATCTTTATAAAGGTCATAAATGTACTATGTTGTCAATATATCAACTCGCCTATTGTCTACCTAATTTTTATTTCAATCGATTTAACATCCCCATGCATTTAAAGGGCAGTTTACAGGAGAGAATTTGGTACCAAAACAGCCACTTAAGATATATTCACAGTTCAACAACAGAAATCTGAAATAGTCTTTACATTTATGCTAATAATACAGGTGGTGTAAAAATATGAATTAACGTTTTTCCTAAACAAATAAATGTTGAATGTTTGTGTTACTTTACTTAATTATCGTTTTCTGTATTGAAGAAATATTAATATAAATGTTAAGTCTTGATAAATAGGTTTCCCGTCATGCATGCACATCTTTATCACAGCTTGCACTATGGCCAACGATTTGCAGTCGATTGTTGCAAAGGTTTATAGTTTTTTTTCTGCTTAAAAAAGACAGAGGTAAACCTTTCAATAGTGTAGAGAGGGTTTATTACAGAACTTGTAGAGCTGTTGGCATGTCTTACCAACAAGTTAACAATATTGTAAACAAATCAGACAAGACAGGGACCGTCTCATATGCAAAACCGAGACGTAAAACCATCCTTGACAACTTTGACAAGGGAGTGCTTAGACGGACGGTCTACAAACTTTATGAGAAGAAAACTATATATAATATATCTTTGGCCAATGTTCACAACTAGATTAAACTGACCGAATTACATCCATATTTTTTCAATGAACTATACTGTTGACATGCAAAACATTTATTAAAACGTTGCACATTTCTACAATCAATCGATAAGATACCACAAGTGATAGGATTCTTTCCAATGTACAGTAATTCGTATGTTTATGTCACAACAAACACACATACACAAATGATCCCTTACATAACTGATGCGTATACTATACGTACACATATTCAACATTTTGCAGAAAACATCTATTGAGATGACCCTCGCCCGAGCGTGTGCTCAGGTGTCAATTTCACTTGTCGATACCGTGCATGCTGATGACGTAACACAGGCAGTTAATGTTTGTTTCAAATAACGTCCAACTACCTCTTATTTTTCTAAGTTTTTGGTATTTTCATCAGTAAAAACACAGTTTAGAGCATGTCTCTAAATTTATTCCCCGGTCTACATTAGGTAGATGTTTCTTAGTGATATTTGTTATTTAAGTAACTGTAATACCTCTGAATTTTAAATATAAGTTAAAAAGCATTTTCTAGCATTTCCGACAGTACTTTAGTCAAAACGTGTGCTTATTTTTTTAATTTAAACCAATAAACCAAACTCATTCACTCACTATAGCCCATCAACATTATTGATGTTTTAAATTATCATAACTTATAAATGACACTGAAGGAATCCACACAAACAGTTCGTTAGGGGAAATCGAAACGAATGTCTTAAGATCCGTCATGTATATAGGTAAATAGAATGAATCCATCATCACAAAAATATTTGTTGTTTGTTGTTTAAAGCCGCACTTGGCAATACTACACCCGAGCTGATGACAGTCGGTAAATAACAGCCCAGAACAAACAATGGCGTGATTCATATCATGAGCATCGATCCACGAAACATGGATACGATGACATGGCAGAGAACCTGGTCACCAAAGGCTGTCTGTGGCCTCTAACGGCAGCCCTTTGTTGCTGAAGACCAGTTTTAAACCGTATCTTTACGGACTGCGTCACAAATTGCTGTATAAGATAGATGTCCAGCAGATGTCCAGAGTCCAGCAGTGCCAACAGAGCAGTACAGTTCGTCAGATGTTTCATTCACTTGTCGTATTTTGTGTGTTTGTCTGTAGTTTAACAATCAGCAATACTGATTGATTGGTTAACGCCGCAATATTCCAGCTATATGACGATGGTTTGTGAATAACCGACCCTGGACCCAGACAATCCAGTGAAGCACATCATGAGCATCAATGTGTGCAACCCAGTCAGCCAGCCTGACCACCCGATCCCGTTAGTCGCCTCTTACGACAAGCAAGGGTTACTGAAGATTCTAACCTGAATCTTGGCAGGTTTAATCGCATGTAGATTATCGATATTACTGCCCATGATCTCACTTTGTGGGCCATCTTGACCGGTTGCAGCCACCGATACAGACGCCGGATACCCAGACACGCGTGCCTGGCGTGCGGACCCTTGTTCACTGTGTCATACCGCATACTGTACAAGTCGTTTCTACAACCCGAAATACAGTCCATGTCTTCCAGATAAACGGTAAAGTTTCACCTGTATCACACATGACTGCATTCCGCTTGCCCTCTCCCCACAAACTTTCTTTACACCTCTCCAAACACCTGCCTTCTGAAAACCTTCTATCTGTGACTCTTGTCGTCGCTTGATCATTGCTGTCACAGCTTTCTACATACATTACTCTGGGCTACACTGAACATATCCACCCGTGTGTTTGAGGCACAAGGTACACAGGCGGAACTCTGGTACATTAGCACTTCTCTACAATGGCTTCTGAAGCAGTCTGAACATTTAATGTTTATTTCATTCTTTGTCGATATTCCACTCCTTGCACAAAATAGTAATTACGATAAGCCCAATACGGCATGCCACATACTTCAGCATGGGGTTTATATGAACGAGTTATTAGGATTGGGAATAAGAAAATAAGATCAAAGAAAATAAATGAGGTTTACCTGTAAGGATAATTATGACAGCAACCACAAACTAACAATACTGAATAACGACATTAATATTAAATTTTCATTTAAAAGTTAAGCCCTTGTGCAAAACAGAAAGCAATGCAAACCAGACGCATGAACACTTACCAGGTTGGAGTGTCTCGTATACTACATGCATGTATATGCTGGTTTCTGATCATAACTGAACAATTAATTTAAATGGATTAGAATAATTAAGCGATACCATTACTATCGTTGTTTTCTACTACACAGTTGTAGCACACACACTAATTGAAAGTCAAAGAAAGATGACGTGTTGGATCGATTCAGTTCAAATCGACATTATAGGACACTATTGATGAGCACGGACTTTGCACTGATTAAGTGTCACGCACCCAAATAATTCATTTTCTTGCAATGGTTCTGCTTACATATTCTGTCGGACAACATGAATATTTTGAGTATTTGAAAGGCAAGGGTAAACACTTGCTGTGAATTATGAAGAAAGAAGTGACTGACGAACATAAATGTCAGGGTTGACTTTGACGTCACTGTATTCATTTACATCCAGTTTGCAATGCCAAATACACGTAGTCATGACAGAAATAGAAGTCCAACAGAAGCTTTCATGTAAAAATAATTAAAATTCAAGCTTTCGAGAGTTGTAATGGTACGCCAAAATTCAACATTGACACATACTAATATTCATACGAACGTGCAGTCGGTGCATGTTAATATTTTGCCGTTCCAAGAACAGAGACTTCATATATGAAACAGAATGATGAGGAACCGGCTTGGAGCTGTGACCAATGGCTGTTATGTACTGTTCATGAAATTGTATGAAGTAAGATAAAATGATCTTATCAGATGCAGAATAATTTCATTTAACGTTCTACATCATCAATTCCAAAACTCAAGCACCTTATATAGTTGTATACTGAGCAGGAGGTGCAACCTGGTTGTCTGCAACGCGAACACTGAGTCGTGATGAGAGAAATATTTCCTGTTGCTTGCAGTCGACACACTCTCGAAGGTCGTAGTGATACTTCCAATGTCAACCCTAAGATAAGAGCAACAGCAAAAACGTGATTTACAGCACTATACGCCAGCTCAAGAGAGAGGAAAGCCTGCAGTGTTGCAGGCCTTAAACGTTTACAACTGAACATCCATGAGTCTGGTACTGACAAACCTAACACGCAATCAACGAATACTGAATTCAATCCCTTTCCATGTGGAGCTCTGCTCCTGGCCGTTCGTGTCTTCTGCATGTCCATGTTGATATCGTAAACTCCACTGATTGTAATAGTGATGAATTGCCCATCGATCTATAAGGACATGAAACCTTTTTGTTTTCGAAGACATCTTACATTTGTTTCTCATATGAAACAAAATGCATTGACCACTAAAACGATCTGATAAAGGAAACGTATTGTTTCAGTATTTGAAGCCGTTTATGTTTGACATCGGTAGATTAGACATGCAACAGTTACTGCTTTAATTTTCTACTTTTTCCCTTTACTTTTTCTACAAGTTATTAGGATATGAACATACTTGCGTTCGTGGTGTTTCGGATATTATCTTAAGATAATAAAAAAAAAAAATACCTACTACACACTATTTTGAACATATACTTATGTACGTTCATACTTTGGGTTCTATTGACATTCATATATTCCAGTCAACATGTCGGATATCCGTAGATGATTACACACAATGCCATTTGGAAAGTGGTCAGTTGTAACATACATGTATGTTATATTTGGGATTACACTTTCTTAGTAAAGTACAGATTCTAGTACTTTTGAGCTGAGTCCCATTCGGATTCGAACCCACATCCTCAGAGTCAGGCACTCCACTAAAGAAAGCACACAAAGTCAGCCGCCTATCCCGCTCAGCCACCGCGACTTCTACAAAAATGGAAGTGGGACAACTGGTAGTCTAGACTGCGGACTTTGTTGCAATTCTTCTGATAAGTGTTAATTGGCACGGCTCCCACGACCGAAAGCTATGATTACACAATGCCATTTAGAAAGTGGTCCAACAATAACATATATTAGAGTTTGGGATTACACTTTCTTAGAAATCTTTACTAAGAAAGTGTAATCCCAAATATAACATATCCTAATACGACCTCTATCGTGCCTTGACGTACAACCCAAGTAGGCATAACCCAATTCATGAAGTTTATACCTGCTTGGTGTTCCACTTGTTTGCATCAGTTCCCTGATGTAGGGTAATTGTTTGAAATCAGTGTAAGGAACTTGAAGTGGATCGACAGATTTCTCAAGAGATGCCTTCTACTGCTGCATCAGCTTTTTCTATAACCAGCCATGCCAACATGACTTGATAACCAACAAAAGACTATGTCGAACAGGCCAGTAGAGAGTTCACTGTAAAGTTCTAAAAATGAGCGAGTATGAAGTGCCACAAAGACAGGAGAGGGGAATCAGGGAAGATGATAAGTTGCATATGATTGGATTGATGCTGAGTGTATTCCTAAGGCTATCTAGGGTAGCTCCTGGCTTCCGCAGTTCAAATTGAACTGTTATCAGGAATCCTGGTAGGCAATTCTTTCATCCAACGACAGTGGCACTTGAAGCAATGTCCCCATCTTTTGATCCATCTTAAAATTAGAACGATAAGTATCATATGCAGTTTGTTACTTTATATATTCCTGTTTATATATTAGTGGATTAGTGTCAGATTTTTTAGCGAAGGAAGATCTACTCCAGGCCTTACTAGTTGCCAGGGAGGAGATGGAGAGGTTATATCCAAGTCGATTTTGGCATTGGTAATATGGGGCTTGATCCAAATTCCAACTGGCGGGACTAGTTTAGGTTTACTTTGAAACAAATCCTCATAATGGGGATGAAACAAACAATTATAGGCTGGATTGGTTGGCTTTGAGCGTAACTTAGTTACATACTGCAGGGACAATTTTAAACGACGTTGTTTGAGGGAGGGTTCGTCAGCTTCCACGAAAACACTTTCCATTGGTGGCGATGTCCTAAACACCCAAGGTAGCGTCTAAGTCTCGATGATGTATGCTATTTAGGTTTGTTTAATTACATTTTGGAAGCTCCGCCATAGACGATCGAACCGTAATGTAGTTTAGATCGAATAAGGGATCTGTACATGTGAAGTTGGGCGTATCCTGACCCCGCCTCACCTAGAATTAGCAACAACTTTGAGTATTATCAAGGGCCTTCAAGCACTTTTTTAGGTATTTTGTATGAGATTAAAATGTTAAATGATGGTCATAAAATAACACCTAAGAATTTGGTCTCTTCCACAACCTTAAAGGGTGTTGCCATCTAAAAATAATTCTGATCTTTATGCGATCGATAATGCCTATAGAAAATGGGATGCAATTGGTTTTCGTTTTAGAAACAAAAACATTTCTGGATTTGATTGAGACACGGCTGCAATTGTCTTCAATTGTGAGCATATCTTTTGCACGACAAGATATGTTTAAAATCGTCAATAAAGTGATCCATCAATGGAGTCATTTAATACCTTAGACAGGCTGTTTATTTTGATGCGAAATAACGTTGCAGATAAGATACTACCCTGTGGGACAATCGGTTTTGACTCTGAGACACCCATGGCACCCGAAGAAAGGACATGTCAAATATGTGGAACTCGCTAAAGAAAATTTACGCCTGCATCGCAAGTACCAAGGTGTCCGACTCCCCATTGTTCTCGGTGCCTTGGTTTGGTACCTCCTGATTTCTTGGCGCGCAGACCAGGTAAGTGTCAGGGTTCTTCACCGGGAGCACAGCCCTGACACTCTATGGAAAGAGCATCTGGAATGATGGAGAGTCTTCATATTCTCTGAAAAAGGTCTTGTGGGTTTAACTTGAAAGCTTTAAATGGACCAAGGCTCCTGAACTGATGACGAGCCCAACTAGGCTGACTCCAGGATCACCCGACACCAACAGCAAAATGTGTTGCATTTAGAGTCTGTAAATATTCATAGCAATAATAATCACTGTTTGTCTGTACGTATTGATTCACTCCGTCAAGATTGAATAATTTCGAACTAGAGTTCGCTTGTCAGGATATGTGTTTCCTGCTCCACACTTCTTAAAATGAGTTTCAATTTCCTCCTGCAAAACACATCATATACTGATATGTAGCGTTCACGGCTATTCGGAACTACTTACACATGCAACATTTTACTTGAGGTAAAGTGTTGTTACTAATACTATATAAAATGTATGCTTCTTAATCGTGGTGATATTTTCATTTATTCTTTATGAATTTTAGCTTTTTAATGTCATTATGTCTATTTACAAACATATACCTTTGTATTGTATTGTGTCATGCATTTCGGTTCACTTTCACTACCTGAAACATTGACCGTGTTGTAGCCGCCATAATAATCTCTACAAAAATAGAAATATGTTTTTCAGGATGATTCTCGCGGCAACGGTTTTCATCATAGCCGCCTTGATTGACATGCCATCGATTGCTTTTTTAAGCAGTAGTTACTTATTATGCTCCACAACTAACGACGTGTTACATTAGAGCACTGTAATGGGTGTAATGGATGTAGTACTTGTAACTTTGTGCCATTTAAAAGCAACTAAAACGTATAATTACCTTAAAATTTACATTGAAATCACTTTATGTGGGCAGAGCTTGTGGTCTGTTTCCGCAGCCCACTGTGTGAGGGAAGTCACTGCAAGGGCGATAAGTGCTGGGATCTTGGGTGTTTGAATGGATGCGAGGAAGGCTACTTTGGCCCACACTGTACAAACAACTGCAGTTCTGGATGCAAGGACGTATACATGTGATTCTTCAGGAAAAGTTTCGCCCGGCGACTGCATGAAGACGGTCGGTGGGGCACAGTTTGTAGGCTGACTTGTTTCAGTTCATGCAAGACATGCGCTAAGGACAATGGTTCGGACTGTTCATCATGTGAGAAGAATAGATACGGCCCACTGTGTGGACAAACCTGTTCTTCGAAGTGTCCCAACCGTGGCTGCTGTGATGTTAACGGAAGGTGTAAAAGCAGATGTGGCGACAGATGTAAGGTTTGTAAATGATGTTACACAAGAGTTAGTAGATAGTTGCAATCGTGGTACGTTTGGCCCTGTCTGCCAGTGGAGGTGTAATGTTAATCTGTGCTGATGAGATATGCCATCAAGAAACAGCAAACTGTTCGATTGGATGCAAAGATGAGTATTTTGGACCGAAGTGTGAGTACCGGTGTAATGAACAGTGTTTCCAGGGTAAATGCGAGCAGGGACGGGATGCGTACAGGGATGTAGACGCGATACTACGGACCTCTGTATATTGCCTTGTGATTCATGCCTGTCCGATATTTGCGACAATTCGTCTTGGAGAATGCTTGAAAGGCTGCAAGATGGGCTTCTTCGGCAAGGGGATGCAAGAACAGATGTGATGATAATTGTATCAGCGGATATTCTACCGGATTCGATGGTGTTTGCTATCAACCCGAAGGTAAATAGACAAATATATTTTGAGGTGACCACATGTTCTTTTAACGGTTGATGGTTACCAACCAATTACAGTCCGTTTGGCTCAAAGGACCGATGAATTGCAATCTAACTCGAAAACTAATAACATAACATACTCAATAAAATGTTGATCATAATCAAAACATCATACCAACTCTGTGAGGGTTTTGCAGAATTTTGTCCTAAAATAATAAAAAGATGTTGAACAAACTATCATTAAAATATTGACACAGTTCACTGTTTGTTACAAGGGAGGAGTGCAGAGAATAGCACAGCCAGGTGTTCGAGGAAGCGTTCACGCGACAAAGTTATTTATCCCTTAACCTGTGCTAGCAAAGGTGCTGTCTCCATCCGTTCTCGAACACCTACGTCCACTTTCTCCCTGACTGTCCTCTAAACATTTTATGTTTATTAGTTTTCGAGTTAGATTGCAATTCATCGGTCCGCTTTTGGAGCCAAACGGGACTATTCAGTGTGTGTGTGTAAATGCTTGCGTTTTAGTTAAAGCCTCACTGACCAATATCCAAACTAAATGAAACGACCTGTACAGAAACCTAGTCTGGACCAGGCTATCAAGTGATTGATATTATGAGTAACGATCCACACCATGCCATCAGCATCACTGTGACCGAGCCTGATCAATTGATCCACTGAGTCCCCAACACAGGTTGCTAGGTACATTATTCTAACACGGTGTCTCATGTTTACTCCCAGTTCCTGTAGCTCCCAACTCCACACCTGGATGTCCCATGGCAGTGAATTACTGGATGTACATTGTCGGGGGCTGTATCGGGATCCTTCTATGTTCTGCAGTGTGTTTCTGGTCTTTATAGGTATGTTATTTTATATTATGTGTCACCACAAGCTGTAATACTGACAGCTTAATGTTCTCAAGACGCGCCACACACTGATTAAAGTCCACTCAGCTTCTACTCATTCTGGGGGTAATTTCCATCAATGTAAGGGGTATTTTCGTGTCTAATACATGAAGTTACGGTAGGAATACATCACTAAATTTTAAGTAGCCGCGTTGAATTTTACACTTGCAATGAAACTGAAATCCAAAAGTAAACATCATGGATTTTGACAGAAATAAACTGCGCATGTAAAAACCTATTTTAAAGTCCTTTTGTTTCGTTTTGTCATTTTCTTCATGTTTGACTTAAGCTAAATACAGCATCCGTTTCTTACAGGTGTGGTGGCCGCATTCGTGGTAGCCATCAACGAAGAGGTGGGTTCCGACAAAGTACGCTCTCTACCGCCTGTACCGCCTGTACCTTATCCGCAGGATAATCTGTATATGACGAGTTGGATGTTGGACACTCGGACACCGAGATAGCAGACCGTCGGGATTGGACGAGGCAGGAATGCGTATGTTGACTTGTCCGATATGGGTGATGATAAACACAACAGCGATTCATTGAGGGTCAGTGGTGCTTCCGCAAATGTTTGCCCAAAGTTTCCCTGGTCAAGAAACTAAGAGTGAGATGCCTCATCTCCAGATGACATGGTTGACGGAGACAGGCCCTACTGCTGTAGACGCCATTGCTCCTGACAAAGCCGCATCCATTGATGTGACATGCGATGTTACATCCACTCACTCATGACATGAGGACTACACTTCAACTCCATCTTACACGAGTCTGGGTGGTAGGTCGAGACTCCTTTCGAGAAATTATCTATCTCCAGTCGACAGATATATTAAAAACGTAATCTACTCTATGTAGTTTTCACCTCGAACCTGGGCGAACGGGACATGTTTTACGGCAATATGAAACTCAAGACGATATTCACATGTTCTCAAACTGTTGTGCATTACATATCTGCTTCCCGCTACATAACCTTGTAACCCATGTGTGTATATACTTTAAGTGAAGCAGGGATATTCCTTTATTATGGGTGAAAGTTGTGTTGTGATTCCGGATTATCGTTATCCCAACTGCGGGTACGAGTCAAGGAGCAAGCATAATCACTGTTGAATCACTCTACTTCTCCAAACTAAATTTGTCCTTCTACAGTGGATTTATACAACTGTACATTGCTACAAGGATGATATTATTGGATTGCTCTGACGAAGATGGCCCAAATTTCCAAAGCCTCTCAACGCATCTGGCATTCACTCATTCCTTCCAAATTGATTGATATTCCTGAGAGCAACTACCCACGCGCTATCGAGGGTGCAATGACAGAACCAACCAAGTCATAGAGAGCACGTGGAGACCACCAGCGCCTTGAGCATATACTAGTTGCGTTGGATATTACGCTATATAAATATCATATATAATAAGATATAAATGTTCCAGGGTTTTATGTATCTTCCTGCATGGATATTCATGGATGAGTAATTATGTGGCGATAACTAAATTCTGATACATTTGCGCGTGAATGATTGTAATGAAAGTCAGATTTTGGGAAGCACTAATTCTATAACATATAAACATGAGACTGCGCATTAGTATTAAAGGAGTCTGTGAGGAGGCGAGGGGTGAAGCACAGTACGCCTGTAAGTCTCTTCCTGTCAGTATATGCCGTGGCGGTACAAGTCTACGCCCCTACATAAGTTCCCCAAAGCTTCCGTTTGTGATCTCTCACCGGTTTTCTGGCTATAAATATTTGCCCACAGGGTGGGTTTTTCCTAGTGATGGTAATATGTAGACTGTTCAGTCACTAATGACAGCGTCGGGTACAAAGTCTTTATACAGAAGGCTAGAATCACATGTGTTTTATATCTATCACGTTAACTCTGTCAATATTGAATGTCCATCGATGTTGATAAGGAGACATGTCGAGGGATCTAATCGTATCAACACAAGAAGGCACCGGTTGTAAGAATTACCTGCATGTACTCTTCAGGGCGGTCTACTCCCAGTTGTGAGACTCCCAGTTATTAGACAGTGGAGTAGGTAATTAACAACGAAAACACCATACTCCCCTTTCTGATGGGAATGGATCCACCCCTAGCTAATAAACTGATTTGCTATGCGTAACTGAATCTGCGTGGAAGTTAACTTAATGAAACATTATAAGGTAAAATTGATTAACATACTCGGGTAAATGTCTTTAATGGTGTACACTTGTTAAGGTAACTTCGATCCAAAGGGAAGTGAATTTACCTACTCAGATTTCATCTGTCTCCGAAACTACAAGCTATAGTTTAAGAAAACAACTCTGAAATAACTCTGAAAATTACAGTCGAAATACTTTATATCCCAAACCTCTTTCTACCACCCGACACAATAAATTTATGGAATGCCCTACAGAATTCCGGAGGAGTCATGCGCAGTCTCAAAGAATTTTGAAACCCTAGTACAAAGGCGAAACAAGATTTGCCGTGATCCTTGTATGATAACTGTTTTTTGTCAAATCGTTCATTGCTGCCTCAGAGCTCGGATGTGGCGACCTAGAAAACGCCGATAAGTATAACAGGCATTTAATGGGCAATACATGTTGT